>NC_088344.1:965000-1618750 GCF_036884655.1 Musa acuminata AAA Group
CTTGGAATTATGATCATCCTTGTCCTAAATCTACAGACCCCTATACCCAAACTTCAAACTTCATCTCTCTCTCTCTCTCTATCTCTATCTATCTATGTAGATTTCTTACTGTTTCAAGTCTACTCTCATTGATCTCATCACTCGATTGGATCCAAGAACTGTCAGATGAACTAATTATATATGCTAAACGAGGCAGTCTATTTCATGATTAATCAAACTTAATAGTATCATAAAGCTAATCTAATCATAGGACAAGATTTTAAGGTCCTTCCACTCAGAATCCACCATTAACACTGGCAAAACCAGGATTAACCACACGAACACCGTAATGTACCAAATATTCCTCTCATCTGCATCTGTCACGAAAGAAAAGGAACCATCAACATGATGAGACATGACAATCGACACAACATCATGCACAAGGACCAAAGCAGAAGAGTCTGTGTCACTGCTGAGAGAAAAGAAGTGTGTGTTCGAAGAAGAGTCGATACTGAAAGCAAGGGTTGGGGGGGCGAGGGGGTCCAACGATTAAAGACCACTAATTCATTAGAGAAAGCACAACGTGGATGCTAATGTTTGGTAAGAGGACAATGGTTTGAGGATAAAGATGTGGGAAAAGCTTGCCGACAGACAATTGCATCAGGAGCAGAAGCTGAGACAGGGAGGGTGAGGCACTGTGGAAGAGGTTCATCACAGCAGTTCTCGATGTGTTCTTCAGATACGGTGAGGTTTTGGTTGATAAGACATTGTACTCTTATGTGACCGATTGCACTTCTTCTATGTTAGGTGACCCATTGATAGCTTCTTCTATGTCTTGTTTGTGCAGAGTAATAGATGCCCAATTGTTTGTTGATGCATTGGTGTCCAATTCACTTCATCCCACCCACATCTGATGCACGAGAACTATTCACCCATATTGGACACCTATATCATATAAAACAAGTGTTCTAACCTCTCTTTCCATCTCTCAAACCATTTTTTATCTTTTTTCCTGTGGCTGTCTGTGCCACTGAAAAGGAAGTTATGAGAACAAGTAAGTCGATTTTAAACAGAGGTGACAGACACGAGATTAATATTCTTAACTCGACTAGCTATGATGAGGAACTGAGATGAATGAAACTGATTTAAATAGAACAAATAGAGGTGTACTTTGCATCATTGAAAGTAAGTAAACAATTAAATATGTTTAATTTGGTGAGTCAGGAAAAGGAGGGTGGGTGGGATTGTGAGAGATTGTGGAGTTGCGCGGTAACGAAGATGGGGTACGTACGACATGAGAATCTATCGCCAGTGCTTTGGATATTATCCAAAATCCAAAGCCCACCACGTCTGCAGCTTTCTTTTCTTCTGCGCTCCTCTCCTCCCCCACTCGAGACTGTCCACTATTCTGTAACATGTCGTCCACCTTCACCGGCACAGCATATCCGAAACGCACTCATGTTCCTCCATCTCCTGTAGCTAGCACAACCTCTCTCTCTCTCTCTCTCAGAAGGGGTTATAGGTTGGAGCCACTTGCAATTCCACGGCCTTCGGTGGTGCGGAAAGATCCAACCTTTACACCAACAACAACATCGGGTTGTGCTTCTATCCTGTTAGGAGTTGTCGATGATGGCCACTTCCAATTCCACAGCCAACACAGTAACTCGCGGTCCATAGGTCGCTGTGTCGACCAAGATGGACATGTGTGGACCGCATGAGTCAACGGCGAGACTGCATGGGAACCAAGAGAGAAGGAACACATGTATGCTCTTGAAGTTGGGGAACTGCATATGTTTTCACTGAATATGAAAAGCACTAAAATTTGGAATATCTAAAATATATGTTCTATCATTCTTATGGAGTAAATGATTTCTTATATTTGACCAATATAAATATAGGTTTCAACATCATTAAATACATGCTACCGAGGTATATCTAGGGACTTTGCTAAATGTAGATTAGATACCTAAACTTGGGCTACTCCGACGACGCAACACAACGCGATCAAATCACAAGCACAGGGTTTAGCAACAACAGCAGAAGATTCCTCGAGTTTGGAATGGCAATCAACCGTGTTAGGCATGATGCATCACACTGTTTGAGACCTCAAATCAATCACTCGGTGTTACATCAAAACACTCGGTAATGTGCTAATCCCACACCACACGGCCATGGCAGGGCGCCCAATCTGCACGTCCATCGAGGGAGGGAGGGAGAGAGAGAGAGAAAGAGAGGGGATCCCAATCATCTCGTCAGCTCCATCATGCTCTTGAAAAGACGCAGGATGGCCCAAACGCAGGTTGATTGATGGGCTTAACTTTTCAAACAAAGGTGATGAATAACTTGAGTGGAAGGGAACATGATGTGACCTCCACGTTGTGTCGACGTCCCACCACCCACCATGCACAGAAGAAGCTTATGGACGTATCAGGCACAGTCTTCTTTCCATGGCTGCAGCAGAGCCACTTACGGAAGACGACACGGAGCAGAAAACAAGTAGTAATCGGCTACTGACTTCGTACTGCAGCAAACACTGTCCTTAAGGATTAGAGCTTTAGGGAGAGATCGAGCATGGCCTTGTCGTCACCATGGGATGAAACGGGAGGAGTAGGAGGAGGAGGAGAAGGGAGGTGTGGTGATGATGGCCGGTGGGGGTGGGAAGCCCGCTGCCAATTCAGGAGGTCGATGGTCTCGTTGCACCAGGCGGAGCAGCTCATCGGCGGCGGTGGGAACGCGAGGCCACCGCGGTCGGCCACCAAGCGGGGGGCACCATAGCCGTCAGACAGGCCGTGGCTGGTGCAGGCAGCAGGCTTGCACGAGTGGGAGGCGATGGGGAAGGAATAGGGGTTAAGGTGGTGAGGAGGGACGGCGACGGTGGCGGGGGGTGGGAGGTAGAGGTGGGAGCTCCACCCCACGCTTCGCTCCTTCTTGTGGGCGTTCTGGTGGCCGCCAAGAGCCTGGGACTTGAGGAACTTCTTGTTGCAGAAGAGGCAAGGGAAGAGCCTGACGTCCCTTGCGTCACGGTCATGGCCACTGCCACTGCCACTGTCAGCGCCGCTGGTCGAAGACTGAGCCAAGGTGAGGGAGAGATCGACACCAGGTTGCGGCGGCAGCAGCTCTGACGAAGGAGTTTCCATCTTCTTCTTCTTCTTCTTCTTCTTCAGCTTTCAGCTTCCAAGTCTTGTTGGGATGGGAGTCGGCACGCTCTCTCATCAGTTTTTAAGGCAAGCGAGCGACAGAAGAGCAAGCCGCTTCCTAAAATGCCAAAGGGGTCACTCATGGGTTGGACAATCGTGTCAAAAGATGGATGACATCTACACGGCCAAAAAGCCTTTTCTGAGGGGCAACAGTTGCTGAACTTTCCAACAAACACATGCTGTGCATCTCAAAGAGGCTGAAATAGGTCATCAGGATAAGAACACCCGCTTTATTCCCAAGCATTTAAGGAAACGAAAGCAAGTGAGCAACGAAGGAGAAAGGAATAAGGAATGTACCTTCTCCTGAGGTGGCCATTAGAAACCTTGAGTTGTAGCCAACAAACTCTACCGTTGGATTCTTGCATACATGTAGCTTTTCAAGTACCTGAAAGCCCTTGAAGGTTTGTAGCAGCACTCAATATAACTTTCCATTATTCTTCAATTTCACCATGTTCCTTAAACAACAGTGAGTATACCAAATGAATTGAGAGAGAGAGAGAGAGAGAGATAGAATGAGTACCTAGTCATTGGGTTAAAAGCTATTGGGGAGTGGGACTCGGCTATACCAAGTCAGACCTGCAACAGTATAGGTTACAGTGAACCCCACAAGTAGGATGAGAACTTGAGAGACGGCAACATTTGATGGCTATGGACCCACCCTTCGTGTTCGGACAAAAGTTGCCCACCAACAAATGTCCAGTCTTCGGTGGGACAACAGTCACCTGTGAGTAAATATTGCCTGGATGGGGGGCAGAGCAATCACAACTTGATTCTTTACGTCGTACCATCATAATGATTCCAAGAGGTAATAAAACATTCAACATGCTGAAACTACACCACACCAGAATTATGTAACATCGAACATATTGGAACATGTTGGAACTTCAAGAGTACGATCAACTACTGAAACCCCAATAATTGATCAATATGCTGCAGTCGGATTCTCAGCTATGAAGATTAAGATGGATCTGTAAATTAGATTGACTATGGCCATTATATAGCAGGAAAAAGCTATTGCAGTAATTAAGAGGACACTAGCTGCAAACACACCAAACACTTTGTCGCTATTTTTCTGCAACAGGTGGTCCTGCTTGAACAATAATAATGCTTTTGCAGATCTTTGCGGAATCTCTGTTCGATCTGTAAAGATGAACTGGAACCATCAGACACGGCCCAGATAGACATTGCACCTCTAAACAATATCTGTAAGTATGCTGTGCATCACAAGTTCTTTTAAGAGAAGGGAAAATAGCAATTGGATTATGGAAATGTAAAGGTCTTCAGACCGTTTCTTCAAGTACCAACCCAAAACTAGTCTATAAAAATTATACTGACAAAATAAAAGTCTAAATCATTCTGCATATTTATATCACCAAATGAAATTCAAATGACAATTTACCAACTATGAAATCCCAGGCTTTATGTGAACAAATAAGCTTGCATCTTTTATTACACAGCCACAAGTTAACAGAGATATTTGAGACGCAATTTGGTAAAAATTTGAGGGGGCACAAATTGTTCAATAGGCTATCTTCTACTTGCTTCCCCAAGATCCCCATCATGGATATAGGCAACTGCATCTGGAAGGCAAACAATGGAACTACTGTTTACAGATGAGCTGGTTCTTTGTCTATATTCCAGCAAAAAATTTCTAAAGGCAGTCTATTTTAATTGTTTGTGGCAGCTTATCCACAGAAATAACTACCAGCATATGCAAAACATATCAATGTACTTAGGAGACATCCGGATGCGATAATCAAAAGAGATAAAATTATTATTAATGGCACGAAAAGAGAAAAAGAAAAATCTAAAAAAACTTTAATAGAAACTATAAATAAATATTTAAGTATTTTGAACTTAACTAAACATATAATTTCTTACAAATCTCAATAATGATAAAAGATCCATATAGCCGATCCCAAATAGTTGGGACTCACGATTTTGTTGTTGTTGTATATGCTAAGCACACAAACAACAAAAAAAATTAGTAAACAAACATGGTGACCAGTATACCAAGGGGTGGCAGGCAGCAAATACTCTTATTGGCCAACAAATAAGAAAAAAATTATTGGCAACAAAATCCACACCGAGGAAATATGAAAAACGAGAGGATGAACAGGGGCAATAGCTGATAAGGAAAATGGTCTAATCATTAAATATTCCATAGACTGCATCTTTGATTTCCAAAAAACACAAAAAAGGATCCAACAAGAAACAACCATTTCAACTATGGAGGTGCCTCCACAACAGGAACACACTAATTGGGCAAACCATGTGGATGATAAAAAGACAAACTTTAAGTCACAGTACCAAGAGGTAATGAAATGTCAACTATATTAATGAGGCAATAGATAATTGATGTAAGCAGATCCAAAAATCAACTGGATCAATAGCATGTCACAATAAGAACTATGTTCTAAATACCAGTACCTTTCCAAAATGAATAAGCAATAGCATTATTGACATAATGTGGCAATGAATCCAGAAAGACAAGTGCCAATCTACACAGAGTTAGCTGTGAACCATAACTACTAACCTAATAGAGAACTTTCCTGCCTGAGATTAGACATTTTGATGAGGTAAGTTCGCAGAACTGTAATACTTTGTTAACCATAGCCACTATGACCCTTTCAGATTTTAGTCCTTGTTGTGCAGACATTTAGAATATACACTAGCTTCCAGATAAGCCAAGTCACAAAGAGCCTGTTTCTCCCATGACTTGCCATTTCTGCAGGAACCCAATTTAGTAACCATTCAATTCATTTTCCAAGACTTGTAGGAAACTTGACACTTGTTCAATCCAGATTCCAATAGTATCCGGAAATCCAATAGCTAACATGTTGCAAATGTGTACCTTCCTCTTTCACATATATAATTCTGTGATTATTGATTTACAGGGGAGAGATGAATCATCACATGAGAATAACGTCATCCAACATTTTTATCACATTTAAAAATGCATAGATGTTTATCTACTTGTATTAATTTCTCATTTCTTGTTTCAAACAGTTTTTAGCTGTCATCTTCCGGCATGTATCATTTCTTAAATTGGTTACCTATCCGGATAACTATTTACATCAGCATACCATAACCTATATACTTTCTGCTTCCAAAAGTTGGCCCCTCCTCAATGCAGTCACAATCCACTCAACCTAGCCAATCCACTCAAGAAACGATCTCAACCGAACAAGGGTGCACAGTCTAATTCATAATTTCACTTCATACATCTGTCCAAGAGGTAGTTAGTCTCACTGCCTCTAGGTACAACATAAAAGAAATAACCTATAAGAGCCATAAACGGGCTCCTTGTCAAACAAACAATATGTCAAAAGGCAGGATACAATGCTCCAACTTTGATCGTGGTTATCCTCAGAGTTTGAAAATCATTCAATTTACAAGTACAAAATAGGGAAACTGTCCATGTGACAGAAAATTTCCTAACAAGCATAGAGATAAATGTATGAAATTTCTGGAAAAGATAGAATAAGAAATATTTGCATATGTGAATAAGTAGGAATAGCTTTTGATTATGATAAAACTTCAAATATTTAAGATGGTATGATCACATATTTAAGAGAGAATTATAGATCCACTGTTTAAGTGAGATAAGTCAATTAGGATTCATAATGTGATTTGTTGGTTCTTATTTTTACTGATATTGCCCTCAACAAAGCTCAATGATGGGACAAAATTTATGTAGCCAACCTCACATAGTTGAGCTGTTACATTTTGTTGTTGCAATTGCATAACTTAGCTAATTCATGCTAGTAAGAAGATTCCTAACAATATAACAGTAAGTTCATTACAGAAATAAGAATTATTGGTTATTCAAAGCAATGCTTCACACGTGCATGGGAAAAGAGAATAAAAGCAGCAAGTATAAAGTGAAGAGTCCAAGAGAAGATAATAAATGGAAAACATAAGGAAAGAGAAATGAAAAAGGGCAATTGAAAAAGAGAAATGAAACATATGGTCAAAAAGGTAAAAGGGAAAGAAGGAGAACCTATAATCATGCTTTATCCACCATCAATACCTTATCCTTCTTATCGCAGCTTCCGATTGCTTGCGATGCTAGCAGGTTATTCTTCCCGAATACTAACAATGTGAAAGGGAGACTGTTACCAACAAATCCTCCACGATCATATTAGTAAGACTGGACCAGCTCTAATCAGGGTATCCCATTGGATAAGCCAGCAAATGGTGTGGCCAGTATAAATTTTGAGCATCAGCATGGCAAATGTCAGTGAACTATGTAATGACCAAAGTAACCAATTACCCTTTTCTTGAATGAGCCTAGCCATATGGACTGAACCATGTAAGCCATATATAATATTCTTTCCAATGTACAATTATTACCACTAAAATCAAACATCACAGCACAGAAATAGCCATGGTCAATAGTGAACAACAAATATCATAGAAATGAGTCTTTCTAACTTGTTTCATGACCAGTCTTCCTTCAAATAATTCCAGTCAAAACCAGTATAATTTTCAGTAATATACCTTGTGTGTATGTATCCCTCTCAGCTCCAACATTTCCAAAGACTCAAAAATCCCACAAAAAAAAAGCGAAAAAACCTCTACTGTATTTGGAGAGGAGAGAGATTGTACTCTTCACAGATTCATATTAGCATGATATCAATGACCAGCAAATAAAATGAAAAGGAGAAACAAGTCACGTAACTGAATGAGCAAAACCTTGGAAACTAAAAATATCAGCCCAGTCAAGCCGACTTTGACTAATATTTTCCCACAAGTATAAACTGTTGAGAAGAAACGAAACACCAAAAAAACAGCATACTCCAAAGTCCAAACTAAGCAGTTTCCAACCTGCATTGGCAATTGGAATGAGGAGGCCTCTAAATCCATAAGTTCTCCCTGCGGTATTCTCGCACGATGACTGGCACACTGGAAGGTGGGAGCTGCAATAAACAACCACTAGTAACAGATGGCCAAAAAATAAAATGTTTTCAAATTACAATTGGAAGCAAAGATAAAAGGTAGATCATCACCACCCAGCTTGTTCCAATGAAAGCAAAATTGAACCCAACATATCTTCCACACATAAAATGAGGCAAACATATAAAGAAGTATCCTTCATGGTTGCAGAAATCATAGAAATACAATCATGTAAAACCCAATTATTATCTCAAAGACACTGGCATAAAATCATATAATAATACAACAATTTAGAAAATGCAGGCATCTTGAAAGTCATCAAAACTGTTAGTGTAGTAGAAAATGCAAGGATTCAGGATCTAAAAGTTCAATCTTATAACAGAGAGAACATTAATGGAATCAGAACAATGCACAGAAAGGAATCAAAGGATGCTTAGAAAGTTCAAAATGATTATAGAGTTCTCCAACCAATAATAAAAAAGAACAAAAATGCATCTTTTAACTTGCAAAAGAGAAAAAGTTAGTTAGATGGAACCAAAAGTAAATCTACTAATAGTATATATAAAAAATATAAAAAATATGAATAAAAGAATATAAAAATTGCAGCTTGGCTGTGCCTCAATACATATTAAACTGTCTGAAAACATGAGAAGAAAATCCTTGGCAACATTTCAGGGTTGCAGATCTTCTGAGGAGCCCCGAGGAAAGTTTATTATATCTGAATAGTGTATGCTGAAAACTCTGTGCCACAAGGCAATAAAGTACTTCACTATGAAAGTTCTTGCCACAGATGATAAAATTCAAAAGTTACTGAGGTCTTGGTTTGGTTAAAACAAAATGTATTAAAAGTCGTGCAACCACGGAAAATAAATCATGGTTCCATTACTCAAATGACCAGTTTCATAAAGATCATTTGCTTACCTAAACTGGTATCAGCCCCATACTCGACTGAATGTCACATACTTAAACTAAATGCATGATGCCAGATGAATTAAATGGCAAGTTAAATCCACATAAGCAAAAGAAAACATAATGATTCATTACATTCCTCCATGATGTACTTTTTTATGACAATCACCACTAAAAGTTTGTGACACTGAAGCACAATTTACTCTCCCAATAAAAGAAAAGAGGTCAATACAGCCCAAGAATTTTGTTAGCCATTGATTGATCAAAGGTAGATGGAAGAGTAGATGTCTTACAATCACTTCTAGGCATTGATTGATCAAAAGGTGGATGGCATGACCATGGTAAACGGTCAGCTTATGCTGTGCAAGACAACACAGTGTCATCGGTGAACTTATGCCCGGAAAGCATGTACTGAGGGAAATGTTCCCAACCACTTTTAGAAAGTTCAGAAAGATCCAAAAGAAGTTATAATGGTATTAAAAGGAAGTCTAGAAAGAAAAGAGTCTTAGACCCATTTCAAATCCTCTAGATTTACTGGAAGTGTTGAACATAGGAAAACAAAACAAACTAAAGCATTATCCAATCAAACCTAGTGGTAATTTCATATAGCAAATATATAAAACTTTTTTGCTTTAGGCATGTATGAGATATGTAACCTGCAACTTGTGATAGCAGCAACTAAATGGGGAAAATGAAATCACATGAAAGAAACAAACATAAAGTTCTTGCATTGCTCGCACTAATTTAAAGAAACTAACACCAAAAACTTAGCAGTCAATTTCACAACTCACCATCCCATAATCCGTGATAATCATTGACACAAAATCAGAAGGTGTTGCATCATAACTGTAAATGCAGGAAATCAAAATTTATCAATCTGGAAATAACAGATGATCAATTGTTTATCACAAAGAGCACTCTTACGTAAGATTTAAAAGCTGCAGATTCTCAATGTCAGCCCGATTATCCAGATGGTTTAAATCTTTCCATCCAGGAACTTTTGAAATGACATCTGGATCACCTGAAAAGTAGAACAAACACAATTTTATAAGATATGTGGCAGAAGGTTGCCTAGCGAAAAAAAATAAGGTAAAAAAAATTAAATACACAGCACTACATGTATACCTAGCTCGTTTGAACATATAGAATCAAGTTGTACCCTTTCATGAAACTTATAAGCCTCACAGCATATTAGAACGGGAACCCGGAAAGCATTTGCAACCATAGCTACACAAGCTGTACCAACTCTTGAGTAAACAGTTCCATTGGACAGCACTGAGGCAGCTCCTAGAAAAACCAGTGTGACTTCATGCATGATGTATGAAATTGCATTTACATGTGTGTATGTGCAGTTAATGCCCTTGGCCACCAATCTATGGAGCAATACCTGCCCTTCAAGCTTTGGGCGAGAATCAACTATAACAACACGGAACTGTTTCCCAACCTCGTGGGCGTATACTAATAGCATCTCAACAACACAAGATAATCCATATGTTAGGAGAACATCCCCATCTCTGATCTTGGTAACAGCATGCCTAATTATAACCTTATCAGCAATCACTATTTTCTCATTTATGAAACGATCAATGTCAGATTGAAGACTAGATTTCACTTCTGATTCCGGCATTGTATCTGGTAATTTAGCAATTCTATTTTTTAAAAACCTGATAGCATTTCCCATGCTAATTGAAAGAGGTCTACACTCGATTAGAAATGACACATAACTACTTATTTTTGCAGTCAAATCTCGAACAAGTGCCTTTTCAGGGGGTGTAGAGTAATCTCGGATTGCCTCTCGGAATGCAAGAAGCATTGCAATACAACGAGCATTGCCACCTGATATATTACCAGACAAGTACTGAAGTCCAACCTGATGACAAGATCAAGCAGTCACATTAGACAAAATGATATTTTGACACATAATATGTTCGTAGCAGATAATAGAAATCAAAATCTTTGATCATTTTGACTAAAACAGGAGACAATTACATAAACTCGGCATAATTAATTACAAGGTTCACATTGTTGTGTTGGACGCAAATAATTCTTCTTTGAATTTATGCATATCTGAACATATCTGCAGAGAACATAGTACAGAACTTGCAGTAGATGCAATAAGTCCATACTTGGTCACTCTGTTACTTGGTTACTCATGATCAAACTCGAGATCCACCTACATAAGATCTAATTTGCATATCATTGGTCGACTTAACACAAGCCTGTTTCAGAAACCTTTGCCCAAATAATTCCTGATGTCTCCTACCAAAATAGGCTTTGTTACCTGACTATAGGTATATCAGACCATCAGACCAGGAGAATATCTGTTAGTTTTCTAAACCAGCATAGTGGAACATATTTCATATATGTGCCAAAGCATCAAAACCAACGATAAGGGATATAATGCTTGCAGACCAAGTTAAGGGGGAAAAAATAGCATCATCGATAGGCACCTTGTAAACAGAAGGATGCATTGGATCAAGTTGAAAGAACTTTGTTTCAAGATCTGGAAGCTGAGTTCCATGTATATATTGAGGTAAATGCCGGAACAATTCAACTCTGTTTTTAGCTTCAAATTGATAAACCACTGCACGTCGTTTTGCTTTTTCAACCCTATGGATATCATCAAATTGCATACGTGGAGGAGGAACGTCCTTCTTCCGATCCTTTTCAGGAGGTCGATCAACGACCTTCTTTTCGGAAGATACAGATGGATTTGCAACTTGAGGCCCATCTTTCTTTTGTGCAGGAGGCTTGACAACTTTACCCTGCTTTGTGTTTGCAGGAACTGCACCTCCTGGTGTAGCTGAAAGCTTGACTCCAGCACCTATAAATATAATCATGCAAACCAATGCAATACTATATTAACTGAATCTGAGGTACAGGTCATAACAAAATGAATATGTATACAATCCAATACAGAAAGTGTTTTCTAACAAGAAATTGTGATTTTAGGCAGCCAAATAGTGACAGATAAGAAAAAACCAAAGAGATATGGTTAAAGAACAAAGTTATGGCAGTACAAAGATAAAAAATTCCTGGTGTATAAATTTTGGCAGTTCTAATTAAAAGTAAAAAAATGGTAACACTGACAATCAAGAATTATAGGAGAGCTCCTAAAAGAAATTGACTCACATTATTCATTTATCAAGGCAGGCAAACTCGAATACTAAGATACAGGAATCAATTTTGATTATGGGAGGATAAGGCCTAAGAATGTTGGATAAATGCATGACGTTTTTCAGGGGAATGCAACAACTATCCAAAGCACTGTCACACATTTAGCTCTCTGTTCTTTGGCATTAGCCTAAAAATCTGCACTTAACTCTCCACAAGTTCCAGATCTACAGTAGAAATTTGACTATCAAAGAGTTCTTTGGACTGATATATACAATAGACATGCTGAAGTTAACAACTGAAGAAACAGGAGGCTTTCATGCAATATCCCAAGCAGATAGCAAACTGTCAATCAAGTTATCCAAAAGCCAGTTCCAAGTAAAGTTTTTAATATAAAGAAACAAGACTTAAATCAAGGTTTTTGTTCATTCCGACATACTGTGTGGGTACACTGAGATGTACTGCTGTACCCATCTGCTGGGGGAGGGAGAGGGGGAGGAAGAAGGAAGAGGAGGAAAAGGAGAGGTGTCAACAAAGAGGTGGGCAGTAGCCAACGAGTGCACAGGAAGCAACAAGCAGCAGTGGTCAAGCCATGCAGATCGGGTTCGCATTTCATGCTGACATGGAGCGATATAAGGGTTAACAAAAATATATTATTTTTTAAAACTGGACCACCCAAAATGAGGTGGTCCACATAGGGGTTGACGCCCAGACCAGTTAGTACCTATTCAACATTTAATTCCACATCGAAATGTACCGGATGGTACATATCTGCCATAGACTGGATCAGAACACGAATCCACTCCTTCTACAGGGTTAAGGTGTAGTACAAGGCTTAAAACCTAGTAAGCCTTGTGAACTAGAAGGAAAGCCCACTTTTTTTTTATCCTAAAATTGAAAAAGAACTGCTTCTGTCTCTTTTAATTTTTAGTAAGGAAAAAATCCTAATGCCCTATGTCCCCCATATGCCTTACTCTCACGAATTCTCTAGCACTAGCCGCCCATCGCCCACTCTTGTCAGCGTGTTGGTATGACCGGTACTCTTCTCCCCTTCGTCCTTTGCTGTTTCCTTTTCTTCTTCTCCTCCTCTCTATGTACTGGTATCACGGTACATATACTAGCATACAGTGTCATATGCTGAAATGAACTGGGCCCATACCAATCCACCTATGGACCGGCATATGTCAACTACCTGAACTGTGACGCTGCCTAAAATTCACTAAATACTGATGCTAAGCATTAAAAAGACAATGACAATCACTTATATACTGTAGCTTGTAAGACCAGAATTGGTATCAAGATTATCCTATGAAGATCCAATCAGGAGAAGAGGGTTCAACTAAACTGGACCAACAATATAAAAATAAATTGAGAAAATACAGGGCTAATTACATATTACTCTCTGTAGCTAATTATGTTTAGTATTTCGGTCCTTACACTTTCAAAAAATACATTAGAATCTTTATACTTACGAAAGTGAAACATTTAACCCCGTTTCTCCTCACACCGTTAATTCTGTTACGAAAATACTGCACGTGTTTTCACATGCAAAAAATGACCCTAAAACAAGGTTAAAAAAATCATTTCATCCCCCTATATGTTATTGCCAACTTTTCCTTGCTCATCGGTATCTCCCTGCACCCAACATCTACCCTACATAGCTTCCCACTACCAACATGAGACCGTTGCGCCCCTGTCGCCTCTCCCACAACCCAAACAGCACCCTCCTTTGTGAGCACACCGCCGACGTTCCTCCCGTAGGAGCTAAACCATTTTGCTCGCATATACTCCCTCCACCTCCGCGACGGCACATGCATGCTCGCGCCTCTGATGACTCCACTATGGCGGCACACATTAGCTTCACGACGCGCTCAAGCAAGTCTCGACTACCGACGAACACCGCTGGAAGGACGATCACGTAGTCGATGATTGGCCTAGGAATCTTGAATTCTACGACAAGGTTGATGTCCACAATGTAGCAAGCGCCGCCCCTAGCGATCACATCGATGTACTCGTGGTAGCCGCCATGGACTTTGTCAGCTCTCACCAACTCGCCATTGAGTCGCTCTCCAACTCGACTAGCACGGCCTTGAGCGAGCGCCACCGGTCTCCGCCCCGGAGCCCTTCCTCCCTCCATGACTGCAACCTACTCCCATATGATCGTGGCTTTCGGCCATCCCTCGCTTTCGAATCCTACTTGACGTCATAGAACGAGTCAACGAGGTCAGCCAACTCGGCGGTCGAGTTGGGGGACTCCTTTGCCGACTCGCCTCCCGTTGAATCTCAAAGTCGCGTCCTGGTTGTCTCATCTAGCGACGTTATCACCTCCTGCTGAATCGCCACTAGTCTCCGCCCCGACAACAACACCTGGATCACGTCTAGCCAGGGCAAAGACCGGTGGCAATTGGACAGGAGGCAATAGCGCCACTGGACGAGACAACCAGGGCGCGACTTTGGGATTCAGCAGGAGGGGAGCCGGTTGAGTCCTCGACTCGGCCGTCGTGCTGGCTAACCTAGTTGACTCGTTCTATGACGTCGAGCAGGATCCGGAAGCGAGGGACGATCGAAAGCCACGATCAAATGGGAGTAGGTTGCGATCGTGGAGGGAGAAGGGCCTCCGGGGCGAAGATTAGTGGCGCTCACTTGAGGCCATGCTGGCCGAGTCGAAGGGCGACTCGATGGCGGGTCGGTGAGACCTGACAGATTCCCTAGCAGTTACAACAAGTACATCGACGTGATCGCCAAGGGCGACGCCTACTACATCGTGGAAATCAAACTTGCCGCAAAATTCGAGATTGCAAGGCTAACAACCAACTACATGATGCTCCTCCACGTCCTTCTGGTGGTGTTCGTCGACAGTCGAGACTTGCTTGAGCACATCATGAAGCTGATGTACGTCGCCACAGGAGAGTCATCAAAGGCGTGGGCATGCACGTACTACGTCACTGCTACCGTGGAGGCGGAGAGAGTATGTGCAAGAAAAATGGTTAAGCTCCTATGGAAGGACCGCCGACAGTGTGCTCACAGAGGAGGGTGTCGTTTGGGTTGCGGGAGAGGCGGCAAGGGCGCAACCGTCTCATGTTAGTGGTGGGAAGCTATATAGGATAGATATTAGGTGTAGGGAGGGGAGATGTCGGTGAGTAGGGAAAAGTTGGCAATGGCACACAGGGATTGTGAAATTACCTTTTTAACCCTATTTTTGGGTTATTTTTCACACGTGACAGCACATGCGATATTTCTGTCGACAAAATTGACGGCATGAGGAGCAACAAGGTTAAATGTTTCACTTTCGTAAGTATAGGGATCCCAAAGTAACTTTTGAAAGTATAAGGACTGAAATACTAAACATAACTAACTATATAGGATAATATGTAATTAGCACGAAAATATATTAAAATAATAATCATAAAAAAAGAAATTAGGAGAGTAATAAAAAAAAAGGAAAATAAGACCATAAAAATATTTTCATAGAATTTTACAATAATAACATTCATTAAAACACCAAAATATGTCATTAAGTGCATCTTATTGGCCCTTGCCCCTTAAATTGGCCATCACGTAAGGTTAAAACAAATCAACAATCCACAATTTAAAATAATAAAAAAATGATCTAACTTAGTATTGATAGGGTAGAGGAATGGCTTCTTTGACTCAACCAATCACATATTGTCACGTTTCACTCAATCAACATCCTCGGCAACAGGCCACAACTACAACTACAGCCACAAAGGTTGATCCTCACCTCGACTACACTAGTCCTCATTTCTCAAACAATTTCTCAAACAGGGATAGAAGTTGATAAGTTATGGATTTTTAATGACTCATGCATCATTTACCATAAAAAGGGCATCTTACGAACAGGTCTTGATGTTAAAGAATCATTAAGCAATAAATCACAATAAGCATAAAGCGTAAACTTGAGAGAGACTATCTTGCTGCATAAACCACTTCCTAGAGAGAGAACACCTTGCTGCACAAAATAACATGATATTGAAAAGCAATTTACAGCAATAAACATAAATTTTATTTACACATTAGTCACTACACATTCAAGAAAGATGAACTAATTCTTTACCAGATTCCTTTGCTGCAGCTTTTGCAGAACGTTGGGCCTCTTGGAGGGCACGCCTCTCAGCTTTTGTTGTTTTCTCCTTGAGTGTCTTTGATACCCCTGCCCCATCATTTTGGATCCCCACAACAGCTCCTCTTTCTTTTTCTGCAAGATGCCACTCAATCTAAAGAAGATTAACTTGGAGAATCACAGATCAACATAGTAAGGTTTTCTAAAAAGTTTTGGTGCAGACTCAAATTATAATTACAATTCTAAAATTTGTAATTTTATAGTGCTTTCTCTCATTTCATCAACATGACAACTTAGAAATACACAGACAATTGAAATAGGATTCAGTAAAGTTATACAAAAGCCATTCTTTTAAATTTTACCTCCTACAGAACCAATTGGAAGCTGAGCAGTTATTACTTAAGAAGTTGCATCCATGAGTACATAATTATAAATTATTGGAATATTTCCATGCCAAAATTATTTCTTATGTCAAATGATACCATATAAGCTTAAAAGAGCAAACTGCAAAAGTTATCCAGCAGTTCCACAAGATAAATTAAAGCTTTCAATCTATCAGTACTACATCAAAAGCCTACTGTCCCATATTTCAGTACTACAAAAGTAATCATAAAGCTGATCCATACACATCTGATTATCCAACACAATGATAAGCAAGTAGAAGAAGTTAATAACCTGCACCATCTATTTGAGAAGTTCTCTTCAATTGAACACATGATATGAGTTTCCACAAATGAACCAGACACAAATTTATTGTATATAGAACAATTAGCTGTCTTTATCTTCATTTATGATTTTTAAGAAAGACTACAAGCTAGATATTTAATATCAAATCAATGCTTTAAACATGACTTCAGAAGTTCCACGAACAAGAATCTAATACCAAGTCATTTTTCTTAACAAGTTTATAGCATATAGTTACATTTCAACTAATGGCATATTCGGTCCCTATAGATACAGATAAATTATCAAAAGCTTTAGCAAATAAAATGGGAAAGATATTCTCATTGGTTCACAAAAAGCAGGACATTTTCCAACATTTATTTATATACTCATCTCTAACCTAGTCCACGAAAACAACCAAGATATTTGATTTTTAGAATAACTGCAGGGATAGT
Source organism: Musa acuminata AAA Group (assembly GCF_036884655.1). Classification (NCBI taxonomy): domain Eukaryota; kingdom Viridiplantae; phylum Streptophyta; class Magnoliopsida; order Zingiberales; family Musaceae; genus Musa; species Musa acuminata. The sequence continues at coordinate 982,298 of NC_088344.1, forward strand.
ACCCATCATGACACATCAGAGAAGGTTTTGTAATTAAAATAGCTGAAACATTCAAAATCATGACACTGGGAACATGAAATATTCAAGATCATGGCACTGGGAACACCATATCTCTTAGTTCATGATAGTTGCTTCATTATTTTGTTGGCTCACGAAACAAAAGATCATTTATGTAGGTAGTTTGCTACATCAGATAAAATATCTTACAAAACAAGTATTATGCATCCAATTGGGTCAATGGAAGTGGAAGCTTAAAACCCATGAAACAGTTAATCTTTTTTTCTTTACAATTGTGTTCTTTATCTTTTTTCCTCTACTGTTAAGGTCATTATGTGCCCCAACAACAAATATTGAACAGTTTTTAGGAGAAAAGCCAATGCAATTTCAAATTAAGGACATGACAATCATTCATAAATTACTATGACACAAATATCTTGTGCATCCAAAGGCCTATAGTCGGAAGTTCAGAAACTGAAGATCGTCATAATCACCATGCTGAAGAAGGTTCTGAACAATATTAGAAGCCTACATACCGATCATCATCTTTTGAAATTTTTCCTCAAGTTAAAAAATGTTAGGTTCTTGTGATGCTTGTCTTTTTGCAAAATTTGTGAATTCAAATGTGCAAACCCTTTCCATAAGCTACGAAACACAGATACTTTAAAAGGCTTGTCATGTCAAACGCATACACTTAAAAATAAACCAGGACATATGAACATCTACATATTCATGCTAGCATTTGTTTTTTTTCCATATTAATTTATATGCATAACATCTTCAAGACACACTGAATGTTGCAAATATGTACATAATTTAGCCTTTAATCCTACTATACAATGTTTTGTACATTAATTGTCATGCCCATATTATGTTGCCCCCTACTTTTAAAAAACTTTCCATGTATGTCCACATATTGTGTTTGTCCACATCCCGTTTGTGTGACCATGCTTCATATGTGTAGTATCCTTCAAATATTAAAAATCACAAAATAATTTTATTAGAGGAGAAAATAGACCACAAGGTTATACACATCATCAAATCCTAAAGAGCTAAAAACTGATAAAACACTTTCAACCTGAATATTTATGGGCAACACTATCAAAGAATCAAAGCGATTGATGCAAACAATGTTTCAAACTATATTCAAGATGAATTAGCTAAGGTATAAAATAAAGCCATGAATGTTTAGGTCTGGCCATTTTTAGTTTTAGAATTTTCTTTCTTTTTTGAAATGCGTCTGATTGCTGTTACGATTAAATATGACATTGTCGAACAACTTTGTTATTATATTTGTTCAGTTGGTTTTATTCAATTTTTTGAAGAATTATTAAAGGAGACCAAAAACTAGCCAATTAGTTTTGCTTGGTTGCACACAATACCAATCCAGTATAATACTGATCACTCTCAATTTCAATAAGAAAGATGAATTCCACTTGTTCATATGGTCCGAAAAAACTTAGACAACCGAAAGAAAATAAAATTATTGATATAAAAAAAAATCTATTATACAATACATAACCCAACACTAGCCATTCACTACTGAATACCAAAGAAGTATCTTAAATTTCAAGGCATAATTGCACCATCTATAGACACAATTCACATATAGTACCTATTAAATGTGGATTTCACCCTACCACAATACTAAAATTGTAAAAAGTAGACTCTACTGCCTTTGCTAGGACAAGGGCACACAACCTTAAATCATCTGATATGACACTTTAGACATAACAGGTACATTCACAAAATTGCTATGATAACGGAGATATAATACAGAGCACTAAGTTCCGCTTTCAGAAGTACCCATATCTCTTGAGGATCAATGATCTAAATCTTTAAGAATCATTCATTAAACATCAATTCTAGAGGTAAATCATACACCATATGTAGTGCTTCCATTGGTAAATCATAGACCACGTAGTGCTTCTGCCTTTGTGAAATTTTTTTGAACAAACAGATTATGGATGACATATTTTAGCCATTGGTTCAAATGAAGGAAGCATATAAACAAAATCTTAATGAATAGAAGGTGCAAGATGACATTTTATAATGGTGTCATACAGAGGTAGACAAATTTAGGAAACTTCTCCCAGTGCGTAGAATTCATAGTTAAATTTAGAAATCCACCAGTAAAAAGATATGTAATCTAAACCACACATGTGATGTATACACCTGACATAAGCGTCCACACAACCTTCCATTTCAACATCCACCCATCAACTCAATCTGAGAGGCTCTGATTTCAGCCAGCTTCCCGTAAAGGCTATTTGGCTGAATCTAAAAAGGATAATACAACTCTGTTTGATGTTCATGTCCATTAACAAGCGTTAAATATGTAGGGTTCATCATTATGATGCGCAGACTTATTGCATTGTTTTCACCTTCTCACAAGTAGCACCACCATGCAGAATATTTAATCCAACAAACACACTCCAAGTCTTCCTCCGCACACAAATCCCGAGATGCTCTAAAATATAATTCCTTACATGCTAATTCCATGAAACAATCATAAACAACATCCAAAACAAGAAGATACCATCAGATTTTATTCCTGGCCACTTGACAAGAACTTCCTTGCAAATTACAGATGAAATTAAAAGCCAATTGCATGTTGTACATATATATTGCTCAATTGTCGAAGTGAACTATGCAGGAGCCAGGCTAAATAAAAGGTATCACTAAACAATAACGTCGTACCTGAAATACCGGGCCGTGTCTTCGCCACCGATGCAGTCGTCCACGAGCTCTTCGGAGTATTGCTGCCGCCACCAACAATACCAGCCTTCATCACCATCATTTCACCGCTACTCCCAGGGAAGGAAGACGCAACCTTTGCCGCCTCACTCCGACCATTACATGGAGACATAGAAGGATCCTCGGAGAACTGGGAGACCGCGTCGTCCATCCGGCTGGACGGCGACGTCAAGGGGGGCGACTCAAGGAGGACTTCCGGCGGGTTATATCCGCCGACCTGGATCTGAAGGCTGTCGCGGCGGGCGGGGTTGGGGACGGCGAGGGGAGCGGAGGGGGAGTGGCGTGGCGGGGGGATCATGACCGGGGAGGTGGAGATAGCAGGGGGGCCGGTGTCTCCGGAGGGAGGGGAAGAGGCAGCCGCGGCAGTGGGGGCTTCGGAGAGGTAGCGGGCGGGCGGGGCGGCGCCGGGGGTGACGAAGCCCACTTGCCGGACCTTGGGGTCGCTGACCGTCCTGGGTGGCCGTCGGTTGTCCATCCTAACGCCGGCGACGGGCAGCGGATGGGGAATGGGGGATGAGGGCGAGAGGGAGGGATGTGGGATTTGCTAGGGTTTTGAACGTCTTCCGGCGATGGCAACGCGATGGGGTGGCGAGCCGCATCACAAATAAATGCATTTCTCTTTTTTTTATACAATTTTTTTTATAATAAATTTAATAATTTTCGTAAAATTATCCGTGAGAGACATTCGAATAATTATTTTTTAAAAAAATATTTAAAAAATAAGACTACATATCAATAAATCTAAAGAAAAATCATTTAATTAATTTATTCTATTATTTTACTAACATAATTAATAAAAATATATATTAGATTACATTATAATGTTACACATTTCTTCATAAAAGGTATTATAATAGATGAAAACATATTTATATTTTTAATAAAAATAAAAAAATACGAAAAATTGTGTTGTGGGTTGGGCCGGCCCAATAAGTTGAGATCCAATGTCATTGTAGATCTTATATATCGTCTAATTAGAATGAAATTGAGAGATAGGTATCGAGTAAATATTAATCAAATATTGGATGAAATTAGAGGGAGAGACAAATAATGGATTAGAACTCATAACATGTTTAGGTTCCATGATAAATATTTTTTTGATAAGGTGGCTACAAATATCAAAAATGAAACTTAAATGGTACATAGTGTTAAACTCTAACAAAGCCCTTAGATTGCCTCTAAATATTTTTTTGGTACAGCCAACACAATGACTAATGAGCAATTAATTATTGGGAGGTAAACAAATTGTAAGAGAGAGAGAGAGGTCAATTGGGGTGTCATGGTTTTTTTATTTTTAATTAATGTTAAAAACTAAAAAGAATTAGTGGATAAGCTCAATTACATGATGTTGATGTTATTCCTACATATGAATTGAGATATGTTCACAACTCATGCCATCATACTCAAAATGATTGACATTAGAATCTAGTACGACTTAATGGATTAGGTTTCATCAACTTTAACCAAAAGTCAACACACTTTTGGAGTGTCAACTACGTCACAAGTATGTATAATTCAAGCATACAGTAGACTATTGATGTTAGAACAAAGAAAAACCATCACGCATGTTTCGTTATACAACTAATAAATTTTGAGATGTAAACCCACAACAAGGTAAAAGTCAAAGTCAACTAAGTCACTATTGCTACGTAAGATTTTGGTCATACTAGCTGAGAATTGATTATGAACTAAGTTACTAGTGAATCGGTAATGATCCATGAAAGATTAAAAAGATTACGTCGTTCCGATAATACGTTTTTGATGCTGAAGTTAATAAGAGTTTCGAACAATTCACCTAGCTTCCTGTATAAAAATTTGTGTGTATTAGGAATATATTTTCGGAACTCTTTTATGGTGATATTTAACAATAATTACTGAATGCTAACTACAAAGAATATCGTGTATCTCTTTCGAGTTTTATCGTATCACATCGAACTCAAAACGTGATAATATTCAATCACATAGTATTAATCGAATGGTGACAAATCGACTACTTGAGGCTCGGATGTTTGCACCAAGAAGTCGATCATCTGACACTGAGATATTAACCATATGATATCGAGGCATCGATCTTATGGTACTAAGGTATCAATCAATCACTTATACTAAAATATTTATAACATCATCACACTCCTAATAACTATGAAATAATTCAAGTCCATTATGTTCAAAATTCTAATTTTTTTTAATCTCATTTTCTAGAAAAAACATGTTTACAAAGTCTTTCTTTAGCTAGAAGTCAACAGTTACACTCAAAATCAAGGAAAATGATGAGAATAAGAAGACTAATGAGAAGAAGTGCTATTCAAAGCCAATTTTTTTGTGAGTAACTAAAAAATTGCACATATGACAATCATAGATAGATAGATAGAGAGAGAGAGAGAGAGAGAGAGAGAGAGAGAGAGAGAGAGAATCTTCATCAGACGAAAAATATAGACTTATATTTTTATGAACCATCAAACAACTTCACATTTAACCTTCTAGAACAAGAATGGGTAAAACAACAAAAACCCTAAGACAACATATTGCTTGGGCATTGAGTGGCAATGGCTATAGGTAGACCAACAAAGAGTTGCATTGCCTTTATCACATGCGACATCAAAGGTGGAATGTTAGGCATTGAAAGATGAATTCCACCCACTCAATATCCACTACTCGATTACATGTAGGAATCATAAATATATTGCTCTATCTTTTCCATCGATGCCATCCAAAATGTCATCGATGTTTCTCTTACCTACCCATCGACTGTTTGAATTGCTATGTATGATGACTTGGTGGCTACTTGCTTGCTTGCTTTTCATGAAATCCAACTTTCCGACATGGACACTTATCTTATCCTCTCTAAAGTAGTTAGTGCATGCTTAAGCATGGCCTTCACATTGCCAATGTGCCAAAACTAACATAAGGTTGTCGAAGAATCAATGACCACCCTTATCAAAGTCACTTTCAAATCGATGTCCCACATATGTGATGACTAAGACATGAATTGACATTAAACAAATTAGGAAGGCTTTATTCTTTAATGTAGATGTTTATTTTCATAATTTAAATATTGGTTATTTCTCAAAAAAATTAATTTGATTGATGAGATTTCGTATAATATTTATGAGATTTGGTATGATAGATACTTATGATATTAATGAGATTGGTATTTAAATATTTTTTTCTTACGACGTATTGATTTGACTCTATAAGCGAAACCACCACCCGATAACATGCTATCATCAAAAGCAAAACTCGATTTTTTTTTTTTCAGAACAATAAGAAAGAGATTCTTCAATCGAAAAAAAAAAATATTTCAGTTTACCATGATTCATCTTTTTATAAAATAATTTAGTAAGATGGTACTTTTTTCAAATTTCTTATAATAAAATTTATTTTAGTTATTCGTAATGTTACTAATATTAAAAAAAATATAAATTTGTATCCATTATTCATGATATTAAGAATGAATTAGGCCTAACAATATGTATCATGCGCAAGCCCATTAAGTTCTTATATTCGAATACAAATTTAAGATGGGATGTGTTTGGGATTTGATTTGATTTGATATGGTTTAAAGAATGGTAAAAAACACGAGAATAACATTTTAGGTGTTTGGTTTAAAGAATGAGAAACATATTTAAAAACAGGTGTTGTTGACGCATTTGATTGTGACACAAAACACAAAGCATATGATCAAACATTTACTTTCCTAGGAAAGTAGGAATGTGCAATGAAACATGATGATGGTAATTAAAAGAAAAGAAAGCGCATGAAATATGCATGTAGGAATTGCCAAATGCTTTACTCGTGTATGGATGGCCAACTTAGGATCCATAATCTTTTAAAGTAAATTCGTTTTAAAGAGTTACGAGGGAAAAGAAATATCTTTTTTTATAAAAAATAATAAGAAGCCACACCCAATTAAAATTATACATTTTAAAAGAACTAAATATTTTGATTTTTTTAATAAAAATATGTTATATGGGAAAGAAGAAGTAAAGCCATAAGCTTCTCATCAAAATAAAGATTTTGTTATATATATTGATAATAATAATATCCCGATTAGTCTTATATCGAAAGTGGGTAAGATTAAGATTGATTTATAAGGATTTGATAAGTGTACTATTATTAACTTTAACTTAAATATTTTGATCAATGATTCGGATCAAACAAAGTTGATCAGTCAATTAGCCAATTAAACCCGGGTCATGATATTTGGTATTAGAAATGACATAGTATTTGAGTATGAGAAAGGGGTTTGAATAGAAAATGACCGTCTACCAAGTTAGAAGATTTGTTTCGACTTAATGAATTTAGTGTTAAGTGAAAGTGAAATTTAGTGTTACTATATGATATTCCATCTTGCTATTTACATCAATCTCGATACCTTTATATTTATTATTATTATTATTTAAAATAACACGTAAATATTCTCTAATAACTTATAGTTATGAAAACTAAGATGTAATTAATATGAAATGAAAGACCATATACATTAATGTTAATATTTATTAGAAATGATAGAGGAATCAAACATATAACCATGTTATATTATTATCAACTTGACACTTATTCGGATATACCTTCGTTAGCCTGGCACTCGATGTCTAGTCAAATACCACACACATTGATCGATCGAGTGATCGATATGATTAGCATAGTATTATTAGTAATGTTTGAACCGTAAGATGATTTCTTGTATCCTAATAATGGATAATAATCTCATAAAACTATTTTAATGAATTAACTTTTTTATTTAAATCCAACGATTATTAAGATTCTATCATAGATATCTAATCCAACGTAGGATATTCTACTAAATCGACTCCTATCTTAACATCAAATTAGGAGCGAGAGAGAGAGAGAGACTGGATTGTAAGATCCAACGTGTTGGAGATCAGAATTTACTTTTGACAAATACATTATTATTGTGATAAATTACCATATCACAAATAAAAAGTCTAATAAATCATTACTAGCATATATGAGACAAAAATGCATTCTAAAATATTAAACTATTAAATTATTACTTAAAAAACTTAATATATAGTATCAGACTCTTTAAATCTTCAGCAATATAGAATTATTCTATACTTCTTTTAATGCTCCGATTGATGATGTCGTAATCCGTATAAACGGATCCGAAAGATCAGAACCCCGCATAGTCTCTGCGGAGCTCCGACAAGCGCCGCCACGTACGCGCTGACACGCCTGGGAGACTCACGGCGGTGTCCGGCGGCGTTGGGGATTTTGATGCACGCTGTCGTGTAGTGTAAGCGGAGTGGGGGCGGGGGGATTGGCCTTATCAACATGGTCATGGCCGTGCGGTGGGTCGGGTACCGTTTTCCGGCAGGTGTGCATGGGCAGGCCCCCACCTGCTCCGCCGCGCAGCGACCACCACGACCCGGGCGAGGACGCGGCAGTGGCCCACGTGCTCGGCGTCCGCCACGGCCGGGTGGACCGGCCAGTCGGTGGTCTGTCGGCCGTTGGCCGCCCATCGTGCGGTGGCTCCGCCGGCATGGACCAAAAGCTCAGACTCGGCTTGGCTTTTGCTCGCCCATGGATTCATGTGCACTCCACCCATCGTGTGGTCTGTGCGCGGGTGGGTGGGCGGTGCCGTGTCTCGCCGAGGCGGCCCCTTCTCACGGCCAACAGACCAATGGTTGGGGATGCGTTGAGGTTCTACCAAGAGGAAAGTAACATTAGCTTGCATGGCTCGTTGATTCCTATGTCTCTCTACCTTCCGTTGACTTAAGGTCAACACCGCGTTGAAACACGGACTCATCAGCCAAGGTGTTGACAAGGATTACGTGTCTCGACATCGGTAGCTGAAGACACTGTCCGCAGTTCTTCCTTTCACACCTAATCGGACTCCATGTAAAGATCCCAACATAAGAATTCATGAAGTGATATAGACACGAGTATTTTTGCCTCCTACAAAACGGACGCTGTCGCTTGTGGAGTTGGAGACACAGCATATGATCTCCCTTCTCTTCCGACGGGCTCCATGAGCCGACGAATTCAATGTCACCACGTGGTGTCCTCATTCGACCATCGACCACGTGGGCTCCCTCCAGGCGCGGAGTCTGCCTCCTCCCTGTCTCGCTTATTATATATAGCCCCTCATCCCTCTCTCCCCCCCCCACCCCAACACAAACACACAGGTCTCGGATCAAACACTTCGTCACATTCGCCCCCCCCCCCCACCTCTCTCTCTCTCTCTCTCTCTCTCTCTCTTCATCTCCAAGCTTCGACAGCATTAGCAGAGAAGGATACATGGCTTCTGCCACCACCGCCATGACTTCTACTGTGCAATTGCCGCCTAATCCGGTGAAGCTTACGAGGAAGCAGGCTTCTGCGACTACAACGAGAGTGCACTGCTCTGCTTCCTCCAACTCGCTGCTTAATTTGGCCACCAACGCTACCCCGGCATACTTCCCGATACCTTTTCACAAAGAGGCCACGACTTCCGTCGCGAGCAAGTCCCGTCGGCCCGCGCAAAGCGGCGGGGACGACGGCGCAGCGAGGACCTCGTGGAACTTGCTCCAGTGGGTTGCCGCCGCGGCGCTGGACACCGTCGAGCAGGCGTTCGTGTCGAACGTGCTTGAGCGTGGTCACCCTTTGCCGAAGACTGCTGACCCCGCCGTCCAGATCGCCGGAAATTTTGCCCCCGTCGACGAGCGGCCGCCTTGTCATGGCCTCCCTGTCGAAGGCCGCATCCCGGTGTCAATCGACGGGGTGTACGTTCGCAACGGAGCGAATCCCCAGTTTGAACCGGTGGCCGGGCACCACTTCTTCGACGGCGACGGCATGGTGCACGCCGTCCGCCTCTGCAACGGCGCCGCCGCTTATTCCTGCCGGTACACTGAAACGGAGCGGCTCCGGCAGGAGCGCGCCATCGGGAAGCCCGTCTTCCCCAAGGCGATAGGCGAGCTCCACGGCCACTCGGGCGTGGCGCGCCTGCTGCTGTTCTGCGCGCGGAGCCTGTTCGGCCTCGTCGACGGCAGCCGCGGGATGGGCGTCGCCAACGCCGGCCTCGTGTACTTCAACGACCGCCTCCTCGCCATGTCCGAGGACGACGTCCCCTACCACGTCCGCATCACTCCCTCCGGCGATCTCGAGACGGTCGAACGGTACGACTTCGGCGGCCAGCTTGGGTCATCCATGATTGCGCACCCGAAGCTCGACCCGGTCTCGCGAGAGCTCTTCGCGCTCAGCTACGACGTCATCCACAGGCCTTACCTCAAGTACTTCTACTTCTCCCCCGACGGAGAGAAGTCCGCCGACGTGGAGATCCCCCTGGAGCAGCCCACCATGACGCACGACTTCGCCATCACCGAGAACTACGTGGTGGTGCCGGACCAACAGGTGGTGTTCAAACTGCAGGAGATGGTCCGGGGTGGCTCTCCCGTCGTCTACGACACGACCAAGACCGCCCGCTTCGGCGTGCTGCCCAAGTACGCTGCCGACGCATCCGAGATGAGGTGGGTCGACGTGCCCGACTGCTTCTGCTTCCACCTGTGGAACGCGTGGGAGGAGCCGGCGACCGGCGAGGTGGTGGTGATAGGCTCCTGCATGACGCCGCCGGACTCCGTGTTCAACGAACGCGAGGAGAACCTCAGGAGCGTCCTCTCCGAGATCCGGCTCGATCTCCACACCGGGGAGTCCAGACGGCGCCCGATTCTGTCCCCGGCCGACCAAGTCAACCTCGAAGCCGGAACGGTGAACCGGAACATGATGGGGAGGAAGACACGGTATGCCTACCTGGCCGTCGCCGAGCCATGGCCGAAGGTGTCCGGCTTCACCAAGATCGACCTGTTCACGGGAGAGACAAAGCAGTTCATCTTCGGCGACGGGCGGTACGGCGGCGAGCCCTACTTCGTGCCGAGCAACGACTCCGACGCATGCAGCGAGGACGACGGCTACGTGCTTACCTTCATGCACGACGAGGAGACGTTGGAGTCGGAGCTGCTGATAGTGAACGCGGGCAACATGCGGCTGGAGGCCACGGTGAAGCTGCCGTCGCGTGTTCCCTACGGCTTCCATGGCACCTTCATCACCTCAAGCGACTTGGAGTCACAGGCCTAGCAAGCGCACTTCTTCTTCTTCTTCATCCCCGCCCTCGGTTGGTGGGAGATATCTCCTCTCTCCCCTGCTGTTGCTTCTTCACATACATATTTGATGTACTTTCAGTTAGTGGTAGATAAGACATGAAAGAGAGAGAGAGAGAGAGAGAGAGAGAGAGAGAGAGGGAAGAGAGAAGCTCGGAGCTTCTGAGACTGTCGGTATAGTGTCAAGCTCAGCTGGTTTCTTCTGTCATTGACTTGTCTCCTTTACCTTTTCTCCTTCGCAGACAACAGCAAACATACACCACTCGACCTGCTACCATAATTCCCCACACCAACATGCCCTTGTCCACCGTGTGAGGGATTCATACGTTGATATGTTTCCTCTGTTTTGGATGCTGTACTGGATGTATGCATGAGTGTCTACCGTTCCTGCACGCAATCCATTTCCTTTCTCTTACCTTCGCGAATGGAAAAGGACTCCGAGGAAGAGAACAGAAAACAACTGTTGCCTCCATGGCAACAACGGCGAGGCCTGCAGTGAGGATGGCATGGAGCTCTCTCTCTCTCTCTCTCTGATGGTGGCCCTTATGGGCACAACCTGCCATATATAACACTGTGGAGAAACCATTGTCCCAGCCGACAATGAAGTGCCACCGACGCATGGTTGGTGACCTCCCCATATAGTAGGAGATTCCTCCTCGCAGAGATGGAAATGTGTCTCATTCATCACTGTAAATTACGTAAAAAGGAACATTCCTCAGAACCAATCTCCTCGTCTAACTTCAAATCAATGATCACAAACCGAAGCTGCCCGAAGATATTGCTTCTCCAATCTCTTCTTCAAATCGACAGAGAAGTTCTAATCACCAGGATTCCTCTTTTGTTGTATGGTAGTTCATAGGTTTCGATCAACATTGCCTAATAATTTAGGCTTTTGGGATCTGTGCTAACCCAATGTTGAAGATGATATCAGAATACGCCATGAGCTTCTCATGTTTGGTTTAAAATATTTCTGCAAAAGCCATCCGATCAAATCCTTAAAGCGATATGATGGAGATTTGAAATGTGATTATAAATTGAAGACATAGGGGACATGTAACTCTTTGGGTCACACGACGAGTTTGCCAATGGCACGGTGTTGATGGGGACACTTCCGGCCACAAGCCAACAGTGCAGCACATTCCTCGTCGGCCTCCTGCAGCACCAGCAGAAACCCATGGCCTCTGCCAATCTCATGCGTCATCCACACTCGGGAAGTCACCATAGTTCCCTATCCCCAGAGAGAGAGAGAGAGAGAGAGAGAGAGTACTGAGAGGCCTGTGGGTTCATCTCCAACGCCAGGAAACGAAGGAAAAGGTCGAAGTCCACTAAAAGGTTAGACAAGAAGTTGTGCTCTGCTATTCATACGCCGTCAGAGATATAAAGATGTTTGTCGGTTAGATCCGGTCAATATGTAATCAGGTATGATTTATTAAATATGATTCAGTCTATAAGATTAGATATGATTCTAACTCATATAATTAATTATGATCCGATTCATAAGATTAGATATATTTTAGCTAATTTAATTAGATATAACTTATGATCAGAGATAATTAAACATATGTGATCAAGTCCAACTAGTCCATGTGGTTAGGTACAACATAATCTATATGATAAGTTACGGTACAATCTATGTTGTCATAGAAAGAACTATAAATATGATATTTGATGTAATGCTAGTGTATGTTTGATGTAATGCTTTTTATATTTTTTTATTTTATTCATGCTTTACATAGCATATAGAGGGCTTACAGTAAACTTGACAATCTCACTTCGATTGAGTTTTATGATCCTTCTAGGTTTATAAATGTATATTGTTTGTAATCATCGCACATAGATAAAACTGTCTAAATCATCTAGATAATCATTTTGGGGGTTTTATAGCTACGTAGAGTGATACATAATGTTAGCTAGCACAATACCCAAGAGCTACTCGGGTGGCATATAGTTGTATGAGCATTTAGGATAATGTCTAGGTTTGGATCGTTATCTTATTCCATAATGTGGGGACTTTTGATCGCATCGGATAACCTTGAACATTTTGTTGCATGATCATTTAGAGATTGCGAAGTCTATGTTTGTAATTTATATTGTTTATCAAGTGTTTGCTAAAATAGTTACTTGTGAGATCCCGAGTTAAACGTTTCTTCTAACCTATTTTCCTTTTTGTCGATCCTTAAGGGATCATAAGAGATTTTTATGGAGGCTGACCCTTTTGCAGATAGACACATAAGTGTGTCAAACATCTTATTAGACAAAACTAGTTAATTCCATGATAATGTGGCCAAGCATGGTCCAGCACATGTGACCAAGCACAACTCAGCTCATGTGATCAAACATGGCCTAACCCATATGGCTAGACATGATCATACTTACGAGCCAAGCATAACCTAGTTTAATGGTAAGATTTAGCCTAACTTGTGAGCGAGGCTCAGCCTAACCCGCGAAGCTAGGCTCGCCCAATTATGCGACTAACATTATATATATTATCGCTCCTCTATCCAGTTCATTATACCTCAATCGAACTTGTTACCCGGGATAGGCATGTGCGATGCACGTGACCCATCCAAGACTTAGGTGAGTCGGTCTAAGTTAGCACTATATGATATAGTCTAATTTTTTCTTCCTTTATTAGTTTGAGCTTGTTAATTGATTAAATCAAATAAGTTTGATCATCGATTTAAGGTGATTTCATACCAACTTAACTAGTTCAAACCCATTTGACCTAATTAAAATCAATCAAATCTAAATTAGACCAGTCCGGGATGATTCCAGATCGACTCTACGAGGATTTGAGATTAATTCTATTAGGTCTCAATTGAATTAAGTGTAATTTAAGTCAATTTGGCTACTCCAATTAGGGTTCTTGTTGATTAAGGACTATTGAGAGATTGATTTCTTATATTTTTATGATTTGATAAATACAAAAGTTTTATCTAAAGATATCATTAGGAAATAATTAATGATTTTATATTATTATTTTTAGATTAAATTCATGATATTGATGTGATTATTACTATGTAATATATATGATTATACTAATGATCTATATTGAAAGTGCAAGATAGGGCCCATCACATTGTGAAGCCATTGATGAATACAATCTAATAGATTATATATCAAGTATAGTTTCTCATAATATTTTATCATACTATTTCTTAGATGCACGCATGAATGAATGAATGTAAATGAATAATCATGATTGTTTAATTATCCCTGCTTAGGGTAGGTAAAGTGATTCCCTTTGGGGATTAATGAGCCTTTAAACGTGAGGGTTAGATGATTCCTCCATCCACGGTCAGAAGAAACGCATCACTGCTAGAACAAATGAGGGATACCACTCTATCTGTTATTGAGAGTACGATAAGAATATTATGCATATGATTAATCTATAATTTTATTTAATATATAAGAATTATTATTATTATTATTATTATTATTTTAATATATGAGTTTTATAAGGAATTAATATATTGTATATTAAATCAATAATATTTTTATATATGGAGTAGATTTATAAAGATTAAGTGAAGTTGATATTTTTTTATTTAAATCTGAGATGTGACACTAAATTTATTGGTAGAACTTTCATGTTGGTGTAATTAAGCTTATGTTAGGCATCTAATTGTTTGAAGCTAAATATTATAAAGCTGAATTGCATTATGATTCTGTGCTATGGTAATACGACAGCCATTATTCATGCAAATTAACACCATGAACAATGTAAATGTTTAACATTTACTGACATAGGAATCTACAATGATCAAGGGAGCCCACTTTTGGGATTAAATTAGGTGTTATAATCTTTCAATTTAAGGTTTACTTAAACCATGTCAAGCTCGATATGATCGAAAATCAAATCTCCTACACTTAGATTTAATATCCTCATCAAAACTAACATAGTCCAAAATTCTATCCATAAGATATAATCCAGATATGATTTCATATCATGATATGTCATTTGACTTTATCTTATTTGCTTTAGATCTCTCACCATGATCAGTACTAAATACTAGTTATTATAATTTAACCTGTTGAGATGATCGAGTCATTAAGTTTGTTGAGTTTGAATCATTAGCTCTCAACCTAAGTTAATAATAATAATTCATCATATCCTTGTAAATCAAATATAAGATATTATTCAAGTGTTATAACCTCATCCTCAAATTTAGTAAGTTTCAATTGAATATCTTTCTCTTTCTATTTACTATGATTTCTAATAAATGAATATCAATATGTTTGCTTTGATCACGATAGATCAGATTCTTGATGGATGTTATCCTGGGATCACTTATGTAGCTTTCATGTTGCATTTCTTTCTAAGAGCTTTCAAAGTCACTTACATCTCGTATGCAGGAAGCTATCAGCAATGAATTGGATTGATTCTATTTTTTTTTTAAATAGAAATTAAAGAAAAAAGCAGTGACATGATAAGTAAGTGAAGCAATGCAAGTGAATTTTAACAATATTTGTTCTTCATTTTTTTTAAATCTCTAAAACTATAAAGAATACGAATGCTTTTATTACTTTGCTCCACTTTTCTTATCAATTTTTTTTAAATATCCATTTTAAAATTTAAAGAAGAAGAAACCGTTAGACAAACATCACACAAAATGCTTAGGAATATAGATTTTGCATCCAAGTCTTACATCTTTCATCATTGAAAGAGGGGAAAAAAAAGTGAATTAAAGCTTGAAATGTTGGATGATCAGCAAAATAATTATAAAATCATATGAATTTTTATCAATATGTCTACCTTATAATTATCTACTCTTACTCAAATCTTATATCTTTTGAGGAAAAAAATCACGTACATAATCTTACTAGGTAAGATTATAACATCCCAATTAATTTCACATAAAAAATAAATAAGATTGAGATTATCCTCATATCACAAATGAATAAAATTAAAATTAACTTATAAAAATTTATTGAATGTATTACTATCAACTTGAAGTTTAAATGACTAGTGACTTATGTCAAACATAAGTCGTGATAATAATCATGTCGATATAATTTTTAATTTTTAAAAATCATATAAATGATTAAAATGAAAACTTCTTGCTAATATCGTAAAACGATCCTGTCGTTATAATTTCTAATTTTTTTTTATTTTTAAAATAAAAAATAAAATTTATTAGGTAGGGACATAAGATGCGAAACAACTATTAAAAAAGAATTAAATAGCACACATGTCAATGTTGCACTTTTCATTAAGGTCCAGGTTCGAGGATTCTCTCCGATTATGATTTAAGACTTGTCGAACCAAGGTTCGATTCGAATTAGAATCAAACCGAATTAATCTTGAACCAAAATTGAATTAATCTGACGATTTCAAATCGAATCGGATCTGAATCTAGACAATTCAATTATGATTCCTAATTTTTTAAAATTAAAATAAATAATTCTAATTTAATTAACTGTCGAAATAAAAACCGAAATCATTGATCGTGGACGAGGGTACCTTTCTTAGATGTATATTCCCGGTTGCCATAAGAATGGGATCCATCAAACATATGACAGGATCATGACCTAGCTGTTTTCGATCCGACCCAATAGCTTCCTTTCTCATATTCCCAGTTCGCAAGGGAAAGCAGCAGAGGGTTGAGATGGGAGCAATAACGAGCGCGGTGGTGGCCATGGTGGTGGTGATCCTGGGGTGGATCACCATCGAGATCGCCTGCAAGCCCTGCCTCGAGCAGGGCCGCGAAGCCATCGACCGCGCCCTCGACCCCAACTACGATCCGGACTCCTCCCTCGTGTCTCAGAACCGCCCCACCGCCGCCACCGAAGAACCCCTCCTCGGTCCCGCCCCTTCCGCCACGCCCGCCTCGAGTATCAAGTGATCCGCGCCTCGCCTCTCCTTCTTGACCGGGTAACGTTGCCGATCGATCTTTGGATGACCGTCTTTGTACCCATCTGTTCTACATGTTTGTTGCCCCTTTTCTTTCTTCTCGAGGATTGACAGGCGTTCTGCCTAATGAATTATAATAGCTGGGTGTTGATCTATCTTCTTCTTCTTTTATCCTTGTTCTCTATTCTGAATTTGATCTGTCACTATTTCCTATGTGTTTGTATTAAGAAACACGGTGTTGCTGGCGCACAAGAAAGAATCCAAGATTGTGTTTTTATTGTGTGGGTGTATCTCTTCGAAATCTTCTTTCTACTTTAGAAAACTATGTTAAAGACGAGATTCTTTTTCCTTGAAATCCATTTGGCATCACCAGGGTTCCCATTGGAGTGCCAAGGATTTCTATATCCCTATCAATCCATGGGTTTCATCTCTAAGGAGAAATTCCAGTGGTTAAGGCCCAGCATGTATAGTGAGCAATTATTTGGATAGATTTGTACCTGGAGCAGAACAAAGCACACCGCGGTCGGCACTCATCAACATCTTCAACCTTCCAAGGGTTTGTGCGCTGAGTTCTCGACCCATGTCATCCTCTCCAAGATCCAAGTTCCCTGTGTTTCAGATCCTGTTAGGATTTAGAACGGTCAAGCTGCAGCAGCTTACTCGAACTCGGCAGAGAAAGTCCACTGAGGAAGACATATTACTGGAGTTCTTGAGAAGCACAAAGCACCTAATGTTAAGAAGAGCATTAGCATGGAACAAGAAGCAATCCATAAACCCTAAACAACGAGGAGTTAATTGGTCAAAATGGAGAGTAATTATTGGTCAATCTAAGTTGATCAATAATTAGGAGTTAATAAGAGAACTTACAATAGAAGATTGATTTAAGTCAACCAGAAACGAACTTAGATGGAGCTTATCGGTAATGAAATATCATTAGATGGAACCTCTAATCATACATTTGGACCTTTTAAGACCAGTTGTTAGGAAAAGGCTCCAAAAAAATTAGTAGATGCATCAATCTTATGAACATATAAAACAACAAACTTCATACGAAGGAAAATGCAAACACTTCCATCTGTTCTCGTTGCATGAAAGACCGAGTGCAGTCCTGTAATCTGATAGAAAAACACATGTATCCATCTCTAGTTTAGGAAAAATGCATAACCTATTTATTTTCAATGTTTCATGACAGCTAGTTTAAAGAAAAACTGGAGATCTATAATCAGTAAGATAAGAGTGGTTTCTTCCAAATCTCAGAAAGACATTTTCATGGAAATTATCAAAATCGTACGACAAAGACAGGCTAAGAGTTTACCAAAACTGAAGATAGAATTTCATCTCAAAACTGAAGATAAGGCCAAGTGCAGTACTCTATTTTAATAGAAAAACATCTCAAAATTCCGTCCCAAAATGTAGAGATGGTTCAAGTCACACAAGGAAAGAACTTTGGTCAGTAGCTTGTATATGACATGCTTATGGGTAGAATAGATGGATAAGGATTATCTGGAGGATAAGATAAAATTAGTTTTGTTCCAACTCTGAGAAAGACATTCTTATGAAAATTATCAAAATCATACAACATAGACTTCCTGAGAGTTGGGCAAAAGTGAAGTTAAAATTCCATCCCAAAAGTGAAGATATGACTGAGTGAAGCACTCTATTTTAATAGAAAAACATGTAGCCTTGTCCAATTTTAGGATCCTAATCGTGTTTAATCTTTTCCTCACTCTGACCATATTAAGCATTTTCATCCCCTTTCTCTACCCATTAAATTCTAGCCCTGACCATCATTTGATGTGAATTTATTTTTAAGGGCCATACATTTATATTGTTGGAGAAAATTTAAAGTGAAAAAAAATCAACATTATCAATTTCAGTAACATCTTCAAAAGTTCAGTTGTCCAAAGCAAGTATGCAAAGAATGTATGTTTAGTGGAGTAGACTTGATCTAAGGTGTGGTTCTTCTAAACTCTTCTGAAAGACCAATGAAGAAAGGAAAAATAATATCATCCACTAGCATGAAGATTTATCTTTAAAAGATCAAAGAGTTTCAAAGGTGAAACATCTTCACTGTCAACTATTCCTAAAACATTCTTGATGCTACTCTAAGCCTCCGGTAGATCTCTTATAGCAGGATTATGCTGCAGTACTTTTAGATATGATGTTATGAAAGGAGCACTCCAGCTAGTATTACTTGCAAAATATTAATGCCAGCTGTGATCTAAGCAATTATATGAGAGTAACTCTAAAAGCACATACCTTACATAATATGACATGAAGCAAACAAAATAACTCAAAGATAATTACTACAGAAAAAAAAAAATACATGTGGTACAACCACTCAACTCTACGAACGCATCCATTATATAATGTTAGGTATGATGTTATGAAAGGAGCCCTCTAATTAGAATTACTTGCAACATATTAGTGCTATCTATGATCTAAGCAATTACATGAGAGCAACTCTAAAAACACATCCATTTTATAATGTTATGAAAGGAGCCCTCCAATTAGAATTACTTGCAACATATTAATGCTATCGAGGATCTAAGCAATTATATAATATGTTTTTTTGAAAATTTTTGAAACTCTAAAAAAATTACTACAGAAAAAAAACGATGTAACCATTCAACTCACCGAGTTCAAGTTGGAGAAGGAATCCGACATAGGCACAGTGACCTCGAAGGCCTACAGCAACGAGAGCAGCAACCAGTGTGCGATTGCTCTGATCCCCAGTGATCTCAGGGAGAGAGCCAACAATCTCCTTGTGCAACTGGGGAGGTAATACGGAGAGGGTCTTCATCAGCCACCTAAACTGGTTTATAATGAGGTATCGCCCCTTAGTGACACATCGCCAATATCGCTGCTGAAACCGAGATTGGATATCCGAGCCAAGCCTCTTTTAGGGCGACGATATGCTGGAATCGAAACCCTGGATCAAGAAAATAAACTAGTCTGACCCTCGTTGAATAACAGAAAATGGCGGGTGGAAGGGGATGAGAAAGGGGAAATCACCGACCGGCTGGGGGGAGGGATTGAGCAGGGAAGGGACGGAAGCCGCCGTGAGGGTCGCGGATGGTGCATGCGGCTCGGCAAGCGGAGCAACCATCGCGGCGCTTGCCGATCGTCGCCATCTCGTTCGCCTCCTCCTCGCTCGCTTTGGCGCTGCCTTGGATGCGGTGATGGCCGCGGCGCGGAATATGTGATTACGAATTTCACCCTATTTGATTGAAAATTCAACTATTTTTTAAATATATTTTTAGTCCAAATTGCGATATGAATACTTTTCTATTCATTATATTCATTTAAAACTTGAATTATCATCATTTCAAAAAAATAGAATAAAATAACATAGTGTTGGAAATAAACAATAAAGTTTCTGTTAAGATTTCATGATGCTTCATCCCTTTTAAATTATTTTCCAATTATTATGTTATATTTTATTATAATATTAACTATAATAATATATGTATTTTTAATATATTAAAATAATATATGTCGTTTTGCTCGTTAATTATGACTTTTTGTTAGTTACTAACACAAAAGTCTTTATATCCAGCATAATCCAATAGAGAGTAATTACAAGGCAATAAGCATCGTTTTCTCATCCTGACAATTCCTGCACTTCAACCATGTCTTAACATCAATAAATTACCCGCAGAAAAATCATGTCTTGAGTCATCTAAACCAAATCACCATCCTTGGACCCATCCCGTTTCCAGATATCCTCGAGCCGGACATGAATCAATGGCCCGTATCGTCCAGGCCCCGCAACGATTGGTGGAACCCGCGCTCATGGACGGCTCGACTGGAAGGAGATGGAGACGATCCGAATCGATTGGGCCGGACCGTGGCGTGAACCCGGGCCGGCTCAAATCTTCGACGCTTTCCCCTAAATTGCCTCCGATAAAACCGAGATCGACTCGATCTCGCCTTCTTGCCTCTCGCTCGCTCTTCCCCCTTCTGTGCCCTGCGTTCTCCGCTCCCTCTCCTCCCATTGCCCCTTCTCAATCGCCGCCCGATCTCCCCCCAGTTCCCTTCGCCTCCGCCATGCACTTCTCCGATTGATATCGATTGATGACTCAACACAAGCGGCCCTTTTCCTGCAGCAGAAGCGGCGGCGGCGGCGGCGGTGGGACCACCACCACCAACAGCAACAGCAGCGGCGCATCCGGAGGATCCACCCTTCTCTCCCCCGATTCATCCTCCTCCATGAAGAAAGCGAAGCCCCTGCCGGCCGCCGCTTGCTCCTTGGAAAAGGAGAAGAACGGCCTCCACCACCACTTCGACACCGCGGCGGCGGCGGCGGCCGTGGCTGCTCGACCTGGGAAGGAGGAAGACGCGATGCTCGTGGACCAGGAGGAGCTGAAACCTGGGGCGTCCGTCCCCGTCGCCATGACGGGGGTTGCTGCCAACCTGTCCAGGAAGAAGGCCACACCGCCGCAGCCGTCAGCCAAGAAGCAACTCGTCATCAAATTTGTTAAAGGTACCTCCGTTTTGCAATTTTCCTCTGTTAAATTGCTGTCTGGGTTGGGCACGATATGCAAATTTCTTGGTTGTAGCCCTCGTGGTCATATCATCGTGGTTAGTCTTTGGCTGATTCCTGAGTTTCCTTCAATGCTTTCACTTATGGCTAAAGACCAATTTGTCATGGAATCATGATACCGAAAGTCTCGCTGTCATCACTGATTTATCATTGTGTCGGCACTTAGAGGATTGCATGACTCATTTCCAATGTTTATCAAGAATCATACTGCCATCTTCATCATCCCTTTCCTTCTGTCTTTCTTTAGCAAATGAGAATATTATTCAATGAAATTGATTCACTGTACTCCACCCACGTCATGAAAAGTGGTCAAAACTTTTTCCACCTTAGGGTTGGATTATTAACAGTGTTACATCCTTCTCATCAAAGGAACAGTGGTTCCATTCTTCCAGATATAAGTCATTATATCAATAATAAAATTGATTAATTGATTGGACTTTTGCTTGATGCTGTTAGATTTATTTTCAATTAGTTGATTTTAGGAGAAATTTTTATGGCACAGGCTTATTGCCCTAATGTGTATTGTCAGATGTAAATGGTTTTCCCTGAACATGTAAATTTGGTTTAAATAAATCAAAGGAGTTGAAAATGGTTTGCTTAGTGTTTAGGTTATTCAGAGAACTTATTGTACTGGTCGAAGGATCGAAGGAGGTCAACCATTATGGTTACTTCAAGTGCATAAGTTGATTTAATTAACTTGACTCAGATTACCCTTTCTCTATGATGATTCACAGTTAAATCTGGTGTGATATCTTAACACAAACGTTGCAGATCCTCATACTGGACTTTTCAGGACATGTCTCTCAAGTTTTGGGAGCAGGTTTATTTCGGCAATGTAGTTCCAAATAAAAGAAAATGCAAACCCAACCATTGTGAATCTCAAGATCTAGAGAATAAGTTTTTCCTTATTGTAGCTTGTCATTGTTTGTACACTGTGATCAATGATGCTATTGCATGTGATTATCCTATTTTCATTACTATCCCAATTGATAATGCAATTGATAGGAAAAATATATATTGATAAGCTTTTTCTTTTGAATGGGCTTTTATGGGAAGTCCAACTGCTGTAACTTGCCATACTGATAGAGCACCATTTGGTGGTTCTAGTATACTCTGAAGAAGCTCAGTATGGAAGTATAATTTTGCTAAACTGCATAAGGAAATTTGAAATTTAGGAAATGAATCCCGAGTCCTGACTGGTTCCCTATGGTTCAATATGATCTTTCTGCATTTTATTTATTTTATTTTTTTAATCTATTATTTTACTTTTTTATCTTTTTTTCCATGTTATCAATAAGCATTGCATAGGCAACTGCCTGTTCCTGCACCATATATATATTACATATTACATATGATAAACATTTCATTTTTTTAATATCTATTATTTTATCCTTTTTCCATATCATCAATAATCATTCTTTAGGCCATCGTTTTAAACACGTGTGGAAAAGAAAATGTTGGAGCAAGGCATGCTGCCTAAGTATTCCAATGCACAAGTGCTTGCTTCTGACCATTATTTTCTCTATCAGATTATAGATAACCATCATGTATGAATATTTTAGTTTTGGTGCATCAGACCAAACTCTATCTCTTCATAGTTAAAATATGATCAAGTGTGAAATTATGGTACTTATTGTTTTAAACTTTTTAGTGGCTGCTAACTCATCTAAATACCAAGCAAGTAGGAAGGGTCCCAACAATAGATATGGTCTATGATGACTCTACCTCACCCACGTGATGCTTGTTGAAAGAGTGGTGTGCTTGGCGCATTGTTCTAAGCTTAAGACCATGGTGCAAGCCAAAGTTGAACGGTCTCTGCAGAAAGACGCATATGAGGTAAGACACTGGATGCAGCTTGAAGGAATGGGGTGAGAGAAAAAGGAGCCAGGATTCAAACACTACTTGCTTCACTACCATGTAATTTTTGAACGCTACTAATTCATTTAAAGCTTAAGCTGGAGAAGGCCCACATATATATGATATGTAACATCATGTGTTTGCTTTTTTTTTTCTTAAAAAAAATGCTTTTATCAGTTTTTTGGTACATTTGCATAGAAAGGGGGTATTTTTAAGAACACTTAGATCAAATCTTAATATGTGGAATATGGGCATGTAACCTACCTCAATAATCTGCTCCAAAGATAAGCACAAAAAGTACGATTCTTTTAGAGAAACTAGAGATAGTTGCTCAGTGGCTTTTGAGGTCATGTCATAATATATTTGTGAATAGGTTTGCGGGTCCAATGTAAATGCCTATATGTGTAAACTATTGTTAGCCTTTATTGTGCAATTATCATTTTTTTTTATATGAAAGATTATTATGCATTACTTCAGTGCAAAATTAAGTTATTAAAGAAAAGATATCATGTCAAGAACATATGTAGAAAAGAACGACACAGCCCACCTAAAATGTTGGAGTAAGGCATGCTGCCTAGGTATTTACGTAATTGTTCTATATTTATTTATATATGTAGAAACATGGTATTGAATTTAGTCATAAGAGAAAGCATTTTTTTTCTCTTAAGACTGAAAGTCACGTAAAATGGCTGGTGAAGTTTAGACATTCGAAAAGTTTCAAATGTACCTACATGGCTACATGTAACAAACATACATATATATACACATATAATACATGTACCTAGTACTAATGTCCTGCAAGAAACATAAATTCCAGAATTTACATGTACTTCACTAGCAAGTGATGTATTTACTAATAAATCGGCTTTTGTCTTATCAATTGTCGATGCGGTGAATCCTAGTATTGATGTCCTGCAAGAAACATAAATACCGGAGTTTATGTGTAGTTCACTGGCCATCACCTTTCATTTGTGACTGATATATATACTAAGAAATTGGCTTTTGTCTTATCAATTGTCCATGTGATGTTTCCTGTCAATTATATCAATGATGGTAACAGAGGAAGCAAACTTTACAAAGAAAGTTATAGATAAAAAGAATTTTGAGGACTTGTTCTTTTACATAAACTATCAACTTTCAAGTTTTATCTTGCTTTTCTAGCACAGGCTTAGAATTTTCTTCATAGAAAAAATTAAGAAAGTTAGTTCTTAAAATAAAGCAGTTACATGTTACTTGTTCTCCTGTTCCTTCCTTAGGTAAACCTTCAGTTCCTGCAAACTTTGAGGAGGATACATGGGCAACATTGAAGTCTGCTATTAATGCTATATTTTTGAAGCGACGAGATCCCTGTGACTCTGAAAAGCTCTATCAGGTGTTTTTTGCTAATCAATTTCTAAGCCTTGGTGCCTCCAGTTGTGATTAATTTGATGGATTATGAGAGTACTATTGTTTTTGGCCTACAGGCTGTCGATGATCTTTGCCTGCACAAGATGGGAGGGAATCTTTACCAGCATGTACAGAGAGAATGTGAAATACATATATCTAGGGCATTGTCATCATTAGTTGGCCAGAGCCCTGATTTGGTGGTATTTTTGTCATTGGTAGAGAAATGCTGGCAGGATTTTTGTGACCAGATGTTAACAATACGTGGTATAGCTTTGGTTCTTGATAGAACATATGTTAAGCAAACTCCAAATGTTCGCTCGCTGTGGGACATGGGATTGCAGCTTTTCCGAAAGCATCTTGCTTTATCTTCAGAAGTAGAGCACAAAGTTGTCACAGGACTTCTGAGACTAATTGAAAAGGAGAGGTGTGTTTTATGTTTTGTGTTTTAAATCACTATGATAGATTCTTATCTTTAGAATGTTCATTTGTTTACTTCGATGTGTTTGAAACCCACTATGATTCTTTTTTTATTTGATTCATTTACATCTTTGTGTCTGGTTTCTCGTGTTCTGATTTCTTGAGTTTCCCTGTTAGCTTTTACCATGTGTAGCATCAACAATTTATCATCCTTAAGACTGAGAACCAGCAACTGAGAATATCGGGTTAAAGCTATAAATGGAAAATGGCTCTTGTTGATTTCTATGTTGGTATCTTTCTGTTGCATTTGGACTCGAGTGTTTGAACAGAGGTTGTTTAATGCCTTAAATCATCTGTTATACATTTAACCGTTTTCGGAATAACATTTGAAAAATATTAACTAAGTTTGAAAATACTAGCTTCAGTAGTAGAGTAAACATGGTATATGGCATAAAATGCCTGATTTTTTCATGCGTTAGTTCCGAGATTCTCAGGAGATGACTTAAGCTTTAAGAAAAGACATTGTTCTGGAACATAGAAATGATAGCTGAGGCCTGCACATGTAAGATTTTTGACATAACCTTACCATCTGGAGTTTATACCAGAAGGATATAAATTAATCTTAATATATTTGTGTCTTGATTTTGGTTGAAATAGGAGATAAGCAACCATTGAATGAATTTTCATTATTTTGATGTATGCAGAAGAACAATAGCATAGGAGATAACAGAAAGAGGATTTAGAGGTAGGGCCATTGAAGAAAGGAGATTCACATTCAATCTCTGATCCCCCTCTGTTTAAAACAAGGTTCAAAGACTCAGGTATTAGGCTTGGACCATATTAATAAGATCATATCAGCATGTGAAGCAAATTGTCAAATTGGAATTGGCTAAAATGGTCTAGGATCCATATTATCTATCTGGATTGGTGGAATTCGGTCCGGACTGACAGTATCTCTCTATTTGGACTTAATGCATTTGAGACACCTCGCATCAGCTGGAATCTGTCTGGAATCTTCAATTGGATTTGGATGAGATGAATTTACCCTTGGATTGGCCATAATTGGTTGCAAACTGGGTCGCTGAGATTTCAGAGATCAGTTAGTTCATGTCCCTTTAAAGCGATTAGCCAATTCGTCTCTTGAACTCATGATCCAATGATTGACATATAGCAATGAAGACCCTGCAAGTTCAGTCAAATTATATTGTGGAAGTGGTATATAGAGATTAGAGAATAAATCGGGCATTGAAGGTACATTGGTTAACATATAATGATGAAGCCTATGAGAAGTTGATGACTAGTTTAAATTAGAAAATTGTTGCCCTGCATAATCCTACAGACGTGTACATATACCCTAATCAAATCCCAATAACTTAGAACATCCTAGCCCCATTTGAAATAAAAATAAGTTCACCCATATGGTTTCCAGATGAATATGACTCCAAAACCACACTAAGACGAATGATGAAGACTAACTGATAATACTTTAGTAATTTAGACTACGACCTATACTGATCAAAATTGAGAACAAACTAAATTTGCTTGCTATCTTTTTTTCTCCTATTTCCAATTTAAATGAGTTCCTTGTTATTCTTTTTAGTGTTTTGTTCATAGAGTGGTCACATTTTGATTACTCGTTATTTGTGATGTAGAATGAGGAATTAAGTACCTCTTTAAAATCCCTGCTTTTTTTCCTTCTTTTATGAGAGATGAAAAAGTGATTATTGGAAAAACTTTTGTAGACATTTGTTCCCTTGTACATAATCTTGAATTCTTTTTAATTTGTACCTTTCCTTTCATACTAGCCATAGCTTGCATCATAACACATTCAAAACCCTACCAGAGCTGCTGCTACAGTTACTATTCTTTTTCTTTCGGTTTTCAATTTTGTCAGTATTCAGCATGCTAAATTTAAATCTTTGGTTGTTAGATTAATTTGCACCTTTTCTAGTTAGTTTTCTACCCTCAGATTTATAATTCATCACAATCTAAGTGCAGGCAGAGATTCCATTTACCACACATTTTAATTATAGAACTCTTAAATCTTGTGTCATATTTTCTGATAGATTTCAATACTCTTTTGTCCTATAAATATACAGTAGTTAATGATGCACAACTGGTGGCTCATATTTAGCTAACTAGTTATTTGCACAAAATTGAAAATTGCTTCTTTTATCATTGTTAAAGGCAGTTGTTTGGACATTGGGAAGTGCTGGTAGACATGACAATTGATGTAGATGAATGCGTTTTCCTGAACAAAGGTATCATGCTAATGTGCATTACAACGGCATTAAGCATAAGAATACATGGTCTTAGTTGTCCGTTTATGTTGTCTAACATGAGATATAGTTATCCCTTTATGTTTTTCTGGCATTGTCTTGATGCTATATTGTTTTTTTAAAAGTAAATCACATAAGTTAGACTAGGATATTGTATCTTGTAGACTAGAGTATCATATTAATTTCTTGATAGCTGTCTTTTTCTATTTCAAATTGTGAACTTTTACACAATAGCACGAATGCAGATATCATGCATGTAACATGACTATAGAATACTTCTTTCTTGAAACAAAATTTTTTTTTTTTTCGTGCTTGGCCAGCATATGCCAAAACAATTGCATAGGGTGTGTCGATGTGCTCTGATATGCTGATAACCTTGTGCTAGTATCATCCTTGCATGGATTGAAACACAAAACAATTAATTTACTATGTGGAAGCCCCAGGTATATCAAATAAAGCATAATTTCATGATGATACTTGATAGTGTACCATCCTACTTAAATATGTGGATCTTTATGGAATTTTTTTAATTGAACTGTTTATTTGCTGACCAGACAAGGTGAAGCTATTGATAAGACTGTCCTAAGCCATCTTTTAAAAATGTTTACTGCACTTGGAATTTACATGGAGAGCTTTGAGAAACTCTTTCTTGAATGCACTTCTGAGTTTTATGCTGCTGAAGGTGTTAAATATATGCAGCAGTCAGATGTTCCAGATTATTTGAAACATGTGGAGGTGAGATCCTTTTCCCCTGCATTCCACTACGATTTGTTCTATTTTGTTTGCGTTTCTGATTTCTTTCTATATTTTCATATTTTCTTTGGTTTAAACTTGCAGTCAAGGTTACACGAGGAGAATGAAAGATGCTTTCTATACTTGGATGCAAATACAAGGAAGCCACTTGTAGCAACTGCAGAAAAGCAACTTCTTGAGCGCCATACATCTGCAATTCTTGACAAGGTGACTTTGTTCATACATCCTGCTTAATTATGTTGCAACATCTTGTTTACTAATCTCATAATCACTAATCAGTACTTAGTGTACTGTTCTGATCTCATTGACCAGGGATTCACAATGCTCATGGAAGCCAATCGTGTTGATGACCTTCAAAGAATGTATACCCTTTTTCAAAGGGTTAATGCTCTCGAGCTAATAAGGCAAGCTCTTAGCTCATATATTCGTGGTACTGGGCAAGTAATTATCATGGATGAAGAGAAAGACAAAGATCTGGTTTCATTTCTCCTAGAGTTTAAAGCATCTCTTGACAAAATATTGGAAGAAAGTTTCTTCAAAAATGAAGCTTTTTCAAATACCATAAAGGATTCGTTTGAGCATCTCATTAATCTTCGTCAGGTAATGCTATAATTTCTAGGTTGATTGCAGCATTTAGGTGCTTTATCTTTATAGGCATGAAAATTTATTATTGAAACTATTGTATTTGCATATTCTCGAATCCCCAAATACCTTGGTCAATCTTGAAGACCATCAGTATTGGTGCATAAGTAAAATATATTAATTTGTCTTTTGTTTTATTGGTTGATCACTTCCATTATTGTGGAAGAAGATACTGTTAAAGACAAGGATTTTAGTTTCAGATACCGGATCAGTCCGGGTCTCAGCCCAGAATGGTAAGGGTTCTGGATGTGCATTTCTTTTTCTTTTGGTGTCCTTGGTCTACCGGACTCTTTTTTACCATTTCAAATTTGGGATTTTGAAAGTATCAAGAAAAGGTGATTGTATAGCACAATTCAAAAGACAAACACCAAGTTTTCCAAGATAAGGTGATTGTATAGAATGCATGTTGTGTGGATTACAAGTCCAAGGTAAGTAAACTTTGGTCAAACTTTTTTAGTACCTGTTTTTGTGAGTTTTTTGGAGTCCTATTGGTGCTTATAAGTCCTCATTTAAGTACTTTTTTTCTAATTTAAATATTTTTTGGTTGGGAGTTTATTTAGTTAAATTTCAATGAGTTTCAGATGCTTTTTTTGGTGGACTTGTGCTATTATGAGTTCCCTGAAAAAGAAAATTGTATTCCATGAACTTTTCTTATTTTAAACCTTTTGACTTGATAAGATTTTGAAATTTAAGTATTTCTTGGGTTGGGATTTATTTAGTAAAATTTCAATGAGTTTTGGATGCTTTTTTTTGGTGGACTTGTGCTAGTGCGAGTTCCCTGAAAAGGAAAATTGTATTCCATGAACTTTTCTTATTTTAAATCTTTTGGCTTGATAAGATTCCGAAATTTAAGTATTTCTTGGGTTGGGAGTTTATTTAGAAAAATTTCAATGAGTTTCAGATGCTTTTTTAGGTGTACTTGTGCTATTACAAGTTCCCAGAAAAAAGAAAACTTTCTTCCATGAACTGTTCTTATTTAAAACCTTTTTTCTTCATAAGATTTCGATCTGGGGGATATGTTGTTGGAGAGAAACAGACTGCTTGATTTTTTAATATAGATTTGTCAAAAAACAGAATAGACCAGCCGAATTGATTGCCAAGTTTGTGGACGAGAAGCTTCGTGCTGGCAACAAGGGTACATCTGAAGAAGAGTTGGAGAGCATGCTTGACAAAGTTTTGGTATTATTCAGATTTATACAAGTAAGCTATGCATATCTACCAGTAAATGCTCTTCTTCTTTGGTTCTCTGCTTAAGGATACATGTTAGAGAATATTTATAGAAGTTCTATTGTAAGCATTCTTCTCTTTTATATTGATTCAGGGGAAAGATGTTTTTGAGGCATTTTACAAGAAAGATCTTGCAAAGAGGCTGTTGTTGGGGAAGAGTGCATCAATAGATGCTGAGAAGTCAATGATCACAAAGGTAATAAGAAATATTGCCAAAGCTTGCTGCTATATTTCATGTAAAATTTTACATCTAAAATTTTTCTTGCCTTTTCAGCTGAAAACCGAGTGTGGTAGTCAATTTACAAATAAACTCGAAGGGATGTTTAAGGTATGTAATCACATTTATATAATTGTTTAGTGATTCCAATTGTTTTTGAAGATACAAACCCTAAATTCTGTTATTCTTGGAAGAAAATTGTTACATAGCATATTTTTCATTTGTACATGGTTATTGCAATTAAATTTAATAAATTTTCCTGTTAAAGAAGTGCAAGTACTTGATGACAGATTAGTTTTTTAAGCATTTGAGTTTCTTGATTTAGTATGACAAATTATCCATCACTTTCTTCTTTGGTTTCAAGTAATCGTTTCATGCTGAATTTTGTTCAGGATATCGAGTTATCCAAAGAAATTAATGACTCTTTTAAACAATCGTCCCAAGCCAGGACAAAACTTCCAACTGGTATCGAAATGAGTGTTCATGTCCTGACAACCGGGTGGGTGTTGCCTGTTCCTTTTATCTCAGTCTAATCATTTAGGTTTTGAGTCTGCTTTGGGTTAGACTAGAATGTGCTGTTTAACATTTACTTCCCCCCTCCTGGTGCGTATAGGTATTGGCCAACATATCCACCTATGGATGTCCGGCTTCCGCATGAGCTGAATGTTTATCAGGTTTGATCATGACAATTAGTACAATAAAATTAGGTTTACCTGCATCCTATTGCTTGTAATATTGTTCTTTTTGTTTAAATCATAATAGGATATATTTAAAGAGTTCTATTTGAGTAAGTACCATGGGAGGCGTTTGATGTGGCAAAATTCATTAGGTCACTGTGTTCTAAAAGCAGAATTTCCGAGAGGTAAAAAAGAATTATCAGTATCATTATTCCAGGTGGGTCTCTCACTGATTTATTGATAAATTCCAGTGCTGATCGAAGTTAACCTGCACCTGAATTTCTTTTGGGGTTTTTCATGTCTTCAGGCTGTTGTTTTAATGCTTTTCAATGACACTCAAAGGCTTAGTTTGCAAGATATTAAGGACTCTACTGGCATTGATGATAGAGAGCTGAGGAGGACTTTACAGTCACTTGCATGCGGCAAAGTTCGAGTTTTACAGAAGGTAAATCCTTGTGGCAAATGTTCCTTCTTATTGGTACATCTATTTATTTTTAAATGCTCTTTGTTCTGCAGATCCCAAAAGGAAGAGAGATAGAAGATGAGGATTGTTTTGTATTCAATGAAGAATTCACAGCTCCTCTGTATCGTATAAAGGTAAACTTTGCCTTTGGGAAATCAAAATAAATTTTGGTTACCAGCAGTAGAGCTAAGATGTGCTTTTTACAGGTCAATGCAATCCAGATGAAGGAGACAGTGGAGGAGAACACAAGTACCACTGAAAGAGTATTCCAGGATCGTCAGTATCAGGTCTGTTCTATATGCAGATTGCCAACCATCTCACTGTTCCTAACCAAACAAATGAGTGAAGATTTTAGCTCCTGAATCAAATGAATAATTCTTATGTAATAGCTGGTAGTGTTTGCAATTGGTTTCATACAAATCATCATAGATCTAAAGATGGCCTTATGATTAAAAAATGCATAGTAATGGAGGAAAAAAAATTATAAGGGCACTTTACTTTAGCAATTTGCATTCATGCTTGAAAGATTATCAGATTTTGAGTATGGGAGTGGTGAAATTGAAGATGAATGCCTTAAACAATACTGGGGTAGAAAGAGATGAATATTGAAAGGGTAAAATAGTGTTGCCAGGAGTACATGTTTAGGAGAATGCCCCTTTCCCAACTGTATCTGGCAGTGGTAGCTACAATAGTGTTACCCACCACTTGTTCTATTTGCATAGATGTGTTATTTTACAAGCTATATCCAAGTTAATGCTCCTTTGAGCATTAGCTGAATCTTCAATTAAACCACCAGTGAACTAATATGGATCAAGTAGATGAGGTTCACATGTTAAAATGTTAGTCCGTTCACTGACTGAACCTAGATTGCTGGCCAAGCTGGCCTACAAGTGTGGTTGACAAAGTGAAACAATGCCATGTTCAGAATAGATGGGGACTCAACAAATTTGTCCAGACCATTGGTGGAGTCTATAAGACCATGACTGATCCTGAACGTGTCAAGATTTTGGATATTGTAATGTTACTTGGTTTCATGTCTGAAATTTGGTTGGCAAGATAGCTGGCAAGCAAACATTCACATGGTAAAGGATATTAATCTAAAATTGCACGGTCATTGAGGGTAGAGTTGCAACTGGAGGAAGTTAGGGAATAGAGATTAGAGTCGGTGGGAGGTTATAGTCATGTTTACGGTAACATGGCAGATTGGAATTTGGGCACCAATCTAGTGAAAATTCTTTTGTTGTCATCAACTTGGATGATGTTTGTGATAATCCATATCTTTTTAAGTTGCCGAAAATTTTGCCGGTCAGCATTTCTTTGTTTGATCTATCACCTGAATGCCTATACTTTCTTAGTTATCTATAGTAGGTGGTAGGTCCCAAGAGACCTAGATCAAGAAGAAGGTCTTCCAAGTAGCAATATTCCTTGATGGGCTCCCGTTTTCATCGCAGGTTGATGCGGCTATTGTGCGTATTATGAAGACGAGGAAAGTGCTAAGCCACACACTTTTAATAACTGAACTATTTCAGCAGGTGACTGACAGACCATCCTGCATTCTTGTATCTTTGCCTGTTAAATTATCTAATTCTTCTGCATGTCGTCTCTCGTAGCTTAAATTTCCAATAAAACCTGTGGACCTGAAGAAAAGGATAGAGAGCCTGATCGACAGGGAGTACTTGGACAGGGACAAGAACAATCCCCAGATTTACAACTATCTGGCATGATCCATCATTTGGCCGGTTGTGTCTACGGTTAGGGAACTTTTCCTTTAGAAACATGTTGGGGAGAGGCTTCTTTTACCATATACCAAATACCAACTTTGTACAGAAAACTGTCATATTTTCTTTTCTTTTTTTTCGATCAGCTGTGATAACTTACTAGAAATTATAATGTTCCATTTCTTCTTTGGGATTAATCACTCCAGAATGAGGTGATCCATTTACAGTTTTGCAGCCTATTTGGGGAGAATATACAGTTGTATATTATTGCAGATGGAATCCTTAGTATCAACAGGATCAGTCAAACGTGTCTTTTTTCCTGGGCTTCTATCTGATGCATGAATATATCCTTTGTGATTTAGTTTATCGGAGTCAAAAGTCCAAAATAATATCTTTGTTTGCGGAAGTGAGACTGCCAAAATGAATCCTTGGGAACAATTTCTTTTTTGAAGGTATCATGTTATTATGATCCGAGTTCTCATGATCCGATCTGATGGGATAATAATCATCATAAGCTCCTTCAACTAGATTATTAATGAGATAAACATAGGCTCAAAATCTCGTACACTTTAGCCTTAATATCCTCGTTTTCACACAATCAAATATTAGTATCAAAATCCTCCTCTTGATTCAAACATAATTCAGACTCTTAAATCTTGGTATGATGCACATGAGGCTCATTATAATTGATTTCTTCTACTCCTGATTGCGATTGCCGAAGAGGATCAGCAATTTCTTCTCTTCTTTCCTGAAGAGAAATGATCGATGCCACGGCACTTTGAGGTCGCAGAAGAAGGAGCTCATCAGCATGCAACCGCGGCAACGAAGTCGACCGCTACCTGCATCGCATGATCAGTACTCGAATCTTCCGAAAGGCTGTCGATGGAGATGCTGAATCGCTCGTCTGCTTTGTTTTGACCTCAAAAGCATGCACGCTTGAGAAGAATGATTCACATGATCTGCATGTGCGATGAGTTCGAACATCTTCCAAAAGGCTAGCCGTCGATGAATCGCTCGTCGACTTTGCAGCCTTTTGTTTTCTTCGACCTCAAAGCGAAAGGAGAATGATTCACGGTATCGGCATGTGTGATCAATCCATCCATGTTCATCAACAAGGCTAGCTGTTGATGAAGATGGCGAATTGCTTGTCCATGTGGTGGTCGGCAAGAGCAAGAGCAGCAGCCATGGCCTCGAGCTACGTTTCAGGCCGCCATTAATCTCCATCTGTTGGCAGTCGATGACTCCCAAGTCCTCGAGAACTGTAATTCCCATATTTCCACAACAAAGTTTAGTTTCCAAATGCTGAAACTTTTCTTCTAACATTTCATTCCCAGCAATTGCCTTTGCTCCATCAAGAGTTGCTTGGCAGACATCACTTTCTTTTCTATCTTCTTGCAGCCAACACAAAACCAAGTTGGCCAAAAGAAGACAGAACAGGCTTAAGTACTCCAAACAGCTTGGAACTCATTTGACATTTACTTCATGGAAGCATATCAAAACATCTCCAGATCATGAACCTGCCAACTCATTAAGTAGAATAAACCGGCCGATCGATCGAATCGCGTGCCGAATGAGGTGCACACAAGAGACATTTATCCCACTTACATCATCATAATATAGATCCAAGTCTGAATTCAGAACATGTTCTTGATAGAAGTGGAAACATATTAATTTGGCACTTGCCAAGTGGTTCCTTCGAGTCCAATTTGATTCCTCTACCAGTTGTTTCAGCTTTCATCCTTTGACTAGATGATGTAGTACCAAACTAGTGGCGTTGGAGTGATCCATCGGCCATTACTTATTCCCCAAAGTCCTCCTCTTTGGCCAACAAAGATTAGTCGGTAGGTGGACAAAGCCTCAAAGAAAGAGCCAGTTGTTCTTGGTGAGGGATACCAAGACTAGTTTTAGCTGATCTTGGCATGAAGACAGGCTCAGATTTCATTGTGAATGCTTCCCAAAGAACAAACATGGTGTAATAAAATCCCTCCACCATTGTTTGGAACTTCTCATTGTTATATAGTAAGCAGCTTTTGTACATCAATTGGATGAGCAGCACAAGCATGCATAGGAAACATTTAGTTATTAGTTAGTGCAAAAAACTTAATATTTTTATATTGTATCACAATAATCTCTATGTATCCACTTCTAAACATGATTAGCATTTATTTATTTGAGTTATATATAATATAAAATATTAAGAGTAGCCATAAATTAATTTTTAACATCCTAATGAGTTCTTAATGAATATAAATATAAATTAATTTCAACTGGTAGTAAATAACAAAGATATGCCCAAGTTTTTATGCTGTAAAGAACTGTGCCATCTGCACTCAACTGCATAGCCCTTTATATAAGATTTATATGGCCAGATTGGAGAAATCTACCTCACTCCATTGCTCAACAAGCCAACAGCAGCAAGAGCAAAAATATCCATTGGGAGAGTGCAAATAGAATGTCCCACTGAATCAGATAGGGATCAAAAGTCACACACACCCTTTTTGTTTGCTCTCATTCCAAAAGATGGAAGTGATCCATCCACTGGCCCCACCTTCCACTTTTTCTTCAATCATCCTAAGGGAGATATTAATGAGAACTTGAAGAGAATCCATAATGTACTTACTATATAGTAGTAGGTTGTAGCTTTTAAATATCATCTTACAAATTTCTAATTATAAATAATTAATTTGGTTGCTGTATATGCTTCCAGACTCATTTATTTTATACATTTTACTGCCATAATTTTAGTGTACCTGACTAACCTATCTTGCATTTAGTGATCAAAATCTAATCCTACAAATTTAACACCTAAAACTTTAGTTCAACACTAATACATCAAACTCACAAATCAAAATCTCATCTCATAAATTAAAAAAGTGCTAGTTAGCTCATCAATTAATTTGGCTTATAGAAAAATTCAAGTTTGATTTAAGACCTATAACCAAAAAAAACTATTTATGTATTAATGAGGTGATGTCAGTGTGAGTGAACACATTCCCATCACATCACCATAAAATTTTTGAGTTGTTTCATTCAGTACAGATAATAATACTGTCTTTTTGGTTCTCCTATTGAAGGAAAAGAAAGAAAAAAAAGGCTCCACCCTCATTTCAACTTCACAGCTAACCACCTGTTCTTATCAATCCCTACCATCAATGCAATCAATGAGATCATCAAAAGTCAACCACACAATATCAGATTTTGTCTTGTTACTAAATCTTCTGCCTGAAGAAATCCTATTCTTAATAAAATATTTATGGATGTAAATTAATTTAATTTGAAGTAGGACAAGTTGTACATATGCCAATGGCTTGATCCAATCTAACTCTATAATTAGAACTTAGGTTTCACCTTAGAATTAGATTGAGATAGACTAGGTTAGATTGGTCCATCCAATTAGCATTTTAGCAAATTAGCTGTGAATTTAGATCTAATTTATTAAGTTCAATAAATTAGATTTGGATTAGGTCACATTTTGTCCTCTCTTTTTCACATATGGGAGACTTTCATATTATATGTCTTTTCTTTCGTTATCGACTCTTATCATTAGATTAGATCGTTATATTTTGTTTATCTTTTCAGACTCTCAAATCTTTTAATTTTTAAGTTATATTTACTTAAATGGACTTAGATAATCAATACATATATTATTTTAAAATATACTAATAATATTCTTAGTTACTATATAATTAATTTGATGTACGAAAACATTATAAGCCTAATTAGAAATATCGTAATAAATCTAATTTTGAATGATCTAATTGGTTGAGTAAAAAATATATTTTTTTATCAGATTAAATTTTAGGTCCATAGGAAAGATCCAAAATGTGAGGCTTTAAAAAAAAAATCTAATTATATATATTTTTTTTCCTGAGATTTTTTTTCTAAAAATCATTACAGAAATATGCGCAAATAAAATATCCATTATTATTCTAAACATGGCACAAACGAGACAGAAGGAAAGAAAACGTGGGGCGGCTGAGTCACAGGTCTCATCCCGCCACAGAATTCCAAGCACTGCGTCGTCACCCATACATATCATCAAACCGAGGACCACATCATCGTCATCATCATCATCATCATCATCATCATCATCATCTCCTTCAACCCCGTCATTAAAGCCCACGTCGCGACCTATCAACCGTCCATGGGTGGACTCTGTTGGACCGCGTTCATTATTTTAATTGTACTCAAAATCCAACTCGTACTCCACTAACTTTCTACCCACCCGCAAACCCACCTTTGAAATGGTTGCTTCTATTTGCGGGTCCCACTAGACAAAGTAGTTGGGCAACGTGTGGCGTAGGTTCGACCCGTGGAATTTTTGATGACATCAGAACCAACGCACCGGTCCTCTAATTGGATTTTCAAGCGGGTCCCGGGTGACTCCTGCGTTATATCCAATCGAAAGGCAGGTGGAGTGGATGGTAGAGCGGCGATGGTAGAGTGGCAAGGTGAAGGGCAGAGGAATCTTCCGGAAAAGAAAAAGAAGAGAATAAAAAGAAAAAGGCTTGGGAGTGGCTCCTCTTCCTCGTGTTCCTCTTCCGCTTGCTCTCCTCCTCTTAATTCCCTTTTGGTGAAAGAGAAGGGCGGATCGGGTAGGGTTCCGTCGTGGTGTGCAGAATCCCGCCCCTTGGAGTGAGTTTGAGGTACAATTTTCTTCTCCCCGTCCTAGCCAATAGATTCAAGTCCTTTTCGTCTCGATCTTGAAGGTCTCCCGATCCGAGGGCAGCTGACCGGAGGATTTCTTGCTTGTTCTGTTCCTTGGCTTGCTCGATCCGATTGGCTCTCTCCCGCTGGGGCTTTTCGAGCTCGGCCGGCTCGTATTTGGTCCTTTTAGCGGAAGATCTGTTTGTGCTTGTGCTCTTTGAGTGGGATTAGTTGATTTACAAACTGCTGTTCAATCGTTGTCGTTCTTGGGTCGGTGGAGTGAGAAGTGTAGGCATAGAGATGAAGGGTATTGTTGGGATATACGAGCTTCCAGAGGAGGAGGAGCTAAGCGATCAGTATATTCGAAGGAAGGTTTGGATGAATTCGGTATCTATTTTGCTGTCTGATTTGTTGCGGTTAGACTGTCGACAATCAACTTTACACGGTCCTCTCTTCATATATTCTAGAGTTGTCACTAATATTTATTAAGCTACTAATTTAAGATGTTCTTGCCTCCTAAAGAGGTAGTTTTGAAACGAACTAGCCCCTCCATATTTGGAGGATCTTGTTGATATATTGTTTGAGGTGTTAAGATTATGTTGTTTAGATTTTTTGTTTTGTTTTGTTTTGCACATCTGTCATTTCTCCGGTCATTTAATGTTATTACAAGGTCACCGATGTTATTGCAGGTGGTCAGAAAAGGAATGTGATATTTGTGAAAAGCCATTAGCTCTGGATGTCCCATCGGCTATTGTGAAGGCCACTGATCTGAATCTTACTCATCAACGCTTATGTGTTATCGTGATGTATTCCAACAAATTTAACATGACCTAAGATTTGTTGGGTCTAATGTAAAAGAAGCCTGCAGCTTCCTCAATCTATCATCTTTCTGTATGTTGGGCGGTTTTCCTTGATGTCATGTAGGCAACATCAGTTTGGCATCAATTTTGCTGTTGTTTGCAGGAGCATTATATGCTTCTGTTAGATGTGGATATTCTGGTGGATGAAATTTTAGCTTGCATTTCTTGATTAAGGTGCAGAAGTGACTGAAAGTGATTTTTTTTGCCTTCCACACTTACAAAAATAGTGGATGGTTAACACTGAAAGTTCTGTTGTTGCTCTTTCTGCTGAATTTGAATTGAATGAAGTATCTAGCTTGAGTCATCAGCGTCTCTAATCAAGTGATTGCTTGTTCTCAAATTGATCTTTGTGAAAAGGTCTTTTCCTAGTTGGAGGCATAACACATTAGTGCCGTTACTACAGAAGCTCTTTCTAAGCAATGGAAACAGCTGGACACGTAGCATCTAATCTTTTCCCTTCTCTTGGTCCTGCACTTATGATATCTATGGGATATATTGACCTTGGAAAGTGGGTGGCAGCTGTGGAGGGCGGGGCCCGATTTGGATATGATCTTGTGTTCTTAGTACTCTTCTTCAATTTAACTGCAATTTTTTGCCAGTACCTTGCGACATGTGTTGGCATGGTCACACAAAAGAATCTTGCCCAGGTACTATTTTGCAATCCTGTTTGCTCCTAGGTTTTTGTGTACTTTTGTTAAAGCCTGTTTATATTTCCTCAGTTCTTCCTAAATCAATAGCATATCAGTTTTGGTGGTGCTAAGGAAGAACAATTGCCTTCAAGAATAATGCTGAATTGGGAGTCTAATATTAATTTTTTGATTTGTTTCTTCAAGTCCAAAAATTAGAAAAAATGAATAAAATTTGGCACATAAAAAGAAAGATAATCAAAGAGGATGCCAGATTGGAATTCCTCTGAACCATAACTATTCGAGCTGCCCTCGCATCCTGAATATATTGCCTAAAATACAAACTCCAAACTGCTAATCTGAACAGTTTTCAAAATCTGAATGTACAACCTAGATTTTATGAGCTTACTATTGTTTTCTCCTTACTCTATGGTGGCAAGGTTAAGTTCTTATTCGTTGACCAGATATGCTAAAATTTGTTGAATTCTTGTGTTGATTGTGCAAAAGATTTGCAGCGAGGAATATTGCAGATCGGCATGCATAGCATTGGGAGTTCAAGCAGCATTATCCATGATTACTTCTGAACTTACTATGGTACTTTTTGTGTTATACTATTTAGACTGTCTCCTTTTCTTTCATTTTTTTGTTATTTTGCTTTGATATATCGGTCCAATTTGATGTTTTCTCACTGTGGATGCTCATGTTGTTTGTTTCAGATACTGGGAATTGCATATGGGATCAATCTTTTAACCAGTGTTGACTTATGGGCGTGCATCTGTTTAGCTGCAGTCGGTGCTGTTTTCCTGCCATTTATCACCTTGTTGGTAAGTTTTGTACTCAATCTTCTTTCCATCAACAGTTTGATGTTGAAGAGACATGAGAGAAATCTAAAGCGTACAAATACTGCTGGAGGTACAGGGGAAAAGGTTGAATGAAGAAATATACATAAGCATAGCAGGGTTTTCTTTGCTATTTTATGTACTTGGTGTACTAATTAGTCAACCAGAAATCCCTCTTGTTATGGATGTGATTTTTCCCAAGCTGAGTGGCGAAAATTCCTACTTGCTTATGGCTCTTCTTGGTTCAAATATAATGGCACATAACTTCTATATCCAATCTTCAATTGTCCAGGTAAAGTTGCTAGAGTTTTCTTATTAAATTTTATTTAAAAATGTTTCATTATTTGCATATTTTTATTATAATATTTATATATACAAAATAGTCCCAAAATGGCCTCTGCAAATGTAGAGAGCAACTTGCAAGTTCTTTTCACTTTGACTATGAAAGGTACCAAAATTATAAATTATCATTACCAGTGTGCCACTTGATCTTGTATCATTATTCTGCTTGCCACTTTATGGAAATAATCTTAAGCCAACATGAAAAGTGGTAATAACCATCATGTCTAATTCTCACTGCTCGAGGCTTATTAACTTTTACTGCATTATGAAGGTTATAAAGAAAAAGAATGACCAATAGAGTTTCAAGATAATAGTAACTATGAATTTTTGGTTTATCATCAAAATTGCATCGGAGTTAGCTGTATTTTTCATATCTACAGTGTAAAAGTAGAAAGGAACCTATAATTCTAAAACTTGAGCCACTTGACATTGTAGGAGAAAACTAATTTCCTCATGTTCTTGCATATGGTCTTTTCAGCATGGCAAAAGATTGTGTTTTAAAAAAGTTTTCATCAACTTTTCTATCAACGGTCTTGTACTTAAGCAGTATCATTAACTAGAACATGGTATGAAGCAAATATCTAAGTACCTGTCCATATTGAAGGTATTACTTTGATATGGTTGGCTGCTATTGTATTGAACGGGTAAATGCTACTTGGTATAATTAATATGGTTCAATATTTGAACCTTGATATGAAGTAAAACACATTGTGCAGAAAATCCTATTTCATGTAACCATAATTAAGTACAGCTTTATTTTGTAGTAATACTTTACATTATCCTTTGAATGACTTTTTCCTACTTGTACTTAAAATGTCTTGAGGGTTCCGTATGTTAATACTAATTTAGTTGTGTTCAGCGGCAGAGGGTACTTCCATATGCTACAATGGGTGCCTTATTTCATGACCATTTTTTCGCGATCGTGTTCATTTTTACCAGCATCTTTCTGGTGAATTATGTCCTGATCAACTCAGCAGCAGCATTTTTTAACAGTACAGATATTGTGTTCAGTTTTCAAGATGTTTCTTTGCTGATAGACCAGGTTAATATTCTTTCTTACTGTCTGCTTCACGAAATTGAGATCTTCTGCTGTGAATTGTTTTGCTTGTTATAACTCAAGTCTGAATCTTTTGATCCATATTCTATAATTGAGTAGTCCAGAGTTTTCATTAAGTATTTTCACTTATTCACCGATATCCAGATGAATCTTTTCTCTAAGGCTTAACTTTTGATGCAAGATTTTAGTTCACTCAAAACTTGTAACTTTTATTAGTGATTGTAAAATAACATTGTTTCACATCCAATGAAGAATGTCTTCTTTCTTCTAGTTGATTCTATTTGAAGGGCCCTCCTCACTGCCACTTATTTGATTATGAAGAAAAGGCTTTTTATTGAGTTTCTTATCATAATTCCTTGTGAGGAAGGATGGTTCAGAACTGATCCATGAGGAAGCTTTGGAATGAACTGACTCATGGAAGCTTTGTTCCATTGTGAGGCCCTGGGATAGGATAGAGGACGGGAGCGAAGGCATGTGAGAAGAAAGATGAAACATGGACCAATTGCAGATGCTTCACATGGAGATGACAGAGAAAAGCCATATAGGACTGTGCTAGGTCATGAAATGCTTAAAATTATGGAAATGACTTAAAAAAAAAACTGTTTAGGAGTGTGCTGCCTAGCAACAGTTAAACATTGATTGATACATGTTGCACAGATTTACTGGTCTGTTCAGTTACTGGCAGTTACTGGTACATGGACTAGGTGTACTGGTGGTGGTACCAAGTATACCACTGGTTACACAATAAATATTGGGAGTCCAATATTTGCCCCATACCTAACCTGTATCAACTAGTAAATCTAACCTGGTTCATTTCCAGTCCCACCCATCCAAAATGGGTCTTTTGTTAAAATTTCAGTGAAAGATGCATTTCAAACTGTTGTTTGCATTTTCTTCACTTCCTCTTGCACTCATTTCCTCCTAAGCTTCACATCTCAATTAAGAGAGGAATTTCTTTTCCAAATAAAAGTCGGTGATTTAAAAAGCATTAGGCGCCAAAAGACGTCAATGTCCAAAAACGCCCGAGGCACTAGGCACTCGCCTGAACGAAGTGAGGCACTAAAATATAAAAATTTATAATATAATTAATAAATCTAATTATTTAATATTTTAAATAAAAATATTCTATTAAATTAAGAAAAACTAATAAATACAAATATTGTTACTAGTATACATTTACCAATATCCTGTATACTGTTAACAGTATACTATCGAAAGAGAATAGAAGAGTGTAAGGGAAGACCAAGGGTGCTGACTAAGAAAAGCGGGAGCGGCAACGGCGAGCGACGACAGTGGCAGCGGTAGCAGCGGGAGCGGGAGAGGCAACAATGGCAGCGACAGCGGCAAGTGGCGACAGTGGCAGTGGTAGCAGTGAGCAGCGGGAGCGGGAGCGGGAGCGACGAGCGGAGACAGTGGCAACGGTAGCAGCGGTAGCTGGAGCAGCGACAGTGGCAGCGGTAGCAAGAGCAGCGACCGTGGCAGCGATAGCGTGAATGGTGAGCGGGGTTAGGGTTGGGGAAGTCGCACTGATATCGGTGCTTTAGTTGGTTCGATTGAACCAACTAAAGCACCGGAGACCGAACTAGACCTAAAACGCTGGTTCGGTCGCCTGGTTTAACCCAGGCGCTCGCCCGAAGCGCTCGGTGCCTGGGCTCGGGCGAGCGCCCAGGCGGCGCCTCTTTGAAGCGCACTGCCTGGAAATGAAGCAAGGCGCTCGGGCGCGGCGCCTCTTTGAAGCGCGCTGCCTAGAAATGAAGCGAGGCGCTCGGGCGCTCGCCGCCCGAGCGCCTATTGAAATCATTGATAAAAGTTAGTTTGAACTTAATTTTTTCTTCATTTCATCATTAATATATCTTTTGTTACTTCAATACATTAATGAGAAACTACTGATTCAAGTGAACCAAGGTTGGGTTTGCACATATCTAGCCTAGATTAATTTGGATTAAAGTCTCCACTGAGATTTAGGCAGCTATGCATTTAATAGTTGGATTTGCAAACTAGATCCCTACCAGCATGGATTTCATGGATTATAATGTTGCATAGGTAACTGGTCTGACTGAGGGATCGTATTGCTCACAAATGTAGCATAGTAGTAGTATACTTATCTATAAAACCTTTTTGCCATTTCTCGTGTGTTTTCTTCATCATTTTCAGATCTTGTACATTGACCATGAATATTTAGCTGTTGTTGTACTTGTATTCCTAGCTTGGATAATTATGTTACGTTGTCATGGAAGAACAGAAGTGAGTTTGATCCTGAATTTACATATGATAAATATCTTAAGAAACTGGGTTATTACATGGAGCACAAGATAAAACTGAAAAAAAAAATCATGCTTAAAAAGATGTAAATCATGCTTAAAAAGATGACTACATCATTCTGATAGACTCGGTCCTTTTGTTGATAGTGATAGAGCACCCTAGCAAGCACTTCCTGAAGATGTTCCAACCAAGTTGGTACTAGTTTCATCCAAAAGTTTGTTGTCAAATGTCTTGGAGGCCACCATGTATTAGTAAAGATTACAAAGAGAAGATAAACCTACTTTTGCTTACCGGTGGCAACTAGGATTGACATATTAACTGTAATGGTTCGACCAAAAACTTCGACAACTCAAAAGTGAA
Organism: Musa acuminata AAA Group; assembly: GCF_036884655.1. NCBI lineage: Eukaryota > Viridiplantae > Streptophyta > Magnoliopsida > Zingiberales > Musaceae > Musa > Musa acuminata. The sequence continues at coordinate 1,026,180 of NC_088344.1, forward strand.
CTTCCGTTGGTTATAATTTATGGACCATGTGGAGCTAGTGGATCTAATATTAGATTTTCATTAAGTACTATATAAACTTTCATTTAATGATCTAATGCAACTTCCTCAGAGCCTTGGCCACTAGTATTCTTTTCAGTCTTCACAAGGAACACCAACTAGAGGAAACATTTGTTGCTTTTAACTTGCTAGTTCTTGGATTCTCTGCAATCAGTTGCACAATGCCTAGGAAATACCTCGTTCAGGTGCACAGTGTCTGGGAAATCTCGTGGCCTTTCAGTCTGGAACAAAACCAGTGCTAGCAGGAATCTGGTACTCCAGCAGAAAGTTCAAATTACATATTTACATCTGAATTGTTTGGCCATCCAATAATCACAACTGGGTTGGTACACTGATCCAGTGAGACCTGTATTTTTTTTTTTGGTAACGATCAGCTTATCGAATTTCCACACAATCTTGCTTCACTTCTTTGCTCATTGTATGGAAAACTATTACTTAATTGTTTAATTACCTGAGTTATTAAGAATGTGATCTATGTAAGTCATCAGTTCATGTAGTATGCATTTTAAAGCACTTTAAAATTATGCATTTTTTAACATTTGTTTATGATGATGTCTTTTACTTTTTGTCTATCTTGTCAGTATAAGTTCGTAAAACAGGTAGATTGAGAAATGCGTAGGGGTCATGAATAGATATCATCTATTGGCAGACTCATAACTTCTGTATATTTATTTGTATTTTTGCAGGTTTTTGGGACTCCTATTGCACCTATCGCAATTTTTCTGGTCCTCCTCTTCTCTAGTCAGATTACTTCTCTAACTTGGAATATTGGAGGGCGACTGATCTTGCAATATCTTTTTGGTGCAAACCTCTCATCGTGGGTTCATCATTTCTTTGTTAAAGCTCTTTCCGTTGTTCCAGCTCTCTGCTGCGCAACATGTGCAGGTTCTGAAGGGATATATCAGTTGCTTATTTTCTGTCAAATCATACAGGCTATGCTTCTTCCATCTTCCGTGATTCCCCTTTTTAGAGTCGCATCATCAAGATCACTAATGAGAGCCTTTAAAATCTCATGGCATATGGAAATCTTGGCTCTGTTCGCATTTTTTGGAATGCTTGCATCAAATGTCATCTTTATAACAGAAATGTTATTTGGAAATAGTAGTTGGATCAACAACCTTGGAGGAACTATGGGAACCACTGCGAGAGTCCCATATGCTGTTATTCTTCTTCTTGCCTGTACATCAATAGTTTTCATGCTGTATTTGGCAGTTACACCATTGAAATCCGTGAGTGACGGGCCTGAAAATGAAATATGGACCTCGCATACCTGGAAGTATCAGCATGAGTTGTCTGAGGTAAGGGAAGACGACGATCAGGATAAAATTGCATCTGATGAAGATCAAATGTTTCCAGCGGAACCTACCTTGGAGAATTCCACAGAGAGCCTTCATGATAAATCAGTTATTGAGGTGAATCTTCTGCAGTCTGGTACAACCATGGATCCTGAAGATGAGCATTATCAATCTCACAATTCCAATGACAATGGTCCTTGCACTTCCCCTGTTTATTCTACCGTGGAACCAATACCCATTAATGAAGTTGACTTGGAAACTGTGGATAAGTTGTCTGCTGGTAATTCATCAGATCCCAGTGTATTAAAAAGAGTTGATCAGATGGAACCAGTTCAAAAAGACTTGGCATTAGAAGGGGATAATTACACAGATAAAGATAGCGAAGGGACTTTGGAGCTTGAGGAGTCTCTCAGGGAACCTATGTCAGCAACAGCAACTGAGGATTCAGGATCTGTTCATTGTGTCAAAGTACAAGGTTTTGATGGTGGTAATGGCAGCGGAAGCTTGTCCAAACTGTCTGGATTAGGTCGTGCAGCTCGACGTCAGTTGGCAGCCATCTTGGATGAATTCTGGGGTTACCTTTTTGATTTTCATGGGAAGCTAACACAAGAAGCCATGGTTAAAAAGTTTGATGTTTTATTGGGAATGGATACAAAAGCAGTTAATTTTTCTGTGAAAATGGATGCAGTAACAGAGTCCTCTAATAGTTTCTTTAAAGATACAGATAGGGCAACGATTTTCCCAGCCAATTCAATTGAATATAACTCTCCTAAGGGAAGGAACTTGTCCAGTTTAGAGTTCCTTTATGGAGCTAAGATGGGAATGACATCTTGGTCTCATGACATGCATCTATCAAATACTCCTTTGCAAAGCTCGTCTAGCAGCCTACTTGAGCCTGTACAAAAGACTTACTCCAGCTTGCACCTGCCTCAGTATTCTGATAATCGGGATTACCAGCCAGCAACAATACACGGGTACCAGATTGCATCTAATTTAAAAGGAATTGGTGCAGGGAGAAGTCCTTATTCCTCATATGCTTCACTGGACCCTCCAACTACTATCAAATCTGCTGTGCCTTTTGTTCCAAGTCTCAGAGATTCAGTCTCGTATGCACATAGGCAGGCTGGACTGAACTCACTTAGAACATCTGGTTTGCACAACCCAACAGTGTCTAGAGCAAGCGGAGTGCAAATAGAAGCCCCTTATTATGATCACGGCTTTGTTGAATCTATAGAGAGTGTTGACTCTTCTTCCTATGCAAAGAAATACCATAGCTCTCCAGACATTTCTGCACTTATTGCTGCTAGCAGGAATGCTTTGATGAATGAGATGAAGTGGGGCGAACCTATTGGTCCCAAGCCATTCTTGGGTCGGATGACATCTGGACAGTCACAATTTAACCCTTTATCCAAGACTGGATTTCCTTTGGCATTTGATGAAATTTCTCCACCCAAACTCCATGAGGATGTCTTTTCTCTTCAGTCAAACTTGAACCAAAGTGCTAAGTCTCTTTGGTCCAGACAACCATTCGAACAATTATTCGGTGTGATGAATAGAGAGCAGAGTAGGGGGGATGAATCACTTAATGACAGAACGAGAATTGCTTCTAGAGAAACTCTTTCGTATTCAGAGTTGGAAGCTAAGTTACTCCAAGCTCTCCAATTTTGTATTGTGAAGCTCCTGAACTTGGAGGGATCAGACTGGCTGTTTAGACAAAACGGTGGCTGTGACGAGGAACTTGTTAATCAAGTGGTTTTGAATGTGAAAACATTGCGAGAATCCGGAACTCATGAAATTAATCAGTTGTACTCCAGTGAGATTCAGTACTTGTCTTCAGTTCGAAAGCCTATTTTGGTCCAGAAAAACGAGGATGCAGATTCTGCTTTTCCTTTGTCATTGCCTAATTGTGGTGAGAGTTGTATATGGCGTGCATCCCTGGTTGTGAGTTTTGGAGTTTGGTGTGTTCGGCGCATCTTGGAGCTGTCGCTTGTGGAGAGTCGGCCAGAGCTTTGGGGAAAATACACTTATGTTCTCAACCGCCTTCAGGTAAAACTACCCCAGGACATTAATTAGAAAGTCTCTATTGTTTGACTGACAGGAAAGAAACTGTAATTAAATAATTGGTCTGAACAGTAACAAAAATACAAGATAATAGTGTTTGCTGCTAATTAATTCAAACAAATAATTATTCCAATCATTGATGTCCTTCGTAAGCACTTTGCTTCCTGGCACAAAATGCAGTGGCTAGTAATACAAGTGAGCGGTCCCCTCTTGTATCGAAGCCAGTAAGATTTTTTTTTTTTTTGACTAAATTCATTTATTCAGTTAAGATGTCACCCTAGAGGAAATGGCAAATTGAACATCAATGAGTAACACCTAAATTGAAGTAAGTTGCTACTATTGGCATGTCATTGGATTAACTTTATCTTGTAGATGGACATAGATATTGTTAGCGATTACCAATTAGCATGTGCATGCCCACACACATAAGAAGGTAAACGTACTTCCACGATATGCAGATTCAAGAAAAATTCTCACTCAGTTTCAAACTTGGAAGGTAAAAAAGGTATGACTTGCTTAAATCTCTCTATGGATGAGACTGCCACTCTTTTATGTATGCCACCCTATGCCTGCTGGAACTAGCTAAAATTGGCCTAGGTATAGTGAAAAATGCCTGGAACTGGCACAACACAGCTCAACATGGCACTCCCTGTTCCAGCTGAAACTTGAATCCTTAGTTATGAGGTCATCATATGGGCTCCACTTGGTTCACTTATTAGTTCCAATTATATCTTTTACCAAGCCATTCTATGATCGCTTTCTCAGTCTGCAACATTTCTTATTTTACCTCTTGCATCTTCATGTGCACTCAATTGTCTTTTGTGTAAATTAAGTCAATATTTTCCTTATTTGCATTTAAAAGACCAACCTTGGAGTGTTTGTCAGCTGTGAACTTTCATAGCTGTAAAAACAATCAATGTCATTCATAGTATCCTTAGTAAATCATCATCGGTCATAGGAGCACACTGTTGTTTTCCCACCATTATTCTCTTTGACAAGGCCCTGCACATTGAGTATCTTGTCTCATTTAATACAGGGAATTCTTGATCTTGCATTCCTGAAGCCCCGGCGTCCCCTTGCCAACTGTTTATGTTTTGAAGAACAACTAAAAGATATGAAGACTTTCAACTGCTCATTGCCAAATATATCATACAAAATTGGAAAACCAATCAAGGGATCCTTTACGACAGCAAATATGATTCTCGATATCATTAAAGATGTTGAAATTGCAGTTGCTGGTCGCAAGGGCCGGACAGGCACTGCAGCAGGGGATATTGCATTTCCGAAAGGGAAAGAAAACTTGGCTTCGGTGTTGAAGCGATACAAGCGTCGGCTCTCAAACAAGTTTCCTGGAGCCCATGAAGGTACTTCAGCTCGCAAGACCCCTGCAAATTCCTTGGTTTTATAGCATGCAAGGAAAGATGCTGTTAGAAATTTAGGAGTCATGAGTTTTTTCGTTGAAAAACGTTTTAGGTTTCAGAGTTTGTTGGGTTTTTCCCTTCCAGGTTTCCCATTCCATATATTTGTATAAGAATTACAAGCATATTAAGTGGAGAAGAAAAGGGCAAACAGAAATATGGATGCTTCTTTGTTTTACCAACATTTTTTCACAAGCAATTTCGGATCTTCCTTAGAAATTAATAGATTTGTTTCCTTCTACTTGTATCAAACATAACATTCCTGCAGTTACTGCTGAAGAAATCGGAGCCTTTAATTTAAAGTTTGCAGTATAAAAGGTGATGAAATTCATATCAAATTTGTGCCATCAAATCCCTTTTGACTCTTTTTCTTGTTGCAAATCCTTATAATAAATATTTGCTAAGCAACAGATTGGGAAAATGAGCTATGATTTTTCTGCTGTTGTTAAAAGACTAGCAAACTTCTGTGAGGTTCATTTGCTGGGTTTTCTTCTTCTCTGAATTTGTCTTGTAATTCATGTGGAATTGCGAATATCTCTTGTTTATGCATGCAATTGCCTTGTCTTTTTCTCTCTTTTTTGGGCTGCTCCATGTCTTCTCCACCCTTGTTGCTTCCTCTCTTTCTTCTATTCAGCTTCATATTTCAAATCGTGTTTATTATTAGTGTCTAAGCAATGCCTTCTTTACCTTCTTCCTGAACTTTAATGGAGTATTTATCCTGCAACTCGGTCTCCTACTTATTCTGCTGATAAACTTGTAAATGTACTACTCATAACTGAATGTAACACAGAGTGATTGACCTGATTTTGTGGAAAGAGGGAGTGGGCATAAAAACCATGAGCAGTAGTCAATAATGTTTAAGGCGTTTGTGTTTTCTTATGAAACAATCAAAACACCAATCATCTGTGATAAAGTTTGCAATGCATTATTATGTTGCTTTCTGACTGTAACTTGATGAGCATGCCACCTTAACAAAAATGCACACATCTGTTCTGGCAAGTTCATGAGTTTGGCGGTATCCCTTTTCACTGATGCTTGACAAAGTGCAGTGAATCAATCATCTACATGCACTTTTGCTGTCCCCCATCAAATAGTTCGATGAACATTCATTCATCTTGAATAGTTTGTGCTTACCAAGTCCCTGATTCCTCATTCGCATTATTGTGTTTCATTTTATCATCATTCCGTGGCACATTAATTCTAGAAAATTAAAACATATTCATTGATTGAAAAGGGCGACACATTTGGGGGCCCACGGAGCGAAGGCCTGTTGTTGTATGGAGCACATTTGGGCCTCGGCAACGATCCACGCCTACGAAGGCCCACTAAGCCCTGTCCGTAATTGATCGATCACCGTCTATTTTAACGCATGCACGAGATGTAAAGCGCCGCTCAAACCCTAAAAGCACACGAACGGACGGGTGGGATCATACCCGCTCCATCTCGACGGCCAAGGCTTCCCTAAGCACGCACCGCGCTCCCCTTTTAAGCGGACGGGCGCTCACCCCTGCCGAGGGCCGCAGAGGAGTTTCTCCCGTGCCATGGGTCAGTCCTCTCTCTCTCTCTCTCTCTCTCTCTCTCTCGTTGATATATGTGGCATGTTGTTGATCTCATTGTTCTTTTGATGGGGTTTCAGGGGCGTACAAGTACGTGTCTGAGCTATGGAGGAAGAAGCAGTCGGACGTGATGCGGTTCCTACAGCGGGTGAGGTGCTGGGAATACCGCCAGCTTCCCTCGATCGTGCGCGTCACGAGGCCGACGCGACCCGACAGGGCTCGGCGCCTTGGTTACAAGGCCAAACAGGTAGATTGACGTTCGATCTGACCCATGATTTTGTTCTTCCCTGAATCATATCGATGCTATCTTCACGTGTCGTCGTTGGGTTTTTCATGATTTTGTGGGTAATATAGCGTTCTTGAACATTTGTCTCGCTAGTATACTTTTGGCTAGTTTGATTATTGCACGAATTTGTATGGATTGCTCTTGTCATCTATTTATGATTTTGAATGTGTCGTTAGGTTTATGTTGGTTAAATCGATGAACGGTAATCTGTTCCTCTATCTGCTTAATCTTCTTTCGTGTTTTTCACACATAGGAGGAATTTAAGACGAGAGATGAAGCTGTAGCTTCATTGGCTTGATAAGACGAGATGAGATCTCTGTTTGATTTAACCCATAGTTACTAGAAAAAAATTTCCTTTGGAGTAAGTTTGACCTGAAATAAAGCATGACAAGTAACTCGGTTTCATGTACCGGACCTGTTTCAGTCTCTGGCCAGACCGGTTAGTACCTGTCGGTACTAGTCTCTCATCGGACCCTGCTTGCTTGAAAGGGGTGCCCGGGAAAAACGCAGCCAAGCAAGAAAGAGTGGACATGTATTAGTGTCTCAAGGAAGAAGAAGAAGAGGATTGGTGGTGGAGGAAGAGGAGGGAGGAGGAGAAAGGGGTAAGGAGTGGTAGAGGAAGGAGGAAGGAAGAAGAAGCGAGAAGAGGAGGCAGGATGGAGGAGGATGAGAAGAAATCCTACTGGAAGGTAGGGGGTGGCAAACGACAGCAGCTCAGGACCGACTCTGCACTCCTTGCGGACAGGGAAGACTTTAAGTTTTTTTTTTCTTTCAAATGAGTCGGATAGGACCAGTCGAAAAGGATGATATGTCGACCAGTATGTACTGTCCATTTCATACTGGTCCGGGTGAAATGGAGAACCATGAAAAACATCCTTGCTTTGTGATGACCATGTTGTCTATCATAGCTCTTTGCATTTGCTGGAGCACCAAGCTTTGATAAGTTGTTCCCAGATTTAATTCTTAAAAATGAGACAATAGTCTTTATCTCCATGTCATTGAAAAAGGATGTTGATTATTATTTTCTAAATAATTTGCTTTATAATTTTGGTTGAGGATGAAACTTTATTTGGATATCTTAAGTGGTAATCAAGGGTCCCCATTTTTTCAATGACTACTGAATCTCCTAAAGATGTATACATTAATTCTTAGATAAAGCATATGCTGCATCTGTGAATATAAATGTGCATGTGACATTAATCTATTCTGTACATATCCATTCCTGAGCTTTTTGGAATAATTTTTTTTCTCCAACAAAGATGTGAGCTAGGGATAGTTTGTCGTTGTAGATATGCTGCCCTTAGAAAACAGTGCTAGAGCATCTCAGTTAGAATTCATGTGGTGGCATCCTATTAAACCTCTACTGGTAGGCACAATGTACGTAGACTATGAAGTCGAAGTAGTGACTTTGATTTGAACAGTTTATTGGTAAATGAGATATTATGATGTTCTGATTATTCTCGTTCTTTTCTGGGTGAATTAGCAAGAAATAGACCCAGTGAAACAATCTTGTTATCAGTTATGACATTATGAGGAACATATTATGTAGTCCCAGAACTCCTCTGTCCTTGACAACTTGCAACTTGAAATTTCTTTTCACGTCTTTGGTGATTAATCATGATGGTATCATCATATAGGCCTGATCGAAGATAAATATTGAATTTATTGTTGTTACAGACACTACTACTTGTCTGTAAGAGGGTGATTTTCTTGGACAATTAGGGTGGTTGTTGGAGTGGCTGGTTCATCACACAAAGGAGAAAAGTAAGCACCTAATGGCTGTTAACTTTTTCTTTGATTGTTCCAGCGATATGTCTATGTGCACAGGTTGCAGCCTCCCTGTTCAATGAACATAATGTAATCTTGTAGTGGACGTTATGTGTTGGCACCTTTGGCCTACATGCATGTATGCATTTGAGGGTTCTCCATAATTTAAAGGTCCTTTTTCAAACATCTGACACAAGTTTGTGTTTTATAATGAAGATGATCTAAGGTTCTCATGCTTGTCTTCTTTCAATCACAACATCACATAAATTGACTTCTTTCTTCCCTCTTTAACTGCTGTAATAGGAATTTCCCTCCTGTGTGCTGTGTTAGTTTTGGTCTGACTCCCTAGTGATGCAATATGAACTATACTAGTTATTTGTATCTTGTAATTGACCTGTGACCTAATGAAGTTACATCAAGTTGTCTTGCCACATGTTAAGCATTGCCATGTGCTTTGGGTACCGACCACATTTAGAAAAAAATCTTCCCTGTATGCAATCATGTTGGCATTTGACACTTATTTGCCATGACTTGTGGTTCTCAATTCATGTATAACTTAATCAGTTGTCAATGGCACTCACTGGGTAGCATTGCAAATTTGTGTTTATGCTATACCCTTGCTTATGGTGTTATGTGCTTACCATGCAGGGTTATGTGATTTATCGCGTTCGTGTTAGACGTGGTGGCAGGAAGAGACCAGTTCCCAAGGGCATTGTTTATGGGAAGCCCAAGCATCAAGGTATCACTCAGCTTAAGTTCCAAAGAAACAAGCGATCAGTTGCAGAGGAGAGAGCTGGTCGCAAGCTGGGAGGCCTCAGGGTGCTAAACTCTTACTGGGTTAACGAGGTCAGCCGACATTCCTTGTTGGATCATCCTTTATATTATAGTTTTATGCTTTGTCAAAGTCTTCTCAAATAAAACTGTCTTCCATGTCATGTTACACAGGATTCAACATACAAATATTACGAGATCATCCTTATTGATCCATCCCACAGTGCCATTCGCAACGACCCTAGGATCAACTGGATCTGCAAGGGCGTTCACAAGCACCGTGAGCTTCGCGGGCTAACATCGGCTGGCAAGAAGTACCGTGGTCTTCGCGGTAAAGGCCACCTTCATCACAAGGCTAGGCCATCTCGTAGGGCAACCTGGAAGAGAAACCAGACCTTGTCTCTTCGCCGATATCGATAGGATCCCTTGCTCAGCTGATTTGTTCTGGAACTTAATTCATTTTGAACTCCATAAAATTGGTCATCTTTTTGTCAAGCTTGTCCGAACTTGCTTGTTGACGCTGAAACTTTGCATCTAATCTCATTATAGCTCTATATATTTGTCTTTGCAGTAGTAGTCTGTTTGTCTCATCAAGGCTCCTGGAATAGCAAAGTGCTTTGCTATATCTTATTCTATAAAAGAGAAGGGAAGAGAAAGAGGACAATGTAGATGCCAATGCTTTGCATATATGTCGACATCGCATGACATCTATGTCAGCACAGACATAGATGTAGAGCATCTACATCGACACTGATATAGATGCAAAATGGTATCGTTCTACATCTACCCGACGAAAGAGTTGTTCGATATCTGTATAAGCATCGACACATATTATCTCACGTCATCGCTCTTCCTCCATATTCGTAACAGTCACCCGGGGTCCTTATTTGTGTTGTTGTTCGTCACTATCGAAAATGTAATTAGGACGTTGAAATTATCTTTTTTTGTTTATTATTTTTATACTTCCATCGATAAATCGATGATGTTAGAATAAATAGAATTAGATGATTTATAATCATAAAAATTTTAATATAAAGTAAACCTTTTTAATATCTTGATTTTTAGACTTAAAAAATTTACATTTGAATATCTGTAATTATAAGTGAAGTAGTTAATTTCATTTACCTTAACATTTATCAACGAAAGTATAAAAATGATAAGTATCTTAATTACGTTTTTGATGGTGACAGACGACGATGTCATTAGGGGCCATAGATGATTATTGTGGATGAGAAGATAGAGTAACGATGAGAGGTAATACAAAGGGGGAAGAGAAAGAGGATAACTTAGATACCAACGCTTTGCATATATATTAGCGTCGCATGATAACTACGGTAGCACCGACGTAGATGCAAAGTATCTACATCGACACCAACACATGTAGAGCGGTGTTGCAGATTGCATTTGCTCGACGAAAGGGTTGTTTGGTATTTGAGATCTGCGTCGACACCAACACATACAGAGCATCGACATCTGAGTCGTCCTCTTCTTTTGTCTCAATCTCTCGTCATTGTTCTTACTTCATATTCATAACAATCACCTACGACCTTTATTTAGATCATTGTCCGTCACTATCGAAAACGTAATTGAGATGTTGAAATTATCTTTTTATTTATTATTTTCGTACTTCCATCGATAAATCGATGACGTTAGGATATATAGAATTAGATCATTTATAATTAAAAAAATTAATATAAATTTTTTAAATCTACGATCGAGATGTTAAAAAGATGTGTGAGTACATGCGTAATTAATATGTAATGACTCGGATAAAGTGCCGAGGCGGGGAACGTAAACGCCCCTAATTCGATCGCGGCGAACCGAGGCATCGGCTTCGAGAGCCTTCCTGTCCTCCGCCCTTTCGGCAATTTACGTTTCCCGCCTCGCGCTTTATCCCTCTCTCGAGCTACCCGCCTCTGTTAGGGTTCTTGTGACCGTCTCCTCCTCCTCTCGATCGAGGAGTTCGGCAGTCCGATTCGGGAGAGATTTATTGGGGCTTCGCCGGCAGGATGTTCGGTCGGGCGCCGAAGACGAGTGACAGCACGCGGTACTATGAGATCCTCGGGGTGTCGAAGAACGCTTCCCAGGATGACCTCAAGAAGGCCTACCGCAAGGCCGCCATCAAGAACCACCCCGATAAGGGCGGCGACCCCGAAAAGGTATCTTGTCGGTGTCCTGCTTTTACGTTTGATTTATGGTCGAGCAGGTTGGATCATTCATTGTTTTTTTTTATTGAGAATTCATTTTGGAAATGCTGTTTCTTTGGTCACAGCTTTAGCGGGTTTGGAGTGTGTTCTACTTGTATAAACAAATGTTCCAACTTCATCATGCCAATGCTCCTAGCCTCTAATTCAAGATTGTAGATCTTATGTGCCACATTTGTAGTGTTCGTTAGTATTTCGTCGACTGTTGTTTGACTTGGATCTAATTCGGCAAGCGTATTGTAAATGGCTTACGGATTTGAAGATCGAGTGAATAGCTCTCTCTTTTTACAATGATAATGTGAATTTGGGAAAAGAACATTTGGACATGTCTTTATCATAAGCTGCCTCGTTTTGTTTGGATGATTTGTGGCGGAATGGTTAGATCTTGAATCATGAAATATTTCTCTTTTCCGGGGGTTGGGGATAACAAAGATATGTTGGCTGCCTTCTTCAGTTCAAGGAATTGGCCCAGGCTTATGAGGTTCTAAGCGACCCTGAAAAGCGTGAAATCTATGACCAGTATGGTGAGGATGCCCTCAAGGAGGGAATGCGTGGTGGTGGAGGTGGTCACAACCCTTTTGATATCTTCGAGTCCTTTTTCGGTGGAAGTCCCTTCGGAGGTGAGCTTCTGACCACCAATATGTTTGTTCTCCACCTACCACATGCCAATCATTGATTGGTCGTGTGAATATTAATTGTTGCTTGTTCCGGACAGTAGGTGGAAGCAGCCGGGGACGAAGGCAGAGGAGAGGGGAGGATGCAATCCATCCTCTTAAGGTGTCTTTGGAAGACTTGTACAGTGGGATCTCCAAGAAACTCTCTCTTTCACAGAACGTCATCTGCCAAAAGTGCAAGGGGTGAGTTGTTTGCTTCTCTTCGCTGTTATGGTGAATGCTTCTAAAATTATTAGACCCTTTTCCAGGAAGGGTTCTAAGTCTGGTGCTTCGATGAGTTGCTCTGGCTGTGAAGGATCGGGTATGAAGGTCACGATTCGTCAGTTAGGGCCTGGAATGATCCAGCAAATGCAACACCCTTGCAGTGAGTGCAAGGGCACTGGGGAGACCATTAACGAGAAGGATCGGTGTCCACAATGTAAAGGTGAGAAGGTTATTCAGGAGAAGAAAGTGCTGGAGGTTGTGGTTGAGAAAGGAATGCAGAACGAGCAGAAGATTACCTTCCCCGGAGAGGCAGACGAGGCGGTATGATGTTTGAAGCATTAGTTCATATGAACTCGATGTGTACTTGCACATAACATTCTTGTTATTAATGATATGTTCTAACCTACAACACATGCTCATGGGTGTTGCAGCCTGAAACTGTTACTGGAGATATTGTGTTTGTCCTTCAACAGAAGGATCACCCAAAGTTTAAGAGAAAGGGAGATGATCTTTACTATGAGCACACGTTATCCCTCACCGAAGCTCTCTGTAGCTTCCAATTTGTCTTGACCCACTTAGATAACAGGCAACTACTTATCAAGTCGAACCCTGGTGAAGTTGTGAAGCCCGGTACGCGTTGCAAACTACCCTTTTGCCGACTGGGTTTTGTAGGGCATTGTACTTGATGACCTTGCTACTGATACAGATCAATTCAAGGCGATAAATGACGAGGGCATGCCGATGTACCAGAGGCCCTTCATGAGGGGGAAGCTCTACATCCACTTCACAGTGGACTTCCCAGACTTGCTGACGCCGGACCAGTGCAAAGCGCTGGAGGCTGCGCTTCCTCCAAAGCCTGCATCACAGATGAAGGACATGGAACTGGATGAGTGCGAGGAAACAACATTATATGATGTCAACATCGAGGAAGAGATGCGGAGGAAGCAAGCTCAGGCCCAGGAGGCTTACGAGGAAGAGGATGATGTCTCCGGACGAGCCCAGAGATTGCAATGTGCTCAGCAATAAGCAGAACTACAGCTTTCCTTATCGGTTGACTCTCCTCTGGTTGTTTTGCTGGTTGTTTGCTGATGAAGTACAACTACCAATCATCTTCACCATGGTAACCTCATGGCAAAAATATTTGTGTTTTGCAGTTCCAGACCATTAGTGGCTTAATGTTTCGTTATTGCCCCTCGCTTTCTATGGTTTTGATGTGCATTTTTATGTTGTCCTAAACTTCTTCGAGTTTTTGCGCTCTATTTTTACATTATTTGTTTCCGTGGTTTTTCTATGGATCTATCAATGAAAAATTAATGATTTGTTGGACAAGTGATAGGTCTCGGTTTGAGTTGAGTTGATTTGTTAACATTATACGTTATTTAATATGATAAAAATATTTTTTTTATTTTTTATTTAAAACTGATGGGGAATTATACAATCATGAAAGTCAACTTTTGACTTTCGTTACTTGTGGTCAAAAGTTGATGGTCAATCGTTACTTGCAGTAGCACACAGCAAATTTGGTTCTTATTTTTTTTATTTTTCTAATCGTTCAATTTAATTGATGGTCAACACGCACACAAGATGTAAAATTAATTAAGCAAGCTTATGATGATGTCGACGTATGATGCAAAATAAATACATTAAATAACATTAATGATGCAAACATTATTAATTAAATAAATAAAATAAATACATTATTAAATAAAATTAAATAAATACATTATTTATTAAATAAATAATTAAGCAAGCTTATGATGCAAACACGCACACAAGATGTGCGTCCCAAACAATCGGTTCGATTTAATTGGGTTTATCGACACATAGAAATTATAGGATTAATTATAGATTAATTCTTGTAGGTAGTTATCTTTAGCATTTCATTCGATCTTGGTGATGATGTCGACGTAGTTGCATGGTCGCCTATGACGCTTTTACTATGATGCCACTCGCCTCCACGAGGAGTGCGTCGTCGACTTTATCGTAGCTCGCCCCACTTTGTATCTGCGTAGACACTTACGTAGTTCTTGAGCGGCAACTACATTAGCGTTGATGTCGACGCTAATGTAGTTGTCGCTCGACAATTGTGTCGGCGTCGACATAAATGGTGGTAGCCATCACGATGTCTACGACAAAGATTGGTTGCCTCGCCACTGACCCGTTGGGCGAATCCTAGCCTCAACTCGAAGCTAGGGTCGCTAGAGCTTTTGTCGCTCCCTTACCGTGGCATAGTTTTGACACCACCTCTCACTGAGCGACACTTTCCCTGCTCTACATCTAAGCCGGCGTCGACGCAGTTGCCAAGCAGCGAAAGAGTTGCTCGGCATCTGTGCCGATGCCAATGCAGATGCAGTGCCCTCTCCAAGCTCGTGGAGATGCTTCTTGTCTCCCCTAGTTGTTGCCCAGTGGCATCTACCACCACTCGTCTCTTCAACACCGGTACCCTCCGAGACTAGGATGATGACAACCGTGACATCGACCTCGAGCAATGCCTCGACTCCCCCATCGCTACTCACTATTGTCATGCTAACTCATTCCCCTCTCTCTAAGGTAGTTGTCATCTCATTCCGTGTTAACTTTGTTCTCCCTCTCGAACCCCTTGCGCTCTCCCTACCGTTGAGATGCTAAATCGAGGTTTTTGTATGATGCAGAGGTGTTCGATCCATTCAACCTGATACGGAGCCTGAGTCAGGTGTTGCGTCGACACCGATGCAAATGCAAAACGACACCACTATGCATCTACATCGACGTTGATGCCAAGCGGCAAAAGGGCTGCTCGACGAGAGGTGGTGTCAAAATTGACGCGACAGCGGGGGGAGCCACCCCAGCTTCGAGTCAAAGTTGGGATCCACCGAACAAGTCAACGATGAGGAAGCCACCATCTTCGTCATAGGCATCACGATGGTCACCGCTATATGCGTCGATGTTGACGTAGTTGCTAAGCGACAACTGCGTCAACATCGACGCAAATATAGAGCAACATGAGATGGGCGATGATGAGATCAACGACACATTGAGAGTGGACCTTATCATCGTCAAAGGCGCCTAGGCAACTACATTAGTGTCGGTGCTAATGACGTCATCCACCATTAAACGTTAAAATTATCCTTTTGTCTTTTGTTTTTATTTTTTTATCAATAAAATTAATATTGTTATAATAAATAGATCTAAATATTTCACTTTCGTAACTACAAGAATGACAATACAACTTTTAAAGTATAAAGATTGAAATGCTAAAGATAACTAACCGCAAAGATACTGTAATTAATTCAGAATTACATAATAATGGAACTGAAGCCACACAAATCTATCCCAAGTAAAACTCGTTGCATGAAGAAGGCAATTGTCACAAAGGATCTCAAATTTAGCCCATCGAGCATGCAAATACCTGCAATTTCTTGATGCAGCAACAAACCACTTGTTATGTCATTGAAATGAGTTATTACGTTAAAAGACCGTAACAGAACCTGTTCAAATGTTACATACTAACGATGACAAAGGGTAAAGCTTGCAGTTAGGACATACAGGATGTGAGGATATGGTTACAATACTTAATTCAAGACCCACAAGTTCAAACTACAAAGTACAACAACACAGATAACTGAGACCACTTAATTATTTCAACAGTTCACAGGAGATGCCTTGGGCAGATGCTGACCATCACCGCAGTTCGCTGGAGGAACTTCCTTGGTGACTACAGCATCGTCAGGATTCTCCTCGTCGATGCTATTCCCTTGTACAACCTCTCTCTCATGGCCTTCTTTCCCAGTCGATGCTTCTTCAGGGTCGCCTGATGAAGGCAATACCTTGGTGTCAGCTGGTTTGTCTGAAACGACAGCATCAACTCCGGTTGCTGTTTCAGTGCCATCGTTCTTTGAGCTAGCCTCTGTTTTCTCTTCGACACTTCCGTTGGCTTGGACGATGGAGTCTTGCTCACCTGCTGCATCCTCGTTTGCTGCTTCCGTAGCCGTGTTCCCATCTTTGACCTTGTTTGCATCATCAGCCTCTTTCATTTGGACATCAGCAAACACTTTAGTTTCTTCGACAGTGACATCCTCCTTTGCACCGGGAGTTCCATCCACTACATCGCTGTCATCTTTCTTCTGTTTCGCTGCTTTCTTGGAACTTGATTTCCTTTCTCTCTTTTTCGGCTTCTCATCTTCTGAGGTCTCTATTGCCTTGGCTCTCTCCCTAATTCTCGCTGAACGCCTCGGGGTGTCACCTGCATACGAGTCATTTGAGGAAGCAAACAATACATTGATTCATGCATCCAGTATTCAAATATCTGAGTTCTACACAACTGCAAATCTCTACTTGCTTAGCAAACAAACGGAGGGTAGGGAGGATACCGGTTCCCCAGTCAAACTCAGATGAAGGGGGGCCTCCAGGGTGAGACTTCAAGTACTGCTGTAACTGTCTCTTACTCTTGATCTCCTCACCAGTTGGTGATACAAAAACAATCTCATTCCTTCTTGGAGTTCCATCCTCATTCAGCATGAACTGTTAGTGCCAAAAAAAAATATATCATGCCTGCGATAAAGAAAAAGCTGGTAACAAGTGCACCAAGATCGAGATTGTTGATATACATCAATGCTGAAGGGATGAAAGGCAATCTAAAACTTAAACCATAAAAGAAGATGGGGAGAAGAATGTCCACTGCAGATCAGGTCTTTCATTGCACAAGGAAAAACATTCCCAAATAGTACAGTGGTGCAAACTCTTTGCGAGAAGTCATAACAATTCTAAAAAAAATCTTACCATCATGTTTACTTAAAAATAAATGGCTATCAATAGACAATTCTAAGGAACCTTCAAGCCTTTTAAGCACCAACTGGTACTAGCACTTTAGAATGAACATATCGGGGTGTGTCTGAAGATATTTGAAATAGACGAACTATTCTAGTGTTTAGTTGAACGCTGATGGAGCTACTGTTCCAAAGGAAAACAGAGCTTATTTTTCAGTTAAAAAAAAATGTAGTCAGAGTAATTTATAGACTTACTGAACAAGAAAAGGGAAAGATGACTGTACTATGTAATGGCATGAAGCATTAGCATAATGCCCGAGTAAGAAACAGAATAAAAGGCTCCTGTCTTTCTTTTACTAAAGATGCTAATCCACTACTATAATTTTTTATAATTGCATGAACTCCTAACAGGTCCAAGAAAAGCCAAGGCGCAGCTGGGTACTACCATCAACATGAAAGAAGCCCGGCATAACATTCCTTTTAGCAATATGAGAATTAGTATAGCATATCTAGAACATTCAACTTTAATAATCCACAGAGAACACTATATACAAAACTAGCTTTCCAGTCTAATAAAAGAAGGGCAGAGGAAAAAGTATTGGTAAACTATGCACGGTCCGTCTGGTAATGGGCGGTCCGCGTACTGGTATGCCGTCGGACCGGTACGTACTGCCCGTACTGGATGATACCATTCGAAATTGCATACCATGCATAAAATAACCTTGCAATAACTATTTCACAAGAACATTTAGCTGTTTCCTTATTTTTCAAAATATTCCATTTAAAACAATATCAACCGAATTGTTTATCCTTACAAGAATATTTCCAGCACAAGTATAATTTGAGAAAATATTGAACAAAACAAAGATGCAAGAACAGCATCCCTTGGATAAACATATTAGGAGAATGGGAGAGAGATACCAGGCAGTTAGCTCAATGATGGATGACAGAAGAACACTGTTGTATGGAAAAGGAGCAGAAAAGAAAACAATGATAAGTTCTTATGTATTTAAAGAAGATCAATAAATTTGCGCATGATTCCTAGCAGGAATAGCTGGCAAACAAGAAACATTAAGCTCTTATCAGAGAAAACATTACACAAGCAACCACCAATTCAGTAAGCATTAGAAAGGGAAATACAGCAACCATATTAGTCAGCTTCTTGTGAACAATATCTACAATTCCACAAGTTACAAAAAGGTGTGTTTTCCTTTTCTGAAAATGGTACAGTACATAATAGCCACTATTAGACACATTTTGCATAAGCAGATAAAGACATTAGCTCGAAGTCTACCACAACATGCCTTCAGAATTGTGAATGCATCCGCTACAAATAAACACGAGGCTACTTTCTTTAACACTAAATAGTGTGTGTGATATGCAGGGGTTTCTGTTCAATGGGCACATTGATTTTTTTTTTGTTTATTAAAAAGAACCCCGTATAGCAGGCCTACCATTCACCCTTTTTCTGGACACTTCCCATTTCTATTAAAGAAAAGCTTCCTGTAGCAAACCTAGCATTTCCCCCATTTTCTAGACACTTCCCAATTTTAAGGGAAGTTTGAAGAGTTGTTCCATGGTTGCATCAATTTCAATCTTTACCAAAATTGCAATCTTTCAAATAAACAACTAGTTGCTTAGATTTTGATTATGAGCCTTCTTGCCTAATCATGCTAAGGACAAGAACATCAAGCTAGAGATATTTAAGGCTCCATAACGTTTGACCAAGAGAGAAAACCAAGCATTTATCAATCTGCCATAAGGAATCAACAGGTACTAAAAGGCAACTCACTAAGCATCAAAGAAACAACAGGTAACAATTTTTTCATTGGAATCTCAAGCTGAAGATGAGTGTACAATCACATTATGGCAATACTATGATTAACTAAATGCCATCCACCCACAAAAATACATTTGTCTATGAAACAACACAAACTAATTTTTCTAGGACATCTACCACAACATGAAATTGTAAAACAACAGAATCTTGTATAAGACTTGTTTAATTGTCACAAGTTCCATTCTTTGAAGGTACAGATCAGGCAGAATATGATTGCGTAGAAAGAAACAGGAAGTTGTTTGATGCAATGTCAAACAAGAAACCTTAGCAACCTAATGGTACTTTGTAGAGTAAATTTAAAAGAAATAGTTAAAATCCAAAAGAAATTTATTTTAGCCTGGTCACCTAATGGTCCTTTGTAGAGTAAATCTCTATAGTCTACATTTGATGAATAAGCATCCAGTTTTGAGTAAGAAGATGAAAAATACATAAAGGTATAACTAAGTCAACTTCATTTTTTTTTTATAAATTTGAAGTGATTGCTGAAAAAAATGAGAACAAATGAACACCCGACAATGTATACACAAACACACACACACACACACATACAGTGTATGTGTGTGTAGAAGGACAATAAAGGAATAATTTGATTTAAGTAAGAAATTTATCAAGATTACCTGCTCGGACATGCAAAAAGATTGCCGCGCAAAGATTGGAAATAAATTATCTGATTTATCTTAACAAACTAAAAGAAACTCGGCCAAAAACTATATACTACCATTCACAAAAGAGTCAACCTTGTCAGTTCTAATAAACTATGCAGGCTAATTTGCAGCAGAACAAGCTACTAGTCTTCTTGTCAACAGCAACATACCATGAGAACCAAGTCAGAATGTAAATGGAATGAGCATAGAAGAAAATTCTCTGGCATGTAGCATTTTAGAAGTGAAATGGTTGCATAACATTGATGCCTCATGCCACAGAAAGAGAAAACCTCGATATACTCCATATGTATGTATGCAAAATTGTGAATTTGTGATATCATCATGTTGACATATATCAGCCAAAATGTCTCAAAGATACATGGAAGGCCATGTGGGAAATTTTGTTTGGATTTCTAGAAACAGAAACTTTTGGTGACTGGTATTAAATGCTTATCAAGACAGATATGCCAACATTGTTGTATCAGCTCTCAACCCCAGCCAAAAAGAAAATAAAAGCATGAATTTGTACTTATGGTCCCAGAATATTTATTTACGAAAGAAATTTTATAAGCCATAAGCTATCTAAATAACAAAAGTTAAACAACAATGAACAAATGATCAGTGCCTTTATTCTTCCTCTACCACTAGTGTTGATGCACATTTCTATTAAAATTATAAATACATTTATTTTATCTAAGTCATACAGAAAACAGAATAGTGGATAGGGTACAGATTCTGAGTGATCTATTAAAAAAAATAAAAAATTATGAATTTTTAAATTAATGATGAATATCAATAGATTGAGAGCAGGAAACGTAAATAAAGGAGCATTAATGTGACTTGGAGAATATTGATGGCGATCTTCCCTTTGGCGGGATACATATATAAAAATCATCAACTTTGTGAAGAATAGCAAAGCAAATCTAATGATTGAGGATTACATAAGGCTGAGCAAATAATCATTTTATTTCTGAGGTCAAGTAAGTGTCAACATATCATGGGAGAAGAAAGAAAATAAATAAACCAAATGACTTATATAAAAACTACATAGGTTTAACAATTTGTGCCCAGATGGTACAAAAAAAATGTAAACCCGTAAATGGTTTTCTAATAATGAAAGTTTTACATGAAATGAATATTTCTATTTAAGTGGCTAATCTTAAGAAAATTGATAAAATGACCAACAAAAGGTATATACAAAAATAAATATTTAAAAGATCACAACTCAAAATAATAACTTATGTTTATTGGTTCAACAATAAAGTTTCACATAAAAACATTTTTTTATCCAAAGAACTACTACATAATATTCTATAAAAATAAGAGTTGTGCACAAATTCAAAAGCTTGAACGATGGATTTACAAAGTAACTCAAAATTATATCTTTCTCATTGGTCAATTCAACACCAAACTCGTTTATTTAACTATTTAACGGACCAACAAAGAAACAAAAGGAAATATATGCAAATTTAAAAGAAACTAAGGATTTTTACATTAAAAAAAGAAAAATGCAATAGGATATCCCAATTGGCTCTTAGGTTTGAATAGTCAAAAGGAAGCATGCATGACTAAGATCTAAGTCAAAAAACTTAAATGCAGATTATAAGATTCAAGATTGATGTGCCTATATACAAAGCATTAGGTCTGCATATAAAAATTATAGAATATAGATTATTTGAAAAGTGTATATAGAGAAATATTTTTATTTTAAAGAACATATTTTTATTATCAGGTTCTATAAGTAAAATATTCTCCCAAAAGTAAATAACTTACAAGGGAATGACAATAACAAGAGATGAAATCCCAACCCCCAAAAGTCAGCTATTGTAAAAGTTTAAAAATAAAATAAAATATATAGATTATTTTTTTTTCTTTACAAGGATGTACATGAGAAAGTGAAATTTTACTGAAAATTCCTCGAATCCAGTAAGATAAAAAAAATGATTAGTTGATTAGTGGACCTCACTCTATTACCAAACATAAACAATGGATTGGTACAAACTCAATAGCAATGAACCATACATTAAGACGGGAAAAGCTTAAGAAAAAAATGGTAATCTCAAGGCCCACCAACATTCAGAGGAGTCCAATTCCATCTCTTTCACCCACTGAAAAGAGGCCAGTGAGTATGTGGTATATCTGAGAAAAAAAAAAAGAAAGAGAGATGCAATGACTACCAATAAACCCACTTGATTTCAGCAAGGCCCAAACATTGGGCTTGTGGTATATTTGGAAGAGCCATGAACCAATATGAAGGCAGAAAAAAAGGAAAAAACTGAAAAAAACTTACAGTAGAGAAATGATGAGACCCATTGGTTTAGGCAATGAAGGAACTTTAGCTCTTTTATAGTAGGATATAGATTATTTTCATTTCTTGTTCCATACCCAGATTCAGATAAGTTGTTATTTGCTAGATGCAATACTAAAGATTAGATTTACAAATAGACTTCTGGATAAACTCTTAAATAGAATTTCTACTTCTGTAGAAATTTTACACATTAGCTAGAGGTATGCTTCAAAACCCCTGATTGTTTTTTCTAGAAAAAGTGAAACTACATGATGAAGCATCAATACCATTATCTTATGTTATTCAAAGAATGATAGTGCACAAGATGGCAGCCCATGTTGGTAACAAATAGAGAGGAAAAGGAGAGAGAATTAGAGATGGAAAACTGAAAACCAACATCAACAACAAATTTCCACCTCATTGCTGGCATGGAAAAGATGCAAGAGAGGAGATGAAGGGGAAGAGTAGGAAGAGGCCTATGGAGGGATGTCATACTCAAAATCGACAGTGGGGATGTTGGTATTATCCAAGTCTCCAGTGCCAGTACTGAGGACCTAGAGTTAAGAGATTTGAAAGCAGGGTATAGTAAAGCAGTTGAAGCTTGAAGCTAAAGAAGATGGACGTGATGTCAAGCAGTAGTTGTGCAAATGAAGACAATCTTCATATGCCAACAATTCATTTTTTGGGGGCTCCCATTTCCTCCTCCATCGAAGATTATATAATGTGTGCAAGGTGAGACAACCTTAGCCACAATGACCCTATGGTATGCATCACACAAGAGGGTTACACACCAACAACCTATAGACTAGAAGCTAACATAGATAGTCAATAATCATTAATTAATTATGAAATTATTGTAGAAAATAAGAGTTAATTGATCATACATTCTTGATCCCTAACTGATCTAATCATCAATTGGTTCATTGAATTGAGTCACTATTATGTCAACAAATATAAAGAAAAATGATTTGTATCCAATCTAAACTGCAACAGATCTTATAGCACATCTATCTATATCAGATACACTGGACCTGCTCTAACCTTTTAGTGAACTCTATGCTTCCACCCATAATCATGTGATCATTGGAGACTAATTCAGTGAGTCGAACTCCTCCAGCACCGGAAAGCAACTGGCATATTCAGCTATCTTTATCTTATTCATTTTGAGAAATGAACTGGCTCTGTTGTTTCCACAAAAGCTTCCAGCTATCATAAGATTTGCAACTCCAAAACAGCTCCATATATGAACAAACATGCAATGAACACCCAAAATCATTCGTGATGACCAATTGTAATATATTCATTGTCACAAGTTCCCTCTAAACCGATACTTGATTGTTTTGATTTGACTTCTTCTCAAGGACTTCTAGTCCTATTTGGTACAACTTCTAGCTAATTACAGACACATTCTAAGGTCTGATTGCTAATGTTATCAGTCTCTATCACAAACATGCCACTTGGAAAATCATCAATCATCAACTTTTTGAGAATAAAGTCATCATGCGCTCATTCATATCCAATTGCCTATACCATGTAAAATTGCAGTCACCAAATGCTCTTTAGGAAGAGATTCCAACAAATTTGATGAACTCCCAAATTCCAATGCCTTGTTATTCAGTATTTGCATTGTCCACCAAGAACTTATTTACATTTGATTCTATGTTAGCTACATCATTCATTATCATAGGGTTATCAACAAGAATTGGTGTAACATTTTATATCAGAGTTTTATTAATAAACTAAATTATTACAAGATGATAGTGGTAAAAAGACCATATATTAGCATACACAAGCCGAAAGTCAAGAAAGCCAATATAAAAAGGGGAAAAAATGCTATTATTAGCAAGATGAAAGAGAACAGAAGGCTAGAGGCCACGTGAAGCACCTTTTTCAGCAAGAAAAATTGCAATCATATCAGACCAGTAAAAAAGGACAACCGAATACTTTCTTCTTTAGGACCATACTAAAATAGAAGTAAAAGGATTATGGTTTGTATATAAGCAACTTAAGAAGTAATTAGACATCTGGTAGTGTTTGAATAGACCCAAACAGCACACAGACCTTGGTCACCCACCTATCTGCTTCCTTATCTCGGTTCTGTAATCTGTGTCAAGAAATAACAGTTAACAGTTGACCATTATACATTTTACACCTAGCTTTGCTGAACAACAATTTAGCAATATTCCGAAGAGATTGGAGAATGTAAATCAAGGTCAAAACTGAACCTAAAATGATTTGATCTGCTTAGCTTACATCTGCCAATTGTTGCCACTAATTGTTGACATGCCCTCATGATCATCAAATGGTGTCCGTAAGTCAATTGACAAGTAAAACTCTGGATGTTTGACAAAATAATCCCAGGATTCTGCAGATCTCGAGTTTTCTCATTGATCCAGTGTGTCTTGATCGGCTACATTTAAAGACTTGAATCATACTGAACTTCACATGCAAAACCCAAAGCTTCATATCATCATCTAGAATGAACCTTTTGCCTTCAGAAAATGGTGAGTACGAGAAAAAAAAGCTCAATCATATTTTGATGGATGGATCAACTATAATGTCAAGAAGCATAGCGAAAATAAGTTTCAGCAGATAAATATAAATTTCAATGGAGACAAATGACACAACGGAAACAAGATGAAAATACTACGAAGAATAAGAAGAGTAAATAACATTTCACTTCACTTTGAGAACTGATCTACGCATGATTCCACAAACCTGCCAACAAAACAGATGAACAATGAAGCTAAGTCTTAATTGAATAAGCTACCAAAGAAACAGATGAACAACGAAGTGTCCAATTAGGAATCCATAAGTAACTAGAATGGTTAATATATTCTTTAGAGCATCCTGATTTACTTGAATATGGCTAATATGTTCTTTAAAGTTCCTTAAACATACAAAAAATGATTCAAAGTCCAGTAACCTGATATGTCTCAACCTTAATATCTTTTCTATTGCATCAATTAACCTGGGACACCATAGTATCCTCATTATTTCCTGCTGAAAAGTACTATCACCAGTCCCTTGATCTCATAGTGACCTACCATGATCATCTCCCTTGTCATCAATATGCAACACAAGGCATGTTGGGGTTGGACATTACCCAGCCACCCTTACACATGTTATCACCATCAACATGCATAATTTCATGTTCCACTTTTCAATTAAAAACCACAAATTCAAGACCTTCATCTTAGCTAAAGATCAAATATCATATTTCCTGATAGACCAATATTATAATGCAAAAATCATAACCAATCATCGTTATACACTTTCTAGCAACTGGTAAATGATAAAAAACAACACCAAATTGTTGCTCTACTTTTAGGCAACTTCACAAGCTCTACTTAAATGCCTTCTTTTCTTCTCTCCAGACAGAAGACAACAAACCAGCTAAATGAAGCTAGGTTCTTCAACAATTTTTATCATTCTTGCATACACTTGCTTGAATTGATTTCAGTATATGCCATCAATATGGAACACAAGGTCTGTTGTACATTACCAGGCCACCCTTAGACATGTTATCAACACCAACATGCATAATTTTGTGTTCCACTTTTCAATTAAAAACCACAAACTCAAGGCCTTCATCTTAGTTGAAGATCGGTATCATATTTCCTCATAGACCAATATTATAATTCAAAAATCATAACCAATCATCGCTGTACACTTTCTAGCAAAATGTAAAAGATCAAAAACAACACCAAATTGTTGCTCTACTTTTAGGCACCTTCATATGCTCTACTTACATGCCTTCTTTTCTTCTCTCCAGACAGAGGACAAAAACCCAGCTAAATGAAGCTAGGTTCTTCAGCAATTTTTATCATTCTTGTATATTTTTGCTTGAATTGATTTCATTATATGCCACAAATACTAAAACTTTTCTTTCATATTTGAGTTAGATATAGAAAATATAGGACTATAAATGTTATAAACATATATAATAGATTCAGCCATGAAAGATCAGCATGGATTTGTAATCATGATATGAATCTGCTGTTCAATAAAATTATCATGGAACCATAAATAGAAACCTGTGCTCATGTTTCATAAGACAGAGTAAATGGGTCAAGGCTTTCAGAAGAGGCTAGGAATTCAATAGAAGTTTCTGCATCAAGAAGCATATGCTGGATTCTGCAGTATTCTTAGTGATCAAGCAATAGAAACTCAGAAATCTTCTTCTAGATTCATAAAATAAAGGTGGTCCTCAGGAGCAATGTATGGTCCAGGAAGGTTAAGTTTAATTGTAAAAAATTATTTTGGTTTCTTCTCAATGGTCTTCATAATTCACAATTCTAGTTCAAATATGAAACATCAGATTGATTCTGTGAGACAACATAGAAAAGCTCTAGCTCCTTATCAGTCCCCAACAAACTTGATTAAAAGTATAACAGGCTAAAGATGTGACCATTTATTGCAGTGCGGAAATTATTGATTATATCAGCATTTTCTGTCATGGGATAAGAAAATTCCCCATCTAAATTAGGCTAAGAAAAGTTAATAAAAAAGCATTAGTCATGAAGGACAGACTAAATTCAGTTCTAAAAACTTTTCTTTCAAGCATCATTTTGTATATTCCCATGTTTATTATTATTATGTGCATGCGTTATTGATGCCATATTTGGTTATAAAAAAATTTAAAAACAAATTAATGTAAGTAAAACATAAGATAAAAAAAAAGTCGATTAAAAAATGTGGTGTATGATTTTATCTCATAGATGTTAATAAACTAATTCGAAATGTAAAAAAATAAATCCAAATAACAATAGTTGAATGTACAACAACAATAACAAATATGAGTTCCCAACTATTTCAAGTTGGACACAAGGATCTTTCCCACCACTCCATTGATGGCATCATCATCATTCAGACTGAGAGCTACTAATCTGTTTATAAACATATTAAACAAAAAAAATTCTAAAAACTAAAATAATTTTTTGTCAATTGTCAGGACAATAAACTAATGAGTAAATGGCATGAATATTCAGTCAATGCTCACCGACAATACTGTGTTGTATTTCTAAAAAGAGGTGCATTTGTGTATCTCACTTTAAAGAATACATTGATACCAGAATAAACCCAAGAAACCTGTTAAAATAAAATTCAAGAGAGATGCTTAGTAAAAGTTAGGGCCATGAGATTGGACCAAGAAAATTCCTTTTGGAAAATGTATAAATAGTATGATATGGTTGCCCATGGCACATTTGTATACTAAAGACATAAGGGAATATTGTAGTCTACGTCTACATTACCCTCCTTCAGTCATATGCGAAGTGACCCCAGCATCCCTGGATTTTTCAGAGGTCTCAAAAGCGAACCAGCGATGATGCTTGGTTCCTAATGTGGATTCACATTGAATTACAAAAAAGGAAAGACTACCCTAAAAAAGCTACCTCAAATAGCTCCAGAGCCACTCAAGTAATTTGAAGAATTACCATTTGTGAAATTTGGTTTAAAGATACTAATACATCTTGAAACCTTCTCCAGAGTCTTTGGCATTTTGAATCAAGAGCTTGTTGTAAACTAAATCACCCATGTTCCAAATTGAAGACTATGACTCTGATTATTACAGTCTCAAATGTCCATAAAACCTAAAAGGCTTTCAAATTCTTGTTTAATCATATACAAGAAAAGAATATAAAATGCTGTACAAATGAAGGTATGCTTTGGACAGTAGGTCCGATTTCATGTAACCTGGACCAACGCTACAATAAAGACCCTCGGGAAGTCGGTAATATGTTAGCACGATGATAAACCAACTGTAATATGCTTTTAGCAAGAAGAAGGCTCTTTTATACCCTGAAACTCGCCATCATCCACATTCCTGACAGGGCTCGAAGCAGAATAGCCAATATGAACCTATTTCTACAAATGGAATTTTCAAGACAGACTCACAAAACGTATCAGCCAAAACTTGGACGGCACATATCCAGGAAAAACCACCACTCAACAAGCAATACGTACCAAGCCTACATCCTGAGAGTGCCAGTGCACTTAACATAGCAGAGCAAGCAAGAGACTACCAAAATTCTCAAAAGAGCAGCAGCTATAAGGAATCAATTCACCATGCTCCACACCAAACACGACTTCGAGACCCTAATCCAAACCCACATCCTCACCTACTGAAGCGAACGCACGGAAACCCTAGAACCCACGCCACAACTTCGTAAAGACAGGCTAAGCAGTTACCCGAGCTCGCAATCGTAAGCAGAAGTCGAGAACAAGAAATCAGAGCACAAGAAAGCGAATATGAAGAGAAGAGGACAAAAACGGAGGAGGAATTCCATGGAACCGAACCTTCTTCTTCCACCCAGTGGGCGCCGGGAGCTCGACGGAGACGGCGTCCCCCTTGTCGTCCGTCGCCTTCTCCGGCGGCTGCGGCGGCGGCGATCCCTTCTCGGCGCTCGCGTCGCCGGCCTTCTCCTCCGCCATCGCTCGTCTTTTCGGGTTCCACTTCCCGCTCTTAGATAAGTCAACCGTAAACAAGCGAACGGAAATAAAAATAAATATACATAAAAGAGAAGAACAAATAACGTATTTAAAGCCCGCAACAAAAAGTCTCTCACGCTCGGGTCGCCGTTCTTTTCGAACACCATTCCGTAAACGGCGGAACTCGGAGTGAACCCAGCGCTGGATTGGAACACGAGCTCTCGCGTCCGATGCTACCGAGTACGGATCTCCTGCACGACCCCATCCCCCAAATCCTTCCTTTCCTCCCCGTAATTGGTCGAGATGGTGGGCTCAGTCGAATCCACCGATTCTATCCAATGGAGCTTAGAGAAAAATCAGATGAACGAGATGGCTCGTGCAGGGGATTTTTAGGTTGTGCGGATTACTTTCCCTAGGGGCACGCGGTGAGGCGTGGTTGGTGGTGAGTTCGAAGACGGTGACGTCGACGGGCTTAACGCCGTTAAAGATTGGTTGAGGACGTTGATGATGGAAGTTGAAAGCGACACGTGTTGAATTGGGCACCTTTTGAACATATGCCATGTGGCACGGGTTTTTGCCCCTTCTTCCAACTTTATCCACCCATCAGAAATAAAGAAGAAAGAAATGGTGGCTACTTGTCATTTTTAGAATCGACTTTGGGCAAAATAGTCAACTAGGAATCGAATTTCAATCAACCGATTAAATCTGAAATATAATTACGAATATCGAATTATCGAATTTGAACCGATTGATCTGATCGGATTCAGTCCAGTTCGACCAAAATTGGATTGGGCCGGTTGGACTGCTAAGGACATTGGACCGAGAAATACCAACCCAACCATACTTTGTGTTACTAAATTGGATTGGACCGGTTGAGACTGCTATGGACATTGGACCGATAAAGACCAACTCGAACCAACATCGATGCTCTTCTTGGTTGATCTGAAATTACGCGTGGAGATCATGATGGAAATATAAGGGTTACTAAAATACAAAGAAATCACATGAAATTTAGATCTAATAACGTGGAATCGAGATTCATAAGAGAGAAGGGAGCCGAAGAAGAGGCGGCGAATTCCGCGACCGTGTCGCTGCCGGGTGTCGCCGTCCGAGACCCGGAGACGATGGAGTACAACGAGTCCTCGATCAGGAGTGCCGCTCCCAGTATACTCCAGCCGAGAGATTCCATCGTTTTCCTTCTCTTCTCCATTTTGCTATTCGAAATATTTTAGGTTTCAAATGTTTGATCTCGTGCTAGGTGATTGCCGATTTTGATGGCAGGCACGCTCGCGACGTACTGGATTTATGGCCGCGGTGGTCAGAGTAGATTGCATTTAATTTCTTCCTCTCTTTTATTAAGGGGAAATGACGTTGGTTTCGGTTAGATTCTTGGTTTGTTGTGGTTGGGTAGCCATGGATTGCTATAGCAGGGGAATGCTGCAGGAGGAAAAAACTAAGCTGATGAAAGAATGGAACGTAAATATACTTGCTTCAGAACAGTCCTGGTTTGGTTGCCGGTCCATCTTTACGACACAGTTTTGTCCTAGGTCTAGAAATTATTGAACTGATTTTTTTGTTTTCATCTGTTGGCTATTTTAGTTGTCCCAGAATTGCTCGCCCCTACAATTTTGGCCTGGATTGATCCTTTCCCTTTCCTACGCCAACATTTCTTGGCTATAAACACATTTGTCAGCAGCAAATACCCTTAGACATCATACTATTAGATGTCATGTAACGTAAAAAGCATGTATTGGATCTTCATATCCTGGCTACAAATCTCTCAAGGTGCTGGGTTGTGTTATGTTTGACCTGTTTACTAAATTGATCGGGTTTACAATACCCAAGTCCTACATTGAGCTGGAATATGGATTTATAAAGCATCGTAAGTACTTTTTAGGAGGCTTAGCTGACATGGTTTTGGGCTTGGATCCAACAATATGGTATAGAGAAAATCACATATTTTACATTACATGTCATCCAATTACTATTGTGCTTAAAATATATTCATCAAGGAGGAGGATCTTTAATTTGTAGGAATCTTGCCGAGGGCAGTTTCGATGCTTGTCAACCCATTCAATAATTTTTTGCACTATCTACAAGTGGTATTAGTTTGGATTCTCACTTATTACAATTTGGTCATTTATATCAACTTACCACTATTTTTTTCAGGTAGTAGAATACTAAAAATATATTGTTCTTTTATTGACCTTATATGCATTAATATGTGGCTACACCTACTTACATGTTCCAATGTGAATGTCTATCTTTATGTAATAGATGTCTTCAGTGGAGTAGGTTAATTAAATATGTTGATTTAGAGGAGCCATTACAGCAGACCTTTATTACCAGCCATTTCTCTGTACTCTGTGGTTATTTTAAGACAACAAAACTCATGAAATAGATGGAATAAGAACAACTTATTTTCTTTATCCTACATCTGATCTTAAATCTCTGTCTCCTGTATAATGTTGATTTTAAAGAAGATAGACAGGATATAATCTTATGGATCAAATTTGTCAAGTGGCCACACATAAGAATCTCATATGGTTGAGATTGTCCCAAAATTATATAGATTCTGTGAGGTTCACTCGGTTTGTCCAGTTGAGGAGTATGTGAGCTGGACACTAGTAATATAGAATAAATCATGCTTGGAACTTTTTAAGATATGGTACAACTAGATTAATTTTTGTATTTTCTTTTAGGATATGATAGGATTATATTACCTTATATCATAATGTTCTTCCAAAAGAAAGAGAAAACATTTGTTATGTGAATTCTGATAGCCATTCAAAGCAATCTGATATCGTTTGTTGGATGTTGCATGCTGATTATAAATTGTCTAAAATATTTGACCTTTGATGAGAATGTCTAATAAGACATGCAGAACGGTGACTTTTCAGAAATTATTCTGGAGGAAGGACAAAACTTTTTTATCATGCTCAATTACAAATCTGTTATGTTAACTTGCTGTCCTAAATAGGCTCTTGGAATGATCTTAGACCACATGAATGTAAAATAACAACCCAGTTTTGTTGATTGTTTAGTTCAATTCTGTATGTTCGATTGTGCCGGCTCACTACTTGTGCACATTTTTATTTGAAGTTATATAACTAAATCATATATTAATTTATAATAATATTAAATCTTTGTACTATTTGATCTCTATTAATGGTTAAAACAATTTAATGCCTGCTTGAATTTTTAACTTCTAGTTGTAAATGTTTTAGCATTATGACATAGTTGCTGAGTTGGTGTTTTCTTTTTCACCTATCCTGAGACTATTAACCTTGTAATTTGTTTCTTGTACTCATTGAAACTCGTGTAGTAGTAAATCAAATAATAGATTGCAATTGTATCAGTTTGGATAGCCTGTAAAGATCTGAACTTCTGTAGATAGATGAGCCAACTTGATGTTTGTCCATTGGTCCTACTCTGACTGATCCATGGACTTGGCCATAAGACGAGCCATGTTCTGCATGGTTCATAACTTCTATAAGAGGCACTATGGATAAGAAGGTCTCCTGGAGAGGTCTCTAAAGGATTTTTCCTCTGAGTTCCTTTATTTCTTTGGTAGTTTGATATCATGTTATCTTGGGCTGTCTAGTTTGACAAACAGATATTAGCATTAGGCCACGTCAAGGACTTTCATTCTCCAAGACTTGAAGACCATGTATGATAGATCATGGTCTTCTTGTTAAAAAAAATTATACTCTGATGATTGCTTATATTATGTTAAAGAAATTTAATTACTGTAAAACTAATATATTTACCACAGTTGAAACCGCCACAGATTTGAGATTATGGTATAAATTTATCTATCCTCTGAGCCATAGTCAGGCAACTACATCTCTGAAACTTTCAAATCTTTGTAAATCAACTAGTGTTGATTAATATAGAAATTTTCTCCTTATAAGTCCTGAATTATGAGAACCTCGATTTTCCATACTAAGGTTTTAGAAGTCAGAAAATTCCCTGATTTGTTCGGCAGTTGCCATCACTGAAGAGGTTGAAAAAATTAGCCGCCTTCTGATTTTGTTTTGTCCTACACATGGCCCTTATTGGGACAAAGTAAGCCCTAATCACGGACAGTGCGCCCAGATTCCTTTGTTGAGACTGCCTTCCATTTATCCTGTTTATTTTAAGGAAAATGGGGATCACTGCCCAACCACTGCCGCCATCCTCCCTTAACCCAGAAGAAAGGAGAAGATAGAGGAGAGAAAAACGAGATCATGAGGAAAGGCTGGAAGTGGAAAAGGAACTGAAAGGAGAGATGATAGAAAAGATTCCATAATTATTATCTGCAAGGTAAATTTATGATTAACTAGGGAAAAGTTGTCCATTTCTAACTGGTTGGTAAAAATTGACCTCCATCAATTTCTGGGATCTGCTTCTTAGTCCACAGTCCAAAAGTTGTCAGACTTGTGTTGGGTGTTTATTAGACTAGCTAAATTAATAGAACTTTTTTTTGCATCATGCAGGAAAGAAGTGTGCCTGTTCTCGTCCTTTCTGCTGGTATTGCAGACATCATTGAAGAGGTTAATTCATGACTGATGGGAATATTTCTACACTTATTAGTTATGAACTGTGTTACAGTGCAGAAAAAATCTCTTTATTTTTTTTTATATTATCAGGTTTTCAGGCAGAAACTTCATAGATCTTTTGAGAATATTAGGGTTGTTTCTAACAGAATGGTGTTTTACGAAAAGGGTCATCTTGTTGCTGATAAAGGTAATTCTTTATTTTTTTAGTTCTTCAAAATATCCAGTAAACAGAAGCTAATATTTTATGGTTTTGTTCCTTTGAACATATAAGTCATAGCCTAGATTCTTTAAGCGTACGAATGCTTTTGCTTGTTCAAGGTCTATTTGCAGTTGACCTTTCATCTCAATATGACAATTCCAGAGTTGGGATTTTTTAAAGCGCCAAAGATCGTATAAGATAACTACACAATGAAGTTTAAAATTGATCATAGCTGGAAATATTGTGATGAATTTTGATAAATATTTCATATTAATTATGAAAAAGCTTGGATATAAAAGATGCAGAAAAAAGATTGATGAACTAATCTGAGAAGTTACATAAAAAATTATCTTTCTTTTTAACTAAATTGGGGTCAATAGGAAAAGGTAAAATATAAGATTCCGGTGGTTATCAGATTATCATGTCATATTATGAGATTGTGTTAATACCTTCACAGCAGGTTTGTTCGTGCTAGTCAGCAGGTTCATGTACAAATCAGCATAGGCAAAAAACTGGCTTGGCTGTTGGCATTTCGAGCATGGTCTGTTATGGTGTGTGGCCTACCTACTCTTTGCATTGTAGGTTTTGACAATCTCAACATTTTCCTATCAGTGTGGTAACCCAGGGACTTATTACCCAAAATACCTAAACCCCACTACAAACTGAAAAAAGGGAAAGTGAACCATGTTCATCCTTAAATTATTTCATTCATGAATTTTACTATGCATTTTTCTACTTCTCGTGATGTACTGCTTTGCTGCAACTGATAGTGGTCACATGGAAGAATGAGCCTCCTTCAGATATGGCTGCTCGTATTCATAACAGATTCGAAGCTCCTAATCGTCTAACCATGGTAATGTTGTGGTGAAGAAAAGAACTAATGTGATACTTCTCGGAGATCATATCACAGACCTAGTCACGGTAGCTGTTCGATTTCTGTAAGTAATCTTCTAGATTGTAATAACTCATTGGTGTCTAAGTTTCAGGCACAATTCTTCCTTTACAACTGTAGCAAGATATATATATTTTTTCACCATCGGTGGTAAATATGTCACAACTGTTGTATGATTTGGCAGACAGTTTTTTGACAAATAAGATGTAATTGAAGTTCTTGGTACATTTGCAACAAGATTTTGAATTGGCTTTGGACGGATGGCAGTTCACAAACTTAGTTTCCTTAATCCAGTTCATGAAATGTGACTTTCATGGATCTGGAATGCTTAAAGCAGATTAAATGGAAGAATTGCACCAGAAGATAGCTTCATTTGTGATAATGTAGAACACAACCATTTACAACATGCATTTCTTGTTGCAGTGTTATCATATCTCTGGACACCTATATTTCATTTTACGTTTCATATGGTTGGCTTGAATGATTCAATCGAAAGGAGGCATTCTTCGAATTAATTAATTTGCAGCTGGGCACACATGTTGATCCGACATCCCAACCGATCAGTATTTATCGGTTGGATCAAGGATCGGTATAGGACCATATAGTTGAGTCGGTCGGAATTTATTATCTCTCTTTTGTTTCCCAATGATATCGACAGCATAGGTTGAAGTTGTCTTCTATGGGACCGAGGCATGGTTGAAGAAGACATGAATCCATGGCCATGCTTGCAACAATGGGAGACCCACAAGGTCAGGAGAACAATGAGGTGATCTCCTTCTCATCTTGGACGAGCTTTTTTCTATCATCAAACATCTTAAATTAGCATCACTTGGCCAGGTTGAAGAGAGTGTCGATGGAGCTGATGGTGTCAAATATGTGTTGAACAAGGAACAAGAAGCACAGTTGTGTTTTTCCCATTCATGCATGCAATTGCATAGGACAAGGCTTCATGGAATGTGTAGTGAGTGTTATTGTTCGTTCACATGCCACAATCTGTCGTTAACAAAAGACTGCATTTTTATATTCTGATACTGCTGTTTCATTTAGCCTCTAGCGCTCAACTCTTGTGCAAGTAAGTGTTGAGTTGGACCAGACATATATGGGTAAGTAATTTCGTAAGTGTACTTTGTTGTTCTAAAGTCCAAGTAGAGGTTGATCCTAAAACTGCTGTAATTTTAAGTGCATTAGAGTGCAGGAAGTCGATGAATCCAAACTTTGAGGTCCCCAGATATCTCAGCTTGATCCAAGTGGATCAGAGGTCCCGTCCCTTCTTCCTGCCTGCCGCTGGCCCTTTGCAAAACCCTAAAGCCCTGCCAAAGTTCTCAGCACCGTTTGTTTGCCCCCACACGTAGATGCGGAGTGAATCCTGTGGACAACCAACATTATTTACCTCTCTTCCACTGCCCTTCTTCACTCTTACCTTTCGTGCCATGTGCACCTTTCTGCCGCCCGTGTTGCTGGTGGTGGCAGCTCTTGCACTCGAAATGCAAACAAAGCAGCAAGAGAGATGGTGACAGTGCAACTTTAAGGACGAAGAGTCGTGTGATTTCAAAAGGTACACTTCTCTCTCTCTCTCTCTCTGTGAGGGCCACAAGTTCTTCATCTGCCAATCTGCCAATCTTATCGAGAGATCGTGAAAAGTTCATAGCTTTACTGACTGTACAAATCATGGACGTTAAATCTCTTGCTCAAGCACATGCCTGGTTAGCAAGCATGCTGCATCCCTTTCAGCGTGCTCCCAGTCCATCCATTGGAGCACTTGCCATTTGCACGATTGAGTCCTCAAGTTCGATCAAACATCACTTGTCTATGGTGGTGTGTGGCTTCGTGACCGTGTCAGTGAGGAGGGTGAGGTTGATCCATGAATTGATGTCTCAGGATTTGGACAAATGCAGTGCAGGCACCACAGTATTGGCCTCTTCCAACCCTTTCAATGGTCATCGGCAACCTTACAAGATGGAAAGAGACACAGCTTCGGCCCTCATCTTCCCTGTCTTTTTTGTCTTGATACCAAGCAGTCCGTGGAGAGGAAGCAACAGGCGGTGATTGAGATTCAACCTTACCCGATGGAAAGAGACACAGCTTCGGCCCACATGCATGTATGTGTTTGCACCTACGTGCGGAGCATGCATGCACCCGATCGATGAGCAATTTGGCTACATCTATGTTTTGAGATCAGATCGATTATGCTTCATCGGCTCGACTAATTAGGTCAACCACATCCATGAATATTGTTCACGTTGTTTTCTTTACATAAAATGAAGGAAGAAGAAGAAAAAAATATCTTTGACGATGATGGTGGTGATTGAGATTCAATGGTGGTTCCAATCAACCATTCAAGTCATCGATGATGATGATGGGAAAATTGTTAGAAATTAGTGTCCTTTACAGTCTTTTACATTATACACATTTCATGTATCCCAATCAAATAAAGAAAACAAAGAAGAAGAAGAAGATGAAGATGAAAGGTTTTGACGGTTTGGTGGGGGATGCCATCCACAAGTTTGGTAGCCAGTAATTGCACTAAGCATTATTATCTTTGCATTAAAGGAAAAGTGGATCATATAGACCTATTAATTACATTAGAACTTCAAATATATAGATGATAATTGTGTGTTTGCTATTAGACTCGCCTGTCAATTGCTTTCATCATCTTAACCATTCTTACAATCTTATTGGTCCAAAACGACAGTGCTCATTAAAGAGTAGGTGATAGAAGTTTGGTTGTTTATGCATTCACACAGCTTAGCTTCAAGTGCAAGCAACAGTAGGTGGTATTACCCATCCCCTTGTCTTGTGCCATTGTGTGTACTGTGTTGATCAATAGGACCCTTTCCAATGAGTTTTGAGCATGCCTTGTGTCCTATTTGTGGTGTAGGATACCATTTTGAAGTCCTATGGCTAATGGTTGCATATTACCAACAACAAAAAAGTAGCAATATTGGATTTTATTTCAAGTTTTGATCACTTGGAAAGTACCAAAACATCATAGAAAATAATGCAGAGGATGTTCATGAAGCCTCTCATTTCTTTAGTACTGTTTTCATGATCATTTACAATCACATAAACAATGTTCATCAAATTAAGGCCAAACATGTTGTCAGGGAAATATATGGTGCATGATTCATAAGTATATGATAGTGAATACCCATGCCATGGTGGATTTCTTGACTTCAGATTTTGCAGACTTTTATATATAAATATATGTTGTACATTTGCTAGAACAAAAATGCAGTGCATATAGGAGGAGATGGAGATGTGTTCTTGGACATTGCATCTCTATCATGACCTATATATTTATGTACACACATGCATACAAAGATTTCATTCTACTGTATGTGAATCGATCACATCGATCATCTCAATCACCACATGTGCTCTATCTAAAAGAATCCAAAATGTCCAATCTATATGACACAACATGGGAGAACTCAGCCATACGAGAAGAGAAGACCGAGCAAAGCTTGAGTGCACAAAGAAATGATTAGAAGACAGACAGACAGCAGTCATCAGAAGGGCATGATCTTGACACATCCTTCCATAGCTGCAGATTTCCACTGCTCAGGAGAAGAAAAATATAACTGTAGATTAATTTCTTGCTTTTTTGACGAGAAAACAACGCAGGTCATGAGATCAAAAACCTAATTATTCCTGCACACTCGACATTTAGCTGTTCTGGACATCCTCTTTGGTCATATCTAACTCATGCCATTTGGATTCTTGCTCGAGGACTTTGCTCATCTCCATCAGTACCTGCACTCGGTCCTCCTTCGGCACCTGGCCGTAAGAGGCAGAGTGACGAGCAGGAGAGTAGAAGTCATGTCACACGC
Organism: Musa acuminata AAA Group; assembly: GCF_036884655.1. Classification (NCBI taxonomy): domain Eukaryota; kingdom Viridiplantae; phylum Streptophyta; class Magnoliopsida; order Zingiberales; family Musaceae; genus Musa; species Musa acuminata. The sequence goes on from NC_088344.1 coordinate 1,063,883, forward strand.
GGTCAGTCAGTACCATGGCAAACCGAGTGATCGATGCCGGCTCATGAGATGAATCAAAGTGATGGTCCATGGTAACATGTCACGGTCGAACACTTATGCTTCTGAGCTGAGCGACTTTAGCTGAACTTTGTGTATGGGTGCAGCATCTCCTGAGTCGTCCATGTCAAGTGTACACCCCCCTCCAAACGCTGATTCCCTCGGTGCGAAGGAAAGGACGACGACCGACGCTGCATTTTTCGTGCATTGGAATCAATCACCATGTGCTTTCTAGTAGAACTTTAACCCATCGGTTAGAGCATTAGAAATGTAGGTGTAGGTAAAATAGCTTCAATGTTGTTATGTGAAATGAAGTCCACATCTTACTTAAAAATGAAGTCTTTTTTTTGGGGGGGGGTTATAATTTACTGCTATTTTATATTTTTTTTAACGACATCTTGAAAATATATGACTTTGATAAAAATATATAAAAAAAAGATTTAAGTTCTCTAAATTTAACTAAATATATGATCTTTTTATGTATCTCAATAACGATAAAAGATTCATATAGTCGATTCCAAATGATTAAAAATTTTGTTATCATTGTGATTGTTTTCAGATTGTCTTTGTCTTCAACATGTATTATTATTTTTTCTTTTGCATGGGAACCCAAAGTGCTTTGTAGTTGGAAAAGGGATAAAATGTATGTAGAAGGATGAGATGGCATAAATATTATAAATACTGAAATGGATTGATGATGCTGGGTTGGAGATGTATCACTTGTTCACATTATGGTGCATTAAATCCTTGATGCTGTCAAAGGTATCTAACAATAGATTTTAGTTTAGAATGAGGATATATTTATTTATTTATTTATTAAGCAACCCTTTTCAGAGGCAAAGCAAATCACCTTTTGTTTTGTTGCTACCAATTGGTAGAATGGTAACTTATCATAACCCAAAAGAGATGGTCATAATAAAAAGAAGCTCAAAAGGAGGAGGTGCAACCTCTCTCTCTCTCTCTCTCTCTCTCTCTCTCTCTCTCTCTATCTCTGTGCATTAAAAGTCCATGTCACACCCACATGGTGGTGAGTACACAGAGAGAGAGAGAGAGAGAGAGAGAGATGGAGAGGACTCTCACCCACTCATTGAATCAATCATAGCACTTCCACCTCTCCTTCCTCTCAAATCTGCTGCCCCAAACCACACTGCATAAGGTTCCTCTCAAATCTGCAGCCCCCACCCACACTCCATATGGTTTTGTTTTGTAACCCTAGCTAAAAACAAAATAAAGCAGGAAGAAGAAGAAGAAGAAGAAGAAGATTAGGAAAGCTTCCCTATCATATCTTGCACCTATAAGCATACCATACTCTTTCTTCCTCAAATCATCTCTTAGCTTCTTCTTCTTCTCCTCCTCCTCCTCCTTCTTCCTCTTCCTCATCGTATGTAGAAAGCCTTGGGTTGATCCGGAATGTCTGCCCAACTTCCACCTGAGCACATTTGCTACGTCCACTGCAACTTCTGCAACACCATCCTTGCGGTAAAGATCATGCTGAATTGGCCTTTTGTTCCCTCTCCTCTCTTAGCTTCTCTTTCTGTCGTCTCATCGCGCTTCATTTTCGACACAACTTTCTTAGTATCATCATATCAAGCAGATCAGCAATGATTTGCCCGCTGCCTCGTCCTCTATCCTATTATTATCGTATATTTAGTGCTTAAGGAAGTTTGCAGCTCGAAGATGATGGCAGTCAGTATGTGTAAGTACGCTCGAAGAACGATCCATGTAGGAGATGGAAAGAAATAATGAACACTATTTCATCATGTTGGCATATGGGTGCAGAAGCTTGATGAGATGATACGACAGAATCAATCATGATGCCAACATACAGAATCGGGCACATGTCTACGTGCCTTTGACAATTGAATTCCAACCATAGTATCTTGCAATTTTGGATCTTCCACCCATGGCAGCCATCCTCTTTATCTTCACCAAAAGAGCCAAGGTTAGGTTACAGGTTGCATGATAGCTTACGCTTCTCAGCTTTATGGATCCATTGCAAAGCCACAATTGTCATTGTTGAGAACTTGTATTCTTCTTCTTCATTTTTTTCTTCTTGTTTTAACAGAAAAATTTATACTTTCTGTCATTAAAGATGTATAGTGAATGAGATCTGCATCATCAATTGATTCTTGGATTCAAGATTTCATGGCTGCCATTCTATGGAACTCATTGGGATGAGCAGATCTTTTTGTTCCTTGCTTAGGAGGAGGAGGAGGAGGAGGATATCAACCAACTTTGAGTGCCAGGATCCTCATCTCCATCATTGGGTTTCCCCAGCGAGATAGCAGATTCATCACATTCTTATCTCTTTACATGCACTTTCTTGTCATTAAGGATGTTCTCTTCCACTCTGGATTCTTTCACCCACGCCAATCTTATCCATGAGAATGGGTTTCTGGCCATGCAATGTTCGTCTCCTTCCTTGGGTAATCATGGCTTTTCTAATGACTTTGAAGCAGAAAAGAAGAGAGAGAGAGAGAGAGAGGAGTGCAGAAGATGGCATGACAATTCAAACGAGCAGCTTTTTCTTTTGTGTTTCTTCTTCTGCTTTTTTTGTGGCTTATTTTCTCTTCTTTTTCGTTCCACCAGTTGTGACTCCTCAGAACTCTGATTCCCTTGGATTTCCTAGAGCGAGTGAGTAGGCAGTGCACACTCGTTTCCCTCCTAGAGAAAGTCTAAAGGTCCTCCAGGCATTGATCTCTTAAAAGTAGACATCGGAAAAGAAACTCCAAATCCATAAACAAAAGAAAAAGTAGATCCCAAAAGTAGACCCATCCCTGTCCAAGAAACAAAGGAGAGACCGACCCATCATCTTTTGTTGATGGGCCACTCGCCTTCTGCAGCTACTCTTCTTCCCGATGTTGTTAATCTGTCTCCTCCATGCATGTATTTCCAGCTCTCCTCCTATGGCTTCTTCTTGTCTGATCTCTTCATCTCTCCAAATACTTGCTCTCCCATCAGTATGCTTCACCTTCATGAAGGAAGAACCACTAATGGTGCAACACCTCGGCCACAATTGATGCTTTTGGTCGATCAGTACAACATTTTTGTGCTCCTGCAGCTCAACGCAGCGATTTTTGTTGATCCCGAGTTTGATAGTCTTGGTGTTGCAGGTGAGTGTCCCCGGCAACAGCTTGTTCAGCATTGTAGCAGTGCGATGCGGGCATTGTTGTAATCTGCTGTCTGTGAACATGGGAGACCTGCTTCAGAAACTCCCTCTTCAAGATCTCCAGGTCTGGAGCTCCCTCTCAACTCTTGCTTCCCAAACATCTTCCGTCTACTTATTTATGAATGATGGGTGAAGCAGTAAAGATTAACAGGATCTGTCTGTCGACATGAATGCCACACGGTACACATAGTTTGGTGTTTAGTTCATTAATGGAAGATGATATAGGATTCTACCACTTCGGTACACTGCTAAATGTAGATGAAGCATATATGCTATTGAGGTGATCAGATGATGCAAGATTTTGTTTCGTATTTGAATCGGAAAGCATTGATTTTTGAGGAAAACTGCAGACCTGCAACGCAGCAGCAGCTCATGATGGCAGGACGATGGCATGTGGATCACCTTCCAAGTTCAACAGCACTTCCTTATTCTACAGTGTGCCAAAGGATCAACAACAAATTATGCTGCCTATGCGTCGTAAGCCTCCAAATTTCTTTTCTTCTTCTTCTTCTTTTTTTTTTTGGGCACTGATAATAGTCTGGAAATTTGGCTAAATTAATGGCCTATTAAGCTCATCCGTCCGACAAAGATTAGCTGACTGCACATTAGTCTGCACTCATCATTATTCCATTAGGATTGCCTTCATCAATGAGAATCATTAGAACTAGTGACACCAATTAGCTTACTGATTTCTCTTGTTAATGTTAAGCAGCTCCGGAGAAGAGACATCGCGTGCCGTCTGCATATAACAGGTTCATAAAGTGAGTTTCTGCTCTTCTTCCTTCGTTAGATTGGCTAAAAGCTTTGATGCAGTGTTTCATGCTGCAAACTACTTAACACCTATATGCAGGGAGGAAATACAAAGGATTAAGGCTAACAATCCAGACATCAGCCACAGAGAAGCATTCAGCACCGCGGCAAAGAATGTAAGTGTGACACTATTTTGCTGCACATAAAGTTATTATTATTATACTGACTTGTGAGATACATGCTGAAGCTTTTCCATTCCATTGCTATGAGCATACATTTGTTTATTAGTATAGGGTAATTTGGGCATCCATATAAGGTCAGCATACTCAAATGTGAGCTCTAACAAAGACAGCAAGTAGTATATACTTGGCATGATTAATCTAAGTTGGACCCTCTTCTTCTTCTTCTTCTTCTTCTTCTTCTTCTTCTTCTTCTTCTTCTTGGTTTCATCCTCCTTTCCGAGTCTTTAATGCACCACAAGCCTGCTTCCAGGTACAGCCTAATATATAGCAGTCTTTTAACACCTGGATTTTAACCTCTTCGATTGCATGGTGTGATGGTGCTCTTCCACATCAAACCATCTTCAATTACAGCAAGTTCCCTTTTAGTGGTCTATCCCCTTAGATTGACTGAGAACAAAATTTTCAGTGAAAATTTAAGATTGTTGAAACATTGGTACTTTCAAGATTAAGGTTGCATGCATGAACAAGTACAAATGAAAGCAGTTATAAGCTGAATATCAATATCGCTAAACCATGATAAAACAGGACTGAGAATACTTCAACATGATTTCGTTAAACATTGTGATCTTCATCTGCTGTGGTTAATTGATCGATGTTAACTTAAGGTGTATGCACACCAGAAAATGACTTTTTTTCTTTTTTACTCGTCGAAAGCTTGGATAAACTATGATCGAAAATATTTTTTCTTCTGTTACACATCACACCGCAAAATTTACGAAGCATTACTTAACATTACATGCATTTTATTAAGTTTATCTTTTCTTCACTCAATAGAATAACTCGATATTAAAAAGGCTGTATGATTATAGATCTTGATTACCTCTCATGCTTTGATAGGCAACTAAATCACTAAATCCATAAAAAAAATTATCACACCAATTGTTAAATAGCCTAAGACTATTTGTTTTCTAAAATCACCATAATGTGATGAGAATTGTGGATCTGCATTAGGCATAACAAGCCAAATATGTTTTAATTTAGTTGACTCGAGGACATCGTTTTTATCGTTTCTTATTGAAATAGCATCTGCAAAATTTGTTCATGCACATGTGTTTGTGTAAATAAGCATATTGATCACACAATTATGTCTCATAAGTTTCTACAAAGATGATAAATAAAACTAATATACCACAATTGACAGATAAAACCGGTTAATAGACTAAGTCGGGGATGATCATTTAAGTTTTGCTGATCTTTCTGCAAAATTTGCATCATATCTTGACATATAAACCTTGATTCTTTAGGTCTTTTCCCAAGATGATAGTCTTGAACAACAATTTATTAATTCGTATCATCAGAACCAAGAGTTGGAAATTAATTTGTGAGTAGAAATTAGATTACTGTGTTATTAGAACTAAGAATGCAATAAGCTGGCTGTCACTTGCTAGGAAATCAAAATGCACTACTGCTTATATAATGAATGAGACATGGATACCACCTCATTGCTTCAATCATAAATAAAATTGTAATCAGGGGTCAGCACCTGCCAGTGGAAAGCAAAATGGTGGAAGTTTTCAGATGCCAAATTCTAAGTAAAAAAGCAAAATGATGCACCCTAATTGGCAGTTTAGTTTCAGAATCTTTTTATGATAATATGGATGAGCCATGACAAAGTTATAAGCATAAGAAAATGAAGGCAACAAGTTGGGCCTATGAGTATGAATGACTATTGACTGAGAGTTTGCTTGAAGTAGGAAAGAAAGAATATTAAAAAATAAAATCAATTATTTGTCAAACCAAAAATATATAATTGCTATATTTTTTTTGTTTGGGATATTTTGATCTTTTTGGTTGGAATGGTAGCATTCTCCCCTTTCATAAATGAAGCTTTTGGAGGATGTTAAGGTTGTGATTAATTTGTTACATTTTAAAGATTTCATTACCCTTTAATTTCTACCAAATTTATTGCAAATGATGTTCATTGCCACCCAAATCATTGAAGTTTAATCTTGTTTAAGGGAATTGTCTTCTGAGATTCTTTCATGCTTTTCTCACCCTACCCTTTTGCCTTGTCTCTTCTTTTTGTTAGCACTTTTGGCTCAAGTTTACTTATCCATCCCTAAAACCAGTTCTGCTAGGTGTTTGAACTGTGTAGGGTTGTAGAATTAACAACCAATGCTATGGCATGGCTCATTCTCTTTCTTCAATATGGCAGGCATGTTACAAGTATACATTGTTCATAAAGACTGCCTCCCTATGCACTTAATCTTGCTAACTATACAAATGTAATGCAACAAAAACCAAAGATTTATGTATGCCGGTTTAAGTCCTGCTTAATATGCTACATGTAGGAGGCACTCTCCTAAACTACGCTTAGGACCGAGCATGAAAAGTGAAAAGCCTAATCCAATTAAACTATTGGAATGGAGAAAAAAAAATTCGAATATAGATTGGTTCGATCCGATCTTTTGATTCTAGACATTAAATCGAGCCGATTGCATTTATTCCAATATTTTTTTGTTAGTTAATTATATCTCCATCTCGAGTCTTTATCCTTTCAACTAATCCTTCTCTGCAAATACTTGTGCATCTTTTGATTTATTTCTAATGGCACTTATTGTGTTTTCCCCTCTTTCTTCTCCACTAATCACATCTACTACTTACCCTCATCTTCTGTTTTCTTGCAGTGGGCACACTTCCCTCACATCCATTTTGGACTCACCATTGATGGCAGTAAGCAAGCCAAGAATGATGAACCAGTTGCTGCTACAGTCAGTGCACCGGGAGGCCAAAAAGCTCAGAGCTTCTTCTGAGTATTATTAATCCGAAGAGTGAGTATGCTGCAGTAATTAAACTTGCAGTCTTCAGGTGGCTATGAAGACCATCTTAATTACCTTTGATTTGTGGATGCTTAAACATAATAGAAAGAACTCCTAAGCACTCTGGCTATTATTTACTGCTCACTTAAATCAATCCTATATTCTGTGGCAAACCTAGTAAGTTTAGTTTTATTCACCGACGTATATCGCTACGTTAGTCTAGAGTGAACCGCGTACATATATATTGACCCTCTCCGAATCCGGTTTTGACGAGTCTCTCATGAATTACAAAATTCTTTGATGGCAACAAAATCTACTGTGTGGTGAGTTATATGTTCCTTTTGTTTTCTGATATCTTAGTTTCTTGGGCACTGAGCTTATTAATAGCTGCAACTAAGGTGGCCTCATGGATTATGACACTATGTTCATCAAGGGTTGTACAGAGAGTAGGTCAGTCATAATCCAATAATGGAGCAAAGATACTACTTCAGCCTACATGTGCTTTTGTCTATTTTCATAGGGTTTGACTTGTGATATGGAATGTTTAGGGAATCTCATAGAATAATTGAATTGCTTCTCACAATGATCTGATCATTTACTATCATCTACATGCCATCAGCTGATTCTCCTCTAAAATGCAGCAGCAAATGGGACTAAAAACACAACAAATAGTCTGAACATATTCAAATCCACACTATAGAAATTAGCTACCTATAGATTAAAGGTCTTAATTAGATCCTCACTAGGTTTTAAACATATAAACATGGGAGCACTGTATTTACATGGCTGATTGATAATTAACTTTCTTTTGGACCTAAATTTATTAATGAAAAATAAAGGCAAATATTGTGTGTTCTCTATTTTGTTAATCAAAAGCATCAAGTGATACAAGAATTTAGAATAAGATATTATGATTTTTCTTATCCTTCTCTTAACTTTCTTTATGTGCTATTTCATACAATAAATAAAAAGACATCACTCTTTAAGACACCATCTTGAGTCAAACCTTTATTATTATTATTATTTTGGCAAAGTCATAATTCTAGACAAATACATAGTAGACTTTTTGTCATTTATGTTCTATGTTAAAAACAAGATGCCGCATCGATTGAGATGCAAAGCTTCTCTTCTTTTAAATCAGTTTATATACCAAAGAATGTGAATGCAATTATAGTTTGAAAGTATATTTCATACAATGAATAAAAAGAACAAGTAGCTGAGTGTTCTAAGAACAACAAGGATGCATTGCAAGCACCTTGGTCATACATGGAGTCGATAGTTCATCCCACTTGAAGATTAGCATCATAACATCCAAAGAATGAGATACTGCATCACGAGAGAAGTTTCAGACCTACTTTCGAGTACAAATATAAAAGGTGCAGGTGAAACATAAAGACCTTGATGATGACAAGAATCAACATACGAGTCTGAAGTGCTGCCTCGTAGGGTGTGAGTAATGAGTATAGTAAAAGCTCATAATGCATGAGAGAGAGAGAGAGAGAGAGAGAGAGAGAGAGAGAGAGAGAGAGAGAGAGAGAGAGGGTTAGGAGGAGGAGGAAGATTGGTGAAACAATGAAGTGTCCTGTCAACAGTGATTCAGAATGTGTTGGTGAGGCAAATGAAGTGTCGCCCTCAACAGTGATTCGGAATATTTAAGCGTCTGCAAGTCACTCCGCGCCGAGAACACTCCCTCCCTTAAACATCTCTCTCTCTCTTTCTCTCTCTTCTCTTTCCTTGGATTCAGCGAAAGATGTTTTATGTCTCCATCGATGGCAGAGCGGCAGGTCTGCTAAAATGAAAGCTAGCCATGGATGAAGCTGAACTGTATCGGTTCCTATCCTTTCAAAAGATTGGAAATAAGATTGTCATAGAGCGTTAAACAATATTCTGAGTCACTCATTATTTGATGCATGGAATCTGCGTCGATGCATTCTAACTTAGCAAAACGTGCGACGTGGGAAGCGCATCTGCGCCGCGCTCCACATAGACAAAAGCATACGATGCGTCTGATGAAGCACACATAATTGCAATGCATACATACTAAGTTGTAATTTCATGATGTCTTGGACTTGTCTTTAGAGTCAAAAGGCTTTGAATCAAGAGAAAGACCACAAAGAAGATGATGATGATGATGATGAACGAAAGAGATCATTGTATAGCGAGTAGTGATGAAACCAAGGAGCGGTCATCTCCGATGCAATGATGCGTGATATGATTTGGGGTTGGTGTTGCTGTCGTCCTTGTCGGAAACGATGAAGACAGTAAGCGAGGGTGCGTTCTTCTCACCTCCCCTTCTTCTCCGCCATGAAGCTCGCGCTCTCTCTCTCCCTCTCCTTTTGTCCGGCCATGTGAATGCCTTGTCATATATGAACAGACATACGGAGAGAGAGAGAGAGAGAGAGAGAGAGAGAGGTGAAACTCGCGCGCTCTCTACTTTGGTTGGCCAACTGTGTTAATGCCGTCTCTCGCATGAACAGGCGCAGAGAGAGAGAGAGAGAGAGAGAGAGGGGAGCAGTAAAGGCTGGCCACCAACTCATATCTTTCTGCCTTTTTCAAGCCCTCCGGTGTGTATATGTCAGAATTAGTACCGGCGTCAGTCCATAGTACAGTACTTGGAATATTTCCGCTTTCATCTTACACAGCTGTTTACTGCAGATGTGGTCCGACGCTATTGCTTCATTCATCAATCATAGGTAGTGCTTTACCACATAGCATTCCTTGGTTCTTCATCACGTCCATAATGATTCTGTGCCCACACCTCTCTCTCTCTCTCTCTCTCTCCTCCACACAAACGTGATTTATGTCTCCCGAGCCAAGAGAGAGGAGAGAGAGAGAGAGAGAGAGAGAGAGAGCAGGCAGATATGATAACTTCATCTCTCTCTGTCGATCTAGCCAACCAAATCTGAAACGTCACGTCATATCGAGAAGCACCAAATGGACTGCATCTGCTCCCATCTTTCTGCCTCATTATCTGAAACGTCACTTCACGTCGAGAGAGTAATGGACACCAACTGATATCTGCCTGCGCCGAAGGCAGCTCCACATTTCTCGTGCTCCCTTTGTCTCGACAAAGTCACCATAAGAAAGAGAGAGAGAGAGAGATATATATTCCATCTCTCTACCTAGCTTCTGCAACAAAATCTGAGACGTCACTTCATGTCAAAGACTGTGCACAGCTACACTAACTTGACTGCGTAGATTCCGAGGCATCTTTTTGTTCTGCCATCCTGCAATTTGTAGGGTCTCTCACATGCTCATCAAGTGATCACAACAGCCAATGGGAAGAGAAAAGACTGCATTAAATTGTTTCATATGAAAGATTTGATGCTTCTACTCATCTTAGGTGTTTTCTACTGCTACCATGATCATGATGACTCGAAAACAAAGTTCGATTCCATGTGCTTTGCTTGTAGGATGTATTGTTACAATAGTTGAGATGCTCATTGCGACAATATGATCTTGCTTTCAACAAAGACGTGTAAAAGCCTATAATGGATCAGCCCAACAAATGCCATTGCAAGCACACATTGAACAAAAGCCATGCCCGACAAACCACGCCCAAATGGATTGCAACAATCAGGATTATACGACAAGAAAACAAATAGAATAATTAATAGTAACCTATAAACCCACAAATTTCTCTCTCAAACATGTTTTTACATGGGAATTGAGGCTCAGTTTTGATGTCATAGTTTGACACCAGCATATGGCAAGTCTATTCATATCATCATAAACATGCCCACCATTTGTACATTTTCTCCACACGAGCAATCGCATCATCAAAAAGAGAAAGGTAATAGAACCATTTTATACATTATCTTCACATTAGAAAAAATATTCTAAATAATAAGAACCTAGCATGGGCTCATAAATTATCCAAATTCTTGCTTGTCTAAATCTTTTTTGCTCACTCTCGAGGTAGAAATTCTTCTCCAGCATCGATGAAGACATCAAGGAACACATTTGACTGCACCAGTCATACAAAATGAAGCACACGAGTTCTATGTTACAACAGTTAAAAGTACACACGGAAGAGAGGAGAAGCACATCCCTACATTCATCAATCACTACAAGTAGACCAAAACTGAGAAATTGACCGATGGCTTAGAATGCAAAGGCAAACTTTGATATAAAATCCAGCAATTGTTAAAGCCTTGATTCTTGCCTCCAGAAACCTGCACATAAAGCAAACAAGAATTGCCCAGGCAGCAGCATGCGACTTCGATTTTCTCCACAAGCAATTAGAACACTGTTGTAGGACATATAAGCTATTTTTTTCGTGATCTATCTCGTTTAACCCTCACTATTCTGCGGCCAGACTTGTCGCCACCACCAGTACCCAAAGAAAAGCTTCCTCCTTGAGGAAACTCATGACTGCCAGCTGCTTGAAATGGGGAAGGCCCTGGAGGAAGAGAGGAATTCTGTTGGCCACCAAACTGAAACACTGACGAAGCAGACTGAGTCGCTGGAGCACCAAATACTGGTAAAGAGGATGAAGTGTCTGGTTGACCAAATGGTGGAATGGTACCAACTGCTGACTGGTTGGGGTCTTCGGCCATGCTATCCTTAATGTTCATCTGATCATTTCCAGGAGTTCCAGGGCTGAAACCAACAGCTGAGTTTTGCGAGCCAAATGCAGTACGTGCAGAAGAGATCGATGAACTATTAGCACCAGCAGAACCGAAAGAGAATACTGGTGGTGATGATGAACCAAACACAAAAGGTGAACTGCCAGAGGTTGGAGCTCCAAATGCAAGTCCTGAAAATGGAGATGAACCAACAGTATCAAAGGCAGGCGTTGTTGATGGTTGAAAAGTAGAACCAAATATGCTGGAGCTTGCAGCCGGTGCAAAGGAAGAGGAAGCACCAAGGCTGGAAAAACCAGCACCTCCTGAAAAAGAAAACATAGAACTCGAACTGAATGGCTTGGAACTTGTAGTTGCTTCCCCAAAATGTGAGCCGCTTGGACTAAAGGACGAAGAAACATTCATCCCAAATGTGGGAGATGAACAGGACCCAAACTGACTTCCTGAACTCTTGGAAAAAGGTGAGGTTCCACTTTTAGCTTGAGTTGCTTGGATGCCAATAAATCCAGTAACACTACCAGACATCGTGGTACCGTTGTCCACAACTGATGAGACCAAACTATTCGACTGTGTTAAACTAAGATTGCAATTGCTGTTGCTTGCACCTGAAAATGTCGATGTTGGAGCAACAGCAGACTGGCTGCTGTTGCTTGCACTTGATAATGTTGATGTTGGCACAACAGCAGACTGGTTGCTGTTGCTTGCACCTGAAAATGTAGATGTTGGTGCAACAGCAGACTGGTTGCTGTTGGAACCTGAAAACAGAGTTGATGCAGCAGAAACAGTACTGCTAATACTCGGAACAGTTGATGCTGCCAAAACAGGGTTGCTGTCAGCTCTTGAGAACTGGTAATCTGCTGTCAGTATGGTGGAAGAGTTGCCTCCAAATTTAAAATTTGCAGTTGCACCTGGAGAGGCACAATTTATGCTCAATGGTGATCCTTCCAAATTTGTTGCATTAGATTCAGCTAATGATTGAGGCACTGATGTGGTAGAAACCATTGAAGATGTAGACCCAAACAGAAGTGAGGGAACAGTGGAAAAAATCTGTGCCACAGATGAAGAAGATGAACTGCTGGAACTGGCCAAGGCAGAAGCAGTGGTAGAGAAAATCAAGCCAGCAGTCCTTCCAGGAAGTGTCATGACTGAAGCAGATGTAGAAGATGAACTTAGTGAACCATTAGGAAAGCTTTCATTGCAGGAATTGCCAAAAGAAAATACAATAGAATTGTTCATTGTTGATTTATCCGAGGAATCAACAAGCCCAACTGATCTGGACAAATTTCCTGTTATCTGGCCTTCAACTCTACCTGATTTTGAACCCTTCAGTGCTGATGTTGTGGCATTGCTGCAGAATAATAATATGGAAATCATTAACATTCCAAGAATACATAAGGTCAAATAAATAGGCAGCGCTAGAATGTGGTCTCAAGGCTAAAATGTTTATTTACAGAAAATTCCAAATTATATAACAAAGACTTCATCAGCAAAAGAGACAATCTAAGATTATTTTATATGTTGCATCATTCTTGATTAGGACAAAGACTTCATCAGCAATTAGGACACGTAATCTAGAAGTTGAATCATTCTTGATTATGTAATACATATTTGAATACTAAATAAGTAATTTAATACTCAACTAGGGTTTTCTTGCATGCATGCTTACAGACTCTACGTCTACGTAAAACTTCTTTCTCTTGCAGATACCCTTTTGATGGATGTGTAAAAATGCATTTGTATCACAGGGTTCTTGCAGAAGATATTATATAACCAAAAAAGGGTTCATAGGCAAAAGGTTACAGATGTAATGCACATGCACAAACAACAATAAACAGGGTGTTTGCAACCATATTTTGATACTGCAAATTATTTATTAAAATACTTTGCACAGATAGCTAAAACCAGAAAGAGAAGCATGAAAGCTCATTCTGTTTCAAGTAAATATAACATAGAAGACATAATTACACTTAAAATAATCAAACTACACATGCTAGCTATAGATGGATAAAATCCTGTAAGAGAATTTATCAGGTATCTTCATATTTCAGCAATTGGCAGTGTCACTAGGCATATTCATGTCCACATTGCTGCAAAATGCTACAAATTCTCATCAGATTTTCAAATATAAATCGACACTAAAAGATCACTCAGAAACCCAGAGTTTTTATTCATCTTAATCACAACAAAGATTACACCAACCTCACTTAATTGGTTTCCTCATATTAAATATACGTGTTAGTAGTTTGCTCCCTCATATGTACAATACTCCCTAGTCCCTACTACATGCAAGCTTTATCGGTGATCAATATTCACACTATCTTCTCTTTGTGAGTCCTCGACTGCCCTCTAAGGACTTTGTGGGCTTTACATGAATTCAATAGATGTATCACCAACTATGGTCTAGAGAGGTCTACCATTAGGCCCTTTGCCCATCATTCTGAGTCCTTTGTCCATACTGAAGAATGAAATGAGAATGCTTAGATTAAACTATGCTAACAAAAGGTTTCTGAAATAGTTATACACAATTCTCCAAATTGTATGGATATAGTTAAACAAGAAAATAATCTTTCGAGAAATTGAAAAAAGGGTCAAACTTTGAATGGATATAATTACTGCAATGATGAAAAAGGACAGACAATATATATACTCTAGACCTAACCTTGTGCTGTGTTTTAGGCCAGAAGTGGCATTAGAACTGCCCATGGTTGTGGCTGATGAAAACTCCAATCTATTAGAGTCCTCGGAGCCAAAGGAAAACAAGGGGAAAACACTTTCTCCTTTTTGTGCCACTGTCTTCTCAGCCAACGGGGTTGCAATTGTAGGTGTTGAAGGTGGTTGAGATATACTGGGGGCAGACGCAAAAGGAAAAGTGAAACCCTTGCCATTATTGACAACAATATCATTCAAAGGCTTCACGTCAGCTGCCTTGGAAAAGTCAGAAGAAGATGAAGGTATGCTTGCAGATGTCCTTGGAGGAAACTCCTCTGTTCTTATTACTGAAGATCTGACAGGTTTCTCTGGTGACTTCTTCAGCTCATCTCCATTCTTCAATTGACAGGAAGGATCATCCATCAATGCATCCATATTATTCACTTGTGTATCCTTAAAAAAACAGCAAATGTAAACTCTTCAATGTACTCAAAAAGGATAAGCCAGATTAGTTGGCAATGGAAATAGTGGTACGTGAAGCATAAATCAGAATTTTCTAGTTAGCATAAAAAATTCAGTTCATTGTAAAAGAAGCAAGTTCATACCTCTGGTGCGCTCATCTTAATAGCTGGCTTCTGCATGGTATCAGCCTCAGGTACCGATTTGACTCCTGAAATAGAAGTTGAGGGTCCATTCTCCCCAAGGACATTAACTGTCTCTTGTTTATAAAATGAAGAATTACTGATGCCTGGCATGAGGCAAACCAAATTATTTTTTTGAATAATTTTATACTAGTTGGAGAATATGTCCTTCAAGTTCCCAAGAGACTGACCTTTTGAGAATGCATGCTTATTAGCAGGTGATCCATCCAGGGGATAATCCTTTATTTTAGGTGATTTTTCCTTTGATAAAGGCACTAGCTTATCTAGCTGTTGGAATATTTTGTTCTCAATTTGTTTTGACTGAGGTAAAACAGAAGCAACAGCACTGTCAGATATTCTGTTGCCTCCTTGCTGTTGATCCAAGCAATTAGGCTCTTGATTCAGTGATGAATCATCTTGAACATCCTTCTTGAATGGAGTCGAGGGAACAAGACAACGATTTCCAGAAAGAAACAGATGCCTAACTTTTTTCGAAGGAGTCATTGTGGCTACCTTCTGACGAATTCTGCGTATAGACCCATAAGATCCAAAATCATCGTCTAATACTGAACTTCTCCGTTTGAGCGCCTGTATCAAGAACAAGATGGTTTCAATGATCAGACAAATGGCTCTTAAAGGAAGTAAAGAAATAGTTCCTTTACTCATTCGCAATGAAGAAAAATAGGAACAAGGTGGAATGCCTTTCTGGAGTAAAATTACTCTAAAATAAGCAAGGGAGATCAACCTAATATGAAGCCTGCACATTAGTGGTACATTAGCAATAGGAAAGTTTTACAGGTAAAATTTAGTTACACTATTAGTGTTATTTGTTCCTTTGATGGTTGCTATTCTTTATGCTTAACAGAAGGTAACCGAATGCGGTAAGATCGCTCTCAGCTTTACAAATTAACTACCGATCATTTCAGAAACTTAAATTAAAAAATATGATATTTACAAAATGTTTTGGGATAACGGCAAAAAGCGGTCACATTAGGTTTTTTTGATTTATCAAAGTAACTGGTCAGATGTAATAGACACCTGAAATTAATTAATAAACACCTAGGTGCACTACTAAACATTGGGTTTTGTTGATTTATCAAAGTAACTCCTGAAATTAATTAATAAACCTATGCAACATTGGGTTTTGTTGATTTATCAAAGTAACTCCTGAAATTAATCAATAAACACCTAGGTGCACTACTAAGTTGGATCGTTCAGATGTAATAGATGATACACAAATTGGCAATGGAGCAAAAATGTCTTAGAAGATGACAGACCATGGGTCATTCCTAACTAACCCAAACGGTGTCATATCAGCCAATCAGGCTTTGTAATGAGAACTTGAAAGACCTAAAAAGCACAATTTGTACTTGCAAAACTTTAAACATACTCTTCATGGCTCCTTGCTCAACTTAAAAATATATCCAAATCACCAGGACTGATCGGACAGGAAGGAATCCAACTGGTATTGTAATCAAGTTGACTACATACAAAAAAACCATCTCCAAATTCCCAGAATAGAAGAATAAGTAACCATGCAAATCCTTGAAACAAATAACACAGGAATACACACCATAACAACATAATAAAATGGTGCTACTAGAATAAGATCAATAAGCCACCTGTCTGCCCCCTAATTGCCTAGTGGTTTCTGGCGTCTGGAAAGGTAATAATCCAGCATTGCCTTTTTTGGAAGATCCCTCGCCCTAAATGATAGCAAAAATACATTATTGAAAAAAGACCAACAACCCTAAAAAGGTATGAAAAATCTTTTTCATACATAAAGATAGATCTAGCCACTATTTCCAGCCACATCATAAACAACATCACTAACCTTATAATAGGGAGAACAGGACATTCCATACATTGCTGATATATCATGAGATGTTGGTGTCACACTATCAGGAATCTCAGCAGATCCAGAAAATCGAACAACAGATCGTGGACCTTTCAGATCAAATGGCTTTGTTGCATAGGTTGAGTTACATGGCACTGTTTTATGCTCTTGGAAGATATGTCTTCTATGCCACCTTAGAGATGAAGGGGATACACTTGGAAATTTAGAACCCATATATGCTTTTGCAAGTTCCACTGGTGAAGCAGTTTGATCGTCGATCTGTAAAATGTTAACCAATGTCACAACTTACGAGGAAAACAGGATAACATATAAGAGGTACTGTCAGGTTAAATCTGATGGGCAACATTAAAAAATTACAGCAAGGACAAACAAGAACATGAGCATCTATAGATTATTTGAGGGGCATAGGCATAAATTCTAAAACTACAATGACATTTACCCTAAGCTATAAATACAGGGGAATAATAAGAAAAATAATGATGATGGAGTAATGTCACATTCCAATTGCATTTGACAGAGACTGAAAATGATGTGCTGAAAAGTATTAGGTTTTCATACAGCTTGAACATTTGCAGGAGTTGTGATATCCTCGTGTGGTCTGGAGCTTTCTATATCTTTTGCAGGTAGGGGAACAGTCATTTCAACTAATTTCTTGTCAGGTTTTGGCAAATCTGAATCAAGAGTTCTTGAATGCAGTATCCCTGTCAAATGCTCAAACTGATCCCTGTCAAAATTAGAGATTGTTAGTATTATAATTAAGTGATTGGCAAAACAATCTAAAAAAATTGCTTTAGATGAAGGAAGCTAAAACAAAAGGTAAAAATGCTTTTGTTCAGATTCTTGAACTCCAAGCCTGCTTCTTCTATAATTAGATAAGCCAAACGAAGAAAAACAGATTTTTGATATGGACAACAACATAAAAACAGAAATGGCTCAATTTTCACAAAGAAATAAACTTCAGTAGCTGATCAAGTAGATGAAACAGAAATAATTTGGCATGTATGCCTGGTCATAGGAAACAAAAATGAAGTAACCATGCCATTAAATTAAGAAGGCAAAGATTAATGAGAGAAGGATCATAGAGAGCTCAAGTTCCTTGACCCTGCAATCTCCAGAAGGCCAGATTCTTCAGATTATTTATTCTAATCAAAATATGAATTGAAACGATCTAAAAAAAATCATCCACAACAATCAAATGATTGTTGTGGACATTTTTTTTATCAATAATTGTTGCATCAACAAAATGTATGATCACATACTTCTAAGCATGAGAAAGATAAAACACGATTTAGAAGCCAGGCACCCATGGAGACCCTAATACCTACCAATTATGGGTACTTTGATGCACAACCAATGGTACAAAAATCATATTTTAAGTATATGAGCAGCATCAGAAAAAAAATACTTTCCTTGTGAAAGTCTTCTGCTTTATAAGTTGTTCGAACTCCATAACTTTATTGCTGTCAGAATTATTTGTTGCATTATTTTCACAGTCAGCTTTATTTTCCTGCAATTCAGCTGATAGTTCCTGCATAGCAAACCAAAACAACATAAAATAAGATGCAATTGTCTATGGTGTAGAAGGTAATCGATAAAGATATGTCACCAAGTAATATATATAAAGATATGGAACACAAACAAGAAAGAGTAAAAAAATTATCAACAAAAGAACAACTTCAAATATGTTATTAGTCGTCCATATAGTGGTTTGCGAAGTATCAAAACATAGTTGTTCTTAAAAACATTAGAAACATTAGAGCAATGTATTAGATGCAGTGTCGAGTCTCTTGCAATATTAATATGAGTCCACGAGACTCAGGTTTACCAGCATCTTTTGGGAGAACAGCAGAACCTAGATTTATATGGGGGAAAGTAAATACTTTATTCAACAGTATCATAGGAATACAAACAATCTGGCTGAACACAACAAAGACTTAATTCATGTCAAAATAGCACGTGTATTTTGCATGTACATACAGACCCTGAACTCATGTATAGTGATCTACCTTTTTAATAAATGTTAAGTTGATAACACAGCTAGCGATAAGGGAATCTTATTTATTAGGACATCTTCAACTCTTTGTATCTACCCAGACATCTCCAACTCTTCATGTCTACCCATTGCGATGTATCACATAAAACGGATCAAGAACTTGAAGTGAAGAAATTCACATACACATGCATTCGCCACACATGCATAAACACTCGCCACATGCACAAGCATGCACCAGTGCGTGCACAGACTCTATAGTGCTGTCTGCCTGCTGGCCTGGAATTGTGCTAATAACCATCAAACCCAAACAAGGAAAAATAAAAAGTTAGCAAACAGTTACCCCCTCTTCCTTCACAACCATCTGCTACCACCATTCGTTAGCCATTATCATTACCAACAATACTAGTAAAGATGTGAAGCAGAAAGGATTCATGTGACTTTTAGTAGTGAGGACGAGAGTGCTAGTCATAGGTACCCTACAAGTCAATCACGTGAGTGATGATATGTGTGACTTGACACGCAGTATTTTTGCTTATTATTATTATTTGATATTTTATCACTTTATATTGTCTGTTGCATGAATATATTGTGATGTCCATGGATCAGTGCAAGGAGAATCGGATCGTGATAAGATCACGATAATTAGACCGATTTGCCTTTAAACACAGATCCTAAATAATCTGATCATAGATTGCTTGATAAGGACATCGAGATAACCAGACAGATTGGTGTGCTGTATACCCATTCATATGATAGATGTAGCTAGTCTCATAACTACTCGTGTAGGGATACTAGGGATACAGTGCAAGTGCTTATTGGAGAATGCATTCATTGATTAATCTGCTCACAAAATGTTGAATAGTTGATAATGCCTTATTGCCAGACAGTGATTTCGTCATCCCAGTAGTGTATCTGATCCTTAGACTTGAGACACCAAGGATATTCTGTATGAGTACTCCACTCTTTGATACCGAACAGGCTTAGAGATTCCAGATCTAGAACAACCAATCGGGAGTGGTAACCAACCTTACGAGGACTATTGAGTGTCGATAGAAGATCATCCGCTCTCGGTGTCATGAGAGGATTATCTCATATGTTCTTGCTCAGACAAATACTTGGCCAGGGTCATTCGGATTGAGAGAAAGAGTTCTCTAGGAAAATCTGATTAGAGCGAGACTCGTGTAGAAATTATATGAGCCTAACAGCACCATATCCGATATACGACCTTTAGGATATTAAATTGATGAGGAATTATAAGTACATGATAACTGAGGATAGATAGGTCCAAATAATTAGATTCCCCTATATCGTCTAGGGATTATAGCGTAATGATCTAGTACATCCGTAGTCGATAAGTCGAGTGAATTATTATGGAGATAATAATTCACTGAAACAGAAGGAGTTCTGATATGTATGACTCATGGTAAGCTCGATATTAGGCCTAGATGGTCACACATATGGTAGGCACTGCGACGAGTAAATGTTCGAATATAAGATATTCACTGTAACCCCTATCTTATTAGATATCCAATAAGCCCTACTAATCGAAGAGGCTTAAGTAATTGGATAAAGATCCAATACCCAATATGGCAGGACCATTAAGGTTAAATTGACAATGGGACATCTATAAATAGGAGGGAACCAAAAACCCATAGGCTAGAGGTTCTTTTTGACTGACTCATCTTATTCTTCTCTCCCTCTCCTCTTTGTACTACAGCTCCTATTTGAGGCGTGTGGACAATAAGAAAGGGCACCCCCTTCTTAATTACGTGGTGCACGCAAAGAAGAGTTTTGAGCAACGATATGATGAGCATCTTCGCAGCCCCTGCCGTGTGAATCACTGCTAGAGAGGACAGTTGACCTCCTTCATCCTCTCCTACAGATATGCAGATTTTCAGGGATATACGATCTCCCTAGGTAATTCTCTTACACGTAATTTTTTGATTTCGCGAGTTTTTACGCATCAACTTTTGCACGACGATGAAACCTTCTTTTCTACGAAAATTCTGGGATTTTGTTTTTCTGTTCTTTCGTTACGCATGTGATGTCGCCCAAGATTTCCCAACAGAGAGAACGTGTGTGACTCCCTAATGCAAGACCTAATCCTAAAATACATTCAAATAACAGTTCAACTGCACAACTACGACATTAAGAGCAATGTAGACATTCAAATAACAAATGCATAGGAGAAGACCAGAGAAGCACCTAGATTCGTAGTTGCCTCATGATACAAAACCTAAACATGTTATTCCGTAAGAACATTCTATCATAGAACTTATTCTATGTGGTTCCATATCTTTTCCAAAATAAACATTGATTTAGAGCTACAATAACAAAAGCAGGCATAAAGTGGAATTCAGGAATCTAGAAGCGAAGGAGAATAATACCTTTTAATGATTGTTGTGATATTTTTATACATATATACAATTAGCATAAGAATGCTAAAAAAGGACTCCAAAGAAACGTCAAAAACCAAAAGATGCCCAATTCTCTCTATTGAAATTTAGAATACATAATCAAGAAATTGTATAAGAATCTAGCCCCCTGATATTTTAGAAAGAAGATAACTACACAACATGGTTCTAGTGGACTAGGAGACTTATATTAAAGATAGCCATGTGGTTGTGGCATCCAAGAAGTTCACTGGAAATGTTACTGGAACATTTTGATGTGAACTCAATAAATGGTATGTTTGGCAAAGAGTTTCTCCCCAAAACAATCATATCAATCAATCATGCAACAATAACTGTATGAGTTTTGCAGAGAGTAATACATGATCATATCATTATCAAATAAGAAAATTTAAAAGTTTCAATGATAGTAGCAAATTTACTTTTGCAAGATCCATAAGTTGCATTATAAGAATAAAGCATAAACATGAAAATATCAAGCAATTATCCATGTCCAGAAATAAAAAAAAGTAGATGCTACTAAAAAAATGTTAGCCCTTGATGTCCAAAGTAAAAGCAATTTTTTATGTAGACATAAAAGCAATAGTATAATAGTGATTACATCATAAGAACCTTGTAACCTAAAAAGTAGATATCTATCAAGAATGATATTTTACTGCTACTTACAACAAAAGCTGCTTCAGCACCTTCTTGTCCAGATTGAAAGCCTTCTTCACCTGCACATATTCACGTTTCTATGGTTGTTTAGTTCATAGGTTTATTCTACAAACATCTACAAGTTAAAAAAAATACAAGTTATAGAATAGTAAAACACTTAAGCACTAACATAAAATACAATCGTCCAAATAAAAAAAATATCAAATATAAGTTATTCAGCAAGTGATGAATCACTACAAGTAGTATGTAAAGGCTTGAACATGATAAAGATATTAACCCTAATAGGAGTATGGGTAACCAAGAAAAGCGATCAACAGTAGTCTAAAATAAGAAACATTGTGTTCGGAATAAAATTGATAACTAGTACATCGAATATCAAACTTTTTTATAAATATAACAAGCAATTAATCCATAACAACCATAACAAGAAGAATTACACTATACAAGCAATTAACCCATAAAAAGACAACAAGCGGCCATATTTGTACCAAGTTTTGCAATACCAAATGATACCACTCGTACCGAGCGGTATGTATTGGTCCGTCAGCAAACCAGTACACGGACCACCCGCAACTGAGCAATACCGTCGATTGAGGCCGTTATCGTCGACGGTGACCGAGGGAAAAGAAAGAGGGAGAAGGTGAAATAAGAGGCAAAAGGGGAGGAAAGAAATAAGAAAAAAAAAAAAAAGATCATGAGATCAGCACCACTCCTCGTTTGCGACGACTTCTCATCCACAAGTGAGGATAAGAGTATCGACGTCTCAAGGCGAAGAGAGGCAACGCCTTAGTGAAATTTTTTTTTCCTAATACATCGCCTAAGGCAATGTCGCAATTTTTTCTTTTTTTCTGCAACATCGCCAAATTTGTTTTTTTTTTTTCTACGACGTCACCCGAGAAGAAAGGCGTCGTCGCCGAGGCGAAGAGAGGTATACCGAGCGATTTACCTCTCTTTTATATATATATATATATATATATATATATATATATATATATATATATATACCGAACGGTATACCAAAATATACCGCTCGGTATATAGTATCGTACCAAGCAAATCTCGAAATTCCAATACGATATGAAATTTCAATCCTTGATTTGTACTATTAAGAGTTATTAAAACAAACTGAAAATTCCCATCTTCATCAAAATCAAAACAAAGAATTGGATCTCAATGGGTAGAGCTCCAATCATATCAAAAAAATGGTGAACTTTTTTATCAAGGATTAAAGCATTGCCATACTGCAGCGAATACTGGACTGGCATATGGCATCAGTGCTGCAAGACCCTTACATGTTATTACAATTCATGCATGTGCCAGCACAAGAACCATAAAGCATGTTACAGTCGCATGTCATGATATGTACCCTGTAATGACTGAGGTTAGCATTTTGGACTTTGCTTATTATTGCAGTTTAAAACCTGAACAGCTGCAGCTAAACTAGATTTTGATCGATGCATTTGTTCAGATGAATGATGTAATAGCTAGCCAATAAATGAAGTAAATCAATAGAACAGTTGGCAATAAACCTAGAACCCTGCACTTTACACTTGCACAAAACAGTAAGTTTTTGTCATGAACATGACAAATCATAAATAGGTATAGGAAATGTTTTAAACACTACCATTTGGGATGCTTAAAGTGGTACGATTACTTGACTTAATTTTGCAGCACGAGATGCTTGCTAAAAGTTTAAATCCACAAAGTGCTTATTAGAAAAGTTAACAAAAAGAACATGTAAATGCATTATAACACTGCAAATTAAAAGTTGTAAAGGAGCATCACACAATCACTTTAATCTAACATGTCAAAATATCAGTTACAAGACCTACGTGACTTTTAAAAGCTCCTTCTACTGTTAAAAGAAGAAAACATATTTCTGGGCAACAAAATCAGAAATCAGAAGCAGAACACCACCCGGTAGTAGTGTCATGAACTTTGTGGACAAGGTAAAGAAGTAAACTATAGCACAAAAAAGGTATCAAAGAAAACACCGAGAAAATTTGCCATGAAAAAAAAAAGTCCAATTTTAAAACAGGACAACCAACAATATTTGCATACATATTCAAAAGTCACTAACATCAACCATGCATTTAGTTACACAAAAACAAACGGAATATCAACTAACAAAATGCATTTTCAAATAGCATATACATCAGTCACATGCAAATTACCAATAAAAAATACGCTACAGCATATTACTAGATTTATAAAAAAAACAAATAAATCATGTAAGGAGAAAAAAAAAATTAGTTGAACAAAACCATAATATTAAAGAAAAGCAAAGAAAAGCCCTGACGACCTGCAAGCATCAATGCAGGCATTGCATATTCACAGGATCACATGCCATGCCTGATCCTAGTTAATGGAAAAAATTATAGCTTCCCAACTTTATGACATCCAAACAAAGAACACGAAGTACAACCAAAACCCTAGGCGACCATCCAAGCACAACACGAACAAGAATAGCAGAGAAACCCAAAATCCAAGAAAAAAGAAGCAAGATTAGCAAAACCTAGAGCTCCGTCGACCGACGGCGCGGGGAGACGCTTGCGTAACACACAGGAGAAGAGCTTGGACGCGCTGCTGGTGATGAGCCGAGACGCGGGATCGACGAGCTTCGACAGCCACCCGGGCTCCGAAGGCCGCACCACGAGACCGCGGGCGGGGGTGGGGGGTCGATCGTATGGCGTCGCGGCGGCCCTCCGGAGCGGCCGCCGCCGGATTTTCCCCCCGATTCCGCCCTCGTAGCCCGGCGTTTCCATAAGGAGAATCGCAATGGAGCCGCGACAGAGGAGATGAGGGCGACGGCGAGATAGAGGACGCGAACCAGGGAGAAAAAGTCGAAGCTTTGGGGGTTTTGTCGCGGTAGAAAGAGGGAGGGAAGGGAGCGGAGGAGAGGGGAGGGAAAAAAGGCGCTTTAGGTTAACGTCTCCGCCGTGGTATGTGTCTTTATACTCGTATCGTGTCTCCGTATGCATGTAGGTCTGTATACTAGATTTTTGGGCCCTCATGGTACAACTTTACCGTCACCAATGAACAAGACCCATATAGGGAGGGACCCACACGAGTCAACCAACCATCTTCCACCGAATTGACAACATGGGTTTGTCGCTTGGTATCTTTCTAGGTGTCGGTTCGTAGCACAAACCCATCGGGAGATTGGTGAAAATGTGGAGCCCACACCACGTAGGTAGCACTGCTCCAAGTCTTTGTCGCTTGCCTCGTCGGAAACCCACTCTCATACACGGACGGGGATTCGGACGCTGCTGATGGGTCCCACCACATCCCGACTAATCTTCAATTAGCGAACGGGCAAACGGGAAAAGAGAGGCGGCGGCGATGGAAGCGGGGGCGGGAGAATACGAGTCATCGGGCGGTACCGCTCCACGAGTTCCTCGTGATTCGGAAGATGGATCGGATTTGGGGGATGGCGGGCGATGAGAAATTCGACGGCCCGCCTTTGCCGATCGTGAAATGTGGGCTTAATTAGAATAGAAGATATCAAGAAATATTTACTTGTATAATCATTATTTTTAGCTTTACGGGACTCAAACCTCATGAACCGAGTATATCGTATTTGTATGACATCTAAATAGAATATTTCTTTCATTGAATTAATATTTTATAATTCATGATAATAATAATATGTTCGTTCATATAATATATATATATATATATATATATAATATTTATTTATTGACTCTCATTATTAAAACTATATGATTGATGTTAATTTTGAATGTAGGTTGATGGCAATAACATTATGTGGAGATTCTCTTATTCGAAAGTATGTATATGTGCTAAATCAAGATTTGTAATACCAAAAATATTGGCTTTAGACTGGTAAGGATATGGTATTAATTCTTAAAATAGGATGGTCTTGTCAAATTTGAGACTCAGCTAATCGTTTGTTTAATATTCACTTACTAAGTTCGGAACTAAGGCATGCTTAGTTTGGACATTTAGGAAGCCTTTCAATCAAGTAATTTGTTATTTTCCCTCAATATTCAATTATATATATATATATATATATATGATTGAATATTTAAATATCATGAGATTGAAACAAAAAGGAAAAGTTTAAAAAATAATTAAATTTAAATAGACTGTCACATGCAATATAACAGATATATAATTTTATTATTTTAGAAGTTGTTATTATTTATCAAAACAA
This sequence comes from Musa acuminata AAA Group, assembly GCF_036884655.1. NCBI lineage: Eukaryota > Viridiplantae > Streptophyta > Magnoliopsida > Zingiberales > Musaceae > Musa > Musa acuminata. The sequence goes on from NC_088344.1 coordinate 1,089,811, forward strand.
TGTTTTTTTACTTAATAATATAAATATACCATTCAAAGATACTTCTAAGAAAAAAATGGACGATTTATCAAGAAAAACCCTACATTTTGAGTTTCTTTTGTAAGATGTGTTTCGAATCATATCCAAAATATCCTGAAATCAAAATTAATTCTTTTTCTCATAACAAAATAATATTATATATATATATATATATATATATATATATATATATATATATATATATATATATATATATATATATATATATATATATATATATATATATATATATGAAAATTTACTCAACCAGGCGTTGTTGTTATGGGTACCAAAACGAGGCAGTCCAAGAGACGGAGAACCGGCGGTTTCCGGACCGTTCGTGGACCGTTAGGCGCCCTCTCTCCTCCTTCCCATCTCTCTCTCCGACGAGACACCGCCTCCACCTCGCATCGAATCATCAAGACTCGATGCAGGATCAGGCCCATTTCCACTGGCCGAGGGATATTTAGGATTCTGTTGGAGTTTCGCTCCCTTGTTTTTGGATCCGTTGTCTCGTTGTTTCTTTCCCAAAGGCGTCAGCTTCCCTGCAACTCCCCTTCGTTCGTGTTCCTCGTCCTTTGTTTGCATTGTGTAAAAATCGAATTTTGCATGTGTATTTGTGCGCACGATCCGATTTTTATGTGTGTTTCCGTCGGAGTTGCAGCTCTAGATGGAGATTTCGATTGGCGCAGCATTTGGAATTTAGACGTGTGAATACGTCCGGGAGATGTTCGAGCCAATGTCGAAGAGGGATCCACGGGAGATTTGATTGTGGAATCGGATGGGGAATATATGCGTTGGGCCGAGGCTCTCGAAGAATGGCTTCTTTCAATCAGTATCGGCTACTCTCTGGCGTAACCGAACGAACAAGGATCCTCTTCCAGCTGAGCATGGCAAGGCCACTGGCGAGGGAACCTCAGCTATTCTAGCAGCTACACCATCTAAACCGGTTACCGATGCTCCCCAACCGGTTTTGATTGAAGAGACAAAGCCGTCCAAAGTCCCTGAAGCAGATGCCAACCCGGCACCTCATGGAAATCCTACGGACCAACCCAAGAAGCCCACCCATATCAGGAGAGCCTCTAGTGCGGCTGGACTTCAGGCAGACTTTGTATTGAAGAGCAAAACTGAGAATTTGAAGGAGATTTACAGCTTAGGACGCAAGCTTGGGCAGGGGCAGTTCGGGACAACGTATCTCTGTGTCGAGAAGGCAACCGGAAAGGAATATGCTTGCAAATCCATCTTGAAGTGGAAGTTGACGACAGAGGAGGATGTGGAGGATGTTAGGAGGGAGATCCAGATAATGCATCATCTGTCTGGTCACCCGAATGTTATTTCCATCAAAGAGGCCTACGAAGATGCCGTGGCTGTTCATGTAGTTATGGAGTTGTGTGCTGGGGGTGAGTTATTTGATAGGATAATCCAGAAGGGGCATTACACAGAAAGAAAGGCTGCAGAGCTTGCAAGGGTGATCGTGGGAGTCGTGGAAGCTTGTCATTCGATGGGAGTCATGCATCGTGATCTCAAGCCTGAAAATTTTCTTTTTGTCAACCAAATGGAGGATGCACCTCTTAAGACTATTGATTTTGGATTGTCAATTTTCTTCAAACCAGGCACTCTTCTTCTTCTGATCTTTGTTTCTTTTGTCTTTAGATATGAAGCTCCAGATGCATCTTTTTTAAATGTTCTTGCTCTTGAAATATTTGATAATTTAATTGACACCTCATTGTACCAAAGAACACTGTGATCCTCAATATCTGTTATTGTTTTAGTTCATGGCCTTTTGTGATTCGGTACAATGGATGTGCAAAACCATGGGCCAAGTTGTGGGGAGAAAATAACGACTAAATATTTTTTAGATTTGTCTGCATTTTATTTTGTTCATCTTTTCATGCAATATGAGAAGTTTCAGACCACTTCCACTCTGCAATTGGTAACTATTGAAACCTTAGGAAACTCATTTAAAACTTAAAAGGTCAAGAGTTCTCTAGTTTCAAAATTTAATGGCTCCTTTATGACAGTAGTTAGGAGCTTGCTTGATGGTCAGCGTTGGTCGAAATGGAGAATAAGGCTAGATGCTATAAACCTAATTAAATAGGTAAGCTGCAAAGCAAGAAGTTGAAAATTCTCTGACAAACCCTATTTAACCATGGTCGTTAACATATATCTCATTTACAGCATTTGCTTATCAGCTTAACTTGCTTTAGGCTTAGTTGGGGATACCTTTTGCACATTTGTACTGCTCAAGACTTCTATCTGAACTATATAAACAATGCTTGGTGAAATATAGGATAGGGACAACAAGCAGATTTCGGCCGTGTTTGTTTTTCTCCCTTGTTTTCCCTCCCCACCTTTCTCTCTCTCTTTCTCTCTCTCGTACACACTTGTTACAAATAAATGTGGATCTTTGGTATGGAATGCTGCCTCTTTCTTTGGCACACCTTCTTGGGCACAACTAGGGGTATCAACAAATTTATGAACGTAGTTAGATTGGGGATGGAGACACAAAAGCATTCTCCTTTGCTGAATATCAGAGGAGTCTTCGACATGAATTTATCTATATAACTTAGTGAAAAAACAATTAGTGAACTTTGGTAATCTTTTTTTCTCTTCTCTCTGTCCTATTTGTTGTATGGTTCTTCCATGTATATCCTTTCTTTCAAGTGTTAAGGATCTTCTTCCTTCAGCCATAATGTCTAACTATTCGGGATTGACTGCATAGGTCTTTTCACGTTAATAAGCTTAATACAATATTTTGAAATTTTGATTCAGTGGCTAAATATAAATATTTACCTCAATTTGATATTTCCTAGTGTAGCCTCCTTACCTTCACTTTCTTGATATATTTACAACTTCATGTAATTCTTTTTACCTTCAGAAAATATATGTCTTTCATTGTTGCATATTTATTGTGAAAGGATTTGTCAAACTGGCATTTCAAGCTTGAACTCCTTTGAGAATTTCAGTTTGTGACTCATTTTCTTTATTTCATTTGGTTAGATTTTGCTTCAAGTAACTGGAAAACCAAAAGCTTCATTTTGGTTACAATGGAATAATCAAAGAGAGCAAACTGATTTCTCTCTTAGGCAACATGTATTTCCCTTCTATTAGGCATCTTGTATTTCCCTTCTACTATATGTACTGTTTAAAGTGTTTATTGGAAATTTGATTTTTTAAACATTAGACGAATGTCAGTGCCTGCATGTGACGACTACTGTAATTAAATTCCAGTGAGGCTTCCCTTAGTGTAGCATAGTCCGGCTAGGTCTTGACTAAGCAGAGCATATTTCTTCTTTCAAGAATGACCACCATCATAAGTGAATGATTGGAGGAGTTTGTGTAGAATCATCCATTTGGGTAATATTGTGGGGATCTTAATGCAAATCAATGGCAAGAACAGAAAATTTGTCTAGTAAAGCATGTGATTTAACTTTCTTTTCAGCATTTCAGTGGAGAACAAACGATATTCAATAGTTAATTAACTTATTAAATGTGGAACACTTATTGCAGTGTAATATTCTGGCCTGTGGCTTCTTTATTTTAAAGTTTAAATTTTATCTGCACTAGAAATTCATATGCATCATAATCTGGCATTAAGAGGACAAAAGCAGTGTGAAAAGAATTTGTAAGCTAGTGTAGGTTTGAAGGGATGCATGGATATGAAGAGTCATTGGTCGTGCTAGCAGCATGGTTCTGTAAGATTTGAATGTTTTTTATGGAAGGGACTCCTGAATTTTTTTTTTGAAATGTGGAAGGAAGGATCGAGTTAGATCCTCTGAAAGTTAACACAGAAGCTTTTGTATGAGGATACATCTTGAATTGTGAGACACTTGGTTTTTCTTGAAGATTTAGCTTTTAGAAAATTATACATTTCTAAATAAGCCATGAATGAACACAGCTGCATGTGACATCAATCAGAAAGTCCAGATGCAAGATTGTGTTAACTCCACTAAATTTAGATTTAGATGGCTTCGCTTCATCATCCATGCAGACTGTGATATACTACTTTTCCGTTATGTTAGATTAGACCAAGGTACCTGAATGGAGCTGAAGAGAAGGTTGCTCTTTTCACATTTTGGGTGACCAAAGTTTGTGCCATTAGAACAACCTTTCTATCATAAGGATGAGATTGTGTAAATTGACTCTTCACAGACTCACATTGGTAGGGACCTTCTTCATTGTGCCATCCTTTTTCAATTAGACATGACACATGTCTAGCAAAACTGTGAATTAACACACCATGCATCTAGACTCTGGTTTCAAGCATGAAATGTCGATATATCACACTGTATGTGTTTTGAATACTCTTTCCAGTCACATACTTGATCTAGTCTATTGTCTATAACAACAATCCAATGGAATCAATAAGTTCTTAAACATCATCATTTTAGCTTTATAGTAGTTTGTACTGGCCGTGACTGCATATCAGCCTCTATTCCAGCGTGTTATACAAAATTTCAAGTTTCTGCTAATGTGGCATTTCCAAAAGTATGACAGCATCATGTGTGTCCCAACATAATTCAATTTCTAGAATTCAGATACAAGTAAGTGAATCTCTGTTGTATTAAATGCTTGAATATGGCATGTCTTGCAGTAGCAGAAAGCAGGATATGTGACCATATAGGAAAATCACTTCCACTCTGCTTTAATTTTATGAGCTGCATATGTTATTTGCTTCTTTCTTAAGAGATTGGACTTTTTTTGGGAGAAACTACTAATTGACAGATCGTCTTTTTCAGGAGAAATATTCACTGATGTGGTTGGTAGCCCTTACTATGTTGCACCAGAAGTCCTGAAGAAAATGTATGGTCCAGCTGCTGATGTCTGGAGTGCCGGGGTGATCATTTATATTCTTCTTAGTGGCGTCCCTCCATTTTGGGCTGGTGAGGATTTTACATTTTACTTATGTTAGCTTATAGTTTGTAACTATATATTTGTATAAATTACCATATATATTTGTTTGTTTATACAGACAAATCTAGTTAATACTGTCTAAGAACTTATTTATCTATGACCTCCTCAAATAATATGCACTGTAATTTACATAATGCCCAGAGACTGAGCAAGGCATATTTGAGGAGGTTTTACATGGCTCACTCGACTTTCAGTCAGATCCATGGCCTAGCATCTCAGAAAGTGCCAAAGATCTGGTAAGAAAAATGCTTGTTAAGGACCCCAGGAGGCGGTTGACTGCCCATCAAGTTCTATGTAAGTTCCTCTTACTTCAGTTTAGACAGTATTCACTGTTATCAGAGGACTCAGAACTTTCGGAAACAGTTCCAAGAGAGAAAATTCATGATGTGCCTTTAGCATGGTCTCTTTTTTATTGCATTAACATATCTCAGAGGTGACAGTGTAACATGACCGAAACAATCACTTGCCCTGAAGTTTAATGGGTGAACCTAGGTTTTGACTCTGATTATCCATTTGATCTTTCCTAATTTGGTACTCGAATTAATATCATTACCCAGATTTGTAAAGAAGCTGGAAAGCTCTAATGGACTTGCCAACTAGTTGGCCTATCATGAAATGTATTGTTTGTTAAAAAATTTTGATGGTTCAGCTCTGTGGTGATTTAAATTACTGAAGCTGTTCCTTCCAGGTCATCCCTGGGTTCAGATTGATGGAGTGGCTCCTGATAAGCCTCTGGATTCTGCAGTTCTCTCTCGCTTGAAACAATTCTCTGCAATGAACAAACTCAAAAAGATGGCTATCAGAGTAAGCTTTAGAAGTCATGATCTTGGAAAATAATTTGATACTACTTTAGATGCATAGTTATGAATTGCTGAACAGATCGGCAGAACAAATTTGTCTTTAACTCTGATAAAGACAAACCTTTTGCTTGAAGTTGGCTGTGATGATTAGATGGACTTATTATGCATGCTTACTGTCACACTGGCTAAGGCTGCTGAATTTTGCAACTTGCTATATGTTTTTACAAGTCTAGTATTTTTGAATTGGTCATAAGTGGGCTCAATAATCATGCCCTTGGTCCAGATTGATGAATCACGCTTGTCATCTTGAGATCTTCACCCTCCTCTTTAAGAATGACCACCGGTAACTGATGCTGATTTTTCTGTAGTAAGGTTTTAGATGCCTGGCTTGTGTTAAAAGAAACTTGTAGAAGTATATAAGCATTCTATTGAAAATTGTTAGTCTTTCCTGACATGTTTTGTTTTGGGCCTACCTGTTTGATAATTTGTTAATACATTCTCCTTTAGCTTTTGGCTCAACCTTTTCTCTATAAAGGATGCATTCGTGGGGATGGTCAATGTATTCAGCCTCATGTCTAAGAGGTTGTTTTCGTACCTTCAACTCAGATTTTCTAAGTCATAAAGGAGCAATCTACCATTGTACCAAAGTCTGCCCTCTAACTTTTTGTTTATACCGAACTATAAAATCTAACTCATATGCTTAATTCTGTTAGTCTTTTGGTTTCTATTATCTTGTCTACAATGATTTAATTGTTTTATGCTACATACAATCTGTTTTCCTCCCCTTTTTTTTCCTCCTATCCATTGCTTCTCTCTAAATATGCCCCTTCTATAGGTTATTGCTGAACATCTTTCTGAGGATGAAATTGCTGGCCTTAAAGAGATGTTTAAGATGATAGATACAGACAATAGTGGACATATTACCTTTGAAGAACTCAAGGCTGGATTTGAAAGGGTTGGTGCTTGTCTCAAGGAGTCAGAAGTTTATGCTCTTATGCAGGCGGTAGGTATTCTTAAAATCTGCAAGCTGGCATAATGTGTTTTTAATAGCTGAAATTTACTGTCAAAAATTTCATTCTTTTAGTAATTTAATCGTTGGATTAAACAAGGCTACAAGAACTTTTATGCTAAATGATATTCAATTCATCCAGTATGATACAATCTGCAATACTTGTAGACAATTATATAGGTATATTGAACTCTACCAAGCATAAACAACCTTTAAGCACAGGTAACAAATGCAATTTTGTTTACTCCCACCAAGAGTTGTTGATATGATATTCATGGTATTTTTAGAATTGCAATTATCACAACATCCAAATATATTGCAGTTTTAACCAACATGCTTAATACTGGCTGAGATAAGATGACTATATGGTGCACTAATAGTTTAGATTCTTCAGAAGATGATTTACATTATGTCATTCACTGTAATCTTCTTTTTTATGGAGAATAAAACCAAAATTTAAGATGTTGATTTGCCCTGTGGATGGGCACTTCCTTCTCTAAAGAAAATAATTAATTTCTCGTGCAAACCTTGTGGAGGGAGGAGTTCATTCAGTGTCTGAGCTTAGTATTGTTTTTTTCTCATCTTTGCTTATTCCTTTGTTGGCTGCAAAATTGAAAATTATAGGCAGATGTTGATAACAGCGGGACAATCGATTATGGTGAATTTATTGCTGCCACTTTACATCTAAACAAGATAGAGAGGGAGGATCACTTGTTTGCTGCTTTCTCATACTTCGACAAGGATGGAAGTGGTTACATAACTCAAGATGAGCTGCAGCAGGCTTGTGAAGAATTAGGTGTAGAAGCCGTGCACCTAGATGACATGATCAAAGAAGTGGATCAAAATAATGTAAACTTTATATATTTGAACATATCTGTTGTTTGTTTTTTGTTCCAAACTTACATCAAGAGATGAAAAATCTGCTCATTTTTCAAATCTTTTTCCTTTTCCGCAGGATGGACGTGTAGATTACAATGAATTTGTGGCCATGATGCAAAATGGAAACGATGGATTTGGCAAGAAAGGGATGCAGACTACCTTCAGTATGGGTTTTAGGGAGGCTTTGAAGCTGGGTTGATGATTCTTGTTCTTTTTTTTTTTTTGTGTGTAATTAACATTCATAGAATTGTCATATAGAATCTGATAGCTTGTAACTGAGGCTCCAAGGTTGTTGTATTCATAATATTGCAGTTGTTTCAAGTTTCATACCAGTTATACAGTGGTATAGAATTGTAAAATATGAACAAGTTCTCCTGATGTATTGAATATAATCCAATTGACAGTAATATCCCCTTGAAATTATCACATATGTTTCTCTCATATATTGATCATTTTTGTGTCAGCTTCTCTAAATTTAAATTTAGGAAGCAAAGAGTCAAATAATTTGTGAAAATGACAAGGTATGTTTGAAATTTTGGTACTTTTTTGAACTCATTGCAAGCTACTATTAATTGTGGTTAACTTGAGTTTACTGGACAGATACTAAGGAGAATGACATATATTGAGGATTTAAATATTTCAAATTATACATTATATTATATATATATATATATATATATATATATATATATATATACACACACACTAAAATATGGAGGGGCAAACATGTTATTTTAAACCTATAGATGTGTACATGAGCCTACGTGGCATAAGCGTACATGGCCCTCAGCCGGGCCCACGTAACCATTTGCACTAGCACATCGGTGGATGAGGCTGCATCATCGATCAGAACCCAACCTACGGTCGAGATCAAAACCCTACCCTACACCACCTTCCTATATAAACTGGTTAACACTCTCCCGCCGCGTGCGGTCGTCTCCCTTTCCAGCTCCGAACCCTATTTCGGGCCTCCTCCTAACCCCAGTACCCGTCGCCACCCTCGTCCTATGGCTGCCGCAGTCCGGCCGCTCGTAACCGTGCAGCCCCTCGAGGGCGACATGGCCACCGACGCGCCCGCCGCCGTCCCCCTCCCTGACGCCTTCAAGGTGCCGATTCGCCCGGACGTCGTTCGCTTCGTGCACGACAACCTCTCTAAGAACAGACGTCAGCCTTACGCTGTCTCTAAGCTCGCCGGTCACCAGACCTCGGCCGAGTCCTGGGGCACTGGCCGCGCCGTCTCCCGTATCCCCCGTGTGCCAGGCGGCGGAACCCACCGCGCTGGCCAGGGTGCCTTCGGCAACATGTGCCGCGGCGGCCGCATGTTCGCCCCCACCAAGACCTGGCGCCGCTGGCACCGCCGCGTGAACGTCAACATGCGCCGCTACGCCGTCGCCTCCGCCCTCGCCGCTTCCGCTGTCCCCTCCCTTGTTCTCGCCCGCGGTCACCGCATTGAGTCTGTCCCCGAGCTGCCCCTCGTGGTCTCTGATTCCGCTGAGGGCGTCGAGAAGACTGCCTCGGCCATCAAGATTCTCAAGCAGATCGGCGCCCTCCCAGATGCCGAGAAGGCCAAGGACAGCCAAGGAATCCGTCCTGGCAAGGGGAAGATGCGTAACCGACGCTACATCTCGCGTAAAGGCCCCCTGATCGTCTATGGCACCGAGGGTTCCAAGATCGTCAAAGCCTTCCGCAACATTCCTGGAGTCGATGTGGCCAATGTCGAGCGCCTCAACCTGCTGAAGTTGGCTTCCGGAGGCCACATCGGCCGGTTCATCATCTGGACCAAATCAGCCTTCGAGAAGCTGGACTCGGTGTTCGGTACCTTCGATAAGCCATCCGAGAAGAAGAAGGGGTACGTGCTACCACGGCCAAAGATGTTGAATGCTGATCTGTCGAGGATCATCAACTCAGACGAGGTGCAGTCTGTGGTGCGGCCGATCAAGAAGGAGGTGAAGAGGCGCACTCTGAAGAAGAACCCGCTGAAGAATCTCTACACGCTGCTGAAACTGAACCCATATGCGAAGACTGCCAGGAGGATGGCTCTGCTTGCTGAGGCGCAGCGCGTCAAGGCCAAGAAGGAGAAGCTCGACAAGAAGAGGACTCAGCTCCCCAAGGTACTAAAATTCAAGTGTTATCTTCTGATATGATCTAATTTGTTGGGATCTGTTCTATTTGGTGGTGCTTTGCTATTATATTCTGATATACTGCATATTTTTACTACAGCTATTTATTTTGCTTAATTCTTTTATTTTATGCTTTATTGTGGAGCTTATTCTTGTATGTTTTCAGTGTCTTCCTCCTAGTTTGTGTTTTGATGGGAGTTTCACCTTGCTTGAGTGAGATCAGTCCTAGTAGACCTGTGGGTGTATTCTGGCATAAAACCCGCATTGGCTGATCTTCATCATGACCAAATTGTCCATCCTGTAGGGTGCCGTCCAATTTTCACTAACAACATCATGTATTGTGTACAATTTGGATCAGAAATTTATTGTGATGAATTTGGAAAGTTTTTGTGGTGATTGTCTAATGGAGAAAGAAGTCCTAGATCTAATAGAAGAAGAGGACAGTAACATAGGATATGCTTATTATTAATTTTTAGTAAATTTCGGTTTGTTTTGTGTTTTTGGTTAGTTGTAGTAGCTGTTTTATTAGCCCTTTATTTGCGAGATCAGTCGTGTCTGATCTAATCCAGTTTTGGCTGATTTCTCATCATTCCCACATATTGTGGCTGGATTCTGGGTGAAAATGAAGAGTGGGAAACTTCGAAAGAAGATGAAAAGGGGAAGGTGAGCAGGAGGGGGAAAAAAGAAGGGAGAGATTGCCTTATCAGATGGTCCCGTTGAATGCTTACATAAAAAATCCTTGTCTGAAGCATTTGATTCCATCATCTTTAACTCACGCCATCAAGAAGAGGCGAGAAAGCTGTTGCTGACAAAGGGGTATTTGGGGGGGGTTTCCTGACATCTCCCTTATAAGTCTTAAAATGAGCTTTCAAAAAATTTCTTGGAGATTCCTCAAAGACTGCAATGGGCATAGTCTAGAGATTAGGAGTTCAAAACCTAGTTACTTAGAGCACAGTATGTGGACTGGAGTTCTTTTTTGGCTTCCAAAATAACATTTTTAGGCCTTCATCTCAAAAGTGACCTGTCGAGGTCAGCATACAAAATGGAGACTGACTCTGAAGGAAACCTATTCTTCCGAATACATCAGATCTACCCGATTCTGTCTAGTGTCCAAATGAACTGCTTGATTACATTCTCTATAACAGTGTTTACAAAAGAATCCTTTAAAATCTTCCAATTCTAGCAGACTATGCATCCTCCTTTGAGCTTTATGTCAATGCTTGAACGAAATAAATAAAAAAACAAACATGATGAGAGAGTCAGAATCAGAAAGTTTTGGGGAAGCAACTGACTGAAAAATATCCTTTTTTAATTTTTTTAGAAATTTTTGTTGCAATGATATTTTTAAAATGTTTTATTGCTAAATTAATTAGAAGTGAATTACAAAATTTGTTGAAATGTTAAAAAAATATTGTTTTGATGAAAAATTTAAATGTTAAAATTATTTTAAAATTGTGATTATATGCTTTGAGTTTTTAGATATTTTTTAAAAATAAATGGAGGAAGATTATTTAATTTTTTAGATTTAAAATTTGTTTCAAAATTTTGATTAGACAATTTGAGATTTTATATATGCTTTTAAATGTATTTCTTACAAAATGTTATTTTTTATACTTCTTGTTTTAAAAATTTATATTTAATTATTTGTAAGAATGTTCAGTGTCAAATATTATCTTATTTGATTCATATTTTGTTGATCTGATATGTTGATACTGTCAATTTTGATCATATATCCTTGTTAGCTAATTCTGATCTTGGTTTCTGTCTTATGAACTGTTTGGCAGAGTATTTTTTTTAGGCTATTTGGTGTATAAAGGTTGTATTGTTTTGAATTTTTTTTAATGCAATAACATAATTGGGTTAGGTATATCTTTATCTCTTAATTCTTATTGACACTTGGGAGGCTCAAAGACTGGACAGTACTTTGACACGTGGGTCATATCTTTTTATGTTGTAGTTAGTCTGGGATGATCTTTGATTATCATATTTTTCTACAAGGATATCCTTGTAGCTGAAGCAGTTAGAATCAACATCAATTGATAAGGTGGAGGAAAATTAGGAGATGCTAATGACAACATGCTTTTGGGACTAATTAGAAAATACCAGGTTGAATTCACAGCTGTGATTAACAAACTTATATGTTCGTTGGTAGGATAAGAGAGAAAAGTTTGATCGAGAACTCGTTCTATATGATGCCTCAACTTGCATGCGTCGGCCTAGTGTTTTGTGGATATATTTTTTGAATCCTTTGTATGTGATCCTTTTTATTTTCAATTATGTTGATATACTCTCTAATCTTTTCGTGCCTACATATTCTCTTGATCAACTTTGATCTGACCAACTCATTTTTAAGATCTGAATTTTTGGAAAATATAGTAGCTCTTTTACTTCATGTTTTCTGCTTATTGTGTGGAAGCAATTTCTACATATGCTCTTTGCTTCTTGCCTTTTCATTTTCTAAAACAAAATTTCATTGCCACTGAATTGCAAGATATAAGCCTGATTCACTATGATTGGAGTAGCTAATTTTTACCACTCATGCATTCGTGGATATGTCAAACCTCAAACATGTCAAATTTTATTATAGTGTTTTTAAGGCTGACATTTCCTAGCCTAGACAAATGCTGTTATATTTATGTCGGCACGTTGGTAGCACAGAGTACCATGATGACAGGCTGATTGCTAGTAGAGATCCTAGACAAATGCTGTTATATTTATGTCGGCACGTTGATAGCACAGAGTACCATGATGACAGGCTGATTGCTAGTAGAGATCCTAGACAAATGCTGTTATATTTATGTCGGCACGTTGATAGCACAGAGTACCATGATGACAGGCTGATTGCTAGTAGAGATTGCATTTTAATTGTGACGTAGGTATTTGGATATCATGCATTTTTTACAAGCTGTTATATGCCCAACTATATGGGGTCAGACGTGTATATTTTTTTACCATTGAGTTGTGTAAGGCAGTGATCCCAGCTAAATTAAGAGCCTAGTTGAGTGGAGCTGTATGCTTCTTTTTCACCATTAAGCCATGCAGGATAATATTTTTAGTTAAACTAAAAGCAGGCTGTTAGCTTGTCATTACTTTAAGGACAATTTTCCTAGGGTTCTCTAACTTTCCTTGCAGCATGAATACTATCTGGGTCACCTCTTGCAACTAGCGCATGGTATAACCATTCAACAGGCTTTAGACAATCGATTTTTATGTTTTGGTCATAAAATAGTTGTTGCTTGATGAAGTTTAAGCCTGACCAATAAGTTATACAATCAGATTAAATCTGTCTTAACTTTGCTTGATTTGCTAGGCTTCAGTTTATTGTTTGCCCCTGGTCATTCTGGTTGTGTATTAGTAATAAATAGCAGTAAATACTTTTTTTTCCATGGACTGTTTTTTAAAGATTCTTGTTTATGGGACTCAGGAAAAAAAAGGTAATGGAGAGAAGGGGATATTAAGTAGAAATTGCTTTTGACATTCCTTTTTATTTTTAGTTTACTTGTGGAATAGATAGAGATTGAAATATTGTGGTCATGAGTTTTGAGTTGATCCCTCTTTATAGCACAGGCAGTAACCCTGAGAATTTTTATAAGGTGAAATATGCTTGGTAAGTGATTGGTACCTTTCCTATTTTTGGTGTCGAGACGTTCAAGAATGCCTTTCTAGGGAGGTAGTTACTTGGACAGGTGAAGGGTTTAATGCCGAATTAATCAACAGGTATGTCCCTGTGTGCGTCATGGTATTTAGCTGTGACTCAATATTTCACTGATGATTGGCTACAGTTGGGAACATTGAACTGGAGAGTATGGGACGACTCGATGCACGATGAAATGCTCTTGGTGATGTCAGAATCTTGTTAGGATACGATTGTAGCTGGATAGTCAATTGTTGATAAAGATTATATACCTTTGGCTTCTACCTCGGTATAACTCCATAACCTTATGATTCTTTTCCCTCTCTCAGGAAGAAGCTGCTGCAGTCAAGGCTGCTGGACGGGCATGGTACAAGACCATGATCTCAGATAGTGATTATGCAGAGTTTGACAACTTCTCCAAGTGGCTAGGTGTGACACAGTGAGTATTTGGCGATCAGCATTAGGCATTTATTTACAAGAAATTTTGAATCAAATTCTGTTTTTCTTTTTTATCGGCTTAATCATGGCATCGAGTAAGAACACCTATGGACATGATTGTTGGGTCATTTAGGCCTTAGGTTTCTTGCTTTGCTAGAGCTTGGGTTTGATAGATTCTAAAATTTTCTATTGGTAGCAGATAATTTCTTTGTTGAACTATTCATGCATAAAGAGTTGGTTAAATAAAATACACAAGTTTTCATGATCACCACTCGGGTGGAAAAAATCGTTTTGGTGATATTGATAGGGTAATAATGCCATCTGCAAAGTGAAGGTAATCAAATGTAAAGCTTGATTTGGTTATGGTTTGCTTCATTTCCAGGTGATTGATTTTTAGTTCCTACCATTGTGGAACTACATGCCTGTATTGTTTCTTCTTTGCCGGAGGATGGTAGAGGGGGCATGAATGAGTTACTTGTTAATCCCAACTAGTGTTTGTCAATTTGCCATTGTATATTACCCTTAAAGTTGAGTGTCGGTTGCTCAGCCTATTCCTCCTGTGAAGTTTGTATTCCTCGCCAGAACAAAATGATGGCTGTGAGAGAGAGAGAGAGAGAGTTCTTGCCATCCCTTCCTCTTCCATTCTCTTTCTTTCTACTTTCAAGGTATCATTTCCTCCTCATCTTCCTATGAATGTATGTCTAATCTTGGGACCAGAACAATATTTCAGCCAAAATACTTGGATCTCCTATAGAACTTCTCATGTAGAAAAATACTTTGTTTGATAGAAGAAATGAGAATTATGATAACTTTTTTTCCCATGAATATTACCTGTGTTTACTTTTTCATAGTGCTAACACAACTTAGCTTTCTTTTTCTTTTTGGATTTTATTTTCCTTACAAAAAAGCTAACTTCTTATCTCTTTTCAAGATATATCTGTTCAAAAATAAGTTGTGCATTTCCAACAATACAAACAAAGAGAAGGAAACGAGTTTTCATTTCCTTTTAATACTAAATAAAAAGAAAACTTCCTGCTCATTTTTTTGCTAGCTTTAATTTTCCTTAAGACACTGATCTTTATGTTTTCTTCTTTTAATCTGTGTTGATAACAGCATCTGGCATGTCAGATGAGTCACGCTTGGCTGGAGGTAAAATAAATATTTTTGGTACTCAGAATATTAGAAGCCTTTGTCTGAACAAGACATCCTATCCAATCTACAAGATTTGCATATCTATCTTTTTGAGACTCTCTTGCTGCACAATCTGCTAGCATCCTATCCCTATTGTCTACTTACTGCATTTCCTTGGTTGGCTTCAGGTCTATTCTTCTTCCATCTCCCGGACCACATGAAATGTTTAGCTTGTTCTTTGGCAACATTTTATTGTGACCACAATTCATTCATTCATAGCACACAATATTATCATGATGTTTTCAGTTCCAATTCGTCAATGTCAATCTCATTGGGATTTTGAAGTTATGATCTATTCTTTGCCTATAGGGTGGTATTAAAAGCAATTAGTACTAAAATTATCTAAGTCGTGAGGCACCCGACAAAGTCTTTGTCTTAGAGTTGTTTAAATCCTGAAGTATTGTTGCATTAACTTTTCGAACTTAGTTGAGATTACCATGACTAATCTAAATTAGTTCTCTTGATTTGAAAATAGAGTTTCTTTGAATCTACATTAGCTATGATGAACAGTGAGCTTGCGAATTTTTGTTGCACTCCACATCCTTAATGTTTTGAATTGGTTTCATCGTCACGTACGAATCTAATCATGATGATTATAAGGTCAAATTTGATCAGACCGACCCACTTTCAAGGACCATAGATTGGGCCTTACGATCCGAATGTTAATGGCGTACCGGATTGGAACTTGATGATGATGTGACAGGTTCGTTGATGATATGACAGGATTGATGATTTATCAACATCATCATCATCATCATATGATTGGTTAAATGTTTCTTATAGAAACCTTTTCTTTTGTGGTGGGAAGAGATTAACGTGGAGGCTTGAACAAGTGGAATTCTTTAGTCTCTAAACTTTTTTTTGGTGGGGATCTGATCACATCGACGACAGAAAAAATTGGTTTGAACCTAATCACAGGGTCTTATTCCAGTGGTAGTGCATTCATTGATTGATCACGCACTGGACCAACTAACTCACATCTTCTACCTCAATTTTTCTTCCCTTCCTATTATTGACCTCAAAAAATCAATATCATTGTTTTATTTCAATTTGATTTATTGCACTACCCAACAAAACCTCTTTCTCTCTCTCTCTCTCTCTCTCTCTCTCTCTCTCCTTTTGCTTTGTCATCTTAAAATAAAAAAAAATAAAAATAAAAATAATTTCAAAGAATTTAATTATATATATATATTATTTTATTTTTTTATTAACATAAAATTATCGTGAATTGGTCTAAAATATGGTATGAACTTATTCAATGAAAGGAAGAAGACAATTAACAACGCACCGAAAGGGAAAAAGGAAAAAAATAAGAGTATTTTGCCAAAAACAAAGAAAGTTCAATAATTTTCCTGAGAATTCATCATGCAAAAAAAATATTTAAATGATACTGTGTGTTCGAACTATATAAAGAACCGCAGATAAAAGTAACACAAAAGATTATTGTAGAGGAAGAAAATAAGAGGCAATCTCTCTCTCCCATTCTCTCTCTCTCTCTCTCATTCTCTCTCTTGATCTCTGATGTGATCAGAAACAGCTATCTTTGGATCAAACCAGCACGCCGTCGAATAAGCGGTCGTGGTCCCCCGAATTCAAGCGCTGGTATCCGTCCTCAACCGCCGTAGGTCAGTCTCCGATCGCTCTCCTGGATAATCCTCAAATCTGTTCCTGTTCCGGGGCGACCCACAATGCGCAAAAGATTCCGTCTTTTCCCCTCTGTCGCTCCCAATCCTGCTCCCCTTCTTGTTTCCCAGTCCAAAATCCGAACTTGGTATGTTTTGTTTGGCGGAAAGGTGATGCCTTTGATGCGATTCTGCGGGTTTTTTTCATCCGGCAAAGGTGATGGGTTTTTGTTGTTATTTCCTCGAAGCCCCTAAAGATCTTTTCTTGGACGGATTGTTTCTACTGGGTTTGGGAATTTGGTAGGCTTTGATGCTCCCCGTTTCCTTTTTCTTAGTGCTGGTAGTTCGATGCTAGCTCATAGCCTTTTTCACTTCTCTCATTCGTTTCTAGTTGACATCTTTGGCGAATACTCATTTAATTTGAATTGTTTTTAGGTCCCAACTTCGTGGTTCCTAGGTTTTACATCTCCAAGATTGTCTCAATTCTTGGAATCCTTTCTTTCTGAAGGTTTTTCTCAGTTTCCGGAATCAACTTTCTTGCATCATCGACTGTCTTTTTTGAGGATTTACATTAGCGGGGATACTAGTGAAATACTCTGCTTATTTGGTTGTTTTTATTGGCATCTTTAGATGAAAGGCGAGGATGGCATGCTGATATATGTTCTGTGCTGTTCGTCTGGATAAAAAGATTTCCGTGTCACGACATTGGAATGCTACGGTATTCTGCTTGATTTGATTGCTTTCGGTGCTCGAGTTATTTGTTGATTCCATCTCTGACTGATCATTCTGGATCTTGCAGGGAGTAATGAAGTTCAAAGAAGGTGATTGGGTGGAGGTCTTTAGAAGAAATGAGGAGCCATATGGCTCCTGGTTCCCTTCAAAAGTTCTATCGGTTGATGTTGATAAGTGTGCTGTAAGATGTGAGCTATCTGCAACTCCAGATGGAAGGCCCATAATAGAAAAGGTGCATGAAAGAGATGTCAGGCCTTGCCCTCCCCATGCTCCTGGCACGGAGCATTGGATGGTTGGCGACATTGTTGAGGTGTTTGATGGACATTCTTGGAGGGTGGGAAAGATTGCTAAGGTCCTCAGTGATGATTATGTTGTGACCAAAATCTTTGGTTCGATCCAGCTTAAAGAGTTCCATGTATCTAATCTGAGGTCTCGACGAGCTTGGCAGAACAACCACTGGGTTATGATCAACAAGGTAAATGATTTGCACCTACCTCTGATCAACTTTTTCTTTCAGGCCTGTTATTATTCCCTTCCTTTGAGCTTTTCATGTGAATTTGTGATATGATACAATTCACTGATTTAAGTTCACGCTTCAATTGCATAAAGTTAACTAGTCATTTGTTTTTATGTTATTTTATTCCCTTCACTTTTTGGTTTGCCTTTATGGTTAGATACAATTCTAATATATGAGAGCAAGAGGTTCTTGTGATATCTACATAGTTTGCATGCTCTTTGCTTTTCTTGTAACTTTGAATTAAACTTCATGGCGTTATCAACTTGGTTGCTTTGAAGTTAATAGCATCCTAGATGGTGTTTATAAAATATACATTTTTTAATCTTTCTATCTTTTTTTACTTCCAAAATATTAGCACAGTGAACTCAAGGTACATCTTCATGTTCTGCATTTCCTCATTAAAGTGTATTATCTTGAATTTCTGTAGGTCATATGCTTGCCATCTGAAAGAAAGAAGGCAAGCTTCCTAACATGTCTTAATACCAGCTATTTGATGTCTAATTGGATAATTTACTTCATATGAGCTCTGTTAATCCGTTGTCACTAGAAGATTCAATTGCAAAATCAAGTTCCTTTTGGTTTCTTCTTTATCTCTTGTGTTACCTTGAGTATAAACTGACTCATATCTAATCAAGTCTTCTTTGAATATGTCAAACCCGCTATAAATGAATTTCCCTCTTTTTATTTGTAGAACAGACCTTATGTTTTGTGAATACGATTTCTAGTTCTACATTTCTTGATAATGTTGGACCTTCATATGAACAGCTATACATCTAATACACCACTTTTTTAAGTATGTTCTTTCCTAACTAACTAGCACCTACAATCCATCAAGTATAATGATCTTATGCCTCATAAAGCTTTCCTTGTGATCTGAGAGGGTATTTGCTAACCATCATCCTGTTTGACAAAATATTGAGTGTTTTATTTTGCAATTTCTTCTTAACCTTCTATTTCAGCTAACTTTTAATTTCGTTTTTTTTCTTTGTGCTTGTAAAGTTGTACATATGTTCAGACCTATTTATACTAAACTTGATGTAGTAGATAGGAATTTGCTTAAGGGTGATCCTTGGTGCAATTATAAATAAGACTTGTGCCTCAAAATGTTGACAGCAACAAATAGCATGTGTCACAAGACTTCGTCTTAAATATGTTTAGTAACTTCGTCCATTATGACATAAACAAGGGTTGAAGTGTGATTCTTGGTTTTACTTAAAGCTGGATAAGTGGAATCATGATTAGTGGCTTGGAACTCATGACTATGAGATACTGAGTGCTCTTCCTTAGTGAAGAAGACCACCTGGTTATACTGACGTTGCCAACTGCCATGAGTATGTTACTCTGGATTATGGATATCCTGAATACAATGTTGGATTGCTTTGGTCACTCTGATGTCTCGAGCTAGGGTAACTAAAACTGATATTTTGTGGTTGGAAAATATCCCACCAGCTAAACAGGTCATTTTGTGGATCCTTGCTATCTTAAATACTTCTTCTTTCTGGAAGAAGACGAAGTATCTGTTCTTTTTATGCTCAACTAAGAACAGTCCCTCATCCAAATTATATTAATGCATGAGAGAGCAATTGAACTTTTTTGTCTTTTGAGAGATAGATAGCAATTATATTTGATGGTATAGACTTGATGGTAGATTTTAGTAGCTCTTTATGCTTGAACAATTTATTCCTCTCTTTATGTGCTTCTTTCATTATGTAACAACTATATCTGTTTTTTATCCATTTATGTTTACCTTCTCTTGGTAGATACTTTATGAACAGTTTCACTGTTGTTATATGCCTTCTATCTCCAAATACATTGTAATACACTAAGTTGTTTGTCAATAACCTAACTTTGCACTAAAAACTAATGGAAATCATTTTGGCTGTATTTATCCTCAGAGAACTCTGCAGGGGCATCTCAAACCCCAGCATGTCTCAATTCATGATGATGAGATAAGAGGCACCGGCAAGAAAAGGAAGGCTAGTTCAAAAAATGAAGTTTATAACCTGCTTGACAGAAGAACACTGCAACGAAAATTAGATGGTGTTACATTCTCAAAATCTACAGTTCGTGAAAATGCTACACTCCTTAAATCTGCTAGAGACAGAATAAATATGTATACTCAGATAGAAGCTGATAAGGTGTCATCAGATGCGCATTTCAGAAATTCATCTGCAGTACCTACAAAGGTTACTGAAGAGATTGCTGAATGCTCTGTTGCTAGTTGTAGTGGTAATGATATAATAGAAACCGCTAATCAAAATAGTAGAAGACATACCAAGGATATTGCCAGAAATACTTTTGATCATGTCATGTCTTTGTGCCCACATGAAGGTGGGCGAGAGAGCCAAAGGATTTCTGGAGACAAGTTAGCTGCCAGTATTCACGAATTAGAGCTACATGCATATCAATCTACCATGCAAGCGTTATATGCATCCGGTCCTTTGAGTTGGGAACAGGAGTCACTTCTAACAAATCTTCGTCTCTCACTAAATATTTCTAACGAAGAGCATTTACTTCACTTGAGGCAGCTATTATCTACTGAAGTTCTTTGAGCCCTAACTACTTACCGTCATACTGCTACAAGGTTGAACAATGTTAGGTACATCTCTATCTTTCGGAAGATCACCTCCTGATCAACTTTATAGAGTTTATCATTTGTTATCGAGAAAGAATTATTGTAATGGCAGGCGAATTCATCATACCCTGCAATTTTTAGATAGCTTTAATCTTGTTTTCTTTTATATGCAATATGATTAAACTTTTTGAATGAAATTGAGTAGTTTTCCTGAAATCAATTGAACATTTTGTGACTATAAATGAACCTGAGCTGTTCACGGCACGGTGTATGAGCTGGTACTAACGATCTTCTAAAATAGTGAAATGTTTTTCAAGTAAATATGGTTTAACTTCTCAATGCAGAGGTACCTAAATTCTTCTTAGCTATGCTTCCTTTCTAATTAGCTCTTGACTTTGCATGGTTTGAGGAAGTGGATTCTCTTTGGATTCATTTGACAGTGGCTTTTGGTTTGTTTATGTGATTCCAGTGATACCATTTCAAGTAATTATCTCTAGCGAATTAATAGGGCAGTGCTCAGCTAGCAGATTTTATTTTTGTTCACCTAGAAGACATGTACATGCTTTTATATCATTGTATGAGAGAAATAAGCACCATGTTTTCATAATCCACAGACGCAGAGTTTCTATGATCTTTGTCGCCAAGGTTGAACTGCTCTGAGGGAGTCATGATTAGGAAATGGTACAGATTGTTCTATGACTTGCCATGCCGGTGTTATTCATTTTAATATATGACACTGACTGACATCAATTTTACAAAGCTTCAAAACACATCAGATTTGACAGTGTGGTATGCAAATTTAACCTCTTACAGAATATGCAGTCTTCTTGGTCATTATTATGCATTTTATGCTTTTTGATAATTATATTATCTAAGTTTATAAAACATATTTTCATGCATAAAACAGTTAATGCCCTGCTTTCTTAAGCTCTACCATGTCAGCCAGCTAGTGGTAGGTCTCTGTGTCATGCCTTCATATTTTCTTACTGATACAAATGCATTTGTCATCTTGAGGTTATATTTAACTAGTTACTGATACAAAAAAATAATCACCTTCATGTTGGGTATCATGTGGTTTCAGTTTAGGAGAAAAAAGAAGGGAACTATTTCATTTCTGCCACATAGAAAAAGAGGAGAGGAGAAGAAGAAGAAAAGAGAGGCTTATTCTGGATCATCTTTTTGCATGCACACAACAAAGGAAGAGCAAAAAGAAGAAGCTCATTCTGGAATATTGTTATGTGAAGGCTTAGATTATCTGATTGGACAATGAGTTTTAGGTCTCTCTCTGTGATGGACACTGATACATCTCTTTGATTCACTCCAATATAAAACAGCTTAATAAATCTTATTATTTTGCCTGAGAGATTATGCTGAGAGTCAGATTGTTTCCCATATCACCAACAATCATGGATTAATCCATTCAGATTCATCTTGCACTACAATTTTATTATCCTCTCTTTCCTTCTTTCTATACCTTTTTGTTGTTATTCCATACCTAAAATATTATTGCCATCTAGTCACTAAAGATCAAAAAAAGTTAAGAGGGTTGGAAACATCAACCATACATTTGATATCTAAAATTTTTTGTTTGACAATAGTATACCAATAAACTTATCAAGATTGAGAATTAAAGACCACTATTCTTTTCGAAGATTTAACGATCGATAACAAAAAAAATTATCTCGACAAGCATGAGATTTTCGATGAAATAAGTTTTGTCGTCAAACCGATCTCTCCTTATATTGGGTACTTTCACATCCATTCAAAAAATTATATACTTTAAATATTTGTATATTTCAAATTAGTTCGTGCTGATTAACCCAAAATTTCTCATCCAATATTAACTAGAAAAAAGTATATTAAGTGCATCTTAATTAATCGATGTGATGGAAATAGTTGAACATCAACGATATATTAAGCATTCTAAATATTCATATGTTTCAAATTAGTTCAGATTTTTCTTAATATATATCGAGATATTTATGTCGTCATTGATGGTATCCACGTACGGGTCGGATCCATATAGCTTTAGGTCGGATTCGGTCGGGATCCTTATCGGATCCCGAAACACGATCGGTACCTGCCAAAGTTCCCATCTCGGTATCGGGTTTCCGGTTATTACGTTACGGCCACGTCCCCCGCCCCCGGGCGGCACGGATCAAACCCCGATCAGCCTCTTCACACGCGTGGCTTCGCACGTGCGCGTGATGGGCGAACTCGAAGCGACGCGTGAGACCGGAACGAAAGCGCGTGTGGGCGGCTGCTGTCAGCGACGACATCGTACTGCGCACTCAAAAATGACCATCTTGTCCTCACCCGTGCTTTGATATTCGCGTATAGATCTTTGATGGACGGCGACCGTCGAATCTATGAACTCCCGAAAGCCAATTCAAACTTTGATGCTCACGAGGTCATGGATGGCATTTCTGTCAAACGATAACCGGTAAACGAAGCTGGGACTGTGTTACGTCTTCCCCCCTCCACTTGCCGTCTTCTCGGTGCCCGAAACTCCAGCTGTTCACAGTTGGACATGAAGGATGACAGACCCCTAAACAATGGCAGAGATGCCTGAGATGGAAACAGGAGAGAAGGGGACGAAGGGAAGGAAACAAAGAGGGTGGTCATTCAATGAGAACCACCACTGCCTTGAGTTCGATGTGATCCTTTTTGCTTGTTCATCTTAATCTTTTTGAATCAGTTGTGTGAGAAGAAAAAGATCATTTCTTTGACTTGTCGATCACTGCGCGGGTTTGACAGGGTCAAAATGACTCCTTGGCCTATAAAGAGGCCAGCAGACGGTGTTGGCTCTACTCATCCCATTCCAACATCCAAAGCTCCCGGAGGACTTCCCCACTCATCATCCTCCTCCTCTTCTTCTTCTTCTTCTTCGTAGAGAGTTTCTGGTATGGATCTTCTGACAGAGGAGCAGATCAGTGAGTTCCAAGAAGCTTTCTGCCTCTTCGACAAAGATGGAGACGGTTTGCTCTTTTGATCCTCTGTTCTCTTTGTGTCTCATGATTAATCAGTTTATGTCGAATAGATTGCAAATCTTATGAGCTTAAGGTGTGTGCATGCATGTTTTTGGCTTCCTCTGGTCTTTTCCTGAGTGATATAAGATGGATCAGTGCATACATAATGCTGCAGCTATTTTTCTGTGATGCTGTGAAAAATGAAGATCTTGATCCCCAGTGTTGTGTACATTATTAACATGCAAGTTTCATCTTGGAAAAGTAGCAGTCGATGTGGATTGTTCCTTTGTCTGGAACGCATGCTCATGAACTGGTCAGAGTCCAAAAATCCAATCTCATGGAACACCGGAGTCTTTTGCTTTGACCTGTTCCAACATAAACACTGGAGAGAATTATGACCATCAAAAGAATCCTTAACGTGTCAACCTCATCGTGTTTTACCTGCTCCTCAATGGTTCCTTTGCCTTTGGTTGGTTTCGCAGGGTGCATCACGCTGGAAGAGCTTGGCACGGTCATCAAATCATTGGGTCAGAACCCGAGCGAAGAGGAGTTGCATGAAATGATCCGGGAAGTAGACTCGGACGGCAATGGAACCATAGAGTTCGGGGAGTTCTTGAATCTGATGTCCAGAAAAGTGAAGGTAAGTCACCAGCAAGTCATGTTCTTGAATACGGTGGCCAGTTCGATCGATCATGTTCTTCTCTGCAGGAGACTAATGTGGAGGAAGAACTGAAGGAAGCATTCAAGGTCTTCGACAAAGATCAAAATGGCTATATTTCAGCTAGCGAGGTAATAGTTAAGACGCTTCCGTCTCCCCTTTCGCCCGCCATCTAATCTTTTCCTGTTCTTGCTTGCGCAGCTGAGGAATGTGATGATGAATCTGGGAGAGAAGTTAACAGACGAGGAGGTGGATCAGATGATCAGAGAGGCCGACTTGGACGGAGATGGGCAAGTGAATTACGAGGAATTCGTGCGAATGATGATGGCTGTCTGATGCACATCCGAATTCACTCCTTGTGTCTCAAGGAACCACAGTCTATTAACGCTGTTTTGTCGTAGTAGCAAGTCCAGTCCTATTTGTCGATTCTTTTCTTCCCATTTATTCATCGGACAAGTGATATTTTCTTGTGATCTGATCGAGAATCCTTTGCGCGAAGGAGATGTGTGCCAGAGGAGGTGCTCTCAGAATCACAAACACAATTTGCTGAGTTTTATATTTGTGATCAAAGCAGATGACCACTGCAAGTTTAATCTGATGACTACTTCTTCCAACAAATAGATGAACTGTGTGTGTGGAGTGATCAAAACTGCATCTCTGTTCTGATCAACTTTATCAGAAGCTTTGCTGATGGCAATCGACTCTGGCATCATTCGAAACGATGGTGACCGATCGACAGCGGCCAAGCTCGGATCAGAACCCGAGACTTGGTGTGCAAGTTGTAGGAGTCTCCACATCTGCTTGTTTACACCTTTTCTTCTTCTTCTTCTTCTTCTTCTTGCAACAGGAAATAGAGATCAGACCATGCTCTGTGGATGTTAACTTCCATCATGTTTATGGGATGAAAAAAGAAGTGCAGTGGGTAATTACTAAAGCAAAGACTTCGATCCTAGAGTAAAATACATGGATCGAGTGTGACCTGCACTACTGGTTGCAGTGATTGAGATGCGTTTGGAGAGTTCAACCAGGAGAGTCAAATGGGCTAAGTCAGGTCAGATGTTGTGTGGACTAGGTAGGAGGTTGTGGAAGAGACCCAGGCAAACTTTTGAATGGAAGACCAGTGTATTTGTGGTATGTATGCATGCATGCTTGCTTGCTTGTTGGTGGGGGTTGAACTCAACTCTAGGATTTTATTTTATTTTTCTTTCTCTGCATGATTGATTTTTATGTCTCCTCAGCTTAAAATTCTGACAGTTGCATGGGTTTGTTCCTTAGAACAAGGGCTACTATATTGAGAAGAACATAAGTTCTCTCTCTCTCTCTCTCTCTCTCTCTCTCTCTCTCTCTCTCTCTCTCTCTCTCTCTCTCTCTATATATATATATATATATATATATATATATATATATATATATATATATATATATATATATATATATATATATATATATATATATATATATATATATATATATATATATATATATATATATATATATATATATATATCAATTAAAAATAAATAAATATCCAAATAGGATTCAGACATCAAACTACTTTGGATAGAGAAGTAATAGTTTGTAGAGTTTGGGATCATGTTACTCTACCTATTACCAAAAAAAAGAAAAAAGAAAAACTATATCATCAACTTTTGGCATTTGATTTGCTCAATTAATTGCATTGAGCCCAAAGAGTCCAAAATAGGGTGTGGCACATGAATTGATTGTTCTCAATGTCTTCTTTGGAAGGATTTGGAAGGGAGATTGTGAGATTGCTATATAGCAACGGATGACGATAGTAATTATGATAAGACTATGTTGACGTCAGATACGTCTCATGCCTCGATTGACGTGACAGTACCTGGTCAAACAGACCATAACGTCGGTCGAGGCGCATTAATGCCTGCTCAGGCTCGGTTATTCACGTCACGCCAACACCAGTGTCAGACACTACCAGCCTGCCCCCTGCAAACGGGTAGCTCAAGAAGCAGTAAGCTTCCCTATAAATACCCCCTCGTTTGTCGGGAGGAAGGGAGAAAAAAAATAGGCACACAAAAAGACTTCTTTATCTGAATCCCCCTTCACATCAACTAACTTGATCATCGGATGGGTCGGGTCGAGCACCCTGACCCAACCTTTATGCAGGGGCGAAGCCGAAGGTCCCCACGAGACGCGAAGCCGAGGAGTTCTTGCTCGGAGGAGACAACGACATCATCCCGACCACCTTGGTGGACTCGAAGACTGTCTCAAGAAGATCCCTATCATTCGGACCCGAACCCAATCGCGTCGGCCTCGAAGCCACGACTTAAGATTGTTTACACGAACACCAACCAAGCTTAAATTATCCATGCATGCAAAATTGGCCCATTCCTGCAACACCTCTCTCTCTCTCTCTCTCTCTCACTCACTCATTTCTTTTATCCTCCTACTTGGACATAGTTTATAGTGTGCTCTTCACAAATTCTATTAGTGATACTCTTTTTTTTTTTTCTTCTTATTAGTGCATTTGCCGGTTAAGGTTCAAAGTAGTTGGAGTGGAATGGCTAGCAGTAAGTGTACTTACTGTTTTGATTGAAGGCTAATGATGAATGCAACCTTGATCACTTTTAAGATATGACATGATTTCATAACTAGTTTGTGTGGCCTTCATCTAGCAGCTAAGGATAAGAGTAAGATTTGAAATTTGTGATTCTGTAATGACAGGATAAACTGCTGGAAAATGCAGAGACTTCTGAATTTTGTGAACCTGTGAAATCTCAAAGATTTAAGCACAAGAGGTTGCATATCTTTCACCATATATATGAATCTGATCTAAAATGTTTCCATTGTAGTTGAAGAAAAACCTGATGTAGAACAAATCTATAATTATCAACATCGAAACCATTTCGAAGCTATGGTCAGTCCTTAATTCACTTCTGCCACTTTATCTAGGTTGAGATTTGTATGCAATCCAATCTAAGAGAATCCCTCTAATAACTAAAATAAACAATGCATTTGTTTGAGTTCATGGTTTTGACACTTCATGGAGTGGTTCAATTTATCATTTCACTACATATCAGAAAAGAAAGGGGCAATAGAGAAGAAGACAGCCTCATAAACTTAATCTTTCACAGACATATATAAACCACATTTTCTTGGGTCCAACCACTACTTTAACTATGAGCAGTCTCATGGGAGCTCAATCATCAATGGAACTCTTGGAAGTACTCCTGATTCACCTTCAACAGGAAAAATTTGTTGACAAAGAAGAATAACTTTAGTTCAGTTGGATATCATACCTTCAATTGAGTTAGAAATCCTAAAAAAGAACAAAGTCAAGTGGTTAGATTTTGCAATAAGTCCCTCAATTTGTTGTTCAAGCCAAAGTAACACAAAACATATTTACTGAGTCCACAGTGAACCATGCAAATCTTTCAATGCAGACTTGATTAGAGTGGTTTAGAATTAATTCTTACAACCAATACTCTCCCCTCCCCACAAATTGATAACAGAATAATCACCTGTGTTGACCTAAAAGGTCAGTAAAAATGCTATCAAATTCTTTAGGAACTATTTCCTAGATATCATATTCAACTTCATCCTTTTCCTTTCACAACACCCTGTGATGTCTTAAGGTAGATGGTGGAGTTCTGTAAGTAGAATTTCCATCACAATGTGTTCATGATGTCAATTGAGCTACTTTCTTTCATTTAGTATTTTTATCCTACTTATTTGGTTCATCTCCTTAACTCACTACCGACACACGGATCTATCTATTCAAAGTTCCATAAATTTTGGATTATTTTTTGTTCAGAGGATAATTTCATCATTTTATGTGTTCAAATTCTTAGTTATCGGACGAACCAATCGTTTCAATATTATTTACATTAAAGTAGATACCATTTTATTCTTTTCGTTTAGTGTTGATGAAGATCAACATGCTTCGTGCGCGTTATCTACTTCGTGACTATAAGGAGAGAAAAGAATTCTTTTGATACTCACTGCAAATTTCAATAGCAGGAATCATGCTTGGAACATGGAGGGATCGAAACCTATGAAGCATGATCGATCACCTACCTACCTCGAGCATTTGAGATATCCACCTACAATCAATCATACTGCCTTATATTTGTTGACAATACAATAAATCACATTGTTGTGCTGCAAACACATCAAGTTCCGATCTTATCGTACATGTTTCTTCGAATTGAGTTCGACTATGATCGAGCCAGCCAACTAAAAAATGTTTATTCGGTAAGAACAAATACCAAATCTTAAGTTCATAGCTGTTGTGAGCTGAAGAAAAGCCCTCTTAAACAAGTGGAGTGAAACTTTGTTCGAATTTAGGTATCATATGAATGAATGGCCTTCTTCGGTGTCTTGTTTGAATCTAATGTTGGCCTCCTACTTGGATCGATAAACGTACAAACACCAAGCCAAGGATCCTTTCTAATGGTTAAAGATGGTAATCACTTCACATGATTTCTCGAATCGAATTTTACTCCGTCGACAACTAAGTAACTCTTAAACAAGCCGAGATCGATAGCAAAGCTAGATTATGATCCAAACCATCTCGCATGAAGTTTATATGAGATACGACCGTCATTAGTTACTGATTTCTTTTAACCCTTACAAAGAAAAATGCCGGTGCAATATGCATCCATCAGGCTGAAAAATGATATCAGGAAATTGGATATTTTGGCTCTAAAGTATGACATGCATGCATGTCACATTTTATCTGATCCTCTTACCTTTGGCATTCGTGTTTGGCTTTCGGCATTCCTCTTATGTTTTGATGCTCGAGTCACTACCATCTCACAGGGAACTAAAAGTAATGAGAAGCCATGAGAAGAAACTTGTGCAGGCATATGAATATAGCCATACCATTTTGGTGATGAGCTCAAGGGAGGTTTCACAGGCTTTTTGGATTGCATGGAAGCAAAACTCAGCTGCAGGAAGCGAACAACACTACATGAGAGCAGGATATATATATACCTAATCAGCATTTATCTCCCACTGGTAAATTAGCATGCAGTGACTGATGCGTGGACATCAGACAAATAAATCATGCAGAGATTGATGGACTCCTTGGCACACTTGTAGCAAGCAAGAGAATAGAGATCCAAGGTTGTCAGAGAAGCAACAAATTAACATCAATGAGCACCTTTGAGATGAGAGACAAGCTCATTGAATGAGTACTAGAGAACAAAACCACATATTTGTATGTACCTCAGGAAAATGAATGCAGAAGAGAGAGAGAGAGAGCTGTACAATATCTGTCCTCTTTCTGATCTATCAAACTAGTGATCATGTAAGGCTTCAGAAAGAAGAGGGAAAAAAAATGGTAACTGGTAAGTGCTAGGTTGAAGCATGTAGTTTGCAGTAACAAATCCCAGTTCTAATAGATTAACTGCAACTATACTAAGTCCATGTTGTTCATCATAAATTAGGTCAGGCAATCAAATTGAGAACCTGTGGGACTGCAGCATCTGCAACAGATAATATGAGCACAAAGTGCAACAAATGGATCATATCATTCAGATTATAGTATATTCATGAAGTCACAATACAAAATTTGCATGCAAATGTTGGTGCTGAGGAGAGCAAATTAAAAGGTGAGAAGACATGGAAAAATACATGCTATGGTAAATGAGATTTCTGACATATGTTGTTGATAAATGAAACTTAGGGTTTTACTCTGTACCTGTTGCAATTCAAAGAAACTACTGGAGGAATAACAAATCTTTGTCTAAGAGAATATATAGTGCAAAATATGGTGGTCAAATCAATTCATCAGAGCATGAAATATAATAAGCACTCACAGAGGATAATTTGTAGGTTCAGCTCTCAAGGCCGACCTCTCAAACTTGCGGGTGGGTCATCTTTGCGTCACAAAGAATCAACAAGATCAGCATAAAGAATAATAAAAAGCAAGAGTGATGGATTCCAATTTAGCGACCTCTTCTCTCTGTCTCTCTCTCTCACAGATCACAGAGAGAGAGAGAGAGAGAGAGAGAGAGAGAGAGAGAGAGAGAGAGAGAGGTTAAAGTTAGGTTTCTCATGAAAGCTCGATTAATAGGTTTAGAGGGAGAAAGAAATTGGGGATCGAAACATAGTTTTGGTGCCCCCACCAGTAGATGAAGCTGCAACATGATCTGCATGTCCTCATCCATGATCTGGAAGATAAAAGAGGATGGAGTTATCAGATCATGCTGGCAGCTTGAGCTTCTCGTGGTGCACCACCCTCACCATCAAAACTCATGGCCCTCTCACACAAGATAGAAAGATGGATGGCTCTTCTCTAAGGCGGCTGTGGAGGAGGAAGAAGGTGATGAGGGAAAATATATAGGACAAAGGAAGGGGAAAGGCTTATTATCGTATATGCTTGTCATTGGTAGTCTGGTTTAGCTTTAAAGGCTAAAGGAAGACTATGAATAGTGCAAAAGTGTGGTCCAGAATCAAAAGACAACAATGAATAATGTCATGCATGTTGGGGCTTATTAACTTGGAGAGAGAGAGAGAGAGAGAGAGAGATGCATGGGACCATCTTGCCTGGGCCTGCATGTGGTTCTCACAGAGCTTCACACTTCACTAGGTTAAGGATGAGGAGAGCATATCAACGAGTACATGTGATCTCTCTTGGGTGGGAATGGGAGAGAATAAACTCATTCATCTTTGGAATCTTTGCTTTCCTAAACAATTCATAGGTTACAATGAACATTGCATTTTGTTGTCTATTACAACTTTTGTAATCAATGGGTCGGTCAACTCATTATGATTTTATGCACATATAGTAGTCAATAGTTAAGAGGTAGACTTCATACTGATAACAATTTCAATGCAAAAGAAATTAGTATTCACCAATTCAATTGCTAAATACTTCACCAATTCTTGTTGGATCGACTCGATTTACTTGAGTTGATCATTCACAAAAAAAACAAAAAAATTGAGTGAATAAAGATAAATTTGCTTTAGAAAATATTCATTAAAGGACTTGAGTCTGGTTGGTATGTATGTATGTATGCACCAATTTGATTTATTACACATAATTTTTACATCTTAATCCATCATGTTCTTTCCCAATTCCCATTACGCATTATACTATGCAGCATCATCCTCATATGATGCTGCTGCTGTTCTATCAATTGCTTAAAGCAGCTGCCTGGTGCAGATTTCCTATACGGCAGCATACTGAAATCAGTACACACCATCAACAGCCTAATTCGAGCAATTGAGAAAGTGATGTGTCCGATGAGAATCTGCTTTTGGGAACAAGGAAATTATAATCTACAAAAAGATTAAAGGGAATGAGAGAGTTGTTAGAGACAAGAAAACATGTCGGCAAAAGATTTGCACTTGTTCTAAGCTCATACAGTTGTACACTCAGGTTTCTTTCAGGTGTCTTTTGCTTTCTATTTCATTTCAGAAAAGTCAACCAAAATTAGCATGATTTTTTGATGAAAATGTACATATACTTTGCCATGGGCTATGATTAATCTCTTCCTCATACTAACTGCGGTCGTTTTACTATCCTTGCAAGATTAAAAAAAAAAAGAAGAATAAACTTGGCAATAAGAAAATTACTAGATGAGGAACTTTCAGCATCTGCTTGGTGTAAAAATGGGCCACAGAAATGTAAGATTATGCCTCGAACTTGGAAAAAGTTAAGACTTTTGATCCATGCAGCTGAACTAAAAATCATTAGTTTGGTAGTATATGCTACCAATACAGCTGAAGTTAGAGCATGAACTCGTTTGTATGAACTAAAAATCATTAGTTTGGTAGTATATGCTACTATATGCTGAGTGCAAGTCACAAAGAAACAGCAAGTAGCTATTCTTTTCACTTGTTTAAGATGACAGTCTACACATTCTTCACATAGTTTTCAACAAATTATATCCTCATAAATAATCTGATCATAGCTGTATGGTTGAAACAATGTTAGTCATATTTTCCTTGTATATGTCTGTCATATCCCAAATAGATTAATTATGGTATATATATATATATATATATATATATATATATATATATATATATATATATCATATCCAATGTTTAGTTGGGCAAGTGTTAAAATGATTACTATGACCAGACATACATGGGTTAGGTCATAGTGATAGTGAGTTATGGAGTGTGAGATTTGCCTGATAAACTTTTCTACTTGATGAGGATTTGCCTGGCAGCTTCACTCATTCCCTTGGGCACTTCTCAGGCACAAAACAAGTATGGAGTATAGTTGCATGAGAGAGAGAGAGAGAGAGAGAGAGAGAGAGAGAGAGAGAGAGAGAGGAAAAGGCCTTGTGATCAAGGGCATATGTTATGATACTTATGCCAGCCATTCAGAAAGGAAAAGGAGGGTGGGCCAAGGACTGAATCATTGAAAGCTAGCATGAATCATATCTTAGGTGAAGATAGATTGATGTTGCAGAACCATGTGAATTCTTGAAAGACACAAACAAAGAAAGAATAAACAAATTTAAAGCTTTATGACCTTTACACTCCTGCCACAAACACACTAAAATCTCACAAACATCTAATCGGATACAACCACAAGAACAATCACTCTACCGAAAACTATATCTCAAGAGAGATAACAAGAAAAAGATCAGAAAGGAAAGAAAAAGATGCGTGGGTGCAACTACCAAACCAGAAGAAACCTAGACCAGATGAAGGGGATAGGAGAAAGCCAAGAATGAACACATCATAAAGCACATGAGGAACAGACTAAACCAAAAGTACAAAGGTAAAACATCATGCCCTAGCTAGTGAAAGAAGCATGATAGGAGTATGCCACACCCATAGCACTCACCCCCACCATCTGGATTTATAGAGGATGAGGTGTTGAGAGTGATGGTGCAATAGAAATCTCTCACAAGGAAAGAACTCAAGTGTTGATGGTGGTGGTACACAAAATAAATATATTTAAGCCAAAGCCCAAAGTAGCTGAGACTAATGGATATTGTACTGCACGTAATAGCTTCTACATGTAAGTATATTACTCCAAGATGGATAGCAAATTAACCTAGGTTGAGATCAATATAGTTTATGGCTTCCAAGAGGGGATCAAATGGAGTGTGCTCCTCCTCCCTCCCTCTTCAAATTTTTTTGGCTTCTTGTACAAGGATGGGCGCATGGTTAATTTTCTAGTGCAGCGTGCATGCGTATATCTTAGTTTATCGTGCAATACATGCGTCATTACATCTAGCTTGATTGATCGATTAATTAAGAACAAGCTCCATCAATTTGTCTCCTCTATTTGCTTAGCTTTTGATCGAGAAAACATAATGTTTCTATAGAGGAAGGGCCAAACAAGCCAAAATGGAGGTGATGCATCAACTGTGAGCTCATTTCAAAAGGATGCATGCCATTAGGAACCCTAGAATCAGCAAAACCTGACTTGCTGTGGTCCAGTTCTTGCTTCATGATCAGTGCAGTGGCCTTCCCTTTTTCTTGCTTCATGATCATTGAATTGCTGTGGTCCAGTTCTACACTCCCCCATTCAAAACAATACTGACCTCCAACAACAGGCACAAGAAATCCAATATCCATTTTCTTTCAGCTTTATACGAAAAAGTTTTACAGATGCTGATTAAAGAAGAAAGCATACCGATCGATATGTTGTCATTTAAATTTTCAGTCTGGTCACTCAAGGATTTGTGTAAGGTGATTGATTTCATAGGTTGATGATGCACTTGAGGCAATCGATAATATGCAGAGGAAAATAGCATGGAAAGCTAGTGAGAACTGAGATTCTACTGAAGCATGAGAAGTCAGATGTACTGAATACTGATGGTGAAATATATACACATTTTCAATTATGAGTCAGAGGATGCTATAATAAATTCAATTATGATCCATTTTACAACTGAAGAGAGCTTAGATTTTACAAGTATTGGATTCACAAATCATTTCTTGATTTCAAAGACATAATGGTGATATCAAAAAGATGTAAAAGCCTTGATTTGCTAGTAAAGGTTAAGGTCTGTGAAGTTCTTCTGGAGGAATTAAGTGTCATTAAATCTTTGACACTCAACAAGGATTCATGGATACAAACTGCACTAATTTGGCATGGAAAGAACTTGAAGCTGATGTGGGAAGCACAGAGCAAAGACATGCAAATGGCACAGTCATTGTGTGTGTGTCACACATGGCATGCAAAAGGAGAAACCAAGAGTGCAAGTGAGCCAAGCTTTGGTGGCTGCAAGAGGCAAGTGTCAGTGTCCATCCATAGATCATCCTTGTCCTGTGAAGTGATCTCTAAATCTTGTGTGTGTGATGGATATTGCACAATTGTATGTATGTATGCCCAAAAACTTCAGATGATAAATTGCATGTTTGTATTCAGATTTGAGAGTACAAACATCAGAATCACACAACTTTAGGATGGATGCCTTTCAAGTTTTTGATGGAGCTGATCACATGGGGTTCCCAAACCCATCCATTGAGCCCTAATTCTTGATGGATCATATCAAAGTCATGTCTGAAAAATAATGCAAGTTATGTTTTACCAAAACAAGATATGATATTTATGAATATGTTTTCATATAAAATTAACATGCAATAGTTTTTTTTTTTTGTATCTAATGAAGTAATATCAAAGTCATTTCTAAAAATTAATTCACAATTAGGTTTTGTCAAGACAACATCTGATATTTATGAACATATTTTCATATATAATGAATATGTTATACTTATTTTTACATGCTTCTGTAACTTTGATATTTATTAAATCATGAAAATATTTTTAGAGGCAAAATAGTTCACAATCATGTTTTACAAAAAAAAAATAATAAATTGATACCTATATGTTTTCATATCAAAATTTATATATTTTTTTAATCTGCTTCTATAACTTTTATTAGATAATTTGTTAGAAGGAAAATAATTCTCAATTATATTTTACAAAAACAACATCTGAAGTTTATGGATACATTTTTCATATCAAAATTATTTTTTTAATATAAATTTTATATTTATTAATATGGTAAAATACTTTATTCGCTAGAAGGAGGGCTTGAACCTCCGACCTTGTGGTTAACAGCCACACGCTCTAACCAACTGAGCTATTCCAGCTTATGAAATGTGTATGAAATAAATTATATAAATAACTTACATATAGTATCCACAAAACATATAATAACTCCTCTCAGTCTGCCTACCAACATGTGTTAGAACCTGAACAGAGTTTTATAATTTTCATCAAGTGCTTGCCAATGCATGGAAGTTTGAACTGAGCTATTGAGAAGATGAACAAAGCTATTTCAAACAAGCTTCTTGCATCTGCCTATCAAAATAGTGAGGCATGGTTGCAGTGCTGGTTCCTGCATGTAAGAATCCAATAACCTTATTTAAGTGAAGAGGATCCAAAATAAAGGTTATGCAGAGCTTCAAGAGAAGTGCAACAATTTCCTTACCAGTGAACATTGAAAGAGGAGTCAACTCAACTCAAAGGAGGAGATCAAATAACCTGGTTTGTTGGACAAGAACAATCATAATCAGCATAAAATAGAAAATGCTGGAACAATTTATTTATCATACATTGATGCACTGAGAATCTTCATCACTAGCTCTACATTCTTCAGTGTTTAATTTCTTATGAGGATGCAGATCACTTGAAGACACAACTTGATATATCGATGCATAATGAGACAATTTCCAAACTGCACACAGCAAGTACCTTACTTGGAAGATATTAATTATCTGCACTGGGAACACCCAGAATGTAGAGTCCTTGAACTATGTTCCGAATGGAAACTCCCAAAGTTTTTGACCTACCACAATATTAAACATTGTGAGTCCTTAGAATGGTGACTTGCAGTAGTAAGAAAGAACTAAAGAAAGGAAAGAAGAATAAACAAAGAATCCAAATAGTTGAAATAGATGGTCTGTTTCCAACAGAACACAATGGTTACTTGTTTCTGAAGGTCCAGACTTTTTGACCAGCAGTAATCTATGACAAGAACTCATGAACTGTTGTCTGCAGACAATTGGAATAGACCGTTACTGCCACAAAATTCATCTGTGAAGCAATAGAAGAAGGCACTAATACCTACCAGTCTCATGTTCCATAAGCTGATAGTGGCACTGAGATCTTCCGTGACCACTAAACTGTCCTATAAAAATGAGAGACAAGTATAGGAACTGACTACTCTCAAAAGACAGTCACCTCAGACTTCAAAGCTTCCTTATCGAATTGTCACTTCTTCCATGCTGTCTGAATTATCACTGGATAACTTAATCTGATACAAAATTGTCACTTCTAGAAATGGCATAAATCTAGAACCAGATCTTCAAAAGCTCCTACAGTGTCACCAGTTTGTTACTTGCTTTTTATTTCAAAGGATTTCACATCGAAAAAAAAAGATTATTCTGAAGAAGCTTCGATCAAACAATCCAAGGCAGTGCAAGAATGACTAATGAAGGCATCTCTCACATATCTACGATAAGATGGCATCTTAAAACTTTTTCAAAAAAAATGTAATTGAGGACCTGAAAAATATGTCTTCTAAATCACGCACTATTAAGGATCCTTTTGTACAAGCAATGATGTTCACCAGTCCATCCGAATCTTGGCAGCGAGGCATATAGCTGGATATCGATATATGTCTCATTCATTTTTAAATACTTTATTGTATACAATTACATACTAGTACCAACTGGTCCAATTGGTTACAAAAACCAGTATCAGACTAGTATTTAAACCCTACCGTAGATGCAAAAAGCAAAATGCAGAGAGAGGTCTAGAAAAACTACACGCATATGGCAAAGGCAAAATTAGTAGTTTATCTAATTCATGAACAAACTACGTCTTCCAGAGACCATTGGTCTAACATTTTGTAACAATTAAAAGATAATTTTGATGTGAGATGCAAGCTTCACGGAAAAGCGCTTTCGAATCATAATTTTGATGCCCCATCTCATAACCATAACGCTCCAATGCTTCCAAAACATATCCTTTCCTGGAATGGATGTCCGAATAAACTATTGGCTACTAGAAAATAAAATAAACGATCTTTCTGAAAATGTTGCATCCAAGATCCAAATTTAAGTCTGGCATCGAACATAACAAGGCATCGACATGACATAAAGAGCAAAACATTGACCAAAAACGAGCCGTCTTCAACGAATGTAACAAATCCCGAATCTAAAGAGAGCCTAGCAGTTCCAAGATTCTCTCTTTCCTCGTGGTACATCAGGAAGCAAAACAACAAGTGAGGGCCCAAACAAGGGAAGATCGATTTCGAACCTGTAGAGAGTGGGATTGCCGGGTTCCAGGTTGACGACCGTACCATAAAGTATTCACCGGCTTTTAAGACCGTGTTCCCGTTATACTCAAAGTCGCTCCTCCTCCGGCGATTCCACCGGACGACGTACCACCACCGGCTTCGGCCACCAGTCTCACTCGACCCCCTTAGGGTTAGGGTTTCAATCGTTTGATTTACATTAAGGATAATGTTTCGGTACTTGTGTTTTGTACCTACTTATGTACCATTTGCGAATAAGTTGGGGCCCACAAACTTAATAGTCCGGCTCATAGACATCGGTAAGTCGCTGAGAGTGGGTCTAAAGAGTTTGTAGAAACCCAAACCCAAGCGGCAATCCTAAATAATGTTTCCAAATCCATTTAGGATTATCTAAACAATGATATAAATTTCTTTTCTCCTCAAAAAAAAATCTTGTTATTTAAGGAACAATTTCATTAATACATTATGAAATATGTTTCACTTATATATTTTTTTTTAATTTATAGATATCATGAATGTCTTTATAAATTTTAGATTAATTTATGTGGATTAATGCCATTTAATCACTATAAAATTATAAATTGAAAATAAAATATTTGTTTAGCTTCTAGTGATGCTTTAATTCATCAACTATGAGTTATTCCTATCCAATGCAACAAGCTTTTATTAGAATTATGAATGCCACAAAAATAAAAAAAATAAAAAAACAGTTCTTGAAAATGATTCTATGTTGTAATATAGTTGAAGTCAAAGTTTTAATTTGAAAAATATTTCATAAATCATCTCTGAAATCTTTTTCTTAAATTCTAATATTAAAAATAATTCAAAGATGTCTAAATCAAATCTACTCACTCACTAAGGACACAAGGAGAGAGATTCTAATTATATTACCAATATACTTGCACAAGTGAGAATAATTATCTAAGGCGTCTCCAAGATTAAAAAAAAAAGTTTAGCTCTTGATATATTACTTGTATGAAGACTAAGACTATGAGAGATTTTTTGAATTAGTAAGCTAAGATAAGTTCATGTGGATGCTGAGTGGTGAAAAAAAATAATTCTTTAATATTATGTTAAAATGAGCTCTTGTATTGATCATAAAGAGGGAGAATATCTTATAAAATATTATACAAGGAGGTAGCTCTCAATCGTTCTTTTTTTCATACGGTCTACAATTTACTATTTTAGACTCTTGTGGCAAATTAACGGTGTAAACTTCTATTTCAATTTTTTTAACTTGATGGCACATAAAATGCATATGTCGGATGGACGATGATTAGTTGATTTTTTTTTACATTAATTGAGTTTTTCTAACTCATATGTCTCGTAAATATCAAAATTTATATGATATTAATCGTTCTCCTACGGAGTAATGTCAGTCCAAATCAAATGAAAATGATAAAAAGAAAAAGGTATCTTTTTGTATATTGTTGAACAGTTGCTATCACAAAATAATTGGATGAGCAAAGGTGTTTGATGGAAAGTCAACCCAAAATGGTGGCTTTGGGCCCTCCTCTTCGGCTCGCATGAAATGAAGGCTTTATAGAACTTCTTGTCCTCGTATTTATGATGCAATTGCACACCAACCGCTTCCAACTATTGATCATGAAATCACATCGATCAAAATTAGATGAATAAAGCTGGTGATTTTGTTGATGTGTCGTCGGTGACGTGAAAGTAACATTTGTGCCGTTCGTCCGAATGATGGCACGCATGAAACGTGGAAGTACCATAATCCATGTTTGCCATGAAATGATATCAACGTTGACACATCCAAGAGTTATGGCAGACTCTTATAGCAATTTTAAAAGATTTACTGTAGAAAATAGTTGAAAGAATTAAAGATGATTGAGTTGGATTGCTCGTAGATTAAAGGCTTGATGATGCATAGCATCTTTACTTACCATCCTAATTAAACCAGTCTTATCGATGACGATGATAATTGTTAGGGTAGATGTCGATCATCTTTTGAATTACTCATATTTGGTTCGGACCGGTACGTAAGTGTAAAAAGCTCTCGATTAACGAGTGTTCGGATGCTCGATATGATACTGATTTACAAGAAGATTGAGGTCGGATGAGATTTTGATATAGTCTCTTCGATACTTAAGTTAGTGTTTGGGATGAATATATATATATATATATATATAATCAGTTCATAAAAATGTATTCTGCACATTATAATTTATTATAGTATCATCTACAAATGATAAAAGGCATACACCTAAGAAAAGTTCTAATCCACTATCATCTAAAAATAACACAAAGTAAAATACTTTTAAATACGATTAATATATATAAAAAATATTTCTTATATTTAAGAATATTCAACTTAAATGGATAAAAAAAAACATTATAAATGGTTTGTGGTGAGTGACAAACCACATAGAGTCAGTCCAACCAAGAAAGTTACTATGATCGCATCATCATGACTCATATTGGGCATCAACAACAGATGCACGGATCTCACTGACCACAGCATGCAACAAGGATCGGCTACCAACCCTGTAAATGCATGAACACGACCACCCACTATAAACAGGAAGACTGACAACTACTCCAGACCCGATTGATTCCACATAAACTATTCTTCCAGGAAGAACTCCTCCTCCTCCTCCCACTCCATGATTCGTGACGGCTGATGATGCTGATATATTCGTGACAATGATCGATTAACCACAATCGTTAATCGAATACTAACTTTGTGGGACGTACGTTAACTATGGTCAGTGTCTTCATCATCGGCTAGAAAGGCGATAACAAGAAACTTGAATTGGTCTGACCGTCGAAAAGAATCATTCTGGAAGTGAGGTGATGACTCGGTGATTTGATTGAATTGATCTCTTCAGAGCTACCATCCTAAGCATATATTTGATGATAGCTAGCATCCACTTTATCCCCCAAAGCATACATATATATATTTGATGGCTGAACTCATCCTCAGCATGATTTGCGACATCATCCAACGATTAAGCCTGATAAGAAGAGACCTTCCCCGATTGGGTTACCCAACGATGATTACTGATCTGTCGACATGCCCAAGCTTACCGAGTCTGCTATTTTATGTTCATGCTATTGGAGCATATTTGATGCATGGTAGGTTTGAGTCAAGATCATAAGCTAAGAACAAAAGGAAGAAGAAGAAGAGTTAGTAGATGGCTTGCTGACGATGGATTAAACTGGCATGGGATGGCTTCGATTGCTGTCTAATGCGTGTATGAAACGTCTACTCAATCATTGGTAGGTAGATATATATATATACTATAGTGTCCTATGTTTGTAATCTTTGTTGTTGGAGATCATATCGTATCGCATAAACAAATCGGAGGCTCACGACTATGGCTACCAAAATGCACTCAGATGTCGATAATCCATTTCGAACATAAGAACAAACGCTACTTCCTTTTCATTCATGGCCATTTGTCTCAGGCAAGATCGCACAAACTGACATGAAATATTCGGGTTTGGTTTCTGCTTTCATGGTGCAAGGCAAGAAGAAATTTCCTGGATCCATAGAATGCATCAAAGGTAATGAATGATGCAACGACTGTCGTTGTATCACATCACATCAAAGGAAGACATG
This sequence comes from Musa acuminata AAA Group, assembly GCF_036884655.1. Lineage (NCBI taxonomy): Eukaryota > Viridiplantae > Streptophyta > Magnoliopsida > Zingiberales > Musaceae > Musa > Musa acuminata. Next base: position 1,130,693 of record NC_088344.1, read on the forward strand.
AGACCGATTCCTGTTCCTTCTCCCACCCATTCTCCTCCAGATATTGTTATCCATGGGAGGGAGAAGTCGGTCAACCTTCATTTCCTGAATACAATACCCGACCATTCCACCGAAACACAGACAATGAGAGAGTGGAAGACTCATGTATATAAGCGTAGCCAATCTCTAAGACAGGCATCATATCTCCTTCATCGGGGAACCATGAGCAGCACAGGGTTTCACGGGTGCTTGTTATGCATCCTCTTCCTCTCTCTCCCCCTCCTCTCGCTGGCCGAGAACTATCCCCCACCCAACCCGAGGCTGGAGAAGGCCTACGTGGCTCTGCAGGCATGGAAGCACGCCATCACGGCTGACCCCAAGAACTTGACCCACGATTGGTGCGGTCCGCACGTCTGCAACTACACCGGCGTGTACTGCGCGCCGGCCCTCGATAACCCCCACGAGTTCACCGTCGCCGGCATCGACCTCAACCACGGCACCCTCGAGGGGACGCTACCGGAGGAGCTCGGCCTCCTCTCCGACCTCGCGCTCTTCCACCTCAACTCCAACAAGTTCCGCGGCGCCCTGCCGTCGTCCTTCAAGTGCTTGAAGCTCCTGTACGAGCTCGACGTGAGCAACAACCAGTTGGAGGGGTCGTTCCCCTCCGTCGTCTTGGAGCTGCCCAGCCTCAAGTACCTCGACATCCGCTACAACCGGTTCTGCGGCGACGTCCCCTCCTGCGTCTACAACCTCAAGCTCGACGCCTTGTTCATCAACAACAACGACTTCACCTTCTCGATTCCCGACAACATCGGCAACTCCCCCGTGTCGGTGCTCGTCTTCGCCAACAACCAGATCAGTGGCTGCTTCCCCAAGAGCATCGGCAACATGCACGAGACCCTCCGAGAGCTGATCATCCTGAACACCGGCCTCCGAGCGTGCATACCGCCGGAGATCGGGATGCTGAGGAAGCTGAGGGTGCTCGACCTGAGCTACAACCACCTGGTCGGCCCGCTGCCGGAGAGCATCGGGGAGATGAAGAAGCTGGAGCAGCTGGACGTGGCGCACAACAAGCTCTCGGGGAAGATACCATGCAGCATCTGCGACCTGCCGAGGCTGAAGAACTTCACCTACTCCTACAACTACTTCTGCGAGGAGCCACCGAGTTGCCTGAAGATCAAGACCCACGACGATCGCAAGAACTGCTTCCCGTTCCGTCCGGACCAGAGGCCCGAGGAGCAGTGCATGGCCTTCCTGTCCAAGCCGAGGTACTGCGACTCCAACGGGTGCATCGCGCACCCCCCACCGCCTCCACCACCACCTCCTCCGCCACCGCCGCCGCCGCCCGTTCATCATCACTACTGAGACCCACCGGTGGGTGACCGCTACATGTGTTTACGATTATCATATGTCAAATTGGATGGAAAAACTGCAATGATTTGTGGACTTTTAGGTTCGTTGAACAGAGAATAAGGACTCGTAAGCTTCTTAGAATCCTTCTTCTTCCTTTTGCACACGGTGATTGCAGAATAAATGACATTGTAGCTACCATTGACAGGGACATGCAGTGCTATATGAATGCTTTTTCCTTGAATCGATGCCCTGTAGAAGATTTGTCATGATCCTACTCCAAAAACCACATTGATCAAACCTTAAAAGAACAGATAACAATGTGACAGACCTGAGACATCGTTACATTATACTCAGCATGATCATGTAGCAGGGGTCACCTAACAGAGTGCTTGGCCTTTCCTCCGTCAATGTCTCAAGGGTGACAGCCTGTTCTGTACCGCAGACTGGGAGACTATTCAATGGTTATTTGATTGTTGACATGATCGGAACAAGGAGCTGTTGTTGGCCATTCTCTTTCTCCACGCCTAATGCCAACTGAAGGGTCTTCGTATTGAAATGGTCAGCCGCCTCCACAGCTTAAAGATTTAAAGTAGATGTTTGGTAGAAATTATTATTATCTTCTCAGTTTTCTTATATCTGTCATCCAAAACATTCAACACATAATAAAATATTCCTCTCAACGAATGGTCGATTTTTATAGGGGAAGACGATGGTTGGCTTTGCTCATGGAACCCACTGTGGGTGTGCCCCACACGTAGGTCAACGCATCACTTGGTTAGACTCGCGTGGCCTTATATCATTGGATCCATTTGGGTCAGTTTCACACGTGGCTTTATCTCAGCGTTTCCTCGAAACCACCACGACCCACTTGTGGGTCCGCTTCTTCAGTATCCCACTCTTTATATCCAATGACAAGACAGGTACGGAAACGCGTAGCGTCACGCATGGGAAACGTATTTATGTCTCTGGAACAAATCCCTCAGTAATGAATCAACGGCCGAGATCACCTTTACGCTTCCCCTTCGCCCACACATCGCCGCCGACCAGACGAGCACGCGAAGGAAGAAGATGGCGTTCATGGCGTCCATAACTCGTCGCAAATTCCCAGTTCGAACCTTAGATTCGCCGATGAGAGCGTCCGTATCTTGCCGCCGTCTGCATAGGCCAGCTACCTCGACGCCTCCGACATCATCGAGGCCGCCCACCGGATTGGTGGATAGATTGGCCCTAAAAGGTTCCTTATGTCTCGAACAACAAGTCACTGATCCTTATTTTGTTCGTGTGTTTTGGTGCTCTTCGGATCTCTTGTTGTTGCTTGTAGTTATGTGTTGAAGTAGGTAGGGATTGGGTGATGGACGAACCTCCGATTTCTTTTGAATGTGAGAATCTAGCTGTTGCAAGCTTAGCCAAAAAGTGTGTGGACTTTAGGTGAGTAAAGATGTTTAGGTTCCTGAAACATCTAAATTTTCATTTTAGTAGTAGGAGCAGGTTCCACAAATTCAATCTTTGATTTCACATTATGCGAACCTAATAGGAGTTGGCAAAAATTGTCATTTGGAAGTTAGTGATGACACTGTAAAGTGCGAAATGGAGAAACTTGAAATGAGAGGTTTCATTCTGCTTTTTCTTATGAAGGTCTTGGGAGTAGTTTGGCCTTCTCCATAAACAAAGTCAGGACTCATGTTACATCAGAAATATCCAGCACCATTGTTTTCTTTCATTTGTTTGAGTCTCTACATAAAAAAGGAAATTTGATGTTAGGTTAATATGAAGATAAAAGTGTTCAGTTAATATAAAAAACTAAAAAAGATCAATATAGGCTCTTTTCAAGGCTTATAAAGTGTATTTAAGCTGTCAGTCATGCTGTAGTGCTAGGTAAACTGTGCAAGCTATGATGTTTCAGGAACTATTTCCAATTCCTGATGTCCCCATGTTTTAGATCATCCACCCAGGTAAACTGTACCATTGTCTACCATGGGTGACAAATGGTCTTTTCCAGCATTATAGCTGATACTTAATCTTTTTGTCATGCAGACATGTGCATTATGCATATGACACTAACTTCACAGTTTAATTATGATATTTAATGCCATCTGTTTTTAGTGAGAATTGCTGCTCGGTGGTCAACTCTTATTCTGTACCTTCATGATAGAAGGTCACAAATTGAATGAAGATCTCAGGTTTGTTACATATGTTACCATCATCTTAGAGCTGGTTACCTTTTTTTTGGAAGATGGATATTTGCTTTGTCTTAGGAAGCACAACCAACAAAATCTTCTTCTCATACACGGAGAGATATATATATTTACGCTTTTTCCGTATACTTTTTTTCTAAAAAAATTAAAACATTACCATCCATCAAACTATTCTTGTGCTGCTGCTTCAATGCAGCTAGAGTATGGATTAGTTCTGAATTAGGAAATTTCATTGAAAATTGTCTGTTGAAAATACATTTATAGAATCTAAAAAATTTCCCCCCTTTCTTTTGTTCACTGATTGCTTTTTTTCAAGGTATGAGAACATACCAAGGTCCAGATGAATTTGTTGAATCTTTTGTGGGAGCACAACATGAAGCTGCTGATTCCTGTGGCACAAATGCTCTCTTATCAGAGAAACACATAAGTCATCCCAGGCATGTGGAAGTACAGGTATCATTTTTGTATAAAACTATCTATGCCGTATCACTAAACTGCATTCATGGTGTACTTAAGATCACACCATCTTTTCTGCAATGGTTACCTGCCTTTTTCTTTTGTACCACCCACTAATGTGTTTTCACTAATATAAGTGAACATGCAGCATTCTTTGAGTTTAACAAAATTTCCTCAACGATCTGTATAATCCAGACTAGTTCTTTGATTCAAAAAAAAATTTATCGAAGTCTACACCATGATTCATGCAGCATTCTTTAATTCATGCTGCCATTTATCCCATGCTCACCTTTTCAGTTGAAAATGCATATCTACAAACAATGGATTTTTGGCTACTTTGTACTGACAAGTTGACTGAATATGCTCACCTTCAATTTACTGTAGCGGAGTCATTGTTAATAATAATATGCTCAGTTGTCTTTTTTCCTATGGTTCATACTAGAATATATTCTGAATACCAGGATCCCCGTGCTTTTGCAGGTTGCAGAATTACCTACCAGCATAAATCTTCTCTAGCTTTCTTGCACAAGAAGTGATGTAAGTGTTAATAATAATATTAATTTAATGTTCCGATTAATGCAAATAGCAGGTAAAATTGTGAGGAATTGAAAATAAAGTTGAAAGAAAAATAATCTAAAAGCACAAATTGTTGTGCTAAGTGTATTCCTCAAGAGATTGCTCAAGATATTGTGAGCATGATCAAAGACCTTAACATCTACTTCCATGTCTTTGCAGGGTTTCTCTTCACATTTCTCCATCTTGGTTCAGATGGTAAGTCTCTTATTCTCGAGTACAATTTGGACTGAAACTTTCAAGACCAGAATAATCAAATCTCCTTGTGTCCCAGAAGTTTCCTTGCCATGCCACCAAATCTGTTGAAAAACCAGGGTTCAGGCTTGACTCAAGAACCTGGCACAGTCATTTGTCCATCATGGCTGATGTGCTTGCCCGTTTTAGCTGAGACATCAGCAGAGAGCCACAAGACTCATTCTAAGTCATCATCATCATGTCATCCTCTATAGTCTTCTTATATTACCTGTTGAGTTGAATTCGGTAAATATTTCTTGCATTTAAAGGTCCCATACTTTTAAAAGTATGATACTTTCCGTGCACAATTGTCTGCCCATGGACAAATTACTTAGTGTTGGGCTGCCTAACTTATTTAGGTTAGATTGAGGGCTTGAGATCTCATCTTTTGACCAGAATCAATGATAAAATCTTGTTATCATAATTTATTATTTAAAAATAAATGAAGAAGTCTTGTGTTTGTCCATCTACTTTGAAGGCCTCATAATGGTAAATGTAAATGGTTTCGCTTGCATATAATTTATGTGCATTTTTTTTGGTGATTATTTGGTCAACTATTCTGCCAATTAAATTACTAGTCTCAAAAAGTTGACTTGACCAAGTCTAAGGAGATGTCTTGGTTATTATATAAGTATTTTATTTTTAGGCTTTGATGTGCATGGTTTTTAGGTTTTGAATTTTGGATCTACATTACCAATTTTTTTTTGGCGTATATCCCTTGTGAGATCAAGAATGATAGGGTAATAAATTTCATTCACTCTATTTGATTGTGTGGATAAGATTACAAACATTGATTCCTTTTTTTGATCGACCAAAGATTTGATTTGTTTTTGTTATAAAGAGGTTGAGCCTCAACCTTTGGGCCAATAGGGAGCTGCCAAGTGGACTCATTGTTCTAAGGTAGTTTGAGATGATCAGAATCCGAGTCGAATTAGGGCTTAATTCGTACCTCTTTATGGCTTCCCCCTCTTGTCCACTCCTCTCTCCTCTCTCGTCTCGTGGGTTCGCCCTTGTTTTCTTTTTCTCTCTTCTCCCTCTCCCTCTCCCTCTTTCCTTGCTGATGTGCGTGGAAGCAGTCGGGTTGCGTGGCGCATAGTATTTCCAACCTCACGGCCATCTCCCCTTGTCGCGCGCTGCTGGTGACGCCCCAGGTGATGTCACGCTCTTTCTCTTTCCGCCAAAGCAAAGGCATTGGAGGAGCCAATCGGAAGCCACATCCGAGGCTTTTTGATCGGCCCTCCGTCAACGAATTCGGCTGTTTCTTCGTCCTTTTTTCTTCTTGCGCCTGTTTTGACTCCTCCGCCTCCTCCTCCTCCTTGTAGGCTCGCGTTGTTGTCGTTGATTCGTTTTCCAACTGAGTTGCTGACCTTTGCTGAATTGGCTGCCCTTTCCTGCCTCCTTCCGGCCGGATCGGTGTTTCTTGCGTTTTTCTCGCTGGTAGTAGAACTGTAAAGATCGGATCTTGAAGAGAGTTGTTGCCGAATTCAGCTGAGGTGGTTAAGTTGATTGATATTGCGTTTGGTTGGGGAAATTCTGCGTAGGAGAGCGTGTAATCGAGGGATAAAGGAGCGATTTTGAGGGGAGTTTATTTCGATTCTTTATCCGTTTGCGTTGTGATGTGGAGCCACTGAAGGGTACAAAAAGATCGGATCGTCTGTACCTTTGCATCTGTCTTGACATTGGGACTGTTGGGTTGATCTGTCGTCATGGATTTGGGCAGCAGAAAGAAAGAGAAGGGTCCTGAAGTGAAAGATTTGGGGGATAAACCAAAACTAAAGGGATTCAGAAGCTTTGGGAGTAACGATATGTTCTTCAGAGCAGACAAGATTGATTTGAAGAGCTTAGATATCGAGTTGGAGAAGCAAATAAACAAAGCATGGAGCAAAGAGAATGGTGGTGCCAAAGGGCCGAAGGAGGAATGGGAGATTGATCTATCTAAGCTGGAGATTCGCTATGTTATAGCTCAGGGGACATATGGTATTGTGTATAGAGGAACTTATGATGGGCAGGACATTGCAGGTACTTTTTTGTTTCACTTTTGGTGCTAAATGTTGCATTCTCTACTTTCCTGAGTTTCTACATGCACATCTTATATCATTTGAATTAGTGAAAATTTATTGCAACCTCATAGCTCTATTTACTTCATAATCCTGATCAATTGATATTGGAATGTTGTGGTTGTTATTTGAACAATTAATACTGTCTTCTGATCAAGGTTTTTAATTTCGAATAATACCATCCGTACCGGGCGCTACGTATCGGTCCGCCAGCATACTGGTACGCAGACTGCTCACTATCGGACGATATCGTCGATTGGAGCTGTTTCCGCTCTGTTACCATCTTAAATCGATCGGTGATGGTTGATTTCGGCCGTCGTCGCTCGTTACCGAGTGATAGTAGCCGAGGGAGAAGAAAGAAGAGGGAGAAGAAAAGGGAAACCTAGAGATTTGACGCCGCTCTCCCTCGACGATCCTGATACGTTGCATTTGTCTGCCATCATTTATTCAAAGCTGTGAAGCTACAAGAGGATAATTATTCAGAGGGGATGGCAACTTTAAACTATTAGTTATGGCACATAATATTGTGATAGGTATTACTGCAGTTGTTACTTGCCTGAGACACTAAGCCAGGATTCTTAGTCACCTGCCACTCTTTCCATTATCCTTTAAATGATCAAACACTGACACTGTCAACTGTTCATCAAGTTCAGTGGCACCAGCACCCACCCTGCTGCTTCTAAGTCCATTGCCTTTGTCTATAGGTACCCATCCTAGCACTAGTGTGACATGGGCACTTGGAGGCCATCCTCCTTGCGGACAGTACATGAATTCATGTCCCAATTACTCCTGAAAAACTAATTGGTCATCTTCATTTCAGTTGGGTTCATGTATTCATTCACCAAAATAAATCCAAGCACTTGATTGCATCCAGTGTAAAGGAAAAAACCACTGTGTGGAGAAGTATAAAATTCTCATCTTCATCTTTGGCACCTTCGGAAAATAGTAATGGTCAAATGTGTGCAATTAACTTTGATTGGGTCCTCCTCTTTATTATCAATAAAATGTTACATCTTTTTCTGATTATAATAGATGTTGTATTTGAGACACAATGTACTTTGTTTTAGCAATATGAATACACGCTTTCTACATGATTATATACTAGTTGGTCTCCGTCAATTCTGGTGCTCTGCATGAATTTTTTTTGGTGATTATAAAATATAGTATATTGGAGAGCATATAGTACTTTGGTTTAGTTACATGAATGCATGCTTTCTACGTGACTATATACTTGTTGGTTACAGCCAATTCTGGTGCTCTGCTTAATCCCCAAACCAAAAGCTAGCCTGATCAAACCAAATTCTTCAAATCAGTTCAGTCTAGGACCCACAATTTTGTCAGTTTACTTGCCCACTCTTACTGGTAGCAAGGTTAACATGCAGATTTAAGTTACCTACATCCACTCTGATTCTCTAGTTGCAGGAGCCACATGCACTGGGCTTCTTTTGTAGTAATTTAAAGTGCATAAATACACTGCTGCGCTTGTTATCAATAAAGGTGTATTTTTGTTTCTTCAGCTTTTTGGCTGCTGATGGAATTAATAAAATCAATATATGTGTTTTTTTATTTAACACAGTTTAGCCATGCTTCTATTGGATTTAATGCGAAGAATTATCTGTGTAATATAGATCATAATCTCATTGAGAAAACTTGCATGTTCTGTGGAATGCATGATTATGGTTCACTAACCAGTCAGAGATTTACCCTTCTGTTGGACTTGGGGTTCTTCTTTAACTGCCCTAATTTGATTATAGCCCTTCTGCGCTAGTTGAGAAAATGATCAACTTTTTTAGAGTGGTTGTTGTTAACATCATGTATCAAGAACAGATTCAGACATTTACTTGTAATGTTGTAGATTTTGTTACCAGTATTATTTTGTTTTTGTAGTCTCAAAATTTAGAATACATAATAATCATTCTTATAATGTAGTTAAAGTGTTGGACTGGGGAGAAGATGGTGCGGCCACAGATGCTGAAATTGCTTCTCTTCGGGCATCGTTTAAGCAGGAAGTTGCTGTTTGGCATAAACTTGACCATCCAAATGTTACAAAGGTAAGCAACTTTTTGGAGGTGCAATGACAATCAATCTTGAACTTCGATGATGCTATTAATACTTGTGTTGGTCTGTCAAAAATCTTAGCTATATTATATTTGATTACATCTTGACTGTTGTTTTGTCATGTTTTACAATGTGCAAATCTTCCAACCATTTTCTGGTGAATGATTATGAGCTACTTGTTCTTTTTTGTGCAAATTTCTCTGGTACAGTGATAATTAGAGATTTCTTGTTACAGTTTGTTGGGGCATCAATGGGAACTACCGATCTCAAGATTCCACAAAAGAATTCCACAAGCAGTGGACAAACTTCACTTCCAACTCAAGCATGTTGTGTTGTGGTTGAGTATCTTCCTAGGGGAACATTAAAGCAATATTTAATCAAAAACAGGCGAAAGAAGCTTGCATACAAGGTTGTTGTTCAGCTTGCATTGGATCTATCGAGAGGGTGAGTAATGGTAGAAATGTGTGTCTTTGCTATCAAAACGTTTGGATGAGCTGAACCATCATGTTAAGCAATTTACAATGTTGCAGATTAAGCTATCTACACTCGCAAAAGATTGTGCATCGGGATGTCAAGACTGAGAACATGTTACTGGATGCCAATTCGAATCTCAAAATTGCTGATTTTGGGGTTGCCCGTGTTGAGGCTCAGAATCCTAGGGATATGACTGGTGCCACGGGTACTCTTGGGTACATGGCTCCAGAGGTGCTTATCTCTCTTCCATTTTCTGTAAACCTTCAAGTATCAGTTTTATCTTGCTTAGGTGCTGCAACTTTGATCATCTAGAATATTTTAACTAAATAAGTGGATGCTTCATATGAGCGCTATCTTCCACATGTTATTGATACAATTGAAACATGAGTTAGTCAAATATTTTTTTTACTTTTTAAACATTCAAGAAAATTCACTAAAATAACTTGTGCAGGTCCTTAATGGTAAACCTTACAATAGAAAATGCGATGTATACAGCTTTGGCATATGTTTATGGGAAATCTACTGTTGCGACATGCCATATGCTAATCTCAGCTTCGCAGAAGTCTCCTCTTCTGTTGTTCAAAAGGTATGTTGTGCCCACGATTTTGAGCTTGATGATATCTCATACTTAGGCCTACCAAGGCCCAATGTGAACTTGTCCTTTGAAATGTAATATACTCGGATGCTTAGAGATGTAAAACAAAGGCCGTAAGTTGCTTCTTGCATGACAGAATCTACGACCAGAGATCCCACGGTGTTGCCCGAGTGCTATGGCAAGCATTATGAGGAAGTGTTGGGATGCCAATCCAGATAAAAGGCCCGATATGGACGAGGTCGTGCGGCATTTAGAAGCACTCAACACAAGCAAAGGTGGTGGGATGATACCTGAAGACAAGGCACATGGTTGTTTCTGCTTCACCACGCGGTCCATAGGCATATTGTGCTGTACTTTTATGGTATACGATGAGGAGCTTTGGAATCCAATTATGCCAAATTACTATGTTGTTACTCGTCAGCTGCCAAAGTCAAGTGGTTGCAAAAAGGTTTCATGCATTGATATGGTGTGGGTTCTTGAATAAAGGTTGACACCCTCTGCAGAGCTACTTACGGTCTTGACCTCCATTATGTAAAGCATGTCTTGCATTTGGCAGACAAATAATTGCTGCAATTGCATTTATATGAAGAAACGCAAACGTGTTTGTATTTTTGTTTCATCCTGAAATTTGCAAATATTGGTGGGAAAAATCCAAGTGAGGAACATTACAAGATGATAGATAATCTTTCTGATACTTAAATATGGGAAGAGTCGATAGAAGCAAAGAGGTACTCTTTGTGTCTCGAGCTTCGATCATTCAGGACTTATCTTGTAATAGTAATGTTTACCATGGTGTTAAAGCTTGCTGTCTTAAACTTAGATCACTAGATTCAAATATATTTTCAATATGAAAAGTAATACGCATTAGAGTTTTGTATTACTATTGGATTGCTCGCTCTCACTTGTGAGCAAGGTTTCTCTTATATCGGTTATATTGGTGTTATACCGATCATTAGTATGGTGCATATCGTGTCAGTATTGATATGATATAGTATTGATATGATATATCATATGTTGATACGGATGTACCATTTGTTGATATGGTAAAATTATTGAAATAGCTTCAAAAAATTTTAGAAAATAAAAAAAAATTATATTAGATTTTTTAAAGTAGAAATAAATATAAATTTAGTAAAAAATAATTTAAATTAAAAAAGAATAGTGATACATTTTTATTAGCTTTGAGAAATATCTTTGTGATATGTTTTGAATCTTTTTTCATTAATATTGAATTATCTAAAATTATTTTTAATTTATTTTTTAAATAATTTAATTTTTAAAATTCAAATAAATTGAATAATCAATCGATGGATATGCTTGATCTACTTAAAAAAAAAAAAAAAACTAGACTCTAAAGGCGATGGATTCATGCTTAAAAAATAAACTTGATTATGATCAGCTTGTGAAGCTTTGTGAAAAATGATGTTTGAAGCTTCAAATGAAGCTTTTGGATCACAGAATGAAGCTTTTGGATTCATGCTTTACAGAGTGAACATCAAATTAATTATATTATGTATTGGTCTGCCCAATAATAAGTTGAGTCAAATGGATCCAAGTGCAACTCACTGTGATATATCTCATTGATATCTGGGCCAAGCTTCTCTCTTTTTCCACTGGTTGCTGAGTGGGACTTGATCTTATCTCACTTTCACATCATTATCACAGAGATAGAGAGGGACAGAGAGAGAGAGAGAGAGAGAGAGAGAGAGAGAGAGAGGAATCTTAGATTTTTGTGAAATCTGGGACAGGCTGAGTCAACCCAGATATGCACTCCTTACTGTTTTCAGAAATTAATTCCACATTCATCTTATTCATTCATTCATTCAATGAAAGATTCAAAACAAAAAAAATAAATACAAGAGTGTTTGGCAACAATCAAATCTATTGGTAGTTTGAAGCTTCCACTTCATATAAAAGCCATGAAGAAAGATGCAAGTGAAGAGCTTGTGCCAGCAATTCATCATCATATGTACCTCAAGTCCATGTTTGTCACCAACCAACATTCTTTTTCTTTTTTTTCATTTCTTATTTGTATCAATTTATTGGATGATTCAGTCAACAACAAACTTTCCTACAGTCTTGAGTCCAATGTTTTGAGAACTGAAGGTGGCTTTTTCTGCAACTCACACATCAATTACTCCTTTTTATGTGAACAGCTCCTGGAAAATGACATGAGGAAAAGTCCAAGACTGAGGAGGGCACAAGGCCTAGTTGGGAGAAAACCCTTTGAGAGAGGAAAGCTAAATAAGATGGGTGAGAAGGCTCTCTTAAAGCTGGAAACAAAAAAAAAAAAAACAAAGAAAAAAGAGGGAGAGGAAGAAGATGCTTTGCGCAAAGACACTGACAGATAGATGTCTCCTTTGACTGCTCCCCCCCCCCCCTCTCTCTCTCTCTCTCTCTCTCTCTCTCTCCCCACACACACATCTATGCTGCAAATGGGTCCATATGTGCTAAAGCATGTGAGTTATGCTTTCTCATTTGTTGCAATGGATTATATATATATATATATATATATATATATATATATATATATATATATATATATATATATATATATATATATATATATATATATATATATAGTCATAGCCCTCGTGCGAGGGTTGATGTTGCCCCTGTTGATCCAATCGATCCTGCGCTTGTACGTTTTGTTTTTGACCCTAGTGTGAGGAAGGAGGGGGTGCAAGTGTTATCATCATTGCTTATAGTCTGAGGGCTAGCTCTACATTCAACTATTGTCATATCATCCACACCCCTCATGTGAGGACTTATCGTCAGGCCCTCGCACAAGGGTCTGCTATTGTTACTCACAACCCCAAACCTAGTCGTTGTCTCCCTTTGCCTCACTCGTTGGCCCTCGTGCGAGGGCTCATTGTTGTCACTCGCAATCCTAAAGCTGACTGCCCCTGTACTACTCGTGTGGGATTACTTTCCTCTATCTCGTGTTTGGCTTCCATCGGATTCATCGTCACCTCCTAAATATGTATGAAAACTATCAACATAAAGAACTGACCTTGGAAGTGAAAGAGAAGGTTGCTGAGGATAAAATGTGTTCTATGCTAAGGACATCTTATAGTTTTGTCATCAAATAATTCTCCTCTCTCTGTATAGTTATGTGCCTCTAAATATATATGAAAGATATGAATGTATACATATGTTATTAACTATTTAGGAAGGCATTTAATTGCCAACATATACAAAGGAGGACAAAACTCAAAAAGTTCATACTGGAGCTTGCAACTCAATCTTGCATTGGCTAAACAATGAGGAACATCCTGTGGAGATGGAGGTTTTGGGATTCTCTATTTGGGAAAGGTAAAAGAAACTGTGAGTTCATCGACTACATCTTTGTCATTGCCAAACTCAAAAGTCACTTGAAAGTGAGAAGTAGAACTCCAGTACCATCCATCATCTTTAGGAATAGAGTCATAACCCACTCAGTCCCTCGATCTGCAGCTGCCTTGCACTCTGCTCAGTGCAAGTAGAACCATATTTGTGATCTACAACAGTTCCATGTTACAGCTTCATTTGATGTTGTGATCGTAAAAAGTGATGTGTGGATGTAAGCATCATCAGTAGTAGAATTGTTTTAGTATGAAACAGCTTGATCTAATAATCCCTGGATTTGCCACCACCCACATCAACAACAACTGTGAGCTGCCTGCAAGAGGAACCAGAATCATCAAATGCAGTGACCTGCAGCAGATGAGCTCATGCTTCTTGGTTGCCGGAATGATGCGATCATCATATCCATGTCTTCACCGAGTCCAAGCTTTTGTTTGTCTCTTGGATCCCATTCAGAGAAAACCCATAGTCGGGGCTCATCGGAGGGAGGAAGGATTGGCGGAGGGGTCTCTCTCACACCCACTTCACAAGTGCATTCAGATGCTGGGCCCAATACTCTCTCTCTCTCTCTCTCACTCTCTCTCTGTTGTGCTGCCTTTCTCTTTTCCTCTTCCATTGCCTCAAAAGGATTCCCGAGGCCCACAGGAACAGCTTGTTAGGAGGTGATGAGAGGCATGCAATGATGTCCAAATCAAAGTAGGCCAGTGCCCGCTATCAAAGAGAACAAGATGAGTCTGATGTGAGAGGATGTCACCCATCTTTTGCAGGTCATCAGGTCAAATTATCTTATGACCGGGGCACAAAATTGGTGCCTGATGTAAGTGGAAGCTTCACTAGTTGCAGTGAGGTTGCCGGTAGGATTCCCACCCTCCCAATCAACTACTCCTTTTCTTGTCACCATCGATTCGGTGCAGTTTATGATCTCCTCGAAGCCATCGTGGACATCACTTAATTATCAACATCCTTTTTAATGTTCGTCGAGATTCATCCATTTTTAGACGAATAAATTCGATATACGTAATCGAAGCAAAGATAAATTGGATGGTGTAAGACTGGAAAAGTAGATAGATAGCTTGGAGTCGTCTTCTTCTTCCGCTTGGCATTCCAAAGTGGTCCAAAGCAAAGACACTAACGCATGCATTATTGTGTGGCTTTTATGGTGCTAAAACATGCCGCCGGGCAGGACTCTAAAACGCAAACCATGAACACCATATCCTGTCGCCGATTGACATCCAACATTTACAGCCATACAGTAAGCTCAAGCTGGAGAGAGAGAGAGAGAGAGAGAGAGAGAGAGAGTCCGAGGTAACACATGATGACAGCCCAACACCCACTGGGATTGCAGGGCCACTCGATGGCTATGGTGCCTAAATCCCTACTGGAACTCATCCACAGCTTCGAACATTCCTCTCCCTTGTAGATTACTACTCTGCTGAAAGAACACAGTGCATGCGAAGCATTGCAACCATGGTTACAATGTATTGGAAGAAATAATGGGACAAAGCAGAGTCAGAAAAGGGCGAATTTAGACACATTCTGCCCATATATGTCGAAGTTTTAGCTGCAGAGGTAGCAGCTTCTGAACACACTCGTTTCTCTCTCTCTCTCTCGACCCTTTCCGCCCATGGTTCCACAGTTCTACCCATCTAAGCACATTTGCCCATTAGAAACAGATCTCTAGCAGCCAAAGCAACAGTCTCTCTCTCGCTCTCTCTGACAAGTTTCTGTCTTTTGATGTTTCTTCTCCGCTATTTTTTCTCTCTTGCATCCCAAAGAGAAGGAAGGGTAGATAAGACCAACTGCAGACGGGGTTTGGGGATGCAGAAGAGCAGATTCTGAAAGGTGGCGAGGCCGGCCTAACATTTGTTTTCTTGTTCTTTTCATGTTCTACAATCTATATTTCCTTTGTTTCTCTCTGTGAAGCATTACTCTACTGGATTTTGGGCGAGCAAAGGCCTCTATAGTCTTAGAGAAGTGGGGGAAGAGAGAGAGAGAGAGAGAGAGAGAGAGAGAGAGAGAGAGGTGGAAGGCAGTCTACATAAGTGAGAAAGAAAGATCATTTCTCTTCGCTTTATTCCTGTCCTCCATTACTCTCTTTTCCTTCCGTTTAGCGCCGAAATTGATGTTTCTTTGTCCAAGATTTGATCTTTCTCGCTCCATTGCGTTTGGCCTGTAGCCGGAGGTTTCAGATCGAAGCCCCATCTGAGAAAGGAGAGGTTTTTCCTCTCCTTGGGCTTTGGTTTGAAGTGGCCGGTTAGGTTCCTGCTCACTTCTTTGTTGTTTGCTGCACGTAACCCTGGAGTAATGTACCTCAATAGAGGGAGATTGCAGGCTTTGTCGCTTTTTTGCGGCTTCTTAGTTTGCTGATCCATCACTGTGGGAAAAATCTTTCGAATCGTTGCGTCGGATATCGGAAGTGGGATTGTTTCGTCCTTGGTCTTCTTCTTTTCTCAAGTAGTGCTCAGTGAAAGCGCCGGCTTTTGCCGCTCTTCTCGATTGGGTTCCCAGTAAGGCCGAGACTCCTGAAGACTTGTAGGTGGTGGAGGGGAACCGTCGATCGGTGGCTGCATGAAGGAGTGTTGAAACGATGAGAGATGAGAACTCGAAGAAAAGCAAGGTTCTACTGCAGAAAAGATTCAATTTTTATCGTTGTTCCTCTTTCTGTCTTAAAGATTGCTGATTTAGCCCTGATTTGTTCTCTTACTTTGTTGTAGTTTTCATGGTCCAAATCCCTGGTTAGAAAATGGTTCAACATCAAGAACAAATCTCAGGACTTCCATGCGGATGATGATGTTTTTGTTGGAAGAGGTACGTCTGATTGCTTCTCTTCCTATAACAGTTAATTTTTCAGATATAGTCCGAGTTATGTGTGTGTTGTTCTCAATTGGTGTTCTGGTCCAGAGACCTCTACTCCATGAACTTGATATGTCATATATCTTGCTGATTGATAGGCTTTCCCTCACTGGTTCTTCTTGCAATCGAAGTATTATCCTCTTGATATACTTTGCAGTCTACATATCCTAGCTGTGTATAACTCATAAAAATTCATAGTATCATAGGTACACAAATGATATATATATATATATTCCTTTTTCTTTATTGATTATTCTGTGTGTTCTGTCAGGAGACGATAGGGAATGGAGGATGGGTTCTGCAGAGAGTGAGGCATGCATGGTGAAAAAGAGCAGAACAGGTAAGACATTAGTAGATCTTATACTAAGTTGGACCACAACTAAATAGCCGTTTGCTTTTGTTTTTTTGGCCCTCAGAGCAAATGAACAAGAAGAATATGGATCGAGCCCGACGAAGAAGATCTGATGTTGATTTGGCTCAAGCTACTGACGTTCATGACTATAGGTAATTTATATTTGCTAGCAATTACTCAATGGCCTCCGATATGATTGTGATTCTTAACTTTTGTGTTTCTAGAATTTTTGTGTCGACATGGAATGTTGGTGGAAAATCTCCACCAAAAAATTTGAATCTTGAGGAATGGCTTCATGCCTCACCTCCTGCAGACATATATGTTTTGGGGTTGGTTTCTTCACTCTCCTATGGGTTTTACGATTTTTGAGGAACATGTATATGGACACATGGTATAGCATTGCAAACTTGATGAGCCATTTCTTTCTGTATTTCCAGATTTCAGGAGATTGTTCCTCTCAATGCCGGAAATGTTCTTGGTGCAGAAGACAATGGTCCAGCAAAGAAATGGTTGACACTCATTAGAAGGACACTGAACACCCTTCCTGGAACACATGGATGTGGCAGCTATAGCACACCGTCCCCAGTTCCTGATCCACTTGTGGAGCTAGATGCTGATTTTGAGGGTTCCTCAGTGAGGCAACACAATTCATCATACTTCCACCGACATTCATTCCATTCCATGAGTCGTAGTTTACGAATTAATGGTGATATCATGGAACTGCATCCAAGGCTGGATCGCCGTTTCAGTGTTTGTGACCGAGTAAGCACTGGGAGCAGGCCAAGTGATTTTGATTCAAATTTTAGATGTGGAGATTCATCTGATGATGAGAAAGTTGGGGAACAATCTCCTTCTGCTGGAATTTTCTCACCGTCGTCATATGCTTATGGTGCTCCGCAATATATGGGAGAAAGAAATAGATCATCATCCCACACTGGGTACTCCTTTCCTAAGATTTATTTCATTAATTCCATTTGGTTCTGCCTCATTGGTATAAGTCTAAAATATTTCAGAAATTCAGAATTATAACTTGTCACAGTTCTAGGTATTGCTTGGTTGCCAGTAAGCAGATGGTTGGCATATTTCTAACAATTTGGGTGCGAAGTGAAATTAGGGGTGATGTACAGAACTTGAAGGTTTCTTGTGTTGGAAGGGGACTGATGGGTTGTCTTGGAAATAAGGTAGTCGTACTGTTTTTCTAAAGTACCCTGATTTCTGGCAAATATCCTCTGTATTATCAGCTCTTGCAAACTTAACTTTGCAAACAATTGAAGAATGCCCCATTTCACTTATTTTATCATGTCGTACTGCACAAGTTAGCTACAGATTCTTGTTTTTCGTGCCTTATTTGTGACACAAGGAAGTCTTTTGTTCTTTTGCAAATACATGTTTACAATTTCTCTTCTGTGTGCTCTTCCTGAATACAAAGGCAATCTTTTTTTGGCTCTTTCCAGGGTTCAATATCAATTAGCATGACTTTGCACCAAACAAGCTTCTGCTTCATCTGTAGTCATTTGACCTCAGGACAGAAAGAGGGGGATGAAGCACGGAGGAACTTAGATGTGATGGAGATTTTAAAAAAGACGAGGTTTCCTCGGGTGCAAAAGGCATGTGATGAGAAGACTCGTGAAACAATTCTCGATCATGAGTAAGCCCAATATTTACAACTTGCTATTGTTCAATCATGTTTTTCTCATAAGGGCAAAAAATAGCAAACATTTATGTTAAGCATAATCTCATTCTATTTTTAATGTCAGTCGTATCATATGGCTTGGTGATTTAAATTACCGCATCGCTCTTTCATATCAGTCCGCAAAGGCTTTAGTTGAGATGCACAACTGGAGAGCTTTGTTGGAAAAAGATCAGGTGATTTACCAATTCTTTCATAAGTGCTATATAATCATTAGATTTACTATCAGTTATCTCTTGATTTTGTACACAACACATTAGAATAACTTCAAGGATATGAAGATCATTTGAGGTATTAAGAATCTGATGCTTTTTAGATTCTCTCTATAAGAAGGGATAAAGATCCCTTGTGGCCTTGAAAGTGTTGATTCTTCTATTCCTTGTTATGTATTCTAAAATTGCTAGTCGAAATCTCTAAATTTTTTTTTTTTTTTCTGAAACAGCTTCGAATGGAGCAAAGATGTGGCCGTGTTTTTGAGGGATGGAAAGAAGGAAGGATATGTTTTCCTCCCACCTATAAATACTCGAACAACTCTGATCGATACACAGGGGATGACATGCACAGAAAAGAGAAACGGCGGACACCTGCATGGTAGAATATTAAATCATATCTTTAGCTAAAAGTTCCTCCCACTCTGTTTTCTTCATTATAGATGGTTTCTTAAACCGACTATTTTGGTTTTATTTTTTTTGTTTCTGTCATCAAATTGTTGAAGCTGATTGGTATCTCCTTTTTGGTTGAAGGTGTGACCGGATTTTATGGTATGGTAGAGGTCTTACTCAGTTGTCTTATGTACGTGGGGAGTCTAGATTCTCCGACCACAGACCTGTATATGGTACTTTTACTGCAAAGGTTGAAATAATCAATCACAACCGGATTAAGAAAAACATGGGTTCTAGCTCTCGGATAGAGGTGGAGGAACTCTTGCCCTACTCGCATGGTTACACAGAACTCAGTTTCTACTGATGTGGCTGAAGATTTCCGGATGGAATTAAGGTCCAATATCTTCTTTCTTCTGCCACACTATAACCTTTTCTTTTGACCTTTAGAACGATCATGCATTTTGATCACTTGTAATTATTTATTCCCTTTCCCGTCAGTGCAGGTTGTTTTGCATCTATTGATCCCAAAAATGAACCTAACATTTTTTGTGGACTCGGCATCCATCAATGAAAGCAGGTGCCTATATTTTATTTAAACAATTACCAATACTTCGGTACTTAAAATTCTTTTGGATCTATGTTTTGAGTCTTTTGACACCATTTCAATCCGTAACTGTTTGACAAAAAACTTTTTTTTTGTGAAAATGTTGAGCTGCATTTGGCATATGAATTCTTTAGATCTACAATCTGAACAAAATTGATGTTGTGTTGTTAACCATGTCTTGCAGCAGCAACTAGGGAATGGCCACTTTTCAGAAATTAACTCTAAGGTAATTGCTTTTCCTTTCCATTTGAACTTGTTTCTGAAATTAGTACTATTTCCTATTAAACCTTCGGCACTGTCTGCTTGTCCATCTGCCAGGGAAAACCGAGTTTGTTGCTGAACAACCAGTCAAGAGACGACTTCAAGATTTCAATTCCTCAATAATTAAGCTACTAACAATCAACTTAACCAGCTTTTTTCATTTTTGGAAAACCAAGAATTCTCATTGTGTGACAATTTGTCGACTTGATCAAGCAAGATGCTCGAATAAAAGGAATGACGAAATCGACCCAAAGAACTCTTGGGGGATGTCAGCCACTCCGAAACCGCAAGATGGGTGTTATTATAGTTTCAATTTTTCATTTAGAGTTATTCTGACAAAAGAGTGTAGGAATTTTTGGAAGAATGAGTGAGACAAACAATGTTCTTTCTGTTCCATATGTTGCTGTTGATCTATAAAGGAATGTAGCTATTAGCTTTGCTGGGTTTCCGGTGATGAAGCTTGGATAAAGTTGGCAATGAGAAGAATGAAGCTACTGAGAGAAGCATAAAGCTTTTCACATCATACTAATGTGAAGTTATTCACTTTGTAAAAAACTCTCATAATATCTATTGTATCAAAGCATATATTTTTCAGATTTACAAAAGAATTCTTAATGATTGGATTTGTTGTTAGGATTAGAAGATGTTGGTGTGACTTCAGCTCTTTTGGTAGGAGAGATATGATCACTGTGGCACAACATTGGTTTTGCTGAAAGATCAGAACAATGTTCAGTTGGCCTGAATTATAAATAGAGGTCTGCTTTGCTTCTTCTTACTGGGAGAAACTTTTAGAAAAGCATGAAGATGACAGAGTTGGTTGGCAGACTTGGAGACATGAACAATGGGGACCTAAAAAATAGTCAGAGGAAATGGGATCAGTACAATGCATATTTATTTTGGTGTAGTACACCTTTTTGACTTGCTCTCTCTGTGGTTGAAAGATCATGAAATATATTTAATTAAAAATATATCTTAATTCATAGAAATAATGTTTTAGGAGACTTTCATAGAAAACCAAATATTCTGTTATAAAAAAAATAACTTAGATAGAAATTTGATTTCTATCCTTACCCTTTATAATGTTATTAATGGAAATATCATATCATATCGGATGTATCGTAGAAAATGGATCATATTTTAAATTTATAAAAATATGATTCATCCATACATTCATTTAAAATAGATTATCCGGATGGAATAACATAAAATAAAAATAAAAATATTCACTGCACAGAATAAAAATTAGAAATATGCATATGAGAAAAAAAATAAAAATGAAGAAAAAGAATAATATCATAATTGACAATGTTGAATGACACATAATGAGTTGATGTGATGTAAAAAAAATCTTTATTTATGTTTGGGACAATTCAATTCCATTATAACTCCAAATCATTCCTTATGATTGTTTTCTCTCTCTCTCTCTCTCTCTCTCTCTATATATATATATATGAAATCAATGTTTGAATCGTAGCACGAATCTCAAAGCCGGCTCCCGAGTTTAATTTCCCGCCTCGACCCACGTATATAAGTCCGTCTTCTTGGCAGGTTCGTCTCATCCTCTCTTCGCCCCCCTCTGTCTCCGGAAGTCATCGAGGGGCCACTTCAACTCCAATGGCGAGGAATCGATCCGTGGAGTCTGTAGAATCCGCATCTCATCTCCGATGAAAACCGCAGAGCCAGCGGCGATTCGTCGTGAGCTCTCTCAGAAACCATAATGTCGCTCCTCTTTTCGCCCAAGATTGATGCTAGAGCTCGATTCTGGATTCAGTGACAATTGCGGTTCAAAGGCTTCTTCCAGCGGGCGGAGGTGACGGATATCGATGTGTGCCGCGTCCTGGACTCGGTGAAGCTTCATCCATCCGCTGGCTCTCCTTCTTGCAAGAGAGAACCTCTCTTTAAGTCGTAGGTCTTCTCGATGCAATTTGATATGTCGATCATTGATTGTATATGGCACCGACTCCACGAATCGTTCTTTTCTGTGATCGTTGCTCGGCAATGCTCGTCTTTCTTTGATTTTGATTCTTGTTATAGGGGAATTGAGCGCAGCGAAGGACTTCACTGCGAGCTATGAAAGGATGATTCCGTTGGCTCAGATGCTGCCATGGGTTAGGCTACATATGAACACTGTTATATCAGAGCTTCTCGATAGATTGAATCTGAAAGCGAGGTCATTACTTAAATCGATTCTAATTCATGTGATGTTCACAGTCTGCTACTCATTCTTCATTATTATGTTGCATATTTTGTTCGTGGCACACTTCTTCACATGTTTTGTATTATAGAACCTGTGGGATTCTCTTGGACTATGGCTAGCATTGAGATGTATGTTTATTACCCTCTATGATATCATTTGCTTGCACTGTATGTGTTGCAACATATCCTGTACGATATGATACTTGTTAACCCTCATATTTGTTGATTTTCTTCATAGTCGTTTTTGTGACGAAGCTTCTTATCTCTGTGAAACCATGAAATTTCAAAAAAAAAAGAAAAAAAAAGAAGAAGATCTGCTTGTCGCTGTTGAAAACCACTAAAATGTCATTTTTTTAGAACTAAAAGAAAACAAATACAGATTTCTATTGCAAAATCAGAGGGCTGACATTAATAAAATGTTGTAAACCCACAATCACTGGTATTCATGTTTGGAATCTTGGAGAAGATCTGATAGATGACTTAGATAGAGTAATTAAATAGCTATTAAGAAAGTCAAGAGAATAAACCTAGTGGTGTCACTTGATCAGAAGATGTCAACTTTGTAGGTTGTAGGAGTCAGGTTTTCTAACAAGGAGTCCTATCATTGTAAAATAAGTTAAAGAGCATCTCTATATTTTTATTTAGAAGATTTTTGTTCTGGTGTCAGATGTTTTGGTTGATAGTTGTTACCATCACTTCCTCCCATCCCACCCTAACTATTTCTTTGCATGAAGCTTCTTGATGTCGTAGGCTACACATGACTCACTATCTTGCAACATATTGGTAATGTTAGATGGGCTCTTTCATCTACACCTACAAAACTTGTTGGATATGCATCCACATGTCTACGGGTCTGCCTCTTATTAGATCCTTCAGTGATACTGTTCCAATATCATGATATAATAACCATTACAAGTAGGTCTTCTTTTATTATTTCATGCTTCTTTCAAAGTGAATTTCCAATTTTTCACAAGAGCAGCTCCTAATATTATATTTGTATAATTAATTTTTTCCTCTTGTAGAGGTAAGATGAGGCAGAATGAACTTCAGTACATGGTGGTCAGAGTTGGTATCCTGGTCAAACGAGAGGATCATCACTCTGCAGTCTGCATATGCCCCAAGATGATCCATTTTCCAAAATTTTTTCCCAAAATGCTTGGGTTCAAGTTTCTAATGGTTGATGACTCAATTTACATTGACAACTTCATTTTTACTCATCTCAGACCTAATGGGATATAGATTTTCACTTTAAGACAATGAATGGAGAAGTGTTCATCATCGTCATTGTTAACAATATTATTACTACTATTATCAAATAAGAGCATTAAAAGAAACTCTCTTTCAGGTTCAGAAACTTTTTTTGATGTCAGAGTAGGCACTATCCGTTGATTATGCAATGAATTCAGCTTAAGAATTAAAAGTGACATTTTCCCTAATTGTTCAAAGAAATATCTTACTTCATAGGTGATAATTGCCTGGGCACATGAATCACTTGTTGTGTCTTCTCGCTTAATCCATCGGCACTATTTATGGGAAAAAATTATATGGTGAGAGATGTCTTCTGCTATGTATTTAACTCATTGTCCATTAGTCTTATTCAGTCTTCTTCTTATATTCTTCACCACTCTGCTACCAGACCTTTGTTCATAAATTTTCTTTTGTTGTAGGCAAACCCATGCTTGAGCTTGTAAGCTCACTCACATAATCATTTGTTGTACCTGCCATCAGTATGAATATGGGAAATATGTCATCGACAGTTCTTAACGAGAAGTTAGACTTGTAAATGTTGCTCATATTTGTGCTGGATTTGTCTAGCATTTTGCTGTTGTATGCTCCTGCATGTAAATTGAAAAGCTTTAGTTGATTGTTTAAACTAGTAATGTTGCTTGGAACATGTTCTTAGGTTTATTAGCTTTCATATTAATGAATGTTTGATGTTTTTTATGTACTAAGTTATTCGGATTCATTGCCATTATTTTTCAGCTTATGGAAAATGAGATTGGTAGGCGCTAGTAGATTCTTCTATTTGCATCAATGTTGATTGGATGAACTGTTTGGTGATAGTGGCCTATTCTAATTGTCTGCAGACAATGCAACAAGTATTTCAAGGTTTACTTGGCAGAGTATTTTTGGTGCTGCATTCAGTTCTTATCATAAACTACTGCTGGTCAAAATTATCGGACCTTCAGAACCAAGTAAGTTTTGTGCATTCCATGGAAGCATCCTCTATCAAGTGTTGTCTGCCATAGCATACTTGGGTTTTTGTCTTTGGTTATTCTTTTATCCTTTCTTCTAAAGTTTAGTTGCCGTTGATTGCTTCAGGTCACCGTTTTAAGGAGTCACAATGTTCAATATTGTCATATGTCCAAACCTGAGGGAGATTCCATTTGAAAAAGAACTAAATGTTCAGAATTTTCCAGACTCAGTTGCTACATTTGTAGATAATTTATGTTACAGTAAGGTACTTCATGTGTCCATTTAAAATTATTTTTAACTGTCTACAGGTGTTACGAAACTAAACACTGAAGAATTTGGAACAAGCATTCAAGACTCAGTGCATCAATGTATGATTGTGATTGTTCCTGTCCAGCAAACCAGGTTAACCTTTCAGTTATCTGCAAGTAAACAAATATTTATACTTCTCCTGAAGTTGCATATGAACCTTTGCTCAGATCAGTGGTAGCTATTCTTCTCTTAAATAAGATTACTGGAATCTAATATATGGGAACCAAGACTTTGACATATAGAAAATGTATAAAAATATATTAATATCATTTTTATCAATAAGCTGGAATAGCTCAGTTGGTTAGAGCGTGTGGCTGTTAACCACAAGGTCGGAGGTTCAAGCCCTCCTTCTAGCGAATTTTTTTTTTCTACTTTTAGAAATAAATATTATGTTTAGTCTTCCATCGAATACTGCTCTTCCATTTTTTTTGTCCTTTTGAACAAATATTATTTTGAGTCTCTGATTTCTAGTTATGTTTTATATTTTAAGGCAACTTTATCTCTTAAATTTGATAAACATTATTATGTTTTTAATGCTTATTTTTAGTCGTTTTATCCTGGGACTATTTTCTAGCATTAATTTCTTCTAACAGATATATCTTAGTCTTTTCAGGATGTGATTTTCTGTCACCATCCTAATTATTTATTTATTATATAATTTTTTTCTAATTATTTATTTATTTTATATAATATTTTTCTAATTATTTATTTATTTTATATAATATTTTTCTAATTATTTATTTATTATAGAATATTTTTCTATTTTACATTTGATGCAGTTTTGGCAGCCTCCTGCAAGTGAGATTTCTACATTAAATTATTTCTAGCAGCCTTTCAGCATGGTAATCTTCTCACATGTTGATTTCTAATTATTTTGGGATCTTAGAGTTCTATCTTAAATTTGATTAGCTTGATTATGTTGTATTCATTTCTGTTTATTTTGGGATATAGAGTATGATTATCTTTTATTTTGCTCATTTCTATCTTAAATTTGATGAGCATGATTATCTTTTACTATGCTCATTAGTCATTTCTATATTAAATTTGTTGAGCATGATCATCTTTTATTAGGCTGTTTAAATACAGAGTATGATTATACGTTGTTCATTTATGTCTTAAATTTGATGAGCACTCTGTGATTTTAACTTGGGACTATTTTTCTATCATAAATTTCTTCTAGCCAGTGTTCTCTTTTAGTCTCTTAGCAGGGTGATCTTCTGATTTGGTCATTTCTACTTTCTTTTGGATTATAATGTATTTTTGTATGTTAATTTTTTTAGCATTATTGTCTTTCATGATGCTCTTTTTTAGTCATTTTGAGATTTTAACATGGGACTATTTTCTGTCATTAATTTCTTGTAACAAATTTTTATTTTTCTTTCAGTTTTTTAGCAGATCTATCTTCTCAAGTGCTCATTTCTAATTTAAAAATAATGAATGCATTTTTCTCATAATCATATACTACATCTTCATCTTCTTTTCTTACAATCCAGTCTTTATGTTTTGAAGTTAAAAATAATAATATTGAGAAGTCTTCTATTGACAATTAATGGGTTTGGCTCAATTTAGTGATAGATCCAATTGAAGTTGCATCTTTGAGTCTATTAGGGTTCAAAATTAGAAAAAAAAAAGAAGAAGAAGCTACATCTTTGAAGTTTAGTATGACCAAACTAATGATTATAAGACAGGAAGTAGACACAGTGATTCTCTTTATTCTTGTTTGGCTACAATTCTTATACATATTTCATTTGGCCGACACCTTCTATGGCTTATATATAAAAGAAAAGTATTCTTTTTTCATGAATAATATATTATTTAAAAATGGGCAGGACCATCTTTCCTAATGCAGCTGAAGCCAATCTGATAAGCTTTTCCCATCCTCCATATCTTCTCAATCACATCCAAAATTATCTTACAGTCAATGCTGATAGTAAAGCACTGCAAAATTGGTGATATTGACTGTCTGCTAGCATCTACTTTCACTGAAGGTGCAAGCTGGAGAGAAGGTGAAAGTTGTAAAGCCTTTTCTCCATGAATTTTTCTGGCAAAAGAAACAAATAATCATGTATTGACGTCAGTCAGTCAGTCAGTCTCTTGGCATACATTTTGTGCCAGTTATATATAAACAGTCCTCTCTTTTTATCTCTGATCTGGTTCCAAGCTTCAAGCATACAAATGGAACACCTCCTTATATCAGGTATTATGATAGTATAGAACACCTCAATCTATTTCAATTGTATATTTCTATACATGAATGTGGATTATTATTATTATTATTTTTTGTATAGCAGCAATATGACGTTTCTTGTTATGAAACATCTTTTGGTAGTTTTATATATTTGCTGTAGAAAGTTAATGATGGATGGATGGATGTAACTGATCGATCAATCATTGTCATAGTTATTTATTTATATAAAAAAACTATTTTATTTATTGTTATCATCATTACAATCATTTATCATCACCATCACCGGTTGTCATGCCACAAAGCAATCATGATCATCGTGGCAATCGTCATCAATTATCTCAATCATAGTTGTCGTTCTTGTTATCATGATCATCGGTCACTTCATTCGCTAAGTCTTATTTTCTACACTTATATGAGTGAAAGATGAGATGGAAATTAATTTAAACTTTCGATAGGAAAGTTGTGATCTTAGCTGGAGCGGCATCAAGCACGAATCTCAAAGACCACTCCCTCGTTTGACTTCCCGCCTCAACCCTCTTTTTTATCTTCTGATAACCCTCGTCTTCTTTTCCGGTTGTATTCTCTCTTTCCCGCCCCCTCTCTCGCTGGACCTCAACGAGGGGTAACTTCCTCTCTCCAATGGCGAATGATTGGTTCGAGGTAGCCTTCATACCCACCGTGGAGGAGTCTATAGGATCCGCATCTTCTCTCCAGTGGCGGCGATTCGTCGTGAGCTCCCTCATAAACCCTAATCTCGCTCCTCTTTTCGCCCAAGATTGATGCTAGTCGCCGATTCTGGATTCAGGTTCAATTGTGGTCCAAAAGCTTCCTCCATCGGCTAAGGTGATGGATATCGATGTGTGCTGCAGAGAGAGAGAGAGAGAGAGAGAGAGAGAGAGAGAGAACCTATCCTCTTTAAATCTTAGGTCATTTCGATACAATTGTTCAAAGTCTCGGATGTTATGGCTTATAATTATTACCATCTTCTTTATCCCCTCCCACCCTAATTATTTTCCATGCGTGAAGTTCCTTTATGCCGTAGGCAATACACGATTCACTATCTTGCAACATATTGATAATGTTTTAGATTGTCTCTTGCTTCTACACCTACAAAGCTTGTTAGATATGCATCCACATGCCCATGTGTCTGCCTCTTATTAGATTCTTCAGTTATGGTATTCCAATATCATGATATAATAATCATTGCAACTGGTTCTTATTTTACTATTCCATGCTTCTTTGAAAGAGAATTTCCAATGTTTCACCAGAACAACTCTAATCATATTTGTATCATTAATTTCTCCCTCTTGCTTTCCTCAGGATTCCCTCTCAAGGAATAAAAAGGTAGAAATTAAAAATTATGTCTTCCCTCCTTGTTTGAAGAAATATCCTATTGCCTAGGTGATAATTGCATGGTGACCTAAATCACTTTCTTGTGTCTTCTTATTAATTCTGTCTGCAGTATTATCGGCAGCAAATTATATGGTGAGATATTCTTTCTGCGACACATTTAACTCATTATCCACTTGCCCTTTTTCAGTCTTTTCCTTACTCTTCATTAAAACATGCTTGTTCTAAAGTTTTCCACTGGTCTTGTTCTAAAATTTTCTTTTGCTGATAGGAAAAAACATGCTTGATCTTGTAAGCTGACTCATATAATCATTTGTTGTACCTGCCATCAGTATGAATACGGAGCTTAGGTTAATTGTTTTAGATTTCTAATGTTGCTTGGAGCATGTTCTTAGGTCTATTAGCTTGCATATTAATGAATGTTTGATGTTTTTCATGCACTAATTTATTAGCTTTTAGTCTGCTGTATTTTTTTTATGAGGATCTGTACAGAAGGATCCTCAAATAACATCCATATTCAGAAAAGTAGTCAATTAGCTTTTCTTAAGAAATATTTTATATGCTATCTCATCAAGGAAGTACATCAAAAATGCCTTCATTGTTCACCCTTGTAGTGCCATGGATGATATGACTGAAGTTTTTCCAGAAGAATCAGTTTTTTCAGTGTTGACATTCTGCAGACTGGTGACATTGGAAGAGTTTTTGAAGATATGATTCTTTAGCTATGCAATTCTTCAGTATAGGCAATTCTGTATTGGATCAAGTTATTTGGTGATATTGCAAGAAGCACTGACCATTCAATATGGAAGCTTGAAAGTCTGGGTGGCTGTCGTTTGTAAGTAGCTTCTTGCTGTCCTTGTTCTAATGTTTACATAACAGTTTAATGTCCGTAGAAATCTCATTGCCACTATTCAGCTTATAGAAAATGAGATTGGTAGGCACTAATAGCTTCTTCTATTTCTTTGATGTTGATAGTATGAATTGTTTGGTGATAGTAGCCTGTTCCAGTTGTCTCCAGACAACATAAGTATTCCAAAGTTTACTTGGCACAGTATTTAAGGTGTTGGATTAAGTTTGCATAAACTACTGCTGGTCAAAAAGTTTGGAACTTCAGAAATAAGTTGTGTTTTCATGGAGACACCATCTATCAAGTATTGTTTGCCGTAGCTGAGTACTTCGGGTTTTGTCTATGGTTATTCTTTTATCCTTTTGTTAAAGTTTAGTTGTCATTGACTGTTTCAGGTCACCATTTTATGGATTCACAGTGTTCAATATTGTGGTAGGTTGAAACCCGGGGGAACTTCCATTTGGAATGTGTTTCAAGAACATAATTTCTGGGTTTTCAAGACTCACTCGCTATATTTGCAGATAAGGTACTTCATGTGTCCACTTTAATGTTGCCCCATTATTCATCACAACATCAAACTGTCTGTAGGTGATCTTTATCCTCGTAAGAACTTAAACACTAAAGAACATAGATCAAGCATTGAAGATTCTCGGTACATCATGCATGATTATGATTGCCCCTCTTTCCATCTCTTTAAGTGAGGAAATATATATACTTCTCTTGAACATACATATAAGCCTGTGTTTACGATCAGCTATAGCTATTCGTCTTCTCTTAAATGAGATTCTTGGACTCTAAATGATGGTAACCAGCACTAGAATGCTTTACCTTCTGAATAGGCAGATATAAGGTGCTTGCTTGGAATAGCTTTGTTCATCATTTCAGTTCAAATTTGTGTGATATGGAAGTTACTTTAAATTCTGCAGATCCTCTACCAAATGGTTCAGCCTCCACTCCAGTAACATGTGGTGTATGGTGTTCGGGGAACAATAGCTTAGATAAGAAATTAGTGTCACTAATTTAATAACAAGCTGGAATAGCTCAGTTGGTTAGAGCGTGTGGCTGTTAACCACAAGGTCGGAGGTTCAAGCCCTCCTTCTAGCGAATTGTTATTATATTTGATTTTCAATTTTAGCCTTTTCTGAGTCTTTTCATCATGGCTATGTTCTCACATTCTGATTTCTAACGATTTTAATATTTTAGAGTAATTTTCTGTCTTAAATTTGATGTTCAAGCCCTCCTAGTGAATTTTATTTTTAATTTCTAATTTTATCCTTTTTTAGTTTATCAGCATGGTGTAATTTATGGTGCTGGATTAAGTTCTTATCATAAACTCCTGCTGATAAAAAAGTTTGGACTTTCAGAGACCAGTAAGTTTTGTGTTTTCCAGGGAGACATCCTCTATCAAGTGTTCTCTGTCATAGCTAAATACTTGGATTTTGTCTTTGGTTATTCTTTTATCCCTTTTTTTCAAAAATTTAGTTGCTATTGACTGCTTCATGTCGACATTTTAGAGATTTACAATATTCAATATTGTGGTAGGTCGCAACCTGAGGGAGCTTCAGTTTGTAATGTGTTTCAAGAACTTAATGTTCAGGGTTTTCCAGACTCAAGTCACCACATTTGCAGATGACTTATCATCCTCCACATGAGGTGCTTCATGTGTCCATTTTGAGAATTTTGCCCCATTATTCATCACTATCAAACTCTGTCTACAGGAGATCTTCATCCTTAAAGGAAACTAAAGGACTGAAGAATGCAGAGCATGCAATGAAGATTCTCAGTGCATCAATGTACGTTGATTAAGAAAAAATTTCCAGAATTTTCTATGTTCTGCTGACTATGATTGTCCCTGTCCAGCAAACCAAGGCAACCTTTCAGTTGAGATGACTCCCCTTTCAATTTCTGCAAGTAAGAAAAATATTTATACTTCTCTTAAAGTTACATATGAACCTGTGCTCGGACGAGTGATAACTATTCATTGCTCTTCTGTTAAATGAGATTCCTGGAATCTAACAGACGAGAATCAGCACTAGAATTCTTTACTATGTTGATAGGCAGATATAAGGAGCTTCTTTGGAATACCTTTGTTCATCATTTCAGTTCAAATTTGCATGTTTTGGCAACCAAAATTCTGCAGGTCCTCTATGATGTGGTTGCCTCCATAGGAATTAACGTTGGTTTAATATTTAATTAGCTGGAATAGTTCAGTTGGTTAAGCCATTAAAACTTGTTTATTTTTTTTATTTTATTTTTAGACACATATGATTTTGATATTTTTGAGTAATTTATATTTGATATTTTAGAGAAATTTTTATTTGTAGATACATATTATTTTTTAGTCTGTCAGCATAGTGATCTTCTCATATTCTGAGTTATAATTATTTTGAAAATTTTAGAGTAATTTCTTGTCTTAAATTTGATGAGCACTATGTTGTTGTTATTTTGAGTTTTTAACCTGGGACTATTTTTCTATCATTGATTTCTTGTAATAGATAATGTATTTTTTTAGTCTTCTCGGCATGGTAATTTTCTGACATGCTTATTTCTAATCATCTTGGGATTACAAAGTAACTTTGGATTTTAAATTTGACGGAGTTTGAGGAAGCTACACGTGAGTGAGATATCTATTTGTTTTGATATTTTAGAGTAATTCTCTCTATATTGTAAATTTTGTGAGCATCGAGTATATTTTTCTATCTTAAATTTGATCAGCATGATTATGCTTCATTCATTTCTAATTATTTTGGTGTTGTAGATTTATTTTTTGTTTTCCATCTTAAAATTTGATCTTTTTAGTCGTTTTGTGCAAATATTACTTGTTAGTCTCTCAGCGGCGATTGATATCTAATAATTTAGAGATTTTAAAGTTTATTTGGCAAAAAAAAAAAAAAGACTAAGAAACAACAGGTGGGTCCACGGCCATGTTGTTTTGGTTGGCATGGGGTCAACCACCGACCCCCAAATGACTTGTTACTCAAGGCAATTGGACTAGTCTTGGGGTCAACCACTGACCAATCTTTATCCCTTCCGTTGAATCGGTCAAAGAAAGAAGGCTCAAATGAGTGATCCCCTAGGTTAGGTTAGGTTAGGTTAGGTTAGGTTAGGTTAGTGGGATCTGGGTTTCTAGAAGGGTCTATGAGGGCTAGATTTTAACAGTCAAAGCTAGCTTGTCGGATTGCAAGAGCCAAGATGGCGGAGGAGAGGGAGACGGAGATTACCCTGCGCCGGTTCGACCTCTCGGACCTCGACGACTACATGGTGTGGGCGTCCGACGACAGGGTGACCGCCTTCTGCCGGTGGGACAGCTACACCGACAAGGAGGACCTCCGCCGGTACATGCGGGAGACGGTGCTCCCCCACCCGTGGTTCAGGGCCATATGCCTCGGCGGGCGGCCCATCGGCGCCCTGTCGGTGGAGCTGGGCGTCGGCTGCGACCGCTGCAAGGGGGAGCTGGGCTACGTGCTGGCGACCGCCCACTGGGGCCGAGGCTACGCGACGGCGGCGGTGAAGATGGCGGTCCGATCCGTGTTCCAGGAGGTGGAAGGGTTGGAGCGGGTGGAGGCGCTGGTGGACGTGGACAACAAGGGGTCTCAGAGAGTGCTGGAGAAGGCGGGGTTTGTGAGGGAAGGGGTGCTGAGGAAGTCGACGGTGTTCAAGGGGAGGACGAGGGACTCGGTCATGTTTAGCTTCATCTCCACTGATGCTTCGGTGGATTGATTGATTGATGTGTGGATTGATTGTGTTGTGTTCTTCTCGATGCTTTCTTCTTATTTGCTTTCCGAGTTTGAATTCATCCTATGTACCAATTAATCTTCTGTAAGAAATAATAAATAAATAAATAAATAAATAAAAGACGAAGAGGAGGAGGCACAAATATCTATCTTCCTCCTAGTGGCCCAATCCATGATGAGCTCATGGATCATAAACGCCCTATATTTATGCTAGTCCCAATCCTTTTCGTAGGTGTAGGGATGTCCCATCCACTCTTGTAAAATCAGATTTTGATTGATCGTTTTAATGTCAAATTTGGATAGTCTGAATTGAGTGGAGTTATTTAGATCTAATCTAGATCATTTCTTTAAATCGATTTTAATTGAGTAGAGTGGAAAACATCACTAATGAGAGTGAAGTTCAAATTTTATTATTTTTATAATAAATACTAGAACATGATAACATGCAATTGACTATATCACATGACACCAATCCAATCAAATAGTGGAGAGTCAATAGTTATCACCTGAGGCTAGTGTTGCCAATATGGACTATCTAGTATCGAAGTGTTACTCATATAACACTAAGGTAGTGAAGTCTCAACCATGTATTGAAGTCTCAATCATATCATTATACTTTTATCACTTATCAAAATCCTATGACATTAGAATATAGGTAATCTTATTACATACTTAACTGATTTTACCTTAAGTCTTATGACATTCTTGTATATTTATCTATAAATAGTTAATCTTATCGAAACCTCTGGTCTCTCAAGGATATATAAAATAAAAGACGGATTAGAGGAAACATTTAACTCGATATCCTATAAGCAATTATTTTAGTAAACACTTGATAACCGATGCAAATTACAAATATAGAATTCATAAGCTCTAAACGATGATGTGACAAATAGTCCAGGGTAGCCGATTACGATCAAAAATCTCCACAAATGCCTATATGATATTACTATAGAATATGGTAACGAATCAGTCCTAAATACTATCCTAAAGGTTCATCCAACCATGTGTCACTTAAGTAGCTCTTATTAGTTACAAGTATCCTACAAATCAATCACGTGAGTGATGACACGTGTGACACACTATGCAGTCTTTTTTTGTTATTATTATTATTATATTTTTTCACTTTATATTACTTGATTAATATATTATGATGTTAATGGATTTATGCAATGAGAATTAGATCGTAATGAGATCATGATAATGAGACCAACTCGCCTATAAATACACTCTAAATATTCCTGATTAATATATAGTGATGTTAATGGATTTCTGTAATGAGAATTAGATCATGATGAGATCATGATAATGAGATCAACTCGCCTATAAATACACTCTAAATGTTCCTGATCATAGGTTACTCGAGAGGGACATCGAGATAGCCGGATAGACCGATTTACTATATACTCATCCATATGATGAAGTCAACTAGTCTCATAGTTGCTTGTGTCGGGACACTAGGTATATAGTGCAGGTACTCATTGGAGAATGAGTTCATTGAATGATCCGCTCACGGAATGCTAGATGGTTAACGATACATCATCATTAAATAATTGTTCCATAGTCCCAGTTGTATATTTGGTCCTTAGAATTGAGATATCAAGGATGTCTTGTATGAGTATTCCACTCTTTGATATTGGATTTATAGATCTAGAAGTTTCAAATCTAGCATAATTAGTTATCAGGAGTAGTAGCCAATCTTATGAGGGTAATTGAGTGTCAATAGAGGATCATCCACTCTCGATGCCATGAAAGGAATGTCTCATATATTCTCACTCAAACAAATCCTTAACTAGGGTCATTCAGATTGAGAGATAATGAGTTCTTTGGGAGAATCTAATTAAAGTAAAGCTCGAGTAGATTCTATATGGGTCTGATAGCATCATACCCAATATACGATCTTTGGGATATTAGATGGATGAAGGACTATAGATACATAGTAACTAAAGGTAGACAAGTTAAATATATTAGATTCTCCTATACAATTTGGGGACTATGGCGTAGTGGCATAGTACATCCAAAATCGATAAGTTGAGTGAATTATTATTGGATGATAATTCACTGAATCAGAAGAAGTTCTGAGAGATACAACTCATAGCCAACTCGATTTTAGGCCTAGAGAGTCATACAAATATGATGAATGACATGACAAATAGAGGATTAGATATATGATATCATATAAGTCCCTATTTTATTAGATCTATTGGGTGAGACACAATAAGAGCTCATAGTGAATAATTGGATAGAGATCCAATTTTTATTAAGCTAGGAAAAATTGGATGATGATTCAATATCCAATATGTTAGGAAAATTAAATTGAGATTCAATACCCAATAAGATATGATCCATTAGAGTTAACGATAGTAACTCTCTATAAAAATAGATATAGGACCAAAAGGGTTATAAGGCTAGACCCCTTAACTGTCACCTCCCTAACTTCTCTCATTCTTCTTTCTCAGCTGACTACCCCCTCTCTAGTGCAAGAGGGCAGCAAGAAGACTGCCCCCTGCTGCGTTGGTGGTGGTGCACGAAAGCAAGGAAAGAATACATTGTGAGAGAAGGTGTGTCGTCGCTTCATCCATCGTGTGAATCACCGCTAGAGAGGAGAACGAGAGATCTCCTTCATCCACGGACTGAGATTTGCAATCAAAGATATACGCCTTAAGTGAGATTGTCTCGCATTTTATGTAGTTTTAGATTTGACGAGTTTTTCGCTCTCAATCATCGTACGTGATTTGATATAAATTTACTTTTTTATTAACCCTATATTGCTCCATCTCCTAGGATCGTGGCTCCATATATGGAGTCATCCATTGAAGAGGGCTCTATCTCGCAACTGTCTCCGGCGAGGGAGGATCTTCGTGTAGCTTCTTCGGGCCCATATTTGGGTCCACCTATAGCGGTGTCGTCGTTTGAGAAGGCGACTATAGAGCCCTTCGCCCCTTGGGAGGATGACGCCACCAAAGGTCCATAGGTTATACCTATGCCTCATCCCTCTACTGATCCTTCGATAGATTGGAGCTTCATCACATTCGGATCGTTCGCTACTACTGTGCCCGACTGCATGACCTCGACCCCAAACGCCCCCCTGAAGTCGCGCTAGGTGGGGCTGATTGAGGACCAGCAACTATGGAAGGAGGCCGGCTGGTCGCCACCTACTGTTAGGGGTCGCTTAGCCCTGTCCTAGCTGGCTTGACATACCATTACCCACCAGAGATACTAGCTAATATTTGTTCTCGCAATGAAATCTTAGTCAAGCCCTTTCCTTGGGCATATCTATTATTTTCTTTGGTCTTCCTCTTTAACCACCTTACTTTTGCCTTTATACAACACTACCACTACATTATGACACTTGTCGACCATCTACGACATGCGAGAGCACTGATCAATCAGCTCTTTCAGGCCAACTCCATCCTATGGGCCTAAGCTAAGCGACCTGAAGAAGAGAGGAGTGCGATGGAGGCTCTGGTTGTAGAGTTATCCTCACAACTGACTCGGACCTACCTTCAAGTCGAGGAGGCGAAGCAGCACCTCATAGAGGCATGCAGGAGGGAGAGGTTGAGACCTTCGAATTACCCTTAGATTTGGGTTTGGCCATTCGTTATGCTAAAGAAGTCGAGGCATGAATGAAGGAGGCTCGGGATGCAGCGGTTGTCGGCTATAGAGAGTATGGCGGAGGCTGGGGAGCAGGTCAAAGTCCTATGCTGGAAGTTAAAAGATGCTCGCTAGTAATTGGGCAAGGCCATTGAGGAGGGTAGGTAGATGAGGGAGTAGTTGTCGACCAACTCTAACAAGCTAGTGGATGCTCGTCTGGCAACTGAGGAGGCCAAAGGGGCCTGGAAGGAGGAGAAGAACCAAGCCTCCGAGCGAGAGAGGAGGGTCGTGGCCTCCTATAAGGAATCCGAGGGGTTCTGATGCGGCCTTTAGTGCTCCAACCAAGCTGCATACGAGTTCGAGTACTAGATCACCACTGGTTGCTTCAAGGTAAGGTACCTCGAACTCAAGGTTGGCGTGGATCCTTATGTGAAGCTTCCCTTGAATGTCGAAATGCCTACTCCCATGAAGGTTCCATTAGACGATCGCTTGATGTCTCCTATAGCCTGATGCAGTTGGGCCATAGTGACCCTTTTTTATTTTTTGTTACCTCCCACTTTATAGCCTCTCCTTTGTGATGGTACTCACTTTTCCAACTCTTTTAGTCTAGTTTAATGAAAACCTCATTAAAATGTATTGTTCACCCTTGAAATGATTCTTGAGCAGGGTCCAGCATGTTTGGAATCTTTTTTTCTTGCTTTACCTTACTATTTCGTAGGGTAGCAGCCCCTAAGCCTCAGCTATCATTGGAACGTCCTCTAGGGAGTTGTCTTGGGTCTGGCTTTGGCTCTTCCACAAGCGGGGGAGGTTGGGTGCTGGCTTGAAGGGGTCATGGGGCGACATTGCTATAGGTGTGGTAGGAGTACAAAGTCATAAATGTCTGAACCCCTGATGTCAAAGCTTGAGTGGTGCTTGTTACAAGGTAAGCGTGAGGCTCGTCTTCGCATATTGGAAAAGGGAGCAAGGGCTCTCCTTATCTAAAGTGTGCTAGTCATAGATGCCCTACAAGCCAATCACGTCAGTAATAACATGTGTGACATAATACATTTTTTTTTATTATATTATTTGACATTTTATCACTTTATATTGCTTGTTACATATATATATACATATATATTATGATGTTAATGGATCTATGTAATGAGAATCAGATCATGATGAGATCACGATAATAAGACCGATTCACGTTTAAACACATACCCTAAATAATCTTGGTCATAGCTTACTCGATAGGAATATCGAGATAACTAAACATACTAGTGTGTTGTATACTCGTCCAGATAATGGAGATAGCTGGTCTTATAGCTGCTCGTGTGAGGACATTAGGGATACAATGCATGTGCTTATTGAATAATAAGTTCACTAATTGATCCACTTACGAAATGTTGGATGGTTGATGATATGTTATTGTTAGACAATGATTTCGTCATTCCGGTGGTATATCTGATCCTTAGACTTGATACATCAATAATGTCCTATATGAGTACTCTATTCTTTGATACCAGACTTATAGGTCTGAAAGTTCTAAATCTATCACAATTGGTCAGTGGGAGTGACAACCAACATTACAAGGATTATTGAGTATTGAGTGAGGATCGACCATATATTCTCAGTGTCATGAAAGGAATATCTCATGTATTTTTGCTCAGACAAATACTTGGCTAAGGCCATTCGGATTGAGAGAAAAAGTTCTCTAAGAGAATCCAATTAGAGTGAGACTCAAATAGAAACTCTATGGGCCTAACGGTACCATGCTTGATATATAGTC
Source organism: Musa acuminata AAA Group (assembly GCF_036884655.1). Lineage (NCBI taxonomy): Eukaryota > Viridiplantae > Streptophyta > Magnoliopsida > Zingiberales > Musaceae > Musa > Musa acuminata. The sequence continues at coordinate 1,168,556 of NC_088344.1, forward strand.
TTTGGGGTATTAGATTGATGAAGGACTATAGATACATGGTAACTAAGGATATATATGTCCAATGGATTGGATTCCTATGTATCGTATGGGCACTACGATATAGTGGCCTAATACGTCCGCAATTGATAAGTCAAGTAAATTATTATAAAGATAATAATTCACTAAGCCAGGAGTTCTGACAGGTATGACTCACGACCAACTCGATATTGGGGTTAATAGGTCACACATATATGATAGACATTGCGATAATAGAGGTTCAAATATGAGATATCCGTCAAATCTCCTATCTTATTGGATATCTAATAAGCCATGAATTATTGGATCCTATGAATAAGATCCAATAAAAGCCAATAAGAGATTATTAGATAGAGATCCACTAATCTAAAAGACTTGGGTAGTTGGATGAAGATCCAATACCCAATAGAGCAGGATCCATTATGGTTAAATAGACATAAGACCTCTATAAATAGAAGAAAACCAAAGACCCATAGGCTAGAGGCTTCTTATTGGATAGTAGGTGTGAATTTTTTAGCAGTGATTTGAGTAGCGTCGTCACAACCCTACTGTGTGGATCACCACTAGAGAAGAGTATACTTAACCTCCTTCATCCTCTCCTACAGATCTGTAGAGATTCAGGGATATACGATCTCTTTAGGTAAGAATTTAAGTTTTATGGTTTTTTACGTACCAATCTTCGCACGACGACGAACACCTTTAGGGAAATTTGGGGTTTTTGTTTTTTATTTTTCCACTATACATATGATGTCGCCCTTAGATTTTCCTATAAAATATTCACCAGGAAGAGCGATGGTACACCTGTGACATTTGACCCTTTCTCTAGAATAATGGTGTCATGAGTACCGTCGACTGATGAGTCAGCATAGTTAGTCCACCATCGAATGTGCATGTTTATCGGGTGCCTCTTCCCGACTGACATGGGAGACATAGTGAGATGAGACCGCATAGGTTGTTTGGTCGGAAGTTGTTCTATTGGTGAGGTTTTGGTTCGGATTAGCTAGGTAGGTGGATTGGGATCTTCCTAGTTGCAAAGTTCCTCATTAAGGCTAGGTCATCTTGGTGTCCTTTGACGATTGGCGATCGTACATGATATGTCAGCACCAAGGGTTGCACGGTGCGGTCCCTCCGATGCTTAAGTCAACAATGGGGAGAAGATAGTAGTGTAAGTTATATAACTAAGTATGTAGTGAGTTCCCCCCTCTCAGCGTGAGCTGATGAGTTCCTTCTATATCTAATCTATGGGCCTTCTTACTGGTTAGCCTTAGATAAGATTATGTAAATCGTTTGATCATTTTGACGATTATTGTGAGTCATTAATACGAAGCATATCATGATACACTGCAACGTTAATTTGGGGCTAATGACTTGGAGCCTTGCTGATAGATAAATTGGTATGGGATAAAATCATTCTTATAAAAATATTTTCTTAACGAAGAAGTGCTGCTGTATTTCCCCAAAACTGTTGCTAATTAGTTATATGAGCTTCTGAAAATGCAATCTACCTAACCAATGAAACTAATTTAATGTAGTTTCTGCAGCATAACCACTGCACAAGGAATATGAGGAATAATAATCTTTGAGTAAGCACAGTGCCATGATCATCGATCATATACTAACATACACAAGCAGTCTAATGATTGAGTTAGGTTTAGCTCCACATTTTGGAGGAGAACAAGTGCATGTGGGGCTGCATGTGATGCAGGGCATCTCTTCCGTGTATCCAATGATTGAAACATGGACCATGGAAATTGACCTTCCTGCTTGGCTTTGCTTTCAGGTTTCACTGTGTCTTCTTCTTCTTCTTCTTCTTCTTCTTCTTCTTCCAAGTGATTTCATGTGCTTTCGCTTACTACGATCGTTCGGTGCAAGAACACTCCTACTCACACGTCAATCTCATTTTGATGATCCAACAGCGAGAAAGATTTGCCTTGATTCCGATGATGCAAAGTACTTTTCGACATCAACTGTTACGCACATCTCAATCACATTCTTTGATGGATATGTAGCTCATCTCATCCACATCCGCAGGTCCTGCAAAAGGAACAGTGACGCAGCTCTACTGGTTTCTGATGGTGTCACCTAACCAACATGGCTTTGACTTGATGATGCATGTTAAATCAAGACGACTTACTTTTGCCTCTCCATCTTTGACATGATGAACTCTTACGCACATTCCAGTCACAATGCATGCTTCGATGGATGTGTAGATTGTTTGCACCCACGAGTTGTGCCAAAAATGAGTAGAAATGATCCAAAGGTGAGAAAGTTAGATAGTTCTACTGGATTTGGACGTCGTCCCTTTCCAACATTATATGGACCAGAGCACGAGCGTCCGATCACTGTCGTGGGAGACGATGACGCACAGGGGAGGAGGAGGAGATATGGAGTCCACAAGATTAATGGCTTCTGCATGTCTCCGGAGAAGGACAAGCTCTTGTGGAGTTGTCCGCAGACCTCTCTCTGCCAAGTCACCAAGACAGTGAGGTTTCATTGTGATTACGATGGCCACCTGGAAGGGAAAGGTGTGCAAGAACAGGTCGAAGACGGTGACTCGAAAGGGTCGCCATGAATCAGCTTGAGCTTCTTCTCCTACTGCTCTGCATCAAATTCAAGTAGATAAGACCTGCCAACAAGCCAAGAAAGAGGTACAACAAAAAGTAGGTTATCCTGGTTGTACAAATCTGTCTCTACATGCATCATTATTGGGGATCACTTCATCTACCGCATCCTTAGCTGTGTCCGCCATGTACTTGTTTGAGCAAGTATCCTATGAATGCAAGCTAAACGATCATTACTATTAGGTCAACATGGAACAAGACACTCTTTAGGTTGCAAACAATATATGAAATATTTCTCATTAATTCTTCCGTTTTACAACAACATGTTTGGGACATAAATCTAACTTCTTCTGTTGTTGCCAAGAATTACAGCAAAACAAGATTTCCAGCTAAACAAGATTTCCAGAACACATCAAAGATTTCCAGCTAAACACATCAAACAAGTGTTTCCAGCTGAACAAGATTTCTCGAACACAGACAGGTCAATCTAACTTGACAACACTGAAACCAGTGTGCAACTAATCCTACACTTGTCTACCCCTCGAATCACCAAAGCAGGCATCCCACCAAAAGTTTCGAGACAGACAAGTGATCTTTAGGCAGTAACAGTCCAAATTGCCAGCCTCAACTGCTCCAATCATTTCCCGTCCGGTATTAAATGCAAGGAAAAGACCAAACATGAGACAACTCCAGCTGACTCTGTCTCAAATCCTACCTTAGAACATGGAGCAAATTGTGGCTTGATCCCTTTCATCACGTAGCTCTTGCTCTCAACCATAAAGACCTGCCTTCCCTCCCCAGACCTCCATTCCTGTATGTCAACAGGCTCTGTCTGCATATTGCTGCTTTCTGTCCAGCTGACATTGATATTGAGCAATGGAGATCGAGCTGGTGAAGTGCGAGTGCTGCGGATTACGGGAGGACTGCACCAAGGACTACATAGGCAGCGTGAGGGAGAGCTTCGACGGGAAGTGGCTCTGCGGGCTGTGCTGTGAGGCAGTGAGAGATGAGCTGAGCAGGGGAAGGAGGAAGTGTCATGGCGTCGAGGAGGCCATAGACGCCCACATGTCCTTCTGCGGGAAGACCAAGTCCAACCCGGCGGTCCGGGTGGCCGACGGCATGCGGCAGATGCTGAGGAGGAGATCCGGCGACCTGTCGAAGACAGCATCCCCCAAGAAGATTGGGAGGACGGCGAGCACGTCGCAGGTGGGGGATGAGTCGTCGCTGTCCTTCTGAAGGAGGACAAGGTTTCAACATGGCTCCGTTTTCTTCCACTTCTCCGAGCTTCGTCTCTGTTATTTGTTTGCTTCCTATGCCATGTACAGAGGATTTGATCTCAGTGGAGTTAGAAACTTCATGAATTCATCTTAAATTTTGCTTGACGTGAATCACTTCTTTGTTGCATGGATTGTCGAGACTGGTTTGGTCTGCTAAAATGAGCTTCTTCTCCGAGTGACTTCATGATAAATGCTGCTGCTATGAAGCAGAGCATCTAAATTAGCTGATACTTGAAGTTTTGCAGTGTTCATTTCCCAATATTCATACAAGAAAAAGCACAGCAAGAACAAAAAGTCCACCATGATGCATATATGCCCATCACACTGAGCTTGTCTTGAGTTGCTTCTTTGTGTTCATCATGTGTTTAAGTGCCCAATACAGGGTGACATGGGACTGTTTATCTCATATACTTTGGTAGATCACAGCAATTTGAGAGAGAGAGCAAATGCTTCCCTCTTGCATGAAGTTTGCTTATGAGGTAGAAAACCTTCAGTGGAGCAGCTCAGGAAATCCCTGAACACAATGAGCCAAAGTGGATGGCTTTTGAAGGAGGTAAAGAACTGCCCTTAGATGCAACCCCTAATTTCTATCACTGACTGATTATTTTGAGGCAATGGCAAACAGAGATCAACCAAACATGATGCATTTGCACTAAACTTTGTGTACAGACACCAAGTTGGATGAACACATCCCTGATCTCAAGTACTGTTTTCCATGACATATATTTGTTCCATTCACCAAGAAAGGCCAGAGTGCAAAGCTAGATTACTCTCATGCAAGCAAATCCTCTTTCCTCTGCAAAATTCTGAGTTATAGACAACCATAATCCTCAGTGGCTGCATTTCAGAAAAACAATTGCCAAAGGTTGAGAAAATTGCTTTACACATACTATTAGCAAATATGAATTCCGTTTTGCAGTGACACATTTTCTCATTCACATATGTTTTTCGCTAAATCCTTTTGTTGCTAGTAACTGAAGATCTACCGCAACGCTAACGATGCTAGCAAGTAAAATAACAATGCATGTTTGCACATCTCTCGTCGAAATGTCTTCATTACCATATAAGATATCCTCCAAACGATGAATGTTTGCACAAGAATTTTCAGGGCCTGAAAGAAATAGAGAATGTGGTTTTGGAAAACACTTGGATATGCTGGTAGAAATCACGCACATCCAAGAATTTGCATGTAGTTGAAACATGCAAATTGAGAGGCGAATTATGCCATCCCAAACTGATTTACTAGCCTAAACATTCGCAGCCACCATCATCATCTGACGTGCTCGAGATGACCAGCCAGGCTTATGTGCTTTGTCCATAAGATGTTTCAAGAACTTGGACGGCAGGACCATAGATTCTACGACAGCGATCGTCGAAAGAAGTAACTAGTTGAGAGACCACCTCCTTAAAAAACATTGATGCCACCTGCCACAACATAAGAGAGTGGCAAACACAAATATATAACCCAATCAGCATAATTAGGTTGAGACAGAAATGTTAAAGTTACAACAGAAGAATGAACAATTTATGAACACCATATCAGAGTCCGACAAGAAAAACAAAGTATTCTGTATAACATTTTTGTTTAAAAAAAACCCGACACAAGAATTTAGTTTGTACTTTATGTACTTAAATGCAAGAAGAAGATTAACCCTTCTCAATCGCATTCCTAAGAATATTTGACAGCACATCTTAAAAATAGAAGGCAAGTAACCAGAAAAAAGTAACTCTCTGATCTTCTAGAAAGGAAATTCATACTAATAAAGCATATAAATAAAACACATTCACTATCAGAGAAAGTTACGCTATTAGAGGTACAGTGTGAGGTTCTAAAAAGTGATCTGACATTTCATCTCAAAAGGAAGTACACCGTAAAAGTAGAAACAAAATGTTGAGAGTCAAAAGACAACCAAATATGTTGAGAAAAAGTGAAAATCTCAATTATATTTACCTGGCGATATAATGGTGACTGAAACTTAAAATCCACCAAGAAGTAAAGGTCACAAGTTCCTGGAACTGGACCAGGATAAAACTCCCAAATGTTAATCAAGTGGTCAAAAATGCCATTTTCTGAAGCAGTGGTCTGCAAGTAATAATAAGGTTACCAATCAATATCACTAACGTTTACAAGAAAACAATGAAATTGAGTTACCACTCTTAAAAACTCAAAATGAGTAACAAGCTGAATGTGTAAGACTAGATCTAGTTGCTATCATACAGAACGGAGGTTCAAGGCCTAGAATCTAACTCTTTTGCGTTTAGAAAACATATATGCATCAGGATCCAACATTATCAGTTTCAATCAATATGGCAATCAAACTAGCATCCTTATGCTTGCCAACATCATAGGTATAATTGTATCTTGCAATACGAAAACAAACAATACCTTGTCTGACTGACATGTATTACACTGTTAATAATTCCCTCAAACAAAAGAGATTAAAACATATCATACTTTTAAGTATAAAATATATACTAAATATGATAAACTGGAAATTTACAAGACAACTAAATTCCAGGCGAAGATTTACATGTATGAAGTCATGAACAATACTTTTGAGATCAAGACAATACAAAATTATGAATGTTTACTAGTTCCAAATAATTTTCCATTAGCAAAACAGCCCTGACTGGAGTTCAAATGAGGGATAAGATCCATGTAATTAATCCCGAACAGTTGGGAGTAACAGCTTGTTGTCATTATATCCAGCCAACGGAAGAGTACCACACAATTTTGAGAAATAAATTGGCCCTTGAAGAACATATGCTGAGACCATATGTTGAAGCAATATATATTGCCTCCACATATGGTTCGCCTTACTGGAATATTGGTATCGAATCGTACCAGCATACTAACACATGGTACAATGGAGTGTACCAACAAATCAGTATGTACCGCCCATACCAATCTCTTATCGGACCGATATATATCACCCATACTAGGCGGTACAACAAACCTTGCTCCATATAAGCCAGGAGACAGATCACAAAAGGAACTAGGTCCTTGAAGAACATATGCCAACAAAACTGTCGAGACCATTGATTCATGCTATGATTGAGTAAATATTGAGCTCTACTCAAGATAGAATCTCTGTCAAGCTAATCTTTTATTTTTTATAAAATATTTATAGGTTTTTTTTAATTTCTCCTCACACCACTAATAGTAGTTGACTTACCTTGTCTAATTACATCATTCATAGGTCTCTTTTGACTTACCACAGCATCTTAGAGAATTAAAAACTATGTACAAAGAAAATCATAAAATAAAAGCAAAAAAAGGTCCTAGATGACAATCTGCCATAAGTATATCAAATAACTAACCAAGTCAGGAAGCAGAGTAAGTTTAAAACCTTAATATACTTTGGTTTCTCCATTTCTACATGAGAAACATAACTTTCAACAAGGAACTTAAAACCAATCTCCAGCTCAGCGTCAAATGAGCCATCACTATTCCGCTTAATAATCCTAGACCTCTGGCACCATGGTAAAAACTCCTCATACATATCAACGGCAGCAACCACATCAAATAACTGTTCTGGAGAGTACCTGATCAAAGAAGACAAATAAGTTTTCCCCTATGGATTTAGAAAAATAACTACTCTGACAAAGGACACCTCCAAAGAGCCCAAAACATGAATAAATAGGACAAGTGATCTAGGAAGTTAACAATATGAACAATTTCTGCCTATTACCCCGTTCTTCTGGGTGCAACATAAGTTAGCATGCGAACAAGCAATGCACAAAAGATAGAGATCACTCAAGATGAAGGATAAATCTAGGCTTGCAAGTTAATTGCTTAAAAATAAGGGGGCAAAAAAAAACATCTATCTGGAAAGTAAGCGATGCATTAACCAGCATTGATTCGTTAGCTACCCTGTGCAAAACAAAACAAGTGCTGATTTAGCAGTCACTGGAGGCACAAGAATGAACAGAGAAAAAGACAACAAAAATGAGAGTGGAGTGTAATGCTCAAGAAACGAACACAACAGTGGCACATAGAGATAAATCACGAAATGTAATTGCCCAGAAGAGCAAGCTCCAGACGCGTACCCAATCACACGTCGCTCCTCATAGATCTTGGAAAGGATGGTTCCCTCTTCTCCATCCTCGCAACCAAGAAACCACCTTCTTTGGTCGTAGCGATGGGAATAACCAACAGAGGGAGCGAGCACTTCACCAGAATGAAACACTTCACCAATGCAGGGACTTCCGCAGCCAGCAAAACTAGCCAAACACCGAGCCTGCGCGAATTTCGCCGTCCTATTTCCTGCCTCAGGGTGGCTTCCCACCAATCCAGACCAAACTCCGAGATCCAAACATCGTTTCTTGCCAGATAAAAACCTGGCAACCGCCTTCGAAGACGATAGAATCGGCGGCATTCTAGAGATGTATATATTATTACAAAAAGAATAATCTTCGCAATAAAAACCACGCCTTTTCACCTGAACCAAACAGTTGATTTCCAGAACCGTACCGACGAACGCCAAACGCTAAAACTTTCCGGAGCAATGTTGACCTCCAAACTCCAATTGTTAACAGATTCGAGAACGAGACCTAGACTTTCGGAAGATTGGGAAATTGAAGAGACGAGGGCCGAAATGCGGATTTGGATCTGTAGTTCGTGGGGCGCGACGAAAGAATCGGCAACCGGAGATCGTGAACGAAGAGGGATTCCAGGGTTCCTGGCGAAGCATCGGCACCACCCGCACGACGTCCGGGTTGGAAGGAGAGCGGTCGAATAAGGTCTACGCCGCTCGCTACCGCGACCGGATTCCGATTTGGACGTCAGTGCTCTCTTTGTTCCACGTGCGTTGTTTACGGTTCGGTTCGAGTTCGAATCAAACACGATTTTTCGGGTTTCAAATCGAACCAAAATCGAATTCTAATTTTTCCGGTTCCATGTCGAACCGGCAATATATATATATATATATATATATATATATATATATATATATATATATATATATATATATATATATATATATATATATATATATCATATTCTCTTTTGTTTAATAAGATAATATTTATTTTTTCTTACAAAAAAATTATTTTGTTGACCCATAATATTTTTACCTTATTTTCTCGGTGGATTCTTATAAAATGATATTTTTTATTTACAGGAAAAGAGAACTCGTGATTTATTCGGTTCACTAATTAAACCATTCAAATTTAAGAAAAAAATTAAGATATATTCAATTCTTTATTTATTATCAAATAATTTAAATTTCTATAAGTATTAAATTATTTTTTATAATAAGGTTGAGAGACGTGTTTGATAATATTGTAGAGCAGACATACAACCCATTTGTTAAACCACACCTCTTTCACACAAAAAGACAATTCTCAGAAGGGTCAAAACAGCTCAGGAAAATATAACCATTAGTCAAACAGTTGGTACAACAACAGGGAAGAGAAGAACACCACAGAAGAAAAGATCTAATTGAAAGCACTGGCACAATAAGATGATGTAGGCAAGCTCAAAAAGGATTCCCTCATCAAGTTATGAACCAAAAGATATCAACATCTGCAAACTTGTATATTTATCCTGAGACTGTTTATTGTCAGCCACTGATATAGGGTAAGCATTTAGATGAAACCATGTCCCACACTGATGACAAGAGAAAGAGACTAATATTGTCTGCAAACACAAGGTATCCAGATAAATGTGGATGATCCAGTGATCTCCACAAGATGAGCATTGCAGAAATACCCACTATGATGGAGATGATATGAAGGATAGCTTAATTAGCCAAGATAATGAAAATAAAGTTTGGTGCATGGTAAGCCTTTCAGCAGTAAACAGAACAAGCATTATTATGTTCAGAGTGAGTAGAAATTGCTGTGTACACTATGTCAAAGCTGTAATGTCTATGAGCAGTTGAATTGTGCTTGAAACATGCATGAAATATTACTCATATACATGTAGATACAAGATATTAATTTGCAATTAGTAGTACAGCATTAAGAGAAACAATCTGTGGTTTCACAGACCTAACTTCCTTTGCTTTTAGTTTCTATTATTTGACTCCATGTAGGCAGACTAGAATGAACAACAACCAACCTCTTTAATTTTGTCTGCAATGGTTGTGTTTCTATAGAAATAGGCAGTGGCTGTTATGATAAGGTCCCTGAACCAAAGGAGAAAGACCATATACAATATACAAGTGATGAAATAAACATGCAATCATGGTGTACAATAAGTTATAACAAGGTCCCTGAATCCAAAGAGAGAGAGAGAGAGAGACCATATACAATATAGAAGAGATCAAATGTCACATGCAACCATGGTGCGCAACAAGTCCTGAAGGAATATGTTCAGCAAACCTTTTAGAAAAGAAGTTTAGTAATCATGTTTTGTGAAACTAAGCTTCTTTGTCCACCCTCATAATTTGAAGTTTCTCATCCAACAGCAACAGTTCAGAAGCACAACTCAAGAATTTTATTGCATTGCATTAAATAAATACTGTAATGTTTTTGAATTTTTCTCAACTATTTTTGGATATGGATGTCAGTCCCAAATCTTATGTTGCTATTGGATACAACATCTCTTTAGGTGATGAAAATAACTTACTTAAATATGAAGCTCTAGAACCAGAATGTTAGGTAAAAGACAGCTTGCATTAGGTTGCCTAACATGTCCTTTCTGTAAAATTGCATATCTATGTCGTCCACATACAAAACATAAGAAATCATGTGAACTGTTAGCTAGACTCTTTTGATGGTGTAGCAGGTGCCAATGCAATGATATTCTAAGTTCTAGTTTAAAAGTAGCATAAACCTGTCTGCCATAGTGTATCTCTCACTCATTTAAACTATCTGACAAAATTTACTAAATAAATTAAGAAAATAGTCATTAATGAATTAAATATATCAGACAGCTTCCAAAGTCAGCCAAAATGGTCATCCAGCTGCTGTGTTTTGTCATTCCAACTCTAGGACCAAAAGAGCAGGACAAATCACCAAGAAAGTTAATTCTTTGTGTTATAGCAATAGTCACCAATTTTCAAAAATAAGGATGATTAACATCCTATCGCATCAACCACCTGCCGTTTCACAGTAGACGAACCACATACAAAGTTTAAAGAACTGAACCAGAAAATATGCAAATTGTGATGCATCAGAAGTGTGGAACATACAAAGATTAAAGAACTGAACCAGAAAATATGCAAATTGTGATGCATTAGAAGTGTGGAAAAGAGTCGCGCAAGAATGGGAGATGATTGACAAACTATCACAAACATCTCAGAAGACTGAAGCAAATTTCTAGTTGGAAATTTCATTTCAGATTCTCAGTTTAGTGTTTATCGATATTGTCCCTCTACAGTACTAGTTGTGGTTAGTGAAATATTAGAACATAAAGTTACTGAATTTGTTCCTTATGCCACAAGAAAAAGATTCAGACAGAACAAACCCAAAGTTCAGAACATTTCGCTAAAGAGTGAAAGGATATTTAACATCAAAGAAGAAACACACAGTTTCTTTTTACATTATTTACTGCTGAAAAGCACACGGACATTACCATCTAACAATATAAGGTATCATGACACTCCCTTTCATCTGATATGACTATGAGAATTCAATGGTAATATGCCATCAAAGACAGACAGTGACATTTATACCTTTCTCAAGAACAGCATCAGCAACAACTTCAGATTTTCTCAATCTTTTCTGCCTTGACAACGGGGTTCTCCTTGGATATAGCCTCTCGACCAGCAGTCTTGTAGTCAAATGAGCATTCATGAGTTTCAGGGTACCTGTGAGCTGAGCAGAAGGTGCTGCTGCATCGGCATTTGAACCCTGTTAATCCTACCCTTTTCTTGCACTGGAAACAACGGTTAGCTGGCTGTTTGTTGCACGAGTCCTCCGCTCGATCCTTAACCATGTTCACCTCACAGGGTCCACTTATCTTATCCAAAACTTCAACAGTAGGTTCAATTTGCACCGAAGATGAAGGAATAACAGTCATTTTGCCTGACTCAGTAACAGATAGAGTTACCATTGACTTATGCTTCATGACAAGGTCTTTGTAACACTTGGAACACAAGTTATTGGTCATGGCACTCCCGAAAAAGCCACAGTTATTTGCACATAAAATTGGGCCTTCAGGTGTCTCACATTCAGTCTGATCAGTCTCCTTCTTCCAGCTTTCCTGTGCCATTATTCAGTAGGTATTGCGTTGCAGTATCTCACCAGATCTCGAGAACCTTAATTGGTGTTCTCCAACTCAGGATTAAGCACTTAAAGCTGCAGCAGATCTGATATAATCCCAATATCAGATTCTTCTGTCAAATGTGAAACGGATTGCATCTAACAGTACCTACATGATCGATTAGGAAGTTACCACAAACAAGGTTTCAACAGTTACAGAAAGTTGATTATTTATAGGATCCTTGAAGCATAACTCTAGCATTTAAAGTTTTCCTGACCACGGAAACTACGAGGAAAATTTTCAAAAACATTAAATTCTCTTAGACATCATCGATTACAGAAATCAACAAGACGAACACCATCAAGTCAGTACATCACAGAACTAAAAATGAATATAAGATCAGGTCAATACATCAAGATCAATTAGATGAGAACCAGGAAACCCAGAAAAAGGACCAACCTTTAGCGTTATATCTGAGGATACACACAAAAAAGGGCTACCTTTAAAAGTCCTGATACATCTAAATTTCCACAGAGAAATATCAATTCCAAATACAAATCCGATCTCCCTCGAACAACAATCAAATCGATTGACTTGACGCCAAAAGCAAAATCCAACATCAAAAGATGCCAAAAAAAGCCCAGAATTACTGTGAGAAACGGCAATACCCGTCTTGATCCCCGCAACAACATAAGAAAGTTCGATTATTTGCAATTCAACCGCATAGCAGTGATCAAGATTACCAGAATCGCTACCGATCTACTTCCGGGAAGAGAAATCGGGCGCAGGGAGTTGATCGAGGAGAGGCCAAGCACCTCCTGAATCTGCTTCGATCGATCTGCTTCGAGGCAGATGAGATTTTTATTTGGAGGATTAGGGTAGGGTTAGGGTTTAGATCTCTTTCTCGGCCGATTTGGGAGCCCCTTAATAGGAGCAAAAGCATCGAAGTTCGTCTCAGTACTCCTTTGTCTACCCAAGCCCTCATCGTAAAGAATGATGGGCCCCACGTGGAAGGTTTTGGGCAGGTACTCGAGCGGGTAGCAGACGTCTTGGTCGTCAAGCTCCGACTGTGATTTCGGATCCGAACTTAACACCGCCGCACTCCGTTTGCGTTTCGGAGCCGCATCTGCTTCGGACTCCGTTATTTGCTGCCCAAATCAGTGATGATGGGGTGATGAGAGAATTACGTAGTGGTAGGAGGACAAAAATGTAATCTTCGAGAAACGAAATATTAAATGTAATTTCTTTAACTAATATTTGAGAACAAAATTTATGATTATCAAAAAAATAGAATAAGTATATAACTCAATTACATATTTAACGATGAAATCAAGACAACATTCTTGGTTTAATTAAACATCATTCTAGGGATTAATCAAATAATTATATGTTTCTCGTCATGATATAATAATTATATGTAGTAGGAGTAAATTTATTATTTGAATTAAAAGTTATACCAAATTTGTCGATCAATAGAATCAATTAATATTAAAAAATCTGTGAATCAAATTAATATTTACCAAATTTGCCATAGAATTTTTGGGTATCATAATAAGTTCCCTACATGTATGGCAAGTGGACATGACTTTTCTTTGCTCCATTAATGCTTGATAAAGTTATGGTGACAATTTATTCATATCTTGTTTGTGGAATTTGGTATTTGATTTCACATGGATCGCTTTTTTTTCCACATGACCTCTCAAATGTTTGACTTAAATTTTCATAAGATGGTAGAGCTTATTTTTCCAGATGAACTCAAAATTTTCTTACAATAATAAAAAAAGGCTTATTGGTAATTTTGTATAAGTTCCGAGTTTTTAAATTTTTTAAGCATAATATCTTTTTTTTCTTTATTATGATATAGTATTTTTTTTTAAGATAAGATTATCCTTATACGATGGACTACCATCATATTCTTCTTCGAGTGAGTATTATTGATCGTTGTCTCCGCTCCGTTACCTTACTATTACGAACTTAACTGATTTTAACCGGTGCCCTTGTGTGTTCCTCTACAAAGGATTAGTATCCATATAATCTTTTAAATCTCATAAGGGTTTATATAAGAGAAGATGAGTTACAAGGAATATTTAATATAGAATCTCATAAATAGATATTTCAATAAATAATTGATAGATAATATAAATTACAAACATAGACTTCGGAAGCTCTGAATAATCACGCGATAAATGGTCTAAGATGGTTTACCACAATTAAAAGTATCCACAAGTACTCACATGACATCATTGAGGAACAAAACAATGAATTAGCCATAGACAATACCCCAAAGGCTCATGATGCCACTTGGATAGCTTTAGAATGATGTACCGATTGACATTTTGCATTTCTCTATACATCCAAAAACTATCCTAATTGACTACTTGAATGGTCTATTTTTGGACAGTTTTATCTTTGTACAATAATCGCACATAACCAATGTGTACAGACTAGAAATGACCATAAAAGCTAACCCAAATAAAATTATCTAACCCATATTGTTCTCTATATGATATTCAAAGTATAAACAAAATTGAAAGACAAATACACAAGAACATTACAGCAAAACATATTATATACAAACTTATATATAACATTCTCTGATACTTATTCTTTCGACATCTTCGTCAAAGCTTTTGCTCATGGTATCTCTCATGTGAAGGTTGGTTATTTTTCTGAATATTAATATCAGATGTTTGCTCATTTGAGTAACTCATTTCCCTATGTCTCTATGCTCGTTTCCCCTTAAATGGTCATGCGTGCTAGCTACTTTCATATAGTCCTACTAGGTTCTTCACAATTGCATGCTAAGTGTTTCTCAATATGCTTGTTCCGCTCTGATAACATCTATCATGGTCTTAATTAGTTTTGCATAAATCATGCACTACCCATGCATATCCATCTGTAAAGGGTTAGCGTCCCTATAATATTTTAGGATCCCCTAAGGATCTGCATAAGAGAAGAAGGGTTAAAAGAAACATTTAACTCGAGATCATATAAGTAGACATTTTAGCAAATATTTGATAGACAATGCAAATTACAAACATAGTGTTCCTAAGTTATGAACGATCATATAACAAAGGATCTAAAGGTGATCCATCGCACTCAAAAGTCTTCACAAGTGCCCATATATACTATTATGAAACAAGATAACAAACCCATTTTAAATAATAGCCCAAAAGACTTATCTTGTCATGTGCTACTCTAATAGTTCTAGGGTGTTATAATAGTTGACATTTTGTATGGCCTATTTTTGGACAGTTTTACCTATGCATGATGACTGTATACAATTTACGTACATAAACTAGAAATGATCACAAAAGACAATAAAAATGAGATTATGTAAAACATAAACAAAAATAAAATATACAAGCACACATAAATACTACATTGAACTTGTTGTGTATAAACTTGTTCATGACACCTCATACGGTATATTTTGGCCCAAGACACATCAGAATCCAACATCATCAGCCACAATCGGAATTCGTACTAAGGTATTGCTAGACATCGGGAACCCCGAGACAACATCATCCCTAAGACACGCCAAGTCAGAATTCGTACTAAGGCACTGCTCGGCCTCGGGAACCTCGAGGTCGAGCCGCTCTCGAGACATGCCAAGTCAGAATCCGTACTAAGGCACTGCTCAGCCTCGGGAACCCCGAGGCTAAGCCACTCCCGAGACACGCCAAGTCAGAATCCGTACTAAGGCACTGCTTGACCTTGGGAACCACGAAGCCGAGCCGCTCTCGAGACACGCTAAGTAAGAATCTGTACCAATGCACTGTTTGGCACGTCCACCATGCTAACCCGTGTACGACCGACCCACGTACAGTAATATAAAGGCTTATGGCCAGCATCTGGCCAGAGGAGGCAAAATCAATTGATCACTCAACTAACTTGCTCGTCGGAGGGGCCTCGTTGGGTGATCCCGACAAGGGCCATTTTTACAGGAAAATGTGGCAACCTCACGAAGACGAGCCACCAACCACCTAGGAATCGCCATCTAGTGCACGAAGGAGAGCATCCAACTAGCATGGATCCCGACCAATGCCAACCAGCACCCCTTCCCGAGGCCACGACCACCTTACGAAGATGAGCTGCCAACCACCCCGGAGAAGGAGAAATGCAGCTTGGTATACACAGCGCTCGGATCGACACACCAAGGAACGCTGATCAGCACCTCGTCGCGAGGGCACGGTCGACCTCGGCATCCAGCTCAACCGATAGAAAACTCCTAACATTGACCCGTGGACCAGGCCTTGCTGACTCACTAGCCACGGCACATTTGTTCACTAATATTTTGGTGCTAGAAAGAGGGTCATGTCGCAAGAGCATCCCACGGGAGCTCTCCCCGAGGAAGAACCACCGACCGGTCACCCTTTTGTCGGGCCCGGAGAGTAGCCCCTCCCTATCCTTCGAGATAGGGGGATCCCGATCTTGACGCCAGATCGCTGCTAGCGCCCGTTCAATGACCCGGGGTTACCACCTCCCAGACTTACCATGGGATCCTCAGTCGCGTCGCCCGAGGCGTTCCTCAGCCTGACCAACCAAGTACAAGCGATGGCAGGGATGATGCAAATGCTCATCCCACTTATTCCCCAAATCGTGTAGCTAGCAGCTCCCTCGATTGACCCGACTCAGTACAGGTCAAGCAGGGAGCAGGTCGAGACGACAGAAGCCCGCAACCAAATGATGGACCCGAGAGGTCCACCCAAGTAGAGCATACCTGCACCCTACCAAGTCACACTACCCTACTTCGAGCCTAACACCGTATCATCTGACTCGGCGAACGACTCACTTAGGGCCCAATTATCCCGGGTCAACCAATTGTCTAGATGCGTTCCAATGTGATTTTCGAAAATCACAGGGCGAGTCCAGCGAAGGCGGCTCAGGCGGGCCCCCTTTCACTCAGGAAGTATAGGACAAGCCGGTACCTCTCAACTTAAGGCTGCCAACATTGGAGACATACGACAGCGACTCCAATCCCACGGAGCACGTCTCCACATTCCGGGCTCAGATGGCCCTCTATGGCACCTCCGATGATTGATATGCCAAGCATTTCCGACCACTCTAAGGGGACCAGCACGAGCGTGGTTCAGCCGGCTGCGCCAGTCCTCACTCTCATCCTTCGACCAACTCGCAAGAGAGTTTGAGCAGAACTTCCTCGCTAGCATGCAACTTAGGCCTTCCATGGCCACCCTGCTCGCGCTATCCCAGTACGAAGATGAGTCGCTCTCTCAATTAGTGACATGTTTTGCCATTGAGATACGGGGATTCCCGGATGCTCACCCTTCTCTTATCATGCAGGCGTTTTTGATAGTTTTGAAGCCTTCAAGGTTCTTCTGGTCACTGATTGAGAGGCCACTAGTAGCCATCCCCGAGATGCTCTAGCGTGCCAACCAGTACATCGCCGCCGAAGCTCTGGTGGCGGAAAAGCGCATGAACAGCAAGAGGCCAAGGGCGGAGCAATCCCGGGGAACAACCTCAGTAGCCCCGGTGCAACCTCGCCAGAGGCCCGACTGACAAAAGCTATTGCTCCCGAGGCCTCCGCCTCTCCCTCTGAGCACGTTCCACTGGGAATACAGCCACGACACGGAAGATTGTTGTGACCTCCATAATCGAAGCGAGAACTTCATCTTAAAAGGTCACCTCGGGCACTATCTCGAGAAACCCCAAGAAGTAACTCCAGGTCCCAGGAGACCCATCGAAAGATGCTAGCCCAGCTCTTGCCCGAGCATCTCCAGATTAGTTCTAGACTTGCGGCTCGCTGGCCTAACTCTTGCCCGAGCCTCTCCAGATTGATTCTCGACCTGCAGCCCGCAGGCCCAGCTCTTGCCCGAGCCTCTCCAGATTGATTCTCGACCTGCAGCCCACAGGCCCAGCTCTTGCCCGAGCCTCTCCAGATTGGTTCCCGACCTGTGGCTCGCTGGCCTAGCTCTTGCCCGAGCCTCTCCAAATCAGTTCCCAACCTGTAGCCCGTAGGCCCAGCTCTTGCCCGAGCCTCTCCAAATCGGTTCCCGACCTGCGGCTCGTCGACTCAATTCAGAGCTGAGCTCACAACTCGGTCTCCATACTCAATTTGGTGCTGAGCTCACAACTCGGTCCCTAGACTCAATTCGATGCCGAGCTCACAATTCAGTCCCCAGGTTCAATTCAGAGTCGAGCTTGTGACTCGGTCCCCAGGTTCAATTTAGAGCCGAGCTTGCAACTCGGTCCCTAGGTTCAATTCGGAGCCGAGCTCACGACTCGGTCCCCAGGTTCAATTATGAGTCGAGCTCGCGACTCGGTCCCCAGGTTCAATTCGGAGCTGAGCTCGTGTCTCGGTCCCTAGGTTTAATTCGGAGTCGAGCTCATGACTCGATCCCCAGATTCAATTCGGTGCCGAACTCAGAACTCAGTCCCCAAACTCAATTCGGTGCTGAGCTCAAAACTTAGTCCCCATACTCAATTCGGAGCTGAGCTCACAACTCGGTCCCCAAATTCAATTCGGAGCTGAGCTCACAACTCGGTCCCCAGACTCAATTCGGAGCTGAGCTCACAGCTTGATCCCCAGACTCGATACCGAGCTACATCTCAGCCAAATCCAACGTTCGAGCCATGCATCTCGGCCAAATCCAACGTTCGAGCCACGCACCTCGGCCATCCAACGCCCGAGCCACGCATCTCAGCAAATCCAACATCCGAGTCGCATCTCGGCCAAATCTAGCATCCATGCCACGCGTATCGGCCATCCAAACGCCCGAGTCGCATCTCGGTCAAATCTAGTGTCCAAGCCATGCATCTCGGCAAATCCAATGCCTGAGTCACATCTCGCCAAATCCAGCATCCGAGCCACGCATCTCGGCAAATCCAACGCCCGAGTCGCATCTTGGCCAAATTCAATGCCCAAGCCCCTCACATCGTCCGTCCAATGCCCAAGTCGCATCTCGACCAAATCCAGCATCCGAGCCACACACATCGGCCATCCAACGCCCAAGCCATGCATCTCAGCCAAATCCAACACTCGAGCCACGCCTCAACGCACCTCGGCCAATCCAACACTTGAGCCACACCTCAATCGCATCTCGGTAGCCGAGCCATGTCGAACCCGTTATCCGACCTATGACACCTCGTTTTTGCCTCGTCGGTTTCGCCTCACCAGGCCTCTACCGTTCGACCAGCAAGGTCAATCTTGCCTGAATCATGGAGCACCACCCCTCTAAAACGCTCCCCGACGAGTCAATCTAGCCTCGTCGCGCATGTCTCGCCTCGCCGGTTTCGACGCATCAGTTTCGCCTCGACATGCCCTTACCGTTCGACCAGCAGGGTCAGTCCTGCCCGAATCACGGGGCACTACCCCTCTAAAACGCCCCCCCTGACGAGTAAATCCAACCTTGCCATATAGGTCTCGCCTCGTCGGTTTTGACGCTTCGGTTTCGCCTCACCAGACCTATATCGTTCAACCAACTGGGTCAGTCCTGCCCGAATCACGGGGCATTGCCCCTCTAAAACGCCCCTCTAAAACTCATTGGTTTTGATGTTTCGGTTTCGCCTCAATAGGCCCCTATCGTTCGACCAGTAGGGTCAGTCATGCTCAAATCACGAGGCACCACCCCTTTAAAATGCCCCCCGATGAGTCAATCCAGCCTCGCCACGCAGGTCTCGCCTTGTCGGTTTCGACACTTTGGTTTCGCCTCGACAGGCCCCTACCATTCGACCAGTAGGGTCAGTCCTGCCTAAATCATGGGGCACTGCCCCTCTAAAATGCCCCCCGACGAGTCAATCTAGCCTTGCCGCATAGGTCTCACCTCGTCGGTTTCGACGCTTCGGTTTCTCCTCGACAAGCCCCTAACATTCGACCAGCAGGGTCAGTCCTGCCCGAATCACGGGGCACCATCCCCTCTAAATCATCCCCCGATGAGTCAATCCAGCTTCTTCGCATGAGCAGCTAACACAATCGCGTCATTCAGACCCAGGCATACCTCCCGGCTCTTCAAGGACCCCACGACATGCCTTAAAGGGGGGGGGGGAGGGTAGTGATATGGTATATTTTGGCCTAAGATATGTCAGAATCTGACGTCATCAGCTATAGTCGGAATCCGTACTGAGGCATTGCTGGGCCTCAAGAACCCCGAGACAACACTGCCCCTAAGACACGCCAAGTCAGAATTCGTACTAATGCACTGCTCGGCCCCGAGGCCGAGCCGCTCCCGAGACACGCCAAGTCAGAATCCGTACTAATGCACTATTTGGCACGTCCACCACACCAACCCGCGTACAATTGACCCACGTACAGTAATATAAAGACTTATGGCCAGCTTCTGGTCAAATGAGGTAAAATCAATTGATCACTCAACTAACTTGCTCGTCGGAGGGGCCTCGTTGGGTGATTCCGACGAGGGCCATTTTTGTAGGAAAACGTGGCCACCTCATGAAGATAAGCCGCCGACCACCTGAGAATCGCCATCCAATGCACGAAGGAGAGCAGCCAACCGGCTCGGATCCCGACCAACGCTAACCAGCACCCCTTCTCGAGGCCGCAACCACCTCACGAAGACGAGTTGTCAACCACCTCAGAGAAGAAGAGACGCAGCTCCACATACACGGTGCCTGGATCGGCACACCAAGGAACGCTGATCAGCACCCCATCGCGAGGGCTCGATCGACCTCGGCATCCAGCTCAGCCGATAAAATACTCCTGACATTGACCCGTGGAGTAGGCCATGCTAACTCACCAACTACGATACATTTATTCACTAACAATACCATATAATTGCCTCATCCCATCGCCTCCGCCTCGTGACCCCATGGTTGTCGCCATCGTCTCGCTACCCTACCGTGGTCGTTTCTACCCTACAGTGAGACTTCACTTACAGATCTCCATCGCCTTCGCCCTATTACAAGGCCAGTCATCTTCACATCGTTCGTCATACTAAATATTTTTTTCTCACCCGTTATATCCTTGCCTCATCCTATCACTAAGAGCCCGTCTATTGTTGCCGACATCGACCACCGGCCTCTACACCACCAGCTTTGTTCCCATGGCCTCTACCCCCTCCAACACCCTTGCCATGCCTTCCACCTCCTACTCCCAACAACTACTCTATGCTTGCGCCCTCAAGAACAGAAGAGAAGAAGGCAGGGTAGAGGCCATGGGGCCTTGCGCTAATAGTGGCATGGAGGCAATGAGGGCTCCAAGTAAGGGCCATTGCCATGACGGAATGAAGTGGTTGTTATGATAATATTATCGTGGGAGGTGATTCCTAAAAAGATTGTGAAGGTGATTTTTTCAGGGTGAAGATGGTTATAATGCGATGACAGACAATTATGATGGGATGAAAAATAACGATGATAAGACGGAGTAGTGAAGCCAAGAATAAAATGATAAAGATGACCAAGAAATAGAGGTAATAAATAAAAAAGGGATGCTGTGCATAAAATAATATAAACTTGATTTTTTAACAAATTTATACAATAATAAATATATTTTAAATATTTTATATTTTTTTACTTCGAATTAAATATTAATAATGATGGTAATTGATTAATTTTATTTAATGAACATAACGGGAGAGGGATATATATATACTATATGCCGTTTTCTACTCCGATCCAGGAACCGTAGACCAATCCATGGCCGCGACAGCCCCCGCCCTCCTCCTCTCCGGCCGCATCGCCATCGTCACCGGTGCCTCCCGCGGCATCGGTCGCTCTATTGCTTCCCACCTTGCGTCCCTCGGCGCCTCCCTCATCATCGGCTACGCCTCCAGCTCCGCCGCCGCTGACCGCCTCGCCGCCGAGCTCAACTCCTCCACCTCGTCCTCCACCAACCAGAAACCCCGCGCGGTGGCCATCCGCGTCGACGTCTCTGACCCCGACAACGTCAAGTCCCTCTTCGACGCCGCGGAGTCCGCCTTCGGCGGCCCCGCCCACATCCTCGTCGCCTGTGCCGGCGTCCTCGATGACAAGTACCCGACCGTTTCCGCCACCGCCGTCGAGGACTGGGATGCCACTTTCGCCGTCAACACCCGGGGGGCCTTCCTCTGCTGCCGGGAGGCGGCGAACCGGCTCGCCCGCGGCGGCGGCGGGCGGATCGTGTGCATCACGTCCTCGACGACGGCGTCGCTGCGGCCGGGGTTCGGAGCGTACGTGGCCTCGAAGGCGGCGGTGGAGGCCATGGTCAAGGTCATGGCGAAGGAGCTGAAGGGGACGGCGATAACGGCCAACTGCGTGGCGCCGGGCCCGGTGGCGACGGACATGTTCTTCGCGGGGAAGAGCGAGGAGTTGGTCCGTCGGACTGTGGAGGAGAACCCGATGGGTCGGCTGGGGGAAACGGAGGACATCGCGCCGGTGGTCGGGTTCCTGTGCACCGACGCCGGGCAGTGGGTGAACGGGCAGGTGATTCGGGTGAACGGCGGCTACATTTGATCGATGCTGCACTCGTGTAGCTTCTTCTCTATCGAATAAACGAGCTTGATTGCTTTAGCGTCCGATGCTTTGTGTAACTGTGGGGAGGGAGTGGTTGTCGTGTAGCTTCTTCTCTATCGAATAAACGAGTTTGATTGCTTTAGCGTCCAATGTTTTGTGTAACTGTGGGGAGGAAGGGAGTGGTTCTCCGAGGCATTTCGTCGAATGGGTGGTGGAGGCATTGGTGTGTTAGGGGTAAGATGTGCATCTTACCTACGGATACAGTATCCGTGACTTCTGTAGAACCGTGTCATCGTACGTGGCCTTTCTGTATGACAGCCCACACTGTCATGGGCAGCCACGTAGGATATTAAAAAAACAATATTATAATCCAAGAAACATATTGCTAAATGATTATTCCAATCATAGAAATTTATCATCTAGATTTCATCATTTATAAAAAAAAAAAAATCAGGATATACCTGAGGTCAAAATATTTTCCAAGTCAGAGGTCCGAGTCTTGTTATAAGCATCTAACCATGATCTTAATATTTACATATAAATATATATAGGAAAAAATACAAAACACCTAAAAAACCATTAAGGTTTTATATGTATTTCTTATTCAAGACGAAATGACAAAAATGACACTAGGAAAGTTCTAGAACCACTTCTCACCCATCACTAAATAGCCCAGAAACCGCCCACACCCGTTAAGTCGTTTGGAAAACCGGCCCAAAGCCCTCCCTAGCCGGTGACCATCTATAAATACCCGACCCTCACGGGGTAGAAAACCCCACCCCCTCTCGCACCGCCGCCTCGACGTCCCTTGACGCTTCTCTGGCACGCACGCCAAACCCTAAAAGCCACGAACCTCCATCCCCATCGTCCCTATAAAAGACCCCCCCCGTTTGAATTCCCCCGTCATTAAAATCCATCTCCCCTCCCGTCTCCCGCTTCGATCTGCCCGTTTGCTGCTCCTGATCTTCTCGGAGCCGCCCGATTCCTCAAATAGACACTCGGATCTCGTGCGCAGGTCGCCGCGATCGGTAGATCTGTTGCTTGTGCTACGATCTTCGTATTTCTGACGAGGACTCGATCTTGCTAACTGTCCGGTTTCGTGGTGGCCGATCCGTGTAATGTTTTGGGAGTCTTTGGTTGGAAATCAAGGAAAGGCGGTAATTTGGGGAATCTTTGTTCCATTTGGTTGGAAAGGGAGAGATGGACTGCACGAGGGTGACTTTTGGACATTGATATTTTGAGGTAATCGAGCTGGACGTTTGGAGGTTCTTCTGTGGTTCGGCTTCTTGAGGAAAAAGTTGGAGTTTGTGGAGGGTGATACTTGCTGATTCGATTGGAAAAAGGAGAGCGGGATTGTGAGGAAGTGATTTAAACATTTACAAGTAAGATCTACTTGAGCTGGGACTCTTGAAGATCTGGCAAGAATCTATTTGCTGATTTGGTTTGGAAAAGGAGGGAGGGATTGAAGGAAGTGATTTAGACATTGACAACTAAGATTTACTTGAGCTGGAACTCTTGAAGATCTGGCAAGAATCTGTTTATTGAGGAAAACGTTGGATTTTGTTGTGGGTGAACATGGCGGATCAGGAGTTCGTGGGAAGCCAACCTGTTGAACTTTCGAAGCACCCATCTGGCATTATTCCCACACTCCAGTAAGTCCCTCTAACTGGTTTCTTCTTAGGATAAAAGGGGACAACTAAATCTGGTCTGAAGCTTCATCAGGTTGAAGTGATGCGCCCAATAATAAAGAAAAAATAAAAGAAGATTGAAGTGCTTCGTTATTACTTGATCTCCAGTGCAGATTACTGCATGGCTTGTATCATTACATAAGACCACCATGCTGATACTAGTTGACTGTTGTGGGAATCTGTTTGGCATTCTTGAACAGTGGATGTATTACAATTTTGTATGTAATATTCTAAATGGTTTATGTATTAAAATTTTAACACATACAATTAAAATTTTGTATGAAGTGGCAAAACGAGATTGGATCTTTCATGTATTAGATGTGTATGTTGTTATAAGACACTTTGTTTAAGGAGCACTGAATTTTCTTATAATGAACTACTGTGAATAACTCAATCTATGTTTGATTTGACACTGTCACAAAAATTTTCTTGATTACTCCAGGACTTCATAATGTATACATTCTATGTTTTCTCACAAATGAAAGCATGTATTTACTTTTATAGCACATAGTTTTATTAAACAAGTTTAGATTGATTTCTAGTTTCAAAATAAGAGAAAAAGGCTCCTCAATATGCTAGGTATGGTGCATTTTTGTTATGACAGGTTTGGGTCGAATTTGTTTCCTGTTCTTAGCAGAAAAAAATATTTTCCAGTTCTGATTCTAATAAAGAGAAGCTTTATTGGTGCTATGTGGCTGTTCGTAAATGTGGTTCTGTTGAATGGGTTTGATAACAAATACAGAAGCTAAATGTAAATTTTGGTTAGATCAGGAGCTTATGAATTAGTTATGCAAGTATCTCTTTATTGAATATCATAAGATTATTTACAAGATTATTTACATTGTTGATTAATGGTAGCAATGCTTGTGGTAGTGACTTGGCTTGCCAAATATCAAGCTTTGACAACTTTTGCTCATGACAAGTTCTATTGTATCACTAGTTTTAATTTACAAGATGGTGATGATTCTTGTATTTCTCTAGTTGTACGAATATATGTTACATGATGTGAATTGGCTATGCTGATGCAAGCTGTTGGTTCAATATCTAGGAATATTGTTTCTACAGTAAATTTGGATTGCAAACTGGACCTTAAGGCTATTGCTTTACAAGCCCGCAATGCAGAGTACAATCCCAAGGTATGATATAGATGTGTACTCTAAGAGTACACATCTTGTTTTCCTGGATTGCTTTATCCTGCATGTTAGAATATTTTTTTTTACTCTTGAAATTTTCATTTCATAATGATTTTTGTTGCTTTTAAAATCATTTTTCTGGTTTTTTTTTCTACCCTTCTCTTTGATATATCCTTATTGTAGTTTAGTACTTGGTGAGTTGTGAGATTGAGGAAATTTTCATTTTAACAAAAAGTTGAATAGCCTCAATTTTAATGTGTGGCACTTCTTGCCTCTTAAAGCAAGGTTTGCAATATTGTCTAGTATGATACAGTCCATGCGGTATTTAGTGATTTGTCAACTTATCAATACACAGATTGGTGTAAATCGGGTGGTGCACTAGTTATACTATGGCATAAGCCTTATATCGAGCTGTTATTTTGTTTTTCATATTTTTTTCAGAACTTGGTATGTGCTAGTGTACTGGTATAGATTCCCACCGCTATCGTTCTGCTAATGTGTTGAGGTTTAGGCTAATGCAGTAAAGTCTATTTCCATGATTTAAATAATATCTCGATTAGTCCTACATCGAAAGTGAGTTAGATTAAGATTAGTTTATAAGGGTCCGATGAATGTACTATTATCAACTTCAGCTTAAGTATTTTGATTAATGGTTTGAACCAAACGAAGTTGATAAGTCGGTTAGCCCATCATGCTTGAACCGTGATATTTGGTATTAGAATCGACTTAGTATTTGGGCATGGTAAAGGAGTTCAAGTAGGAAATAACTACTCGTGGATGGAGTCAGAGGACTCATCACAGCGTGGAGCCATCACTTGGCTACGTTTCATATGCACAATGTTAGGATTTGATCTGGGCTATGTTAAGCCTTGACAAGGATGTCAAGTCCTTGAGTGGGAAAAATTATAATACCTCAATTAGTCCCACATCAAAAGTGGCAAAACTAAGATTGTGGCTTAAAAGAGTTTGATGAGTGTACTACTATCAATTTCAGTTTACGTATTTTGGGCTAAACGAAGTTGATAGGCCAATTAGTCTATTAGGCTCGAGTCATGACATAAATACTACTTACGTTGAAACCATTATAGTTCATAAGATCAATTGATATACTTTTGCATGCCTTGTCACAAAATGTTGATTAATTTTGGTTTTTGCATCACTTATATAGATTCTTATTTCCAAGTTGGAATATATATGAAGAATATGCCTATTATATTTCTCTAAAAGTATACTGATATGCTTCTAGTCATTTGCATTTTCTTTGCAAACTTCTTATGTGTTGAAGAAATGAGTGTTGTTAGAAATATTCTTATAATTTATTTTTTTCTTGATAGCGTTTTGCTGCTGTCATTATGAGAATAAGAGAACCAAAAACCACTGCCTTGATATTTGCCTCTGGAAAGATGGTAAGTAAGCTGAGTACCATACATATCACATATCCATGTTCTTTGGTATTTTAGTTATAGAGTTTATTTACTAATAATAGTTTGTCACTGTTAAAGTCTATAGTATTAACAGTGGCTCTTTTCACAATTATTTATGTTTGGAATATTTAAGGAAGACTTCTTTGATTTACTTACTTTTTGTGAATTTTGCTAAGTTAGCTTATAATCATGAAATTTCAATGGTGCATATGCATTGCATGTATTCATCTTGCAATTCAGTGTCTGTGATATGGATTTCTTTTATATGTGAATCCCTTTCTCATTTAATCCAAATTTAAATGTTTCATCAACATAAACAGATCATGTGGATATTTTGGTCTTGTTCTCTTTATTTCGACTTTTTCTTCTATGCTTGGTGATTAACTGTTGAGAATTGTGAGATGGTACATATGATGTGTTTAACACTTCAAATCCTTTTTAGGTATACTTATGGTTTCTTTTTTTTTTTTAATTCATTTTGTGGCTGCAATAAGAACAAAAATTGAACTCATTTGAAGATTCATCTGTGGTATCTTTCTTTCCATGTCTTTTGAATGATAATTAATTGACTAATAGATGGGATCATGTATAATCACTGCAGCACAGTGCCATCACTCATTCTGCATGGTGAGGACTGTTGCATGCATTGATGTGCCATGTGTTGCCTGTTGCAGATTGGCGTATGACTAGTGTTCTTATATGAATATGGTACTAGCATATAATTGCCGATGCTGGTGTTTCACAAACACAGGTGGTCATTTATGGCATGACAATCCATTGGAGGGAGAATGATTCTAGACCTGTAGCAGTTATACACAAAAGAAATGAGTTTATAAATTGAATATTAGATTGAGGGGTGATAGTTGTCTTCTATCTTGGATTTATGTGACCAAGCGCCGCCTGGCTCTACAGTTTCAGATTTCTCTCTTGTCAGTTTTAGGCTTTGGTTTTGTTAGTATATGTCTCCTGTGATGTAACCTTTAACATCTTAAGACTAGAAATTTATAAAGATGCAGGTTTGTATAATATCATACATAAAGTGCCAAAGATTACTGTAGAGCTAGCAGTCCATTTCCTGCCTGTGTTATTGGAAGGACCCTATGCTACCTTGGGATTTCCAAATACTATTTTTGGTTGAGAAACTAATTGTGAATATTTTCCTTGCATTGAGGGGGGCAATGTCGGAGGATAAACCAAAAAATGCTGTTTTTCTATTGAGAATGGTGTAGTGTCAGTTTGAGTGTCTTTTACCTTGGAGGATGAGGATGTGTTGTGCACATTGTGACTTGTTGATAGTTTAAAGGTTGAAATGGGATTTGAGAGTTTATAATTCAGAAATTTGCTGGTCATCTCTCTTAAATAATATCAAATGTTGGTGTGGTTTTTATTTTTAACTATCATATTGGTTGCAAAGCTTAGGTTCTTGCCAACTTGTATAATGGACATATATTTGTTGCATTGTATACATATAATTTTTTTGTATCTGCTTGTTTGAGTTTTTCTCAGAATCTTAATTGTCAGTATGAGCACACAACTTTTCTCGTTGAAATATTTAATATCATTTTAGTAGATATATATTCTGTCATGAGAGCTTTCTATCCTGTTAGCTCTTGGGAAAAATGATGTTGAACAAGTTGTTGGTTGTCCAACCAAAATACTGTCCTGTTGAGATGGTGGATGATATCTAGTAGCAGAATGTAGGATGTCTCCATCAGATTATTGTGATGGTGTTTGTTAGTAAGAGTTTCTTTGTTCCACGAGCAGTGACTTAACCTAGTATTTGCTGGCATGTCTGATTAAAACATCCCTGAAGCAGAGTGTAATAATAGTTTGAATAGTAGTAAATCCTTCTCATTTAGATGCCTGCTCTTTCAAGCTTTAATCCTTAAGATAGGATGTTTGCCACATTTTTAAGCTGTTGCAGTTTGCTTGAGGTCATAATGATCAATACTTGATAGCAAAATGTGGCGTTGTGATTCTGGATTTGATCTTGCTCCACATAATTTATCAGAGCTATCAGCAATTTTCATTTATTGCAAGGAAGTTGCTTGTCTGTTTTGCAATGGAAGTATTTGTTGATAGAAAAAGCTACTTGACTTGTTGTTATTGATGTAGATAAACAAAAAATAGTTCTGGTTAGTATTAAGCAACAACAACTGTCATTTGGACAAAAATATCTGCTTTTTCTTTCTTGATCTTCTGTTGTCTTTGAAAATACTTGATTATTGTAGTTTAATAGTATCCTAATCTGCTTTTGTTCGTTTTTTTATAGGTTTGTACAGGGGCCAAGAGTGAACATCAATCAAAACTTGCAGCACGGAAGGTACCTTAGAACAGTGAACCTGATGTTTATGCTTCCATTATCGATCTTTTCAAATGCATTGTTTGATAGATATTTATGCACTGGGTTTTCTAAGAATATAACTATGTATTCATGATACTTCTCTTTTTGCAGTATGCTCGCATTATTCAGAAGCTTGGTTTTCCAGCAAAATTTAAGGTATTTAGTTGCTTGTGAATTTTGGTGTTTTCTCATCGTTATATTCTTCTCCTCGCTCTCTCTAATTGTTGCTACCATTTCTAGGATTTTAAGGTCCAGAACATTGTCGGTTCCTGTGATGTGAAGTTCCCTATAAGACTCGAGGGCCTTGCTTATGCCCATGGTGCTTTCTCCAGTGTAAGTTATTATTAGTATATCTAAAAGTTACCTAAATTCTATTTTTATCTTTCATGGAATTTTTGACTTCTTTAGTTTCTTCGTTTTTCAAACAGCAACAAATAATTTGTTAGCATTAGAATATTCAGGTCAGTCCTGCATGGACTGCTATCCATTAGATATCAAGCAGAGTTATGATACATCTCTATTTTTTAAGAATGAAATATTGTGACTTTTTGATTTGCTTAAAGGTTGATGCTATGTTGGTTTTGCAAATCATTTAATAATTTGAACATTTATTTCCATTCTGTTATTATAAGCATCGTTAGTTTTTGGACATGCAAGCGGCTTCTTGATCTGAATTCATCTCCCTGTCTATTTTCTTTATTAGTATGAACCAGAGCTTTTTCCTGGCTTGATATATCGGATGAAGCAACCAAAGATTGTGCTTCTCATTTTCGTATCCGGCAAGATCGTTCTCACTGGGGCGAAGGTAAAACTTTGTCCACTCTGAAATTTCCATAAATAAATGATTGTGCTCTGTCTTATGGTGTCCGTCGGTGAGACAGGTGAGGGATGAGACATACACAGCATTTGAGAATATATATCCAGTCCTCACAGAGTTTAGGAAGGTCCAACAATGGTAAGAGAAACTGTTGCAACATATTAGTCATATGCTCATGCAGAGACATACTTGTATGAGCCGATGCAAGCTAGTTTAACTTTTCACTCTCATATTAGTCATCTTTTGGCTTGTTCCTACCTTTATTATTTTCGATGTGACCAAAACTTTCATACAAGTGAATATAGCATACTCTTGAATTGGAATCGAAGGTTCTAGTAACTGTTTCTGCAGTTGAGTCCCTGCTTCAACACATTTGAACTGTTGTTTTTGATAGTCTTAAGGCCTTTCCCTGCAATACTAAGTGTTCCAATAGATGATTTTTCCTTTTTCAAATGCGTGGCAGACTTTTTTTTTTCCCCCTCCTCTTTGCTGTTGTTGTGCTATTGACTTTTCTTGATGCCGAATTGTTTCTCATAAAAAGCTAACCAAATGATTAGTATGCATATCAACGCCAGGTATCATGCTGCCATATCTGTTTTTAAGTTTTGTAATTTTCATGGGTGAGTTATAAAGATTTTCATTTAAGGTGCTCTATTTGATCCTTTTTAAGGATTAGGTGTTCTATTAAAACATCGTCTTCATACTAATCATATGTCATATTCATCATTTATTTCTGTCTCTAATTTTATGCTTTATGCAGATACTGTCATGAGATGGAAGCGGCAAGGATGGAGTAGCCATCAATTCTTTTAATTTTCGATTGTACATAGGGTGAAGAATCTGCAGCAGGGATATGCTTCAGGAGCTGTCAATGAATTGATAGCTTTCATCATACTACCCCCAAATTATACATTACATGATCGACTGGTAAAAGTGGTAAACCTCCCTCCATGAGGCAAACACCAGAGGCTGATTTGAAGTTTTCCTATCGAAGGAACAGTTCTTCTTGTTGCCACTGTATTGAGATACAGAGCGACATGACATGCTTTTCCTTTTTGACGAGCAACCAACCATGGGAGGTCATGTTTGTGCTGTTCGTCTGTGGTCATCCGTATGTATATGTGGATCGAACAATCAATCTTGACAGGGGGGAATAAGGTATTTAGTGTTTAATACAACTATTTATCTGATGGACTAGATTTTAGACGCTACAGATATTCTCAACCAATTAACTGCTTGCTGATATTTAGTGTCTTGAGGCATCATGGAACACAGAATCATGCTGCAGTTATTTCGTAGACCATCGTCATCATCATCATCATTTATCATTTACAACTAGTCGATGACTTTATCCACCAATCAATCACACCCTTGACGAACTTCACGAAGTTGATGTGCAAGCAGATTAAAAGATGAACCAACATTCGCAACATCAGTAGCAGACATGAAGGATGAACCAAAACAAGTTTGTTCCTAAATGCACAACTTAATGGCAACCCAAACCTAATACAGATGCACTGCTATGGCTTCTTCTTGCACATAAAGAATGAGCATCTGCCACCGACAAACAGCTTTCCAATACAGAAAACAAACAAAAACACATTAAGAAAGTCCCTAATACAAAATTCTGTGCCAAAGATGTTATTCTTGCAGAAAACGAAAAGAACCAAAAATACACTATTAAGGAGAGCACAGGGAACAGGTTGATTACCTACCTCTATTACCTAGGATCTCAAATCACCAATCTCCCACCTTGACTGAAAACTACAAAAAGGAAAACAAACTAAAATCAATATTAAGGTGGCTTCATGAACCTAGCAACAGTTGGCAACACCATTTAACCACACACAACATCAGCTACCGTAGCCACACCATTCGTCTCTGATAGCACATCTTCTGCAAGTGCAAGAAGACCACCCTGTGCTTGTTCTTTCTTCATGACTGTAACCACTTCCACAGGGTTCTGTGACCCAGGCTTTCCGTTAGCCCCATCCTCATCTTTCTCATCGAAATCCATAACCTGAAATGGAAATCATACAAATGAGCACTGGAGAGGATATCTTAAAACATATAAAGCAAATTAAAATTTTC
The DNA here is from genome assembly GCF_036884655.1 of Musa acuminata AAA Group. Taxonomy (NCBI): domain Eukaryota; kingdom Viridiplantae; phylum Streptophyta; class Magnoliopsida; order Zingiberales; family Musaceae; genus Musa; species Musa acuminata. The sequence continues at coordinate 1,200,462 of NC_088344.1, forward strand.
CAAGCTGTCTAAACGAGCAAGTTTGATGAAGTTCTATCACTGCAACAAACAAAATGAGACCAACAGAAATAGGAAGAGGCAGAACCACACAGTAAATTAACATTTTCAAATGCACGAAGCTGAAAACCATTGATCCCTGGGTTGTGCCATACGTCACAAGTTGAAACATCTAATGAATTTTAGAATTTTAGACATATATAATCTGATCATGCCTTTTTCTGAAATTGCTCTTGCTTTCTTCTCTTCTCTTGCATCACGTTCTGGCGGGTTTCATAGAAACTGAAATCATCCAAAATGGATGTCTTCCTCACATGCTCTTTGAAAAGCTTAAGAAGTTGGAGACCTTGCTCGAGCTTCACCTGAAAAAAAAAAGCGGGTCAGAATGGTTCAAATTGAAAAGCCAAACGGTTAACACTAGTAAAAATTCCTCACCTCCTGAGTGTCTCGACTGTTTGTGACTGGTTTATTGTCATTGTTCTCCACTTTGATGTGCTTTAAAATGCTATTGGGAACATCCTTTACAATATGCCACTTGACAGGAAAACATCCAATCCACTTGTCCTGCTGCCAGAAATCCAGTGTTTTGTTAAAATCAACTGGACCTACCATTTCTGCCACACCAACAAACTGTCCACTTGTATTGACCTGTAAATCAACAGTGAAACACTCATCATCCTGATGAGATAACAAAAAGGGGAAGAGATTGCTAAACGTTGTAACTAATGCTTACAGAGAAAAACAAAAAAATAGGGCATCCACTTGTCTTCTCCTTGGACTCCAGATAAGCAGCATCGAGCTTCTTGTTTCCGTGGAGAGTACTAGCCCAAACATTGTACTTGATACTCTTGTGAATATCATCCTCACTATATGACTTAATGATGAAAAACTTAGCATCTGAATATGTTTCAGGGAAGTCTGTCTTGTTGTACTGATCTCCTTCAGGAATAACAGTAGAATCCTGAACATTTACATTTTCAGGCAGGCTTTGTCCCCTTACTGCAAGAGTAATAGTAGGTCCCAACCCCCTCTGGTTTCTGAAACGACCAGCTCTTGGTCCTTTATTAAGCTCACTCAGACCATCCAAGTTATCATTACCATAACCATAGAATCCATTGCCTCGGGCCCTTGGCTTATATTTGCTATCCACAGACATCCCCCATCTTCCATTCATTCTGGAGTCATACATGTTTGAACAAAAACCATGACCATTGCCAAATCCATTAGCATTCTGGCCATACATTCGATTGTTAGGATACATCTTGTTTGCAGTTCCAGGACCTGCTGGCCTCGGGGAATGCATTCCCTGTCACAAATAAAAATAAAATCCGTCATAACACTGACACAATATGTCTTGAAAGAAAGCCAAAATAAACTAAGTCAATCAATTCAGCTCCAAGTATTTGCCCAAAAAGTATTCCAACAATTGATTTGACTAAAAAAAAATTGCAAAGTAAATAAATATACACATTAACAAAGCATTTAAAGATCAGAAGCAGCTCTTGGCTTGCTGCGGAGTGAAATTTCTATATCAGATAAGATATGCATAAAAGTGATTACTATGTCTCCTGATAAGTACTACAATTCTCATCAGCAAAATTTATAAACATTTCAACTAACAGAAAATTGCATCAAGCTACATACCATCAGATGAGGAAGGGGGCGGAAATTCTGACTTCTTGTGGGCATAGTATTGCGATCATGTGAAGTCATAGAAGAGACAGCATTCGTTGTAACTGGTCTCTGTTGCCCATCGGGATACGTAGTACCATCAAACCACGGAACAGATGACCACACTCTGTCAAAACCAAATCTTGGATCCTGGTAGCCCGAAGAAGGAAGCCCACCGGACAAAGCACCTTTACCAAATGAGATGCCTGGATTCAACAATGAATTCTGTTGGCCTGGTCTTGTCTTTTCTGATTCATTGTTGCCATTTGTGCTTCCTTTAGCTGTTCCATTTGAATTAGATTTTGTGGTATCCACTGGAATAGGAGGAAGGTCGGCAGCAGCAGATGTAGAAACCTCCCCTTCAGAAATAGGAGTTTGATTTGTTTTGTATGGTGCGCCGGTGGGTATGGGTGGCTGGTAATACGTAGCTGGATACTGGTAATGTTGAGGCCCATATAGTTGACTATTGTGTGCCAAAGTCGGAACTGTGGATCCAGGAGAAGGATATTGACTATAAGGAGCATAACCATATCCATGCTGATACATGTCCCCATAAACTCCCTGCCAGTAAACAGGAAAAGTCATCACAACTTGCTATCATAATCATATAAATTCAGAATAAAAATATGAGACTTGGAAAATAACTGATTGCATTAAAATTAGGAAACTAACCTATCATAAGTATGAGAATACAGAATCAAGAACTGGAAAACAGCAAGGAAACTTACAAGTGGAGGCACCTCCACTCCATTGGGGGTGACATACCTAGGGTAGTCCTCCCACTCAGTCATTGAGCCATCATAACCTGAAAAATTCTCGAAAATAGTGAGATGATTCCTTCATAGTAGGAGAAAAAAAATACTAAAGCAACCAAATGGTTTCATCCTAACCAAAGCAAACATTCTGAAACAACAACACATATTGTCATTGATCAGATAAGTTTACTTAACATCACCAATAATCAAACAATTCAATAAGTTCTTGAAATCACACAAATAAACAGAGTTGAAATCAATTTAACCTCCGTAGTAGAAAGATGAAGCGTATCCATTCGGTATGTAGCACATGCTAGCATCCATATGCTCATGAAGTAGAGGAGTCAGAGACCGTTCGGCTGTTGGGATCGGTGCCATTGGCAATTCACCGCCACTAGCTGAACCATACTGAACTCCAGAAGGCTGCTAGGAATCGAAAGGCGTCAATACTTTCAATATTGTAATCTGTAATCTACAGAGTGAACAAAAAAGAGAAGAAAAAGGTACACTCGTCATCCACAACTACTAATTGGCAAAGTTAATAAAGCTACCTTCTTTATAACATCTGAAGCATCATTACTCTGGTCCTTTGGATCCAAGGATAACTTCTGCATCAGATCCGTAGCTGCTGTAACAGATTGATTAAGGAATAACAGTTCAATGAAAACTCATATATCACAACCCAAAAGCATACCAACAACAAAAGCATCAGAAACCTCAGAATGATTTCAAGAACGTCACGGATAGCATCGAATCCAAGTTCATTCCTTTGCGAGCTTAAGAACAAAGGCCACGTACAATATCTTCACAGAAGGAAAAATTCGACAAGACCGAACGACGAATCAACAAATTGAAGACAGGAAAACACTACCGCTCAGTACTGATAAATCAGTTCAAAAACACGTTTTGACGACACTAAAGACCCACGGAAAAACGAACAAAAACCCTAAAAGACCAAATCCGCAGAGCAAAATTCCAGTATTTACACAGAAAAATGAACCAAGAAACCATCGAACAAACTGATCGCATCGAAGCCGAGGCGAAACAAGATGGAAACAGTATGATGTCCAGCCGAGGCAAGGATACAGTCGGAAGGAGTAGCGGGGGCGACAGCCGCCATGGTTGGATCTGGAGGTCGCGGGGGCAAGCACGCGATGACGCGATCGCCCAAACCTATAGAGGGCTTAAGGGGAAGAAACCCTAGGAGAGAGAAACCGGAGGGCGCCGCCACGGAGTGGGGGGAGAGAGAAAGGGGGTTACGTTCAGGACGAAACGTTATAACACGTGAGCCCTGATTTACTCATCTCCTTACACGCATTTCGTATTCCTGCATTATTGGATGATTTATATGGGGTCCACCAAATATCATCTGAGCCGGTTCCACTGATCAGTCAGGTACGCGAAACGGGTTCGTGTATTCGAGAATCTCAGAATTATTATTATTGGATTCTCTCTTTTTTTCAGGTTTTTGTTATTATTATTATTATTATTATTATTATTATTATTATTATCATCATCATCATCATGATTATTATTATTATTATTATTACTACTATTATTATTATTTTATATAAGGATAATTTGGATCAATCCTTGAATTAGTTCCTTCCATGCACCCCAATTTAATTCACCAAGGTACATAATATACTAAAATTTCATAAATCACATTTTAATAGTAGAAAGAAGATTGATAGAGGATGTTGATGAAAATAAATTGATTTTTTCTGGTTATATTTGGATTTTAAGTAATTTCATTCAGATTGTGAATACAGAGTGGAATCAGATCATATATATATATATATATATATATATATATATATATATATATATATATATATATTTATGTTGGACTAAAATAATTCCTTCTGGAATTGTCTTATTGTTTCTTTCATAACTGGTCAATCAATTAAAATATTTATTTTTATATAAATGCATAATAGTATAATACTCAGAAAATTATAAAAAAGTGATATAAGTATTCAATCATTCTCTTCAAATTTTTATGATTTATTATGCATTAGATGCAGGGTTACATTATTAAAAAGATGAAAGATTACAACTAGCATAAAAGTATATCCCATCTCATAACATAGTTCTATAATCTAAATAATTAGTAAAAATACATAAATCAAATATTAGATACTATAATATAAAAATATGAATAACAAATAATGAAATATATACAAATAACATAAAAAATAAATAATATAATCACCAAATGATATAAAGATAGAATATAATTAATGATAATTATAATACATAGATAAGTAAGATATCAAAATTAATAACTTAAATTAATTATTATTTCCGAAGGTAATATGCAAGTCCCCATCCGATTTCGATCATAGAATGCATGAATCAAACATGTTAAGGGATTTAGCCATTCTAATGTTAATTTCAGTGAAATTTTAATTCAGAATCTAACAATAAATAAGTGCCAGCTCAATAATAGGATACATAAAGCATATTACTAATTAATATTAATATATCAACTCCAGTGTCATTAAACCTTAAATGTGGATAAATATTGTTCACAGAGTGAGCTTAACCTACTGCAATGAACTCCAATTTACAAAGTTGGATTAATCATAATCTTTAAATAAGGGGCCAAAAGTAGCTTTTTGCTTTAGAAGAAACATTAGGAAACTATTTGTGGACCTTCAAAATGGAGATTATGACTCCTTAATTAAGAAATAGAGATATGCCCCTTCATTAAGAAAAAAAATATATATCAATTAGCTTAGCCGTTAAGAGATTAAGAAAATATTAATTTTCACAAGTATCGTGATCCAATCTCATCTTCGCTATTTATTCTTTGTAAACAAGAAAAAGAAGAAAAGAAATCCTCTTACCATGTTAAATACATAATCCTTATAATATTATTTAATAAAAAATTTAAAAATAAAATATAGCTATGTGTTATGTAAAATAAAAATAAATTATTATAGTATAATAAAACATGATGGTAAGATGAGGCAAACATGTCGGAAGGATGACGGAGTAATGAATATAATTGGATTTTTTTTCTTTTTAATCCTTATAATGAAAAGATTTAAAGATTTTTGTGAAAATTCAAATATTTTTTTATAATAAATGAAGAATCGAAGGTATTTCATTTTTTTCTTAGATTTTAAATGATCTAATTAGTGAACCCAATCGGCAAAAATGCGATATTTTTGGTCCGATGATCGGTTTGATCTGGGTTTATAACTATGATCCAAAAGTCTGCCTTCTCAGCTTTCCTTAGGCACTCAATCAGTGAAAGCCATTCTGCCAATTTGGGCTTAATTGCAGTGTGCATACACCTATCATAGTTATAAGGAAACCTTTCTTTTGTTGCAATGTTACTTCAGTGTACAATGAAATGTTAATGTATGGCTGATGAATTCCACAATGGCCTCATCTGCAACTGGAGAACAAATTGTTTTAGATTAATCTATTTAAGTCATCAATTCTAGTTGCTCTTTCACATATGAAATCTATCAAATCCATATGCTGACAGCTTTCAAATAGGCTATTGATCTTAGTGTTGAATCTTAGATGGTAATAAGTGGTAACATGTATCATTTATATGTTTAATGTTACATGTACACTCTCTTTCTGCCTTCAGTTGTTTTGTTTCATTTTTCTTTAGATGAATCTATCAAAGCAAGGAAAAAGTAAAATGAAAATTTTTGGATGAAGATAAAGGAAGCATGTTTTGCAAAGATAAGTAACAAAAATGTCGCGGTAAGATGTTCGACAAATACATCCATCCAGTTAGTTTGGTGGTGTATATCCAGATCTCTTTCCCTTGGATGGAAGGTTTTAAATCATCACCATGACATTTTGTGTGTCGAAAACAAAAAAAATACTGACAAAGATTTTACCCACAGAGACTGTTAAATAAGTTTGGTTGCTTCAGTTATAACCTGACTTGCAGTGTTGAATAACTCTCCCAATTTTCCTCTATTATGTTGTTTATAATTTGCATGTACTGAAAAGTAAACTTTACTGCTTGCCATATATTTCATATCTCAAGTCCTCTCCCTGTGCCAGAGCAGTTCAGTTCTTATCAACTATTCTTGTTGTTCTTCTTTCTTCTTTTGATATTTTTGGAAAAGAAGGTGGGCAGAGCATTTCTATCTCAATTGCCACAGCTTGTGCTTTCTTCCTCCATCACATTTATATTTTTATCTGCTTTTACAAACTAAATTAACCTCATACACAGCATAATTGAACCAAAATTTCTCAAAACAAAGATATACTGTTCATGTCATATGAAAACCTATTGCTTTGAGAGGATCTTAATAACAAATCTAAGCACATGCAAGCATACATCCATTATATCTTTCATTCCTCGATGAGTTCTAATGTTTGAATGGTATTTATGTTAGATTATGTGATCTTATTTAATTAGGTAAGATATATTATGAATATAATTGGATTCTGATTATGGTTATTGGCTAATAAAAAGAAAATTTAATTAAGGTAAGATTCATTAGGAGACGACTTTGATGGTTGGAACTTTCCTAATTATTTATCCTAGACCCTTTGCTCTCGCCTATAAATAGGCAAGGATCTCCTAGGGATACATCACAAGAAGATAACAACATAAGAGTGCGTGACATAGTGAAAAGATTATAGTTCTTCTCTCAATCTCCCTTTAGTCACATAAATCAGTCAATGAGAGATTACATATCTTCTCTCATGTTCTTGCGTTCCTGAATCCATCAATTATAGTGACCTATGAAAATATAGGAAGAGAGTTTAGTTCTTCTTGCAAATTGACATCACAAATCCGACGATGATGTGTCTGTAGTTCAGATAAAGTTTATTTTTCTGAACAGCAACGAAAGGTACATATTATAATATTGTTTAGATCTATTGTTGTTTGATTTTATATTCTGACATGAAATTTTTTTACATAACAAATAACATGATTATAGATTTTATGCTAACAATTTAAGCTTGACTTAGAATAAAATAGGTATGTTAGGCCAGATTCTCGTCCACACCTTTTGAAAGCTAGTTTAGAACTTTCCAAGTATCAAACAAACCATGAAAGCTACACAAATTTGTCTCTCACCCTCAGGAGACAAGAAATGAGAGGAATACTTTTCTCTGAAGTGTGTTCCGTATGTGGTCTGCTTACGGGTCTATTCACAACGGTCAGGAAAAATTTTCTCCTTGAGAACAGACAAAGTCTAGTCTTCCAAGTTGGGCACGAACATATCAAACAGATGGTCTGTTTTTGAGTTCAGTTCTTCTAAAAGGCAATTATGTTCACATTAATGAACATGACTCTGCAACTTTCAAGCAAACAGGTCTTGAACCATTTCAGAATGATCAGTTTTAGTAGGATTTGCCGAAAACAGGAGTCTAAAGCCATCCGTTTGCATATCTTAACGAGCTGGTCTATTATGCTTCACTATCTCCATGCTTTAATTGTGGTTTTTGATCAAATAATTGTGTAGAAACTACCAATGAATATTCTAGCTGAGCTCCATCCAACACGTATAGTGTTCAATTCCAATTACGCATCTGCAAGCGTCATTTTCTTTGAATCTAACTTCGATGACTAGTGATCGGTACTATGTTGATGTAAAACGAGTTGCTGAGGAGTAAATGGAAGGGATTAGTTGTGAGAATTCAGGCTGTAGGAGGGAAAAACTTCATAGATTGGCAAACCAGTACAATCTTGACATTTCTGGTCATTTTCAGTGATCTATCAGCTGGAAAGCCAGTCCAAACTTAAGAAAATGTCTTGTTGACGCAGTCAACTAGAACCTCATGTAGATCAGATAAATACAAGGACAAGAAATTTGTGTGTCAGATCAGCTTGAGCAAATTGTCAGAATAGGCAGATTTCGATCGTAAATCTAGATCATCTTCGGTGCAGCAGATAGTTATTGATTGAAGAAGTTCAACCACACTTCAAATTGGTATTTGATTTAAATAACTTTGAAGTTTCTGAATTCAAGGTTTCATGACCATATGATACTTTAAGTGTTCCTTCTCTCTATCTGCTGAAAGCAAAAGATTTTCTCATGATCATTGTCGAAACCGATTAAAAGAGTTCGATACTCTTCTGCATGTTCCGAATTCACCTCTTTCCACAAACAAGCTACTGAATTTGCTTATTGACTCCAAAATCAAATCCTAGACAGGTGCTGTATACCACTGAATCTCTTCTTGAGAGTATTAAAGTTTACCAGAATTAGACATGAGTATACGCTTTAGAAGTATATATGCTTTCAGATGCCACTGACATTTAACTTCAAAGTGGAGCAAAAGAATCATGGAAGGATTGAAGTGAACTTTATTGATTGTATAAGATTGTTTGATACATACATTCTAAACCCATCAACAGCATTGTGTCAGACATCAGAGGAAACCTATAGATTGACATTGGCAGATGGGCTTGCTATACATCAAGGATTGAGATCTATACAAATACATGTGAATTCCATTCCATGCAAATTCTTAAGAAGAGACTAAACCTGCTGAGTGCCATTAAGTTGCCCTAAAACTTGGTTGCCAAGCTCATACTGGTTTACATCTACACTGTGAACCTGCTCAGCATCCGAAGGAGACCGGTGATCATGCATTCCGTCGTAGATAACTCTCAAGATGGTTGGGTTAGCAGGAGACCATTCCAGCCTCTTCCTTGCGTTGCACTCTTTCCGCCGGCATCTGTAGTAGCTTCTGCACTTAAGATGAAACAGTAGAAGGAAACAAGATGAGCTTTCAGCAATTCAATTCTCTTTTACCTGCAATTAAGATCAAATAAATAGATATCCTCACCTGATCTTCCTAATGTTTTTGATGTATTTTTGGCCATACTTGTTCCACTCATAACCATCTTCAGGAATTGAAGGTTGCTTGTTAACTGTTGGTATTGGCTGCTCTTTTTTATCAGTATCTGTTCCTCCTCTGCATACACAAGTAGCAACTTCTCATTACATGCATGCATATGATATTGGATAAATTATGCTAAGCAAGGCCAAAGCACATGGAGAAATGAAATGAACTCATCTTCTCCAAATTGTCAAAGGCCTGCAGAATATGTGAGATGATAAGCAAGCTAAATACATATTTCCCCCAAACTCGTGAACGATATCACAAATATGCAAGGCATTGTCATATTTAAGTGCCACTGAAGGAGCCTTCAACAATTAGAAGAACATGCGCTGCTGCTCAGCGAAAAGAGGCAAACAAGGAGGACAACAAAATGTGTGTGTGTGTGTGTTGTTGTTGTGAGAATAGAGAGATAGAGAGAGCTTACAGTGAAGATGAGGATGGATTAACCTTAGACATGACACTAGAAAACTTGAGAATGGAGGGTGTGGAGGGGAAGAAACAGGAGGTGTACTTTGCCCAGAATGTTAATTAAAGCTACTTTGAGGCTTCTGAGATGGAATGATGGTTGAACAGTCAATAATGTTGTCATTGAGACAGAGTTGCGTGCATCATAGAATTACTGTGAGTTCCATTGACAACTCTGTGCTCTTCTCCTCCTTTCATCCAAAGACATGAACAATCGTCATCCTATTGTTTGGTCTCTTCAATCTCGATCACCAACTACACCTGTCTTGCAGAAAATAATTCATAGCACAAATTGCAAGTCTCTTTCAGCTATTTCTTTCAGACAATTTCTCATCTCAATGAAATGCTTGAATGGCTTTTATTGTGGAACACTTACAAGCTAATTAAGGTTATGTTATGCTGCATTCAATAATGTTAGTATCATGGTCTGCAGTACCGAACTGTACCACCTGATACGGGCGGTACATACCAGTCCGATAGATTATCGGTACGCGGACCGCCTGTTATCTGTCCGAGCGCACTGTAGTACTGTAGCAGAGCTATAGTACTCGGTACACCTGAGTATACCGCTCGATACACCTGGGTGTACCACTTGGTATACCGTACCGTACCTTGATTAGTATAGAATAAATCTCACAATACTAACTTGATTTAAATGTTTTGGTCCAACTTGAAGTATTCTTTGGGTGGTCTGTGCACTGTGTTCCATCAACTTCAAGTTATTTGAAGCTCCACTTTCTTTCTCTTTGAACCTTTCCTGTACAAGTCATTCATATAATTTAGCTTTGTTAAGATGACTTAATCTAATTATTTTGACTCACAGAAAGTAGTAATGAAGTTTCCTGTGGTCAAAGAATGATCAGACTGTGTGTTCAGAAACAATTGATGTTGTTAGATGTGAATGTGATTGGAGTTGGGACTTTGATAGGTTTTGACTACATGCCAATTGATAAGCATGCAATGCAATATGAGTGGCCAAGTTCTTCTGTCTTCAGTCAGCAACAACTTTTCCCATTTGCCTATGTCATCATTCAACCCATTTTGCAAGTAAACATGGAGTTCCCCAAAGAAAGAGGGAGAGGTGATGTGACCAAAGATTGACTTCTCTGGTTGTGCTCATTGTGCTACTATTGTTTGGATCAAAGGTTCTAATCATCATAACAACATATTATGCATGCAATTATATGTGAATTGATCATTATTCAAGCAGTAATTATCAGACAATGTCTCTCTTGTTCAAAGTCTAAAAGAGATATAGCAAGTAAAGGATGCCAGTTCAGACCCATAGCAAGTATAAGAAACATCATTATGTTGGCAATGAGTGAAGCCAACAAATATAGAAATAGCTGTTTGAGATATACTTGTAATATGTCTAATTCTTGCAGAAGAATGCTTCAGTGCTTCCAACTTATACATGAAGGTGAGAAAGATATAGATACTGTGATGTTTGGACATGAGCTTAGTAGGAATTATAGTTAGTGGTCTCAACAATTCAAAGAAAGTTGAAGAGTTTTTTCTTATTCTATTGAAAACTGTGTAAAAAGAATACAATTCTTCTGTAGGAGCCCTGAAAATGGTGAAACCCTGATGCATCCCTCACTGTGATTCTATCTCACACTAAGAATGTATAAAGATACTCAAGAATGTCTGGGAACATACATCACAGAATAAAGAGGAGCAAAAACCCTTGAAAAACAGCCTTTTATTGACAGTTCTTCTCGCTGTATTCGCGAGTTCTAAGTGAGCGAAATAGATTGAAACACTTGCAATTGAAAGAATCTTCACTAATTTTTCTTGCGTCAACAAGCAAGCAATTGATTAAGTTGTACACATACTTCTAACAATCAGCTGAGAAGAGGTAGATCATCAGATGACATGGATAATTACTACATCCAGAACTCAAAAGGGTCCACAGTGACAAAATAGCAACTAACAGAGCAATCATAATCTTAATGCAAGAAAAAAACACAAATACCAACCACTTCCATCTAAATCCTTTTAACACATGAAATGCATCTGATTTAATTTGCAACATTTACTTCCAACTATATCCAATAAATGAACTGCAACTAACACGTGCAACTCCAGAGCTGGATGACGATGAGCCGAACTACATCTGCATAACTTTGACTTCGATGTATTTCTTCTAAATGTGAAGGGAATTCTGAAGGAGAAGGAAAGCTGGATGCTTGATGGCTCGATCAATTCTCATTGCAAATTCTCGATGGCAGAACTATAACCTCGAGCTGAGGTTCATAGCAGCTGGATAATTAATAATCACTATTTGTTCTCCGTCACAAGTAAATGATTGTCATTGAATGACACAAATGCATGTTGTGTTGCCATCAGCATAACCCTCTGATTCTTCAGATTCACTGTAACCAAGACAAGACTTTATTAAATCATGGAGAGAATTCATCAGACAACTTCACATTTCATATAAATATTTGTTTATAACATTAGTGCATAGTACAAATGCACAAATGTAACAGATCAAGTCTTCAAATTACTACCTTACGCAAAAGAAAACCAAAGTATCTACATTGGAATTGTATATGTAATGGGATTTGAAATGCTACAAGACAATCCAGACAGAAAATTAGGTCTCAGACTTTGAATATATTTAAATATCTCTGTTTGTGGAACAATCCAAGTTTTAATAGAAACTAACCTAGTGAACCATGGTAGTTCTATACTTCTAATTCAAAAGCTTATCTTTGTCAGCTCAAAATAAGTTGAAGTTTAAATTAATGCATGATGGATTTTAGTTAGTCAAGACATGTTTGCTCATCAAGCCAATTGCATTTTCAACTTTCGTAGGGCACAGCTCTCACGGTTTCCATCAGCGTTTCCAATTTCAGGTACCATATCAATGCCCGTTCATAACCAGAGTGGTACGGTTCGAGCACATTCCAGCATATCGTGTCGAACTACATTAATACTGCAGCCTGAACTAATGCATGATGAATTTTGATTTTTCACTCAAATCATGTCCTCTTCCATCAAATCAAAAACCCAGAATACTAAAACTTGTTGGAGATAAGGTTTAGATAAGAAGAATGGGGAAGAAGGATATGGGGATGTTGCCTTTTTAGTTGTCTCATAAACCCTGTTGATGATAGGTTAAGGTAAAAGCTTATTTATTTCTCTACTTGGTTCATGGCACATGAGGCTCTTTTAACTGGGGCATAAACATTGTCTACAATATGAATTAAACAATAGTTTGATATATATATGGAGCAGGTAATTTGTTTTTCATGAACTAGTGCTTGTTCACTATGTATTTCACAATATATTCATCTTATGGACATCTATTCCATAAGTAAATGAAGAAACTTATACTGTTGAGCAATCCGAATCTCTGAGGATGGCACACAAACTATAGTGAATGACCAACTATCAAAATTTTATGCTTTGTAGGACTTCCTTTGCTTGCTTAATTTTTGTTCAACAGTTTTCTATATTTAGTTTGACATACTTTTTGAAGATTATTTGAACAAATTTAACATAGCATTTATTATTTGAACAAATTCAACATAGGAATTAAAAGTTCATGGTCAGTAACTGTGACATACAATTTGATACAAGAATAACCTCTTTTTCCATAGAAGCATTCTGTTAATGAAAATAAGGTTCTAAGACTTCATAAACATATTTCTAGATTTTCATATGGATCTTGTTTTTGTTGGTTAGTAGAGAACTATACCTGATTTCTGTTCCATTGGTACTGAGTGTCTTTAACATGTTCCAACATTTGGCATTTCTTTCATTTCCGAACTGGCAAGTATATGGGCACATTTCTAAACATGAAGATGAAGTAAATTTTTCACATGACAAAATCAAAGAATCATTATAAGGCATGTCCTAATCACTGAGACAACTATATACCCTTGGAAACCTTGACAATGGTCCACAACTGATTTTCTTGGTACTTTGTGCCCTGAATTGGTGGAGGTACATGATCCAGATATTTCAAACTAGAGATCCAATAGACACTAAATAATTGGGACCTTATTGCTTGTTGTTGTTGTCGTAGATACAGTGTCCATAATAATGTTGTTCAATTTGTAGCTATAAATCCACGATTCCCACTTCCGCATTTGTTCAAACATAACCGCAAAACAAAAAACTACTAAACAATTTGAAACTATCATAAGGTTCAAAACCTTTTATCTGCCACAATTTTTTTATCTTAAATTAAATACGAAACTAATAAGTTGAAAGTCCAGAATATTTTATGTAAACTAGTAAATGGCCCAAGTGGTTCAATGCAAACCACAACCCAAAAAGGCGAACCAATTATCTGCACCCACTACCCACCATCAAGTTAAGATGTTATCAGACTCCAAAAGCAATCTATGCTCCAGATAAATTTGAACCAAATTAATGGAGCCTTAAAGTAAGATGATTGTGGAGTCAAATTCATCATGTTTTCCACACTACAGAAAGTGATTTGTGAAGAAGAAATCCATATTTACTCATGCTGCATAGTTCTAAGTTAATGAATGTCTAAATAATTGAGTTGGTAACTTGCTGATCAAAACTAATAAAAGACAGCAGAATTACCTGGAACCAGTTTTTTATCAGTTAAACCCTAACAAGGGTCCATGTGGTTGAACTAAAACCTGGGCATGTTAAACTCAATAAGAGGGCTAAAGAGGGGGAGGTTATTGTCAGCTATGGAATCACAAGGGCGTGCCAAATTCAGTTGTGCCAGATGAGTGATGTCAGTCAATTTTATATATAGCATTAAGTTCTACTAAAAAAATAGATATCAGATTAAACTCAGTCCTTGATAATTGTATAAACATCAATAGAATAACAGTTACGTTAATAGTGGCTCAGCTAATTTGACTTCTACTCTCAGCCACCTTTCACAATCCTTAAAAACCCCAAAGTTGTAGTAGTAATTGTAGAAACTAACAGCAGTGACCATTTTTCAATACTGAATACATTAGTCAAGAATGAATAGTTGATTGATGCAACATATCCATCTGAAAATTTTCTTGTTCCTGTTCAAAATGATAAATGATTTTGTGTCGAACTAAATATCCCTAATCTGATACCTTCCATTTTACTGAGATGACTTGTATCTGCAAATAGCTACTTCTAGTTTTCCATTTCCACATAAAAATGTTTGCTTAGAATCTTTGTAAATAAGGATCAACTATGATATTTTCAATACATTGAAGATGCTAGCTAGCTAGCCCAGCTGGTAAAGACCTTACAGATAACCACAAGGTCTTGATATCAAATCCATCTTATTCACTTACCCTTGCCCCAAAAAAGAAAAACCAATTCATAATCAAACAGCAAGCTATGATTACAGTGAACACATTGAGCAACAAATGCTTATTATTAAGACAACATGACAACATCAGCTATTGATATCTAGAGTTCATGGACATTCATCTACACAACAAAGTAAACCAACTCAATTTTAACATTATCAAGCCTCAGTCTCGGTACTTCCCAGCAACTTTCCATTCTTTGTGTTGTTTTTCTCTTCTGAACCAACATATTTGTTACCTTTCATGAACCCTCAAGAACTTGAGAGAAGATTAACTGATTAACCCAAACTATCCGTTTCAAAGCCCTACAAAACCTTGGATATGAATCTTTTGTATACATCTTTTAAATATTTCTTAAAAATAAAAGAAATTCAAACCATAAATACAATTGTTATTGCTCCAAAAAATGTTTGAAGTTTCAGATGAGACCAAACTGAAAAAATAAAATTTTAGGAAATAAAATATAAAAAAATGGTTTCACTTAGATGAAGATGCTGAAATGGATTCTGGGGTGAAAACCACAGAAAAATTCATATTTGAAATTGAATAAGAAATACGGATAAATGGCCTGTGTGTTTGAGAAAGAATATAGGTCCAAAAGATATTTAATTCAAAATTCTGACTAGTCTTGTCAAAGACCTGTCAACTTTGTTAGTTCTGGTGGTTCCAACAATTTAGGTCTAGATTCTGTAATTTCGATCCAGCTTCACAAGCCTAGACAGTTTCAGCAATTTAGGTCTATTTTTGGATTCAACATCTATGGTTCCGATTTAAAATGGGTTATTATAAAGAAATATAGTAATATAAGCTGACCAAAAAATTGTAGATATTTGACCTTCATGTTTTTTTATCATCTATTAATTAAATGAGTAATTAACAGGCCACGTGAAGTTTTACTCTTTAAGTTCATACAAAATCTAATACGTAATATGTTGCCAAGTTTAAGGAACATAAAAAATAAGAATACTACTCGTGTTCTAATTCCTTATAATCGTACCAAGTTTTAAGCTTTCAAATAATTTCTCAAACAAGATATGATAAACGTTTGCTTGTGTTCACGTGGACACAAGTATGCCACATTCCAAACAAATATTGGATGTATACAGTCCCATATTGTTTCCAACTTCTGGTCATTTTTACATTCCCTTGTTCAGTCTAAAATTAACAAATTTTATATATAACATTTTCTGTAATAACACAATTATCCTTTGAAATGTTGAACAACTTTGCTTCCCTAACTATCATTAAGTGTTACGATTTCATATCTTTGAAATTTTTTCCATTTAATTTTTGGTCGAAACTGTCGAAACAATCCAAGGGTCAAAGTGAGAATGAGACAAAAAAAAGAAGAAGCAAATCTTAACTATATTTGCCACTAAGAAAGGTAACAATATCTCGTAAACTTTGTATCAGGGCATGCATGCAAAAGAGAGAAGAGCGATAACATCACTGAACAACATTGAGAAATTTGAGGAACAACTGAAACAAAAATTTTAATGGGAACCCAACTATTTGCAACGTGAAGCCCATGACCAATATGTCAAGTCTCCTAAATGGAATTTAATCCAAAATCTGCCGTAACTTATGAAGATGAAGACAGTAAGAAACATTTCAGGAAGCAGCGCACTAAAGCATGACAAGAAAACACTTACATTGTCTCAAATTCCCTGATCTCAAGAAGTTCCTTCCCCAACAAGTCCATCCATTTAACGTTTCTCTTTTCGACCTGTTCTGAATCTGATGCTCTTGGCTTCTTTAGGCTGCTCTTCAGAGAGATCTCAACTTTCCCATCCTCCTCAGTGTTCTGCTCAACCACAACCTTTTCTTCAGAAGGCTTCTCCTCCAACACAACAGAAACTGGAGCTTCGGTCGGGGCAACGTTTTTGGCATCTGCCCATTGCGACTTCGGAGGGCAAGGCGGGTAACAGCGGACCGACGACCTCGAGCAGCAGACGAGCGTATAGTGGCAATCGCAGGATAAAACCCTCATGTCAGATCACAACCATCGAAAGCCCATTTGACGAACCAAAAGGGGAACTTCCCGACAAAAATTGCTCTCAAAACTCAGAAACTTTCGATCAAAACCAGCAGCAACTTCCTCGATGGTAACCTCACAATAAACTCGGCATCGGACTGGAAAAAGATCATAAAGGGTTGGAATCCGAAGCAAGGAGCAACCTTACCCCTAGGGAATGAAACTCCAGAATCCAGAACACCAAATCCGGAATGAAGATAGGATTCTGCTGCAATTTTGGGATCGCTCTAAGCCACACGGAAAGGAGAACTCCAGGAAAAGCAGAAGAATGGCATCTGGGTGGAGATACTGCCAAAGAAAAGAGAAAAGGCGAAGAAAAGGAGTCCCCCAGCAACCAAGATCGCAACTTTTCTCGCCTTGCGGTCGATCCACACTTGTGAGTCCCCAGAATTCACCAGAAGATGGAAAGTTTTCAGAGACCGGGTGGAGAAATCAAGAACAACGGAGGTCGAGAAACGTAAAATCGACTGGGCTAAGGAGCAAGAGGATAATAAACCAGAATCGGACGGGCTTCTTCCACAGCCACTCGGTGTAGGGAACGCAACAGACCGACGCCTCCTTTTCGCGCATTGACCGCTGCTTTATGGTTATACTGCCCAACTGTGATTTGATAGCCACCTTTTGCATGCTGTGTTCTTGTCGGCTGTCGTGCGGTGAAGCCATCGATTAGCCCTTTTATCGGATAAGTTTATATAAGTAAATTTTATCCCTCTTTTATTTCCACACTCTCTCGTGATCATTTTTCTCAGTAATAAGAACTGATTCAATAAATTAAATCAAAACAAATCAATGATGAAATTAAATTTAAAATTCAGTTATAAATTATATTTAAAAATAATTAGACCATATTTTTTTAAAAAAATATATATTTAATTATATGTATGCAAAAAAACATTATGCAATGCAATTTTAAAATATAAATACATATGAGAAGTCATTCATTGTTCAAGATAAGACAGTTCGTGATCTACTGAGGTGAGGGTATCCAAATATTTGAGACATTCTGCATGTACCTAATGCATCTAAATCTTTGGACTGATGATTCATATGTCCCGAGAACCAACTTCTACAACCAGGCAGCAATTAAAATCTTACATATTTGAACTACTTTCAGATTTAGAGGGAGGGAGGCAGGTGGTAGAAGATGTTGAGAGGCCATTTGTGCATCTGTCAATCTCAAATATGATGTATTAGTTGACAGAAACATGTATTCATTTAAGATTACATCAAACAGTGACCTGACCTAGATAATATCTGCAAACACACTTGTTCACCAGGCATGGATAATGAAATGCATTTGGGGGTTTTACCAAACTCAGTAGATCACAAAGGCACTGCAAAATAGAACATTAGATAAGGAAGATCAACTCTCTAAGTAAATTCTGAAAGAGTTTAAGCTCAAAACAAAAAGGGAAAGCATAGTACAAATTGATCCTGATACAGAGAAGGCCAGTCAGAATAAGGGAACCAGTAAGCAAATTGGGCATAAATGACAAACAATGGCAACTAGAACACAGTGGGTTGACATATCAACCTCTACTAATTCAATGTGGAACTTGTTCAATGCAAAGATGATGGCAAAGCATAGGATGTAATGAATAAGAATCTGTTTGATGGACCACTAGAATATCTGTAGCAGCACAAAGGAGACTCCAAGGCCTGGAAATTGCATTTCAAGGTTGTAATTGTGACAGCACTAAATTATTATTTTCTTAAACACTATTGGCATCTGGATTTTGATAGTGTTAAATTAAATGTGGCAACTTCTAAATCATCCACAGCAGCAGTGATAACAACAGTGACAATGGCGACAACAATACAAGTATCGTTACATCACAGACAAATAATAAATTTCTTGATATGACAGCAGTAACTGATAACAGCTAATACAATTGAAACAAGTGCACAAGGAAAATTAAAAGTATACATTGTGCTTATCCAAAGTCTCAATGATCAACAAAACTTTTGACTCCCTGACAAAATTTTGTCCTGAAGCACAAAAAGCACATGCAGAAATACTTTCTTTAATCAGCTACTAGAGAATGAAACATACCCCAAAATACTTTCTTGCACTTTGCAGAAACCAAAAAAACAAGTCCCGCAAATATTTAGGTGCCACAATTTATTGAGCATGACATTAAAGATTCTCAAGTTGAAAGCACACCAGGATCAATTTGGAAATATGACTATTGTTGAGCCTTGTGAAGCCAACAATTAATGGCCTAATCAAGTGAAAGAAAAACAAAGGTGTACATTTCATAGGTACTTACTAGATCCCCCATATGATTATGATCATGAGACCAGTTTCAGTAAAGAGTAAAGAGTGGGCATTATTTACACACATGTACAGCTATTTTTCAGAAGATTGAATAGTCACCCATCAAGTTAAGACCAGAATACATCCTTCATGTAAACAAGCATCCATGATATCCAAAATATCCCCGAAATGCACTGCTGCTTTAAATCAAGAGAAAGGGTGAACCATGACAATAGTCCAATTGACAAACAAAATTGTTGCCTAAATGCAGCCACATAGATAAATTGACAGTTTTGTCTAAATTATGAAATAAAAGAAACACCAAGAAGTGGTCTTAAAGATCCAAACAAAGACCATCGATGGGCAAATTGAAGTGATTAAACTCATCGCTTCTTTGAGACACCAACAGTCTTTCCCCTCCTGCCGGTGGTCTTTGTGTGCTGACCACGAACACGAAGACCCCAAAAGTGACGAAGTCCACGATGATTCCTGCAGCAGAGGGGAGTGACTCTTAAAACTTAGTCTGTACAATGCAGAAGTTCATAAATCAATAAAATTGTACAAGATGCCCATCCATGACATAAACGCAGAAGTCAGAACAAAATGTGCTCAATCCCAAAACCTGCGGCAATGGCGTTATTGACCCCCCTTTCTATCAAAGTATATTTTAATATATAAAAAATATGGTACAATTTAAAACAATTAACACCAACCAGCACCAAAGTTCAGCCACAACATGACTTGCCTTCCTGCAAGGCTATCTGGATAAAAGGGTGACTAAAATTTCATTTACTATCGATACCATCATAGAAATTCAATTCGTGTTGCATCGTTCAGCAAATGATATAAAGAATTGATATCAATAAAATCTACCTGGTCACCATATGCAACATTTGTTCAACATCGTCACAAATCACAGCCCATGACCCAATAACTTAAGAATTTAATTAACGGCACCAGTAACAAGCCATAGAGTGAACCATATGCATCATACCTTACTTGAAAGTGTAAAATAAAAGACAAACGTGAAAGGATGACCATCAAGAGTAGCAAATCTTACAACTCATGACAACAATCCCACTTGCACATAGAGTTACACAAAGAAAAAGTTCACTCAGGAATGCTCTTCATGATATCATTAGCCGCATAAAAATATAAACAATGCAGTCAAAAGCAACCCAGGATAAGAAAAGATGATAAATAGACATTTGACATGCCAATTCGAGGAACTAGCAAATAGGAGAACATTTAATCTTATTAATTTGATTTTCAAAGGTTTGTTGCGCTTTTCTTGTCCACTAATACTCATCTAGACCCACTACAACTTACACCTAACCAATCAGAAGAACAATCACTAATTCACATTGACCTATACTCCTCAAACCTGACATCTGCAAAAGCCTAGTGTGTCGGGTCACCCATTTGCATTAATATATATTCCCACAACCTATCTAGTAGCCCAAAAACAAAGTCTACCAATGACGAATAGAATCAAGATAATTGATCAACCAGAACTTCTTGTATGACTAGCCATGCAAATAAAATATGGTAAGAACAAAAGGAACTCCGATAAATCACAGAGAAATAAAAGGGAAAAAATTCTAGACCACTTGTATTACTTGTCATGCTTCCTTTCCCTTCCACAAAACATAACTAGCAAAGTAAAAAAGAAAAGGTTCAAAAGAAAGTAAATACAACATGTAAGGGTTTTGTCCCATAAATGAGAAGACACTGAGAAGATATAAATGTGTCAAACATTGTCAGGTGAACTAACAAAGGGGTGAAAGACAATATAGAAAATTAAACGTTAAATAGATGACAGAATGCACCTAAGAATGGATAGAACATTTTGACCAGACAAAATAGTGAACAGAGTATGATTATGAATAAAATTAGATTTACATATTTCATGGTGACGAATTAAATGCATATTAAAAAGCAACACAATTAAATATTCTCAAGAGAATCAAAGGAACTGGAGAGCCAGGAGTGGCGAACCTTATCTTCTTCAGCCTCTCAAGATCATCCCTCAGCTTCATGTCCAAGCTATTCGAGACAATCTGAGAGTACCTGCCATCTTTATAGTCCTTCTTCCTGTTCAAGAACCAATCTGGGATCTTGAACTGGCGTGGATTAGCCACGACCGTCATCAGGTTCTCCAGTTCAGCAGCTGAGATCTCACCGGCCCTGCAAAAAAAAGAGTTAAAACCAATATCTAAGGTGCAAATACTAAATACAAGCTCTTAGACTAATATCGAATCAAGATTTTCCAAAAAGGAGGAAACATCAAAGGAGAACAACCTTTTGTTCATGTCCACGTCGGCCTTCTTGCAGACGATATTGGCGAAGCGGCGGCCGATACCCTTAATGGAGGTAAGGGCGAACATAATCTTCTGCTTCCCATCGACGTTCGTGTTCAGAACACGAAGAATGTGCTGGAAATCCTCGTTCGCGACCAGAGACTGCAGATCGAAACCGGCCACCAGTAATTGAAACACGAAACGAAACGATCTCGATGTCAAAAACAACTTGATTTGCATGAAGCACTCACCATGGCGACTTTGCCTTCCACTGCGATCTCTCGAACGGCGGGACGGCAGCAAAGAGCAGAATCTAACCCTAGGAAGCGTTAATATAGAGTCGGACCTGTGGGCCACAAGCCGGGCCCATGTAGTCCATCGAACGGGCACTATGTACCACGGGTCGGGCCCATATAACCCACGAGATGGGCCTCACAAAGAAACAATCATCTTATTTTGACATTAAGATTCATAATAATAATAATAATAATAATAATTTATGAAAAATAATAATATATTATCTTAGATCTTAAAAACATATCGATTCAAATTATGTTGGATGTCACAGTTCTCGGAGCCCAAGATATTTTGATGTATCTTTTTATGAGTGATATGAAACGCATGTACCAATAGCGCTTTAGGTGCCACGTATGACCACGTAGGATGCCACAGGCATCATCTACGTGTAAACGACCGATCGGGGAGGTTTTACTGTTGGGCCCCTGTGCGAGCCCACGATACCTTTGGGCCGTCGCCATCGAGGCGGTGAGCGCACCGCTGTCATCGGAGTCTCCTTCGCTTATTTACGACCGGCGTTTTCACCCGTCTTTAACCGACTCTACTTTAACGCTTTACAGTAAGCGACCGCCACCTGTCGCCTTTGGATTGGCTCTTCGGCATCCGTACTGGCTCGCTCCATCCTGCCCTCCTTTTTCTCCTCCTCGCTTTCCACTTCTCTCTCTCTCTCTCCTCTTTCCCTTTCCTCTGGTTAGGGTTAGGGTTTTCGTGTTCCTTCTCTTCCGCTTTCCCAGGAGCAGAAATCGTGTAGAGAGCGAGGTTTTTGAGGGAGATTTGGCGGATCCGAGATGGGATCGGAGGCGGCCGCCGTCGTCCCGACCTCGCTGGTGCAGGAGAGCTTCGAGGAGCTGGAGAAGCAGCGGGAGCTCATCACCTGCTGCACGCTGCTCTGGAAGGAGCTCTCCGACCACTTCTCTACCCTCGAGCGAGGGATCGAGATCAAGTCCGAAGCCCTCCGGTCGAAGCGCGAGTCTCTCGACGGCTCCACCCGGCGCACCCTCGACTCGCTCCGCCGCCGCGAGCTCTCCATCGATAGCGCCGTCGACCTGGCCCTCGCCAAGCTAGACGAGCGCCGCACGGCCGCAGTCCAGGCCCTTGCGGCCTCCTCCGCTGAGGCCAACGAGCTCGATCTCGCCGGAAAGCTGCGATCCTTTTGCACGAAGATGGATTTCGGTGGATTTTTCGACCTCGTGGTCGCCAAAAGAAAGGAGGTGGAGCTTCTTCGCTCGCAACTCCCGGCAGCCCTCGGGGACTGCATCGATCCTGCCAAATTTGTTATCGATGCGATCTCTGAGGTATTCCCTGTCGATAAGAGGCCGGTAAAGTCACCAAATGATTTGGGGTGGGCCTGCGTGTTGATTTTGGAGTCGCTGGTGCCGGTCCTGGCGGATCCGGAGCTGGGATCGGCGAGGCCATTGGTGACTCGTAGCATAAGGGAGCGGGCCAGGGAGATGGCAACGGGGTGGAAGGAGGGGCTGGAGCAGCACGGAGGGATCGAGAGCGTGAAGCCACCCGATGCACACACGTTTCTCCAACACGTGGTGACTTTTGGAGTCATAGAGAAGGACGACAAGAACCTATACAGGAGGCTTGTGGTTAGTTTTGCATGGAGGAGGCAGATGCCAAAGCTGGCTATTTCATTAGGGCTCGAGGATAGTATGGAAGGTGCAGTTTTCTTATATCCTTCATTTTTTTTATACTTGCATCGTTTGAATAATATGTTGAACATTAATGGGTCTCACCATAACTTAATTCAGTTTAGGATTTTCTGAAATTAGACCATAGCAGTTGTAGGATGACAAATTTGCACATCTGTTGTTCCATGATATCTTGGTTGTAGTTTCTTGTAATGTGTACATGTACAAGAACACCAATACCTTTATGGTCAGTTCTGACTGCGAGACCATTTTGTATGATAAATGGTTTGTCAAAGAGTTAATCGAGGTTGATGCAGATGACATGCAATTGTTCCTTTTGAAAACTTGGAGTTTGTCAAAATGCATGCCAGTTGTTCTGAAAGAAAGAGGAAACAAGTTTTACTTTTTGACAACTTGGAGTTTGTTATCTGCATTCTTGCCGGATGACATGAAACATGCAAGTGAAATTGTACAAAAATTTCAATAATGATTATTAATATAGCACTATGTGTAGATATTGCATTATTTTGTATTTCATATATCAAGAAAGGATTTTCTTTTTGTATGATTTGTATTAACAGTTGTTAGATAGATCGTTTCTCCCACTAGAAGGGAAGATGGTGTTGTACATAAGGATTGTGAATTTACACCTGAATAGAGCTTGGCTAATCACATCGATTGATAGCATTAGATGGAAGAGGAATTTTCTTTTTGTATGATTTGTATTGATGGTTGTTGGATGGATCGTTTCTCCCACTAGAAGGGAAGATGGTGTTGTACATAAGGATTGTGAATTTACACCTGAATAAAGCGTGGCTAATCACATTGATTGATAGCATTAGATGGAAGTGGAAAGAATAGAAAGTATATAATTTTGTTGGGATAATTAAGGAAATAAATATAGAGAGAAGAAGAAGGATTTTTCATATGGTTTTTATTGTCTTGCAAAAATGTTTATGATAAAGTTCCTAAAGATTTGTTGTGGTATGTTTTAAGAAAGAAAATAGTATCCAGTAATTTTAATAATGTTTGTGAAAATATACATGATAGAGTAGTAATTAGTATTATGACTGGTGAGGGTATCTTGTTTTCTATAACTAAAGGATTCTATCTAAATTAGTCTTATCTTTTTTTGCATTGATAATGGATGAATATACTAATCATATACTTGATAGAGACTGTGCTGTATGTTATTTACTAATAATATTATTTTAATTGATGAAAAATTAGTTATTATAGAGACATGCCTTATATGGTGCACTATTTCCACATTTGTTACCGGTTTATATTCATTTACTTTTCTCTTCGTATCTTATCTCAAAATGGTCTTCAGTAATATGGCCTACTTGGTCACTAGCATGTATTATTATATCATGATTAACATCCTGGATCCTCTATGCTTTAGTGGCTTAGTAGTGCTGGATTGTTGCAGAATGTTGAGGTCAGTGCTCCTTAGTTATGAACATCAATGCTTTTTAACTATATTGGTAGATGAACATATGATAATTGTTATGAAATGCCACCACTATAAAACCTTTACAACCATGATTCTTATTCTGTTGTTCTTGTATCTTAGACATTGTGTTTAGACTTTAGAGTAGATTTATCAGGACATATGCTTCCTATCTAGTGGCTAGATTAATCTATTCTTTGAGTTATTCCCTCAACGTGAAATGTGTTTGTTGGCTGGATGCTCTATCTAGATGTCCACAACCGGTACCGCTGTTAGGTGAAAATTATTGGGATGTTCATGAAGTTCTTAATTCAAGATTTGCATGAAGTCCTTAGAAACTATCAGACTTGCTGATATTCTTCGTTGTTTATATTCTAGAACTTCATGTCAATTTGTTGTTAGTTGTCTTCATTTTCTGATCTTTGTTGGAATTATTGCTTAAGATTCTGCTGGGTAAGAAAATGCTTCTAATGAAAAATGAATGCTGCTGCTGGTTGTTCTTATGGAAGGTTATGTTTGTCTAGATGCTTGACTTGAATTTTTTTTTTTTTTTTACATTTGTAGATATTATTGAAGAATTAATTAGTACAGGACATCAGCTAGATGCCATAAACTTTGCTTATGAGGCTGGCCTTCAGGACAAGTTCCCTCCTGTTCCATTGCTAAAATCCTTCCTTGAAGATTCAAAGAAAGCAACTTCGACTTCAGAGGATCGCAACAATTATGGGCAAACTGCAGTATGCCTAGTCCTTCTGGAACTTTTGGTTTTAATTAAATTTATTACAAGTAATCAAGCAGTAGGATCTTTATAATTAGTCCTATAATATGAGCTGAATGTCTCATATGGAATTGTCTTTTTCTTAGCACAGATTATTCTGTTCTATTTGGTCTTTTATTGTTACATGGGCCATTTGTATATATATCTGAGCTTTGTAGCCATCATGATCTCATTGTGTGAATATGTAGCTTGTCTTATATTTTACATTGATGTTGAAGTTAGAGGTGCTCATTCCGTTCTATTGCAGAATACCACGTGCCGCAAGGAGCAGTCGGTTATTAGGGCTGCCATGAAATGTATTCAAGAACACAAGCTTGAAGCTGAGTTTCCACTGGATAGCCTCCAGAAGCGACTTGAAAACTTGGAGAAGGCCAAAGTGGAGAAGAAAAAGCCTTCCGGTGCTGGTCCTGCCAACAAGCGGACCCGAGCCAATAATGGGGGACCAATGCCACCTGCCAAGGCTGGTCGTCTCACAAACAATGCCTGTGTCTCCTCCTTCCCTGCTGCTCCTGCCTATGTACGATCGCCGTCGGCCCACACCACCTACCCAGCAGCAGCTCTGTATCCTTATGATAGGCCATCAGGACATGGAATCTATGGCAGCAGGAGCCCACCAGCTCTCAGGGAACCCTATGGATATCCAACCGAAGAAGCAGCCCCTGTTGCACTTGGTGCCTCATACCCCTCACCACCTATGACCTATCCAGCCTATGGAGCTTACCACAACGGTTTGGGAGGTTACAACAATGGACTGGCGCCAGGGTATCAGCAGGCTTACTACAGGTAAAATAGGTACCAAGACTCGGACAAGGTTGACCTGTGGTCGGATGATATAGTTACTAATAATTCTCGGTTATTCGATTGTGGCCTATTTTGTAGTGACTAACTAAAAATGTAGAATGTGTGTGTGCTTGCTAGATGGCTTGCTTTTAGTTTCTTGTTTAGATCAGCTGTATTCTGCTTTAACCTACTGCATGTAAATTATTATATTCGACAAAAATTGCATTATGCTTAATCCCTTATTGCTGAACAAATTTTATATTTCGAGTTGGATATGGCACCATGGTTCAACTCTGCTTGATCTCTCAGATGGTCTTGCTAGATAATTGTTGGATTTTAGATTGGAAATGAGATCATGAGCAATTAGTTTGAAAGTTTGAATCAGAATATTATGTATGTGATTTGAAGTTTTCCGGGATTGTCATCTCATGTATATGAAACTCTCAGCTTTACGAGGAACTTTCTAGCCAAGTCACTGGAGTTGGAAGATGAGTAAAGGTTCGATAATTCTCTCTTTTTTATCTTTCGTAGAAAGATGTCATCTATCTAACTTGACTTGTATGTTCCTTAGAGAGTCCTCCGTGGATTACCTACTACAAGTTTGGCACACCTACAAAAGTCTCCCTGATTTCTAACAGGTGAATAACATTGCATCTCACGCTCCATTCTCCTTTTTCATGTGACATATAATTGTACTCTGCAATCTAAATGTGCTTACCAACTCCTTGGGAGTTGGATGTGACAAAGGAAGAGCTACCGGCCATGAACTAGTAGTGTTCATGAATTGAGGGAACCTTTCCTTTTAATAATCATGATAGATGGATAGTTTCTCTAAGGTTTTATTTTTGTGGGTCAAATAATGGATCAATTATTATTATTATTGATGATTTTTTTTTTTTTTTTGCATTTAGACAGACTCTCACAGTAATATGAAATCAATACAACATGAATATTCGAGGAATCTTAAGGTTTTCTTATCGTTTATGACTCCATTATCATATATTAAGAAAGCTATCTACTTATCTTTCAAAAATTAAATAAAAGATTATTTTTGGTCAATTGTGGATGGACGCTCGTTTTTTTTTCATTATTTATCTTCTTTTTTTATATTTAGACGACTCTTTTGATTGTGTTTAAATTTTATTTTTTTTATTTTTATTTTTTATCTTAAAAATAATACTATATGTACCAAAAGGACATTTATCTTTGACCAAGCTCTTATATTTATGAACTGAAGAAAACAAATGAATTGATCCACATGAAGGGGTTTTGATCAATAATTCCTTCTACTCCATTGCCCACTTACAAACACTTTGATCAAGAAAAAAGCCACAAAACATTCAGAATACTCCCAAGGATTCCTTGAATCAGAAGACCATCAGACCATTCAACCTGACTGGTTGCTTGTTTGGTCACAGCACACAAGTCAACTTTCTTCAGATACAAACCAACACAGCAGACTACATGACAACAGTCCAATTCCATGTTAACTGGACTCGGATACAGTCTTAAGGAACACTGAGCCAAATGAAGCCTGGAATTAGTGTCAGCAAAATCATTGAGCACCATATTTGATATCAACCTTCCACAGAAATGGTCAAAGCATTGAAGAGACAGAAAGAGAGAGGATTTGTCATGGTGGGCAGTGGCAGAGCACTATCTCACCAACCCCATTCACCTACTATCCCATCATTTTCTCTTCAATTGTTATTTTATGTAGTTGTAGGAGACCTAAAAAACTTTTGATTTTTTCACACAAGTCATCTAAATCTTAGTATTTATATGGAAGTATTTGTGATTTGTTTTGACTGATGGTGATTCTTGAGGTTGCTGCTGTAAGATTGGTAGTCTGCAACTTGGATGTAAGTAAATTTATTAGATTAAGAATAGAAATGCCATCTTCTTGTCCAATGAATAATAAATCAACTCAATTGATAAATCTGAACCACTAACCAAAAAAAAAATCCACTTATTATAACCTTACAAATCAACTTAATTATTTTCTAATATGTAGAACCAAACATTACACTTTACATCCTCATCAAGATTCACTTGATGCTCCAATTACAACAAATTACATATGAACATGGAGATCTCATATATTAGATGTCATTTTACTCAGCATTTTGCTTTGGTTTCACATATTATCTCACATGTTTTTTTTTTCTAATTATGATCTTAATTTCATAAAAAAAATATGGGATTAAAAAAAATTCACTAGATGAATAAAGATATAATGATAAATATGAATCTTTATATGCACAAGAGGAATACACCTACAATATTTTTCATCAATCTCAATCAGAGGATCAAATTTACACAAAGCAAAAAAAAAAAAAAAGGACTTGCATATAAAAAACAAATTGAGGGGCTAATGTTCAAAATCAAATGATTAAAAAATCCTATTAGAAAAATATTAATCTTATTTTTTTAATTATAAAAAAGTTATTTTTACTATTTATGATAATTTGATACTTTAATTGATGTATTTTTTAAAGTATTAATTTGGTTAATTGGTAAGAATTTTTGATAGTTTATGATTCTATATTTTAATTTTCCTGTGTTGTTGGCTGGTGTGATATAGAGAATCTGATTGCTGTGTCGCTTATCGCCACTATAAATACTCCCTGCTGATCTCCTCTCACCCTCGCGCTCCTTTGCCATCCTCTGCTCTTGTGCCGTTCTCTGCGACCGCTTCATCAGCCGCCCTACGAGGTGAGAGAGCTCCTTGTCCCGCGATTCACTCTGCTCCACTGACTCTGTGCTCTTTCGGCTTGCTCGTGCGTGGCCTTGTTCTCCCGCTTCTTCCGTCTTTCTTTGCTCAAAGAGGTCTCCTTTTTGAGTTGGGTTCGATCTAGAACGACTCTGGATTCCTTTTCTCGGGTTTTGTTTGGTTAGTATGCCGCTCTGTTTCTTGGCGCTGGATCTGTTGCTTGCTTTTCTTGGATCTTTGCCCTTTGTTGCGCCCAAGTTGACACCTTTTATCGGGCTCGTTTCTGGTTAGGTCATGTGCTCTGGATCTGTTTTGTTTGGTTGAGGATCTTGATCAGAGTAGCGTGCTTCCTCTTGGATCTGGTTTTGCATGTGTGGTTGCTTGTAGATCTGGTGCCGAGCCGATTGGATAAGCTTTTAATCCTACCTTTTTGGAGTATGTTAGATGTCAGATCCGCAGCTTTCGTATTAATTTGGGTTTCTGGTGGTCAAGATGAGTAGATCTGGTACTCTTGAGTGTAAATTTTGGGCCTTTTTCTCTGATTCATGTGTTATAACTTCAGAGTGGTGTTTGAGTCTTTCGACTGTCCTTCGCTTGTTTACCATTAGCTATTCACAATTTTTTGTTCATTTTCAATGTTTATTTACTTGTTTGGAAAACTTATTGTTGGAGTTTAAATATGAGTTGGGTTCTTTTCTATAGAACATGGAACCCTATCATCGGTGATAAAGCTCATTTTATATTAGTCTTCCCATTGAGGGGGATTTAGAATTTAAATGTAATGTTGGGCCCTTTTGCTTGTACCATAAGTTTGCACTTGGATCCACATCTCAAGCCTATGAATCTTTCATTTGTCATGCACATGTGGGGATGATGTTGGAGTTTAAATATACGATTTTGCTTGCACCGTTTTCTTGCGCTGGATCCAAGCCGTCAATTTTTTATTGGGCATGCATGTGAGGGATGCTAGAATTCAAATATTATTTTGTTCCAGTCTGATCAGTTCAAGCTTTCAGTATAAGTGGTAACCCAACTCATCATTTACCACATTTATTTTGGGGAGTAAGCTGGTTTATAATTAACCTTTTTTAACTTTTTCCCCATGTGGTTTTTGATATATTCTTTTTTGGGAGTATAAATCTCTGTATTTTCATTTCTCTAAGTGTTCTGATCTTGTTTCGGTCTCCAGTTATTTAAGTAGGTTAACTGTCATAAAAGACCACAAATGACCTTGCTTGTGAATTTTATACAAAGCAATTAATTCTTACTATATATGTGTTTATTGAGTTCTTCGTGAGAGAATTGATCATATATGTTTTCCCCTGGTGAATTTTATTTGTTCCATTCTTGTTGTTTTACTATTTTTCTGGGATAAATTAGATTGTCGTCATTTAATTAGCCTTTTCTTCTCTTTGTATGTAGAAAGATGGCCTCACACATTGTTGGATATCCTCGCATGGGTCCTAAGAGAGAGCTCAAGTTTGCATTGGAATCCTTTTGGGATAAGAAGAGCAGCGCCGATGATTTGCAAAAGGTTGCAACTGATCTCAGGCATTCCATTTGGAAGCAAATGGCTGGCGCTGGGATCAAACACATTCCTAGCAATACCTTCTCTTACTATGATCAAGTGCTTGATACCACGGCAATGCTTGGTGCTGTTCCTGAGAGGTACAATTTCACTGGTGGAGAGATTGGGTTCGATACCTATTTCTCTATGGCCAGGGGAAATGCCTCTGTGCCTGCTATGGAGATGACCAAGTGGTTTGACACCAACTAGTAAGCATCTTCAGCAGCCCAACATCTAAACTGGATTATTGATTTTGTTTTATGGCTGACGTTTAACATTTTCTCTTAATCTAGTCACTTCATTGTTCCTGAGTTGGGTCCAACCACAAAGTTCTCCTACTCTTCTCACAAGCCAGTGTCTGAATACAAGGAGGCAAAGTCTGTAAGTAATTGGATCCTTTTTTATTTCTTGACTTATTTTGTCTGATTATCTAAGTGATACAATGTACATGACTTAATTATACAAGCCAGTGATATTAAGATGCCTAATAATGGCCTGACTTTTTGAATCAGTTAAAACTGAGTGTCCCATTAACATGAATTGTAAAGCACTGTAATTCTTCTGTGGTTATATCAAATTCTCAAATTGTGACCTACGAGTTTCATTGCATAGAGCTTTTTAGCCTTTCATCTGTGTGGCACAAAAGCCGTAAAGGTGAAAATATTTCCATGTTTGTCCAATTACTCTTAGCTCTTGAGACTATACTAATTCTGATTGGAGATAGTTGTGAAAGCTTCATAATCTTAACTTCTATTTGTATACTTCAAATCCAGTTTAAACAATAATTAAATTTGCTATGTTTGTCCCATTCATGCAGCTCGGAATTGAGACAGTTCCGGTGCTTATTGGTCCTGTGACTTATTTGTTGCTCTCAAAACCTGCTAAAGGTGTTGAGAAATCATTTTCGCCTCTGACACTTCTTGGAGATATTCTGCCAATTTACAAGTAAGGATCCATAATAAGTTTCTAAGATACTAGTTTGATTTCTTTTTTTCTTTATCCTTTAGTTCTATACTTAAGATATCACCATAAACAGGGAAGTTATCACCGAGCTGAAGGCAGCTGGCGCTTCATGGATTCAGTTTGATGAACCAACCCTTGTAAAGGATCTTGAGTCCCACCAATTGGAAGCATTTACAAAGGCCTACACAGAACTAGAATCATCGTTGTCTGGCTTAAATGTGCTTGTAGAGACATACTTTGCTGATGTCCCTGCAGAAGCCTACAAGTTAGTTTGTTCTTATTTTGATTGATGTACCATAGAGCATAATATTTGGAAGAGATTGTCATTCTTTTGTTTCTTTAGGACCATCACTGCATTGAAGAGTATCTCAGGTTTTGGATTTGATCTTGTGCGTGGAACCAAGACACTTGACTTGGTCAAAAGTGTAGGCTTCCCTGCTGGCAAGTATCTTTTTGCTGGAATTGTGGATGGAAGGAACATCTGGGCTAATGATCTTGCATCCTCTCTCAGTACACTGCAGGCTCTTGAGGCCATTGTTGGCAAAGGTATTTATTTTCACTTTTATATCTTTCCAGCAACAATTCTTTTGAGTTGCCACTGATGGTATGTGCTGGTTGTCTATAGACAAGCTTGTTGTCTCAACTTCATGCTCTCTCATGCACACTGCCGTTGACCTTATCAATGAAACAAAATTGGATAGTGAGATTAAGTCTTGGCTTGCTTTTGCTGCACAAAAAGTGGTCGAAGTGAATGCATTGGCAAAAGCATTGGCTGATCAGAAAGATGAGGTCCTTATATCTGTCTCTGATTTCAACTTTGTCATCTTTCCATACATTTTATTGTTATGGTTGTAGATTTATAATAATTACCCTATTTTCATAACCACCTTTTTGATCAGACATTAGTTGAGACCTTTTTTGCATGTCAGTGCCGATTAGGTTAATTTCTTCACTGTTGATTTTGCATAAGCAGGCTTTCTTCTCGGCAAATGCTGCCGCTCAGGCTTCAAGAAAGTCATCTCCTAGGGTGACCAATGAAGAAGTTCAGAAGGCTGTAAGTATTAAAAAATTCAAGTTACTTATGATTTCTAAGAATGGCTTAAGAAGTTAATGGTGGCATTTGCCTTGCAGGCTGCTGCTTTGAAGGGCTCCGACCATCGCAGAGCTACAAATGTTAGTGCCAGGCTAGATGAACAACAGAAGAAGCTAAACCTTCCAATTCTGCCTACGACCACAATAGGTTCATTCCCACAGACAATGGATCTTCGAAGAGTCCGACGTGAATACAAGGCAAATAAGTAGGTGTTCTCTAATAAATTGCCAAATTTCTTTCAATCTTTGACTCTTGTATCTACTCTCGGATTCATCGCCGCATTTGCAGAATCTCTGAGGAGGAGTACGTGAAGGCCATCAAAGAGGAAATTAACAAAGTTGTCAAGATCCAAGAAGAACTTGACATTGATGTCCTGGTCCATGGAGAGCCTGAGGTGAGCATGTAGGAAGATTATCTAGTTCTACTTTAGGAAGATATGATGATTAACTAGAGCAGGATTAAACAAGATTAAATTTAGTGCATTGCTTATATTATAAACTTGTAACATCATTCCTCCCAAGGACTCAAATTTCTGGTTTCTAAACTCTAGTCTATTTGCTTTTTACAACACAGAGAAACGACATGGTTGAATACTTTGGGGAACAGTTATCCGGCTTTGCATTCACAGTCAATGGCTGGGTGCAATCTTATGGGTCTCGATGTGTTAAGCCTCCCATCATTTATGGCGATGTTAGTCGTCCCAAAGCGATGACTGTCTTCTGGTCCAAAATGGCTCAGAGTATGACTGCTCGCCCAATGAAGGGAATGTTGACTGGCCCTGTCACAATTCTTAACTGGTCATTTGTTAGGAATGACCAACCAAGGTGGGCTGAATTTCCTGTTCTGAATATAGACCTTAAATTCTGAAGATTTACTATGTTCTGTCTATCAAATTCATAGCATCATATGTGCTTGCCACCAGGTTTGAGACTTGCTATCAGATTGCTCTTGCCATCAAGAAAGAAGTTGAGGATTTGGAAGCTGCTGGTATTCAGGTAAGTGTTCTATTTCTTGACAAATTTGTTTAAAACCATGGTTTGAACTTTTGCATAATACTGCTGCGTCTGAGAAAAGCTAACTATTAGCTGTTTCTGGGCCAAAACCTGATTGTCTGGAGAACACAATAATAACTCTGTCCAGGTTTAATCAATTTCTGAAAGTATTAAGTCAGGTTCATTTTATCATAAACACCCAGGGAAAATGGGTGAGTAAGCTGTGTAGAACTCTTCCATCTTAAAAATCAATAAAGATGTCTCAACCCTACATTTTTATGGCCCAGAAGTGCATATATATGTTCACACAAACATCAATTACAAATTTAAGGCATTGATGACTAAGAGCACCTTGGCAAGGCTAATAAATTTTAGTCTCTGTGCTACATGGCTGTCATTTATTTGTACTATCGCAGATTCATAAATGATAAAACGTTAAACAAAGCTAAAATTTGTTTGGGACAGAGGTAACAAAGTTAGGACAGGTTCATAAATGATAAAAGGTTAAATTATTTCTTCACTTTTGTCTTACCCAAAATTTAAGGCTCTTCCACTGCTAATATGCAGGTTATTCAGATTGATGAAGCAGCTTTAAGAGAAGGCCTTCCTCTTCGCAAGTCGGAGCAGGCTTTCTATTTGGATTGGGCTGTCCACTCCTTCAGAATCACCAACTGCGGTGTCCAAGATACCACTCAAGTATGCTCAGCGATCTTTCGGGATGTTAGAAATATGGTTTTCCATGATTAGGCTCTCTCGTCTAACATCGACACTTATCATACAGATTCACACCCACATGTGTTATTCTAACTTCAACGACATCATTCATTCCATCATCGATATGGATGCCGACGTGATCACAATCGAGAACTCACGCTCCGATGAGAAGCTTCTCTCTGTGTTCCGTGAGGGAGTGAAGTATGGTGCTGGCATTGGTCCCGGGGTGTATGACATCCACTCTCCCAGGATACCATCCACAGAAGAGATTGCCGATCGCATCAACAAAATGCTTGCTGTTCTTGAGACCAACATTCTCTGGGTTAACCCCGACTGCGGGCTCAAAACCCGCAAATATGCCGAAGTCAAGCCTGCTCTTACCAACATGGTTTCTGCGGCCAAGATTCTTCGCACCCAACTTGCCAGCGCCAAGTGATGACTGACCAACCTAAGCTAATCAAGAATTCTCTACTTTTGTCCAATAATATTAATCGGAGTTGTGTTGAGCCATGCTGGTTGTAGGGATATCAGGTTTATGTTTTATTAGTTCTTCTATTTGCCCAAGTTGTCTTGTGGACTTTCCTACATTTGAAATCCAACAGAAATGAGATTGTGGGTGTGATATTTGTTTTTGATAACCTAAGGAAGCTTCTGTTTAATGTGTCGACTTAATAAAGAATATAGATCATTTGGTTCATAATTATTCTGTGAGTTAATCAAATCATGGCTAATCGGAATCGTTACATACAAATCAACTTCAACTTACAAAACCTATGTTTAATTTCTCTACCATAATTAGTTTAAACAACACTATATATCAAGGAGAAGGAAGTTACTTAAGAACAATAGCAAATCATGAGTAAGATGCTATTTTCTAGTCTTAGAAATAAATTTGTTTCATGCAAAATGGGATTCCTTATGAGCCCTTCTTTCTTTTAATTGTTTTTCCCTCCTCAAAATATTACCTAATAAAAAGATTTAATTAAGTTGATTGAGGCTTACGTAGCATAATGAGCATAATGATGAGAGTCGTAATCGCCCTTCTTTCTTTTAATTGTTTTTCCCTCCTCAAAATATTACCTAATAGAAAGATTTAATTAAATTGATTGAGGCTTACGTAGCATAATGAGCATAATGATGAGAGTCGTAATCATAATTTATCTTATCGATTCGTACTTATATATCGATCAACTATCACAATGATACAACTCGAGCTATATCGAATTGTATCAAATATACTGACGCATGGTACATAAGATAAACTGATGTACTACTTATACCGAGTAAAACATTATAGTATAATAAATCTTGAACGTAACTATCAACAATCAAACTCGAAATATCATGTTATTCTTATTTTATTCATATTTAATATGAAGATAATATTTTTTAGAAAAAAAAATAAAAATTAATTTTCCATTTGATATATTTTTTATATTGATATATAGGTTTCCGTATCAGACATAAATTATTAGTTAATAAGGCGATAATTTGGATTCCACCAAAAACCAATGAGAATTAACAATGGAAATGAAGGCTATTTTGGTCCATCCATCTTTTGCAACCCCCACTCATATTATATGACCCCTCTCTCTCTCTCTCTCTCTCACTCTCTCTCTCTCTCTCTCTACAAAGGTCTTCCCCAGTCTTCCTTCGCGTCCAATCAACGCCATTTGCATTAAGCCGAGTTATTGCAATAATCAGGAGGACGACCGACCCATGGACAAGAGCCGGCTGCAGCAGCTCTGCCAGCAGCGGCAATGGCCGTTGCCGGAGTACGCTATCTCCCGGGAGGGCCGCGAGCACGACCCCCACTTCCGTGCCACGGTCACCGTCAACGGCGTCGCATTTCACTCCCCTGACGACTCCCGAACCATCAAGGAAGCCCAGAACAAGGCCGCCCAGGTTGCCCTCGAGCAACTCCCCGAAACGGCGCCCCCGCCTCCCACCCCTTCCGCGTCCCTTCCTCCGGCCTTCGGTGAGTTCGCCGCTTCTTTCGGAGCTTGGATTTTGTTGTGAGACGCCTGTTGTTTTGCTCTGTGGTGGTTCTTCGTTAGACGGATCGCACAAAGATGGCATTTTTCGGCGGTTTGGTGTTGTTGGCTTTAAGTTGGAAGCTCTAGTTTGTTTCAAAAATGGTTCTTTTTATCCGAGGGAGTGGAGCTTTGAGGGACACCGAGCATTTGGAGGAATAGTTCTTGTCTTGTTTCTCTTCCTTTCTTCTTTTATTTTGTTGATTGCTGGTGTCTGTTGGTATTCTTCTGTTGGTGCTTTAAATCGCTGAATATTGTCTTCCTTAAAACTAAAAATTTAAAAGACTCTTTGATACTCTAAAAGAAGATTATAATTGATACTGAAAGCACTTTTAGCGTGACATACTTTTCATAATTATTTCTTATACTTGTAGTGGAACATTTATATCAACACTGAGGTGTGATGAACTGTGATTAATCTCGAGGTGAAAAGTGCTCAGTAGAGATTCCACATAATTATGTTCTCATATAACTTCTTTAACTGAAGCTGGTTGCTCGGCTTCTGTTTGTTGATATGCACTTCTTTTAACGTGTTCTTGTTTAATATTCCACATCATTCTCCGAAAGAAGTCTTGTTTAATTGGCTAAAGAAAGAATTATAAGCTTGGTCATCTTGTGTTTTTTTGACATTGTGGAACACATAGATCGTTCCTGTTCACGTTTAAATAGTTCATTGGTTCCAATAAATGATATTTGTTTTCCTTTCCTTTTACAATTTACAGAAGATGGTTAAAAGTATAATTTACACTTGCATTTGTCATTAATCAGCGATTAGTTGATGAAAGCTAGTTGATTCACTAATGTGATTCTTCTCCTATATTTGTTATTTTGTGGATACATTTCTCATTATTGTTGAAAATTATCTTCCAGAGCACAGCTAGTTTCCTTCTGCATATTTTCTGTTAACAGTAATCAAGTACAAACTATGTTTCATGCCACAATCTCATTTCCCTTTTCGGTGAGGATTTCAATTTGGTTTCAGTTTCTAAATGATCTTACCCTAGTTCCAAATCTGATACATTTCAAAAGGAAGTGATACGTGTTCATATCCTTCCAAAGCAAGTCAGATGCCATGCTGTGATACAGGCATCGCCAATGCTGTCACACTTTTTTTTATAAAGATGCCAAACCATCATTAAAATAGATTTTTTCATCCATGCCAAGTGGCTGCATAGAGCAAAAGAAAATTGAAGTCATTGGTTTGTAAAAAGTAAACAAATTGAATTAGATGGTTTGTTATGCAAAAGCTCAGTACGAGAGTGTAAGTTAGCATTATAAGATTTCATTCTCTTAGCTATGTTTTTATGCACAGAGCTTGATGAGGTTCAAGCCTTAATTGCCTAAAGAGTAACTAAAAGTGACAAATTACTGCCTGTGAAATTGTAAGCCTTAATAGTAATGTAGCAGATGGTTAATTACCCTTACTGAACACTGCTCTAGTCTTGAACATGTTTGCTTTTTATGAGAACTGATGTTAGAGAGAACATGTATATATATGTTATTTTATGTATGGTAGATTGTTATGGTTAGTTATACAGGGAAATCTGCTGGATTAATTATAACACATGCCATGATATAATACATGCCTGTACTCTGTAAGATATCAGGCTTATGATTGCAATCATGTAAAATGGCTTATATGTGCAGATAAATACTTGATTTTATTAAATCAATCTGTGCTGTTCGGAAGGGCTAATCAGAGTAGTAGAAAACTATAAATTTGTTTTCTACAAGCACAAGTGCAATGTTAAAATATTTTCTGGAAGAACAAATAAAAAAAAAATGTACATGTATCAAAATGTTTTAAGCTTTGTATTGTCTGTGGTATGACGAATAATTTCAGTAGATATCACAGCTTCTAGTCTAGTCACTCTATCATGTTCACCATTGTAACTGTGCCCCATAAATTACTCAAATCTTTTTAATAAGAAGGGCTTGTACTGAATTTCTTGCAGAGAAGCAACTTTCACATAAGAGCCATCTTCAATCTTATCTGCAAAAGAATAATAAAGGCCTACCAACATATCAGTCTGTTCCTGATGGTACTCCTAGTCGTCGTTTTAAGGCTACTGTTAAATTTGATGGGGAAACGTTTGAGAGTACAGGATATTTTCACACAGTTAAGGAAGCTGAACAATCTGCTGCAAAAGTTGCATTGATGTCTTTGTGTGTGGCAGGAAATCAACAGGCAATTGACAAGCCTTTCTAAACTTATATTTCTATTTTAAGCTGTTGTGCTAAAGATCGAGTTGCTCTGTTTTATTTTGCAGGATTATTCTGGTGTTTACAAGATGCTTTTGCAGGAGTTGGCACAGAAAAGAGGGTTGTCCTTGCCGAAGTACACCACAACCAACTATGGTGAAAGCCATATGCCTACTTTTTCCTCTAAAGTAGAGATCAAAGGTGAACTTTTTCAAGGAGATGTAGCGAAAACCAAGAAACAGGCAGAGAATAATGCTGCAAAGGTTGCTTTGTCTCAACTTGAAGAATGTAAGTTAGTGGTCGTTGTACAAGGAGACGATTCTACATTTTGTAGATCTTTGTTTAGTGGTAGTGTTATACATTTCTATATAACCTGCTGTAGGTTCATTGGACTCTCTCTCAAGAGTTGGTCAGTGTTATAGTGTAGCTATGTCAGCATGTTGACACAAGGAAAGCATGTAAATTTCGCAAGAGGTTAGGGCTGTTCAAAGGTCATATGATGGCACACCTGCTGCAAACTATATGGATATGAAGTCCAACAGAAACTAAATCGGTACAACAATAAATTCTAAGGTGTAACTAATGTTGTGGATGAATAAGGATTAACGTTAGGAACTTTTGTTTGACAAGGAGACCAAGGGATATATATTCAGATCAAAAAAGGTTCAAACATGTTTCTTGGTAGTGTGGTCAGACTTCAGATATAACAAACTGAAAGCAAGAGGCTTCTGCAAACAACCAATTCTGGAGAAATAGAGAAGACAGTGTTGATTGCTTGTTGGAGATTTAAAAGGTCTTGGATTGTTAAACAGGAAAATTACATTTTGCTGTCCTGTAAAATCATATTACATCATCTATTGGCCAGAGAAT
The DNA here is from genome assembly GCF_036884655.1 of Musa acuminata AAA Group. Lineage (NCBI taxonomy): Eukaryota > Viridiplantae > Streptophyta > Magnoliopsida > Zingiberales > Musaceae > Musa > Musa acuminata. The sequence continues at coordinate 1,240,168 of NC_088344.1, forward strand.
CAACAATTAATTTGTCCAGGGAAAGCAATTAAGAAATAGTCAGTGATATCATAAATGTGAAAGTCAAGCCTTGGCATTTTCTATTTATTCAGATCCAAGTAAGGTGTAGAAGGAAGCATGCAGGAATCTGGTAGTTATTCGCAGTTCATAGGATCAAAATTCATGCTATAGAGATTGGTTCTGATGCAGAAAATTAAATTGACGGTGCAAAATTACTAAGAAAAGAAGAACAGAGAATAAGATTTGTGACTAGATTCATTTTGTGTCCTAGGAATTATCCAAATGAAAGTGTAGGAAAGCCAAGTCGATATCATTGTTTCTTTTTTTTAGTGCATTGATCAGGATGTGGTTCAGGTGTGTGAGCCATGCACACAGTGTAGGAAGGCCAGTAGCATATACACCTTATTAAAGTGAAGATTTTTAATGTCAAAATTTTGACATTTATTCTTTCACCCATGATGATCCTTCCTATTATACTTCAGAGTTCATAAGATATGTGTGTATGGGTCACAAAGTTGATGCATATTAGTTAGCTGGTCCATATCTTTCCTTTACCTTTTCAAACTGAAAGTGACAATTGTGGAAGGCTTCTTAAAGTATCCAGATTTCTGTTGCTTATATTCTCAATGCTGAAATTTGTATGATTAAGTTAGACAATTGTGGGGCTTTGGCTAGTTGTACATGGCTAGTCATGCATTCTAAGAGATTTTTTTTGTCTATTGCTGCTTGCTTACTGCAATGTTTCTATATTTACCATATTTCCTGAGTATCTTGGTTTGGTGTTTTATTGAAGAAACAAGACAAGAATTAGTAATATGCCTCTTTAATGCAGTTTTTTTTTTTTGATAAAGGATGGGATAAATAATCCATGAATTTATTAAGAATAAAATAGTTGCATGCGAGAGGACGAAAGAAAACAGATTGTTTGTCACTAATGTAAGCACAAGCCAGTAGGGCCCAAGATGAGGTTGAAGGCTGCCAGGTAATAATAGGTCACAGTGAATCTCTAGTAAATGACAAGTCATATTGTTTGTCACTGACCTGCAATTAATCTGCATGCCCATACCTGAAGCATTAATCATGCCGCACAAGTCAAATTCAACCGCATAGAGTCAGTGAACATAGTCTGTTGCACTCTCCCATGATGCACTTGAGAGTGAAACTTTCCAAGTTGCTCCAATCTATAAGAGAGGGCAGCCAAACACTGGCAGCAAACATGAAGTCCAGGAAGAGGTTGTCAATGTTCTACAATTGATGGCAGCTTTCATTTAAACATCTGTGATTTTCTGCATATTCCCATGTCTTTGTCACTAATGTCTTGATAATTTTCATTGTGATGCTTTAGAGTTTAGAATTTTCTTTTTATAATTGCAGATATTTTACCTTATGGAAATTGGGAGTCATGCTGAGAGATCTTTTATTTTCTACAACTTTTATAAGCTATAACTTGTGGTGTTTTTGTTGAACTAGTTCGGTGGTCTTTGATTTAGTTTTCTTTGGAACTTTGTTTGACACAGTAAGGATTATAGATGCTGTCTAGCATTTTTTTTACAGTGGTAATAAGGTAACAACCTGGATTCAAAAAGTTTAATTGGACTCTTTATCTTGCAGGCAGAGCAAACAGATTTTCGTCCAATCTTGTCTCAAAATGGCAAGTGAACATTGAATCTGAACCTCCTACTTCAAGTGTGGAGCCAATAGTTAACATGAACTCTCCGAAGCCAAGTTCTCTCTTGATACCAGCATCACAAATCGATGCGAAAAGGACGGTTGACATTATTGCAGGTGATACTTTGGTGATACTCTGTGCTTTTTTATACTTTCGTTTATGTACACATCCATATTCACGAATTTGTAGAGATCTGAGCATTACAAGAATTATGTTCCTTGCTCTGATTGCTCTTTTATGCAGTGATTTCACATCAGGTGGCCCCCATCTACATTGATTCTTTGAATGCCTTCATTTTATATAAAAGGACACCAGAAAATTGTCAATAAGAAAACCTAATTTTCCTTCCATCGATATGCCATTGGTTTAAATCTTCAAATGATAGGAGCTGTTCTGCATACTGCGGAAGCCATTCAGACTATATCCAGGATAGAGAATAGTTCATATCTGTTGTGTTCATAATGGTTGAATAACTTTTGCAGTAGAGATACATGCTTCATCCATATAGATTGACGTTAATCTTGCACCATCAGTTTCTCCTTGGTATGCTTGGTGTTTGTCCATGCTGAGATAAACTACCTTGCATGTTATACATGTGGCAGCATACCTCTTTAGTTGCATTCATAGATGGGAAGAAGCTGAGACTATATCGACTAACATACGTGGTGTATACAGTGGAAACATTATTTATACATATTTGGTAAATCTGACTATGATTAGGTAAAATTTTGCAGTAGATCATGGGGCGACTGCTTCTATATCAAATGCAACTCCAGTGAGTGATCAGATAACTAATTCAACTGATGAAGTCATGGGCATTGATGGTTCCTACCATCATTTAACTATCTCCACAGATGAGCCTGAGATTACAGCCAAGAAAAAGGACACTGTCGCCGCTGTTCAGGATCCAGAATCTGCAGATGTTACGAAGAACGGAGAAACTCTGCGAGGTGCCGTGTCTGGAGGTGGGAGCTCCGCTCTTTCCTCAAATTATAATTTCCATAAATTCCATCCCACAACCACGAGCGGCAAACTTCCTACAGGCAGTACTTCATCATTGTTGCGTAATAGAGTGCAGGTCTATCCGCGCAAATCTGACTTGGTTTTGCCTGAAGGTGCAGTTCCTTTACCTTGTAGTGATGATAGCTGGGTGGCTGTCAGCTTAGATTTCTGAAATTATGAAGGCAATTGCAATCCGCGAGGATCTTGTCATGTTTTAATAATGTCAGACAATGTTCTCAAACAGAGCTTTTCTTACTCTTAAATCTGTCTGCAGATGGTTTTCCAGTGTAATCATATTTGCATGATGAACTATTATGAATCTGTGAATCTGTGCATGGTGACCAGATTTCTTGCTCTAAATGAACTTCTACTTTACATTTCACAGGCAGACCACTTGAAATGATAAATAGCTGATCCTGATTACCATGAAACTTTGTTTGCAATTTATATTCTGCAACAACATGATATTATGGATATTTGCAAGCAGTACACCCCATAGAATAAATTTTTTCTCTGACTGGAATCTAGTCTTATTTCACACAAATATTTCACAGTTTGAACAAATACTGATTCATGTGATTACAACCCCCAAAGCATGAACTCAGCTTAAAATACTTACAGAGTTCCTCTTTTTTCTATTCTCAAAGAATGACATATATTTCTTATGCTAAAAGAAATTACAATCTAAAGAGTATGGAATTTGTTCATTGAGACCCACATGCTGCTAATATGATCTAATAAACAGAATGGTTTTGAAGTTTGGCAAAGCTTCTTTTCTTGAACCTATGAAAGCATACCACTTTGCCCACAACGAAAGTGATGTGATGCTTGCGATGGCCTGTGATTTAAAGCATCAAACAAACATGCTAAAGAGCAAGGAATAAAAACCATTGTACCTGAGACTTGTATCCTTTGCCAAAGTGTTGTGTATTTATATGGAATTGATGACATGAGACTTCTCTGATTGATCCAAAAGATCATCTGGCTACAGAAGATGAACAAGGTTTGAAACCCAGCAACATTCTTGTAGCCGAGAGTTCTACCTTTTTGCAAGTGCTACTTTCTTTTATTTTTTGTGCAGAATTGATGGCAGGATCGATTCAGAAGAGAAATAGTCTGATGGAGGAGGTGCCTGCAGCTGCATTGCGGCCTCGCCGGTACACCGATTTCAAACCGCAGCATCGATGGTTCTCAGACGAGAAATGCAAATCCCTAATTGTTGAGTTACCGGGTATGATTTATTTTTTTTTTCTCGCTTATATCGAGAAAAGTTAAATTAACTCGATGCATAAGCCTCCTACCAATATATACGAGGGGACATACCTCATCTACTTTTAGCGATATTCCTTAAGAGTGCGACGATGAGAGATGAGAGTTGGTCTACATCTACATCGATGTCGATGTAATTGATGAGCGATGAAAGGGTCGTCGATACATATGCCGAGAGGTGTCCCTCGACAACTATGTTGACCACTCTGCTGCATTGACGTCAGTATTGATGTAGATACAAAACGACTCTCACCTCTCATCCTCGCTTTTCTCATCCACAATAGTCACCCATAGTTTCTAGCGACGACATCGTCCACCACAATTAACTGAAATATTAAAATTATTTTTTTATCTTTTATTTTTATATTTTTATTAGTAAAACCGACGATGTCATTAGTATAAATGGATTTAGATATTTAATTTTTATAGTTATAGGAACGTCGATGTAACTTTTTAAAGTGTAGAGATCGAGATACTAAAGATAACTAATAACTACGTAAGATAATTTGTAATTAGCCTTAGTATATATGTTTTATAGTGGCCGCGTACCAAAATTTCATCTCATGATTTAAACTTATCATCCATTAGTTCTTGCAAAAAAAATTTACATGCATGCGTGAATTTATTATTTTATAGTCCCTAATCTTTCAAAGGACGCAGGATTCGAGCAAGAAAAACTCATCCTTCTCATCGACACCTGCCATCGACTAAAGCTCAAAGGCGAGCGGCACATCGAAGGCGATCGATGGAGCCGATTCGACATGGTCGTTCGCGCTCCAAAACACTACAACACCGAACTAGTCACAGCCAAGTTCGACCCAGACAACGGCCTTCTCTGCGTCACACTGCCTGACTCAGCCTCTAAGCCTCCGCCGGCACCGGCGACAGAATGAAGCGACCGAAGAAGAAGAAGAAGAAGGCTACAACCGAAGGCCTCCTTTGCCGTCCATTACAAATTGAAGAAAGCATGGGAGAGGCTGTGCAAACTCTTCTGCGTGCGGATCGAAGTGAATGACTCGTTTAAGAGAGTGGATTCCGCAAAGCGATGAAACCGTGTAATGAAGTGCAAGTGTTTAGCTTCTGTTGGAACCAAAGACTGTAAGACGTGCAAGTGTGTGTGACCATGAATTCTTCTTCTTCTCCATCCTCAACTCAAAGCCATCTACTTGCATCACAAGAAAACATTTTTGACACCATTTGCGCATTCTCTCAGCTTAAAATACAACCTCAGCATAACAATGTATTTGGTGCCGCAGCCAATTTAGAACATCATTTAGATTAAGCAAACTAGAATTTTATATGTCTAAACATAGTTTATATACAACAACAACAACAACAAAAACTGTAAATCCTAACTATTTGAATAGCAATTTTTATATAAAACATCTTAATAAACACCGAGACTGCTAAGCATCCTGCGGTAAGAGACGTCAAACCAATACATCTCCAAGTAGAACCACATCAAAAGTTAGTGACTTTCAACATAATTGGTCGTTTTGAAATCACAGTCCTTTCTATGGTCGATGTCCGCTATTGCCACTTGCATCTTGTTGTAGCCGTTAGGATCTGTGCCTGCAACAAGAACTTATCATTCCACTCTCCAAACAAGAAGAGGCTACGCAAGGCTGAGTTCAGAATCCATGCTGGGTTCAACCCATCCTTAGACATCCTTATATCCATGGCACCAAAATTCATTGTGAAAAAAGAAACATAAGTGGCCCTTAAACTCTGTTAGATTGACTCTATCATCCGCATATGAGGGATAACCAGGGGGGCAGGAATTGCTCTGGACTTCTCGTCTCTTGGATTGAAGAAAAATAAGTGTTGCAGATGTGAGGTCCGAAGCAACTTGGATATCTTCCAGGACACGGCTCCATCAAAGTAGAGTAAGCAGTGTGATACGTCACAGGATAAGGTGAAGTCCTCTTCCACCACCCTCCAACCAGGCATTCCTAAGTAGAGCACCTCCATACCCATCGACATAATGCAGTCACTCTCTTTGCACCGATGGAACACGTACCAAACCAACTTATACTTTCTTGTACGAGGATCGAATCCATACCCAAGGTGGTCAGAAAAGTCTTCCTGTAACAAGCAACTGTTGCTGGGTCTCAGCAAACTCTTAAAGCTCTCTCGTGGAGGAATTACACACATGTTTGAGATTCAGTGGTGATGATGAGAAGCCCGTCGCAGTGAAGAAGCGTACCACTGTATACTGCTGGTGTACGAAGCTTTATTCGGACCATGAAGCTGGCCACCGGGCTGACCTCCCAGTAAGCATATGACCTGATGTCGTGTTGGAGTTTGGGCTTATGGCATAATGGAACAATTGACCTAGTGGGTATCATGATCATCATAGGGTTGTTCTTGGTGCGATGCAGATAAGCACGGATGAATTAAGGGTCAGAGATCATGGCATGACAAGCTTTGCCGACTAGCTTGAACCTCGGGAGAGATTTGACAGGGAGTCTTCCCAGTATATTCTCACTCAGGTGCAAATGGTGCACCGAAGTGAGCTTTCATTCTCCCATCTCGTTTTATGAGCTCTTTTATCTGCCATTACTCCTATGGTCCAAAACAACTTGATGAGACGTACAAAGATCATATGTCAAAAAAATAAGCAAAAACAAACAAACGTGATCTATTTCCAATATAAGGAATGCAAATTAAGGCATTATGCAATACAAGAAAGAATGAAAGAAACAAATAAAGATCATACATCAAAGATAATAAGCAAAGGTACAAACAAAAATGATCTACTTCCAACTAGAAGAACATGAATTAACGCATCAATCAAACTAAAAGGAGAAAAACACAAATGAATCAATATCATACATCAAAGAGAATAATCAAGAAGATAAACACACTAGGTAAGTGCCAAGCTGTTGGTTGTAGACCTGAACAATGGATACAATAGCAACCTACTGACAACTGGCAGTCACTGTACCTTAAGCTTTTCTGCAGCTTTGGTGGTGGGTGCATCCATGACAACAATCATAACCAAAGACGGAAGCCATAGATGCCTTATGCGCAGGTATCACCACCATCCAACAGCAAAGTATAAAGATAAGGGGAAGGAAGGAGATGCAACAAAGGCAAACCTGTGGCTGCCTGACACCTGAATCAATGCTGGTACAGTTGATTCCAAGGAGTGAGATGCTGCAGGAACTATCTAATCCCAAGTATTTATTTCTTTTTCTCTCCTCGTCCTCTCATATATGTGTGAAATTGGTTGTGTTAGTAGAAATAGGCAGCAAGAAAATCAATAGATTACAAACTTATTGTACCAATTATATGTAGTTAAAAAATAACACGTAAACCAATAGGTTACAGCTACAAGATTCCTTAACAATTTTAGCTATATTGCAACCTACGTATCTCATTATTGTGATTTGACTGCCACTGGGACCCAATGCAGAGGCACGGCATCAACCTAAATAAGGCCATATTTGGAAAGTTCAATGCTTTCCACATTAGAAAATAGATCATACTTTGAATGCAGTAGAATATGGTCATGTAGATCATGACAACTACCAGTATGTCTTTGTTGAAACATCCTGGCGGTTAGCACATTTGTTGTGCGGTTAATAGGTCATGAAGTTGAGACAATTTAATAATGTTCTGTACATTAATTTAGTGCAATGCAAGAAAAATAGTCTAAAAGGAAAATTCTGGCGAGCAGAAGCTAAAAGACATAGTCCACGATATTGACCTATTCCAATATCATCCCAGGCTGGTCTGATTTTGTCTAAAACCTCTCGCTTTTATAGTTAGAAATCGATTGGGGTCATCTAGAATCAATTGGAAGCTATAGGAGTTAACCAACTTTGACCGATTAAAGCCAATTTGATATCCTAAAAAGAATAAAAACCTCAACTCACTTAGAGTTTTCTCCATACTAGATATATTATCATTAAATTTCTAAAACCTATATTTCAGCAGAAAGCACCCTCCATGTTAAAATTTGATCTGATATAAACAAAGGGTTTATGTGATCATATATCACATTTATTTAAAAAGATACAAATGAAAATGAATTGGATGCATTAAGCACAAATAATTTGGGAATAAGTTGTAGCAGAGTTTTCTGGTAACTATATCAAAAGCATCAAGATCGTCGATATTAACAAATGATCAAATATATGGAGCAATCAACTAACAGAGAATTTTCTAGTAAAACAAATAAAAGCTAGCAATTAACCATAACAAAATTTAAAGTACAAAACATGTTCAATAATAGCTACAGCAGCAAGATACAACAATACTTATACAACAGTAACACATAACAGGGTTTAATTACACAACAATAATGCATAAAAAGAGTTACATTCTCCCATCTTAGTTATTCAGTAAAATGCAATAGATGGTTAATCAATCTTATTAATAATTCTTGTAATGATTAATCATATTCCTAAACCCTATCTTCTTCGTGTACATACAGCCATATAGCATTAAGTAGCAGTAAATCGTATGTGTTCTTCAATAGTGTGCAATGTCTTACAGGAGAAGTGAAGGACGGCGAAAAAGAGGGTGGTTAGCAGAGAGAAGAAGGAGAGGAGAGAAGATCCACCAGAAGTCGGAGCGGCGAGAAGATACGGCAAGCGAGGCGGCGTGACGTGCGGCGGCGAAAAAGAGGGTGGTTAGCAGAGAGAAAGGACGAGAAGCGGCGAGGAGAGATGATCTACCAGAAGGCGGAGCGACGAGAAGATGCGGCGAGACGAGGCGACGGGGTTCTCTTAGCAACAGCAGGCGCGATCGAAATGAGTCGAGAGAGTCGAAGCTATTGGCCGTAGATTTAAACGGGCAACAGCCAACCAAGACCGAGCCATTGGAGTTGGGTTGGCCTAATGGGCTAATGGGCTAATGGGCTAATCAGTATTGTTCGTACTGAAATATTTGTGCGAAATAAGACTAAATTACTGTCACAGGAAAATTTGAAGTAATCCATAATATATATATATATATATATATATATATATATATATATATATATATATATATATATATATATATATATATATATATATATATGTGAAGCTTCTTCCTCCATCGTTTCACGTTATCCTCGAGCTATAACGAGTGAGCCGAAAGCTTGATGGAATACATTCAATGGACAAGTTTAGCAGCAAAGCAGTCCTTTGGTTGACAGGGATGGAACTTATGACATGTTCGCACAAGGGAAACACAAGTCTGGTTTCTGTAGTTACCTTTGCTCATACGATATATCTATATCCAGTATTGCAGATCGAGTGAGTCATGATCCACGACTCTCGATCGCTTTGACGGCCGCCTTCAGTTCTTGCTGGATCAGTGTTCTCGTCGGCGACATCACCATGTCATTCCAAATCGAAGTAGACCCACAACTGGTGTTGGACCGAGGGTAGAGTTGATAGATGGAATCGGCCTCCTCGTTTAACTCTTTCACGTTCTCCAGGCAGCTGATCTCTCGGGGATCTACCAGCAGACTGCTGCTTCCGTCTTTCCACCCTATCAGCTGTGATCAGTGGTGATGTCTGAGCTTCCACAGCGGAGGAGGGGCGGTGAGAGAAGAAGAGCTCGACTCACCTTGGCCGATCCCATGGTGTTGGTGGAGTAGAGCCTGGCATTGTCGACGAGCTGACAGTATCTTGGGAAGGCATTGGCGAACATGTGGTGGGACTTCAACTGTGACTTCACCCTGACTGCTCTCCCCATTATTATAGCTCTCCTGCCATTGAGGTCGGTCGTAAAATCGAGCTCGAATTTAATTGGATTTTAGTTCTAGAGATGCAATACCTGATCCCTCTAACTACTGCGAGATAGGCATCACAGACAACTCCAACCAGCTCAATCCTGTAAGGCTTCCTGTCCTTGGACTTGTATTCTTCCTCTTCGTCGTCGTCGTCCTCTGCCGGTTCCCAGTAGTTCTCCGTGATGGTCCCGTCGTCGACGACTTTGTATCCGACTCCCATCCGGTAGCGCTGCTTGTGGACGTTCCGTGCCATGGCGATGGTTTGCTGCACGAATGGCTCCCACGAGAGGGTGCCATCCATGATCACGTCTCGACCTTCGTTCAGTGCGGTCACCAGGAGGGAGGAAGCCGCGTCTGTTGATGACTGGTGGACCTGCTTGCCATGGACGTGCGAATCTAGTTATTCTGAAAGCTACAGTCGATCTTGGATCAGGTGTTGATCTGAATCAATTTGCTCAACACAACATATGTCCTGAAAGCTAATCTTGTGGCAGGAATTAAGATGTGTCTTGAAAGCAAAGAACAGTACTAAAAGGTCTAGCGATGTTAATCACAGGATGCAGATAAGGTTTGAGTTGGACTGCAAGACAACGAACATGCAGGATGATGAAAGAATAGACTGATGAGATAAGAATCCATGATGGGACCAATTTTCTTGAAAGCCACACTGGCGTTAAGATTGCAATTTTGATTGTGATATGCTACCATTTTGATCAGAAACAGCTATGTCTTAACGTGTAGGTCACATATTTCTCAAGAGCAGAGCAGCTAAAGAAGGAGACAAGCAGGTCAGATAAGATCTGTAAATGAAGAACAGCAGTAACGGTCAGTACCAGTTCAGCGGTCTGCAACATGTCGTTGTGATGGCCTCTGGAGCTGATGGCGCGGTAAATGACATCTGTCTCTTTAAACGCGTCGGCTTCCACCACCACAGCGTTCGCCGCCGCTCCGGACCAGAAAGCCCTGCAACCCCACAGGTAATCAGTCAATCAAGACAGCCTCTTCCAACGAAGTAACTTGATGAGTGAGCTTTGTCCAAAAGCTTTGCATCCATTCTTCCACTTATCCAGCAATCACAGTTGGACCAGTACAATTCGATCTGGTTTAGCCTTAGCAGGATTAGGTACGCTTTCTCCTTCATCTGTCGCAGCTCCTGAATGTGCTTGAGCGTTGCCGCATGCCTCAGCAACCAACTCTTCCAACCTACCATTGTCTTGTAGTTCTGCACCAAAGGTGGTCACTTTCTGCTGAGGCAATGCTTTGGTCCTTTCCTTGTCCTTTTATTCTACTATTGTCATTCTGCTTGGTGTTTATAATCAAGGAGATCACGGCGTTTTGCTGTCTTAGTTGCATCTCCTGTTGTTGTTGTTTCGCAAAGAAGGGAAGGAACTAAGGAACTTACTCCTTTAGTATATCCTTGAGCACGGTGCTCTTGCCAGCTCCCATCCCACCACCCATCAGGAGCAGAACCGGGCTGCGGTCGGAGAGGGCCGCCGGAACCATGACGTCGGTGCAGCGGGATTCGATTCCGATTGCCTTCATCTCCTCCACCAGTGTAGAGAACACTCTTGTCACCTTCAGGTCTTTTGTCACCCTCTCGAACCTCAGTTTCCTGTGTTCAGCAATCAAACGACAAACACCACATCAGTGAATAATCGTACAAGTCTCCGTTTGGGCTGACATTCTCGATAACTTGTATTCGTCATCCATCAATTTACGACAGTGGAAACAGATTGATCGACACTTGTGAGGAAGTCCTTGAAACCCGCAAGCGGAAGCTATCACTATTTGTAGTTGGATGATGATGCACGGGAAGAAACTAGTGGGCCCGGTTATCAAACTGTGTTGAGATGGCTGTAAAACCAAGGACTCAACCTTATCGGTTTAAGAAACAATACATCAAACAGATAAGTTGGCATGGACATAAGATATAATTGGTCAGTGGGTTGAAAAGTCAAAGCATTGGCAGAAACACTAATATTTATGGGATAAACGTGCAAGAAAGTTCAATGATTAGCTTCAAATTAATCATATACAAATGTTATTTTTTGGTAGATTAAATTTCCCATGCAGATGATGATGGAGGAAAACAGTGCCTACCTTGTGGCCTCCATAACAAAATTCTTGAGCTTCTTTTTGGGGCTGTCAGCACTCAATACCTGCCCCCATAGAGAATATTATTAGCATATATACATAAACATATATGTATATGTATATGAAGAAAAGGATCAAAACAATGCTGCCATTACCTGACTAACAAGAAGAGTTGCATGGTTCCAGTGGAATGCAAAATAGGCCAGTATGCATTTGTCCAGCTCTTCTACAAGCTTCACATAGAGGGATTCAGGGTTTGGCTCATTGGCAAAGAAGGCAAATATGTTGTCCTCACACCCCTTAGTTGTCTTGAGGTAATCACGTGCCAACTTGCAAAGCTGAGGGCACTCGTTCATGTCCTCAAACCCCATCTGCCTTGCTGCGAGGACATGACAAGAAGATGTCACATTTTACGGTGAGCTAAACGTGAAGGAAGGAGAACAGGAGAGCTCTTAATGGAAGCAGTGTAATGCAATGATGTAGGCCAATCAATTATGAACCTCCCATGTCTGGCTGTTGCGTTTCACTCCCGCAATCCTGCCATTGTCCAAATTTACCTCTGTAAAATAGACATGGAAGAGGTTTGTGGATGCAGACTTTTTTGGGGACAAAGCTGTTGAAAAATCTACTGAAAGATCTGAGTTGTTCAAGGTCCCATGTGACACCATCTTAAGGAAATAAGAAAGAGAGAGAGAGAGAGAGAGAGAGAGTCAAGAAAGAAGAAGAAATGATCATGGACATCAGAAGGCAAAAGTAACACTAGAGGGAACTGAAAAGAGAAAGCCTAAATGGACATATAAGTCTTGAGAGAGAGAGAGAGAGAGAGAGAGTCAAGATATATTGACATCAGAAGGCAGTAGTGCTCCCATACGAATCTACAATAGAAGGTAGAATTTATAGAGAGAAAGGCAAAATATTGCAATAGAGGAACCTGGAACAGAAACTATGGATGGATGTGAGCTTTCTGCCAGTTTAGGAAGGAAGAAATAGAAAAGTGCCAAAGTCAGATCATGCAATTACCAACATAGTGGGAGAACCGCTCTAGCTCCTCCACCCGGCCGGAATCCGTCAGCACCAGCCGTGGCATCAGCCTGAGATCCATCGTCGTCGTCGGCCGCTGCTTCCTCTGCCGGTGGTATCGCACCGCCGCCGCCGCCGCGCCTGCGACCGTGACCCCGAAGAGGTGGAGGAGGACGAGCTTGGAGATCCCATCTGACGACGGAGTCAACCGAGGCAAAGTTATGCCACTGAAGAAGAAGAAGGGATAGCGAAAGAGAGAAGATCCAAAAGAGAGTTATCAAGAGAAGGAGATCCACCGTACCCTTGTGCATGACTGCGTCACCGGCCGATGGGCTTGAGATCCAAAGCTGCAAGCCCTGGCGCTGAGCGCGTCGGAGGAGAACGAAGGGTGGTGGAGTATGCAATGTGGGAATGGCTGTTGAGGTCAACGCTGCCTTCGCTTTATATTTGTTCGGCACTCGTTCTCATGCCATATGATTTATTTTTTATTTAAAAGATAAAACGAGGAATGCGAGATTCCATAATAAATTATTAAAATATTAATTAATTAAATTAATTAATATCTTATAAATATATCGGATGAGATTCTGAATCCTCAATATTTAATGAAAAAAGGTTCAGTATATCATTATCAGATCAATATCTAACATTAACAATTGGTCGGTGTCATGGAATAGCCAACCTATGTAGCTTCACATCCAATTTTGACCTAAAATTAATTGCTTGATGGTTATTTAGAAAATCAATATTGATAATTTACAAGATTATTTGAATTATAGAAGCATATACAAAATAAAAAAAACCTAATTCGATTCAAACTAATGCAATGATCTCATTGGATTAATCTAGCCTCAAATTGTGACAATAATTGAGTGTGGGCATGAGCTGCCCCCATAAAATATTATCTAATTTGGGGGAAGGACCACAATCTTTAGCTCTGGTAGAACATCTATGTCTCTTTGCTATTTTATTTCTTTTTGTGTGTGTAGGTTTGGCATGTGAAATCATTGTTGAATGGACTACAACTAATGCGAAATTGTTGGATGAACCAGATTTTTTTTATTTCTATTTTTTCCCAAAAATACTTAAATCTTTAGTTACTGAGTTCTTATGGTTTTTTAATCAGTAGAAAAATATAATCCAAACAGATTGATTTGAAGCTTACGTCTTCTGATTTTGTTGTCATAAGATCGTATTTGGTAAGATATATTTTGAGTCCTAGTCACGTCACCATCAACACCACGTCATGCCACCACCAGGTCAGCAAAAGGAACACTCTCATGTGCCAAGTCAGGATCCGTACCGAAGTATTCCTTGATACATCTCATCTCGAAAAGCTTGGGACGACGTCGTATGGTGCCGCTCGGCGCGTCCTAGGATAGCGGTCACGCCAAGGTATATCCTCACCTCTCGAGGACTGGTCGTCATGCCAAAACCCATGTACGACCAACCCTCGTATAGTAGTATAAAAACTCATGACTGGCATCTGACTAGGGAGGAGAAAAAGATAAGAGCAAAAACCAGAGAACTCCACACTAACTTATTGGTCGAGGGACCACGGTTGGTAACGATCCGACGAGGGCATTCTATGCAGGAAAGCGACCACCCCCGAGACGTAACCTTGGTAACCAACTCAATTAGCCGAAGACTTCCGACATCAATCCGTGGACCAGGCCGTGCTGACTCATCAACCGTAACGCATCAATTCGTCATATAGTGTAGGATGATAATGGCACTCAATTGTCCTTACTGGTTCGTAATTTATTTGTGTTGTCATAAACTATCCATCGTTGCAATCAACAATAAGGAATTTGGTTCCAAGGATATCAGTTTTTTTCCAATGGTACAAATGATTCCAATTATTTGTCATTCATGATAGGAAAACGTATGGCCGATGCGATATCTCACCATCATATAACTCCGGTGTCGCGAGAAAGACATATGGTTGACACATCGATAATTCGATGCCACACAAATGATATGCAACCGACACTTCAACACTACAAATACAATATGTGGAGAACACCTCGGCGTTGTAATAAAAACCTGCCAGGATAATAAAAAAAATTGAAGCATTATTATTCTTTTGAATTGTTCAAAGATTGATTATAATATCATGTTAAACTAATTATTGCCGTCAATCTATCTGAAACCCTGGTTTGAAATGGGACAAAATATGTTCATGTATATTTTAATAGATAGATAGATAAATATAATTTATGAAACTGCCATCACTGCTTACATCTTGTGGTCATATGATATTTTTTCTGAAAAGCATATTAAATCATGCATAATATGAGAGATACATCAGCCAAAGATCTCAAAACTAAGTAAACAAATAGCTTGAAGAAGTCATTGCCACATACTCTTGCATCATTCCCCACTTGTTCCATTTGTTTTATAGTGTTCTCCAGCTCATGCACATCAACCACAAGAGCTGCTGTAGCTGTTGTGCAATGGACCACTTTGGATAAAGGAAAGGGTGGTGTGAGGATTCTAAATGATGTGCTCCGACCATTTCACTGGACAAATCCATCAATCAAAGCACTCAAAGCTTTCATAGATGTTTCAACTTTAATGAACATGAAGGTGTCTCATTTATTGACTTAAGTTATTATCTGGAATGAGAATGACAAAGAGTTCAAGACGATATTAAGCTTTTATATGGAATGAGAAGGACATGAACGTGGAATGGTCACATACTTCCCCCTCATTTGGTCGGTAGATCTGACACTGCTTTTACATGAGAAACAGCAGTTCTTGCAGTTGATCAGGAAAAGCTGTCAGATCTACAGAAAATACATTGCAAGAACTGCTGTCATAGCTTTTGTGAATGCATGAGGAGGACTAGTGTTAGGGTTGTGAAGTGCTAAACCATTTCAATGCAAATAATCCATGAACAATATCATAGATGCATCATCAGCCAAAGTTCTCAAAGCTATCATTAATGGTTAAACAAGTGGCATGTTTAGAAACTAGTTGGAGTGCCAAACCATTTGATTGCAAATGATCCATGGACAATTTCTGAGATACATCATCAGCCAAAGTCATCAAAGCCATTATAAATGTGATGACCCATTCCTTCCAGCTCATGACATTTATTTTTAGCTTTGCCAACTCATTCTGATCAGCTGCATTTACTGCTGCTGTGCATGAACCATTTGTTTATGTATAGATCATATCGAGAGAGACAAGTTCTAATCTATTTTCACTGTAATTGATGTATGGACAAGTATCAAAGATACATCAGACAGCTATCAGAGATTTTGTCTATGAATCATTTGTTTACGGTGGCACGAGGAGAAGGCTAATCAGAGAATTCTGAATCAAACTGCAAGTCCAGTTTTCTAGCCAACATGACTAATATTATTATGCCTGCGAGTTGCACCAGAGGATTATTTTCTTATCATCGACACTGTCGCTGCATGCCCACGAGATTCTCATGTTTCTTTCTCTCCCTATAGTTATATCCCTCGCTCATTCCACCGACTGTAGGTGTCAGAGAGGCTCCATCACTTTATGGTGGAGAACATCAACCTTCCACTGTTGAGAATATTAAATGGATTGATGCTTTGAGCTTTTAGATGAGTCCTGCTTTTGAATGAGCTGCATATCTCCATGATTCAATTGAAATTGATTTAAATTTAAGGATATTTTACTGAAATTTCCTTTTTTTTTTAATATTAGTTTTTTAATGAGATGATACTTTCTTTTTTTTTCAACTTGAACGAAAATATTCTCATACTTTTACCTAAATAATTTGATCATAAATATTATTCAAAATAAAAATTAATAATAATATAATATTTTGATAAAATATTCAAAATTTAATGTAGATTAAAATAATTTTAGCTAGCTTGCAAGGAGTAGGGATAAAGCATGTGAGCTATCATCACAGAATCCAATGTAAATCTCAAGTACAAATCTGAGAAGAATATATATATATATATATATATATATATATATATATATATATATATATTAAGCACGCCATGCGCGTGCTGATAATTTAGTCGTATTATAATGCAATTGGGACCCAATTATAGCAATCTTGGCTTAATTTTGCTTAAACGCCAGTCAGATGTGATTAGAAAAAAGGACAGTTATATCTCTTTTTCCATAAAATAAAGTAAATATATTACTTAATAATTTACATACATCCTAACTGTTAGGATCGAGAGCACTAAGGGGGGGGTGAATTAGTGCAGCGGAAATCTTTCAGCGATTAAAAACGAAAGCTGCGTTCGTTCGATAAAAACTATTTTGATGCAAAAGCCAATTCTAAGATTACTTATGATTAAGTGCAGTTTATGTCTAAACACAGTTTGCGTCTAAACACAATTTATGCAGTTTGCAGTTTGCGTCTAAATGCAGATTGCGTCTAAGCGCAGTTTGCATCTAAGCGCAGTTTGCGTCTAAGCTCAGATTGCGTTTAAGTGCAGTTTGCGTCTAAGCGCAGTTTACGTCTAAACTCAGATTGCGTCTAAGCGCAGTTTGCGTCTAAGCGCAGATTGCGTTTAAGCGCAGTTTACGTCTAAGCGCAGTTTACGTCTAAGATCAGATTGCGTCTGAGCGCAGTGCAGTTTGCGTCTAAACGCAGTTTTACGTCTAAACACAGTTTTACGTCTAAACATAGTTTTACGTCTAAACGCAGTTTTACGTCTAAACGTAGTTTTACGTCTAAACATAGTTTTACGTCTAAACGCAGTTTGCGTCTAAACGCAGTTTTACGTCTAAACGTAGTTTTACGTTTAAAAGTAGTTTACGTCTAAAACACAGTTTTACGTCTAAACAGAATCAAGACGTAAACATAAACTGCAAAGAAACTTGTTCGCAGAAATCAGTTTGCAGTTATAAACAGAATCAAGACGTAAACGTAAACTGCAAAGAAACTCGTTCGCAGAAATCAGTTTGTAGTTATAAACAGAATAAAGACGTAAACGTAAACTGCAAAGAAACTCGTTCGTAAAAGCGCAGAAGACAGTTTACAGTTATAAATAGAATCAAAACGTAAGTGTAAACCGCAATGTAGAGATCGTACGAAAACATCGATTTACGTCTGAATGCAGATTTGAAAAGAACAGAACTTAGAAACTTGTTCGTAAAAGCGCAGAGAGCAGTAGCTATGTAGGAGGTTTGCAGTAATGATAAAGTGCTCAAAATGAAAGCAAACCAGAGATTTAGAGTGGTTCGGTCAGTCTTGACCTACTCCACTTTTGGCTTCCTCCACCGACGAGGTCACCGACGTCAACTAGAAGCCTTCCTTCAATAGGCGAAGGCCAACTACCCTCTTACAGATTCACTCCTTTTGACGGGCTTAGGAGACAACCCTTACAGAAGTTTTCTCTCCTCTCTTTACAACTCAAACTTGAAGAATAGAAAGAGGAGAACTAGCAGTTTTGAGCTCTAAGAAACACAGAAAGATAGCAAGATTTCGAGTGTGTGTTCTGTGCTCTCAGTGCTGAATGGGTGGGGTATTTATAGGCCCCAACCCAGTTCAAATTTGGAGCTCAAAACGATCAAATCCCGGAATTCCGGGATCAGGCGGTTGCACCTCCTGACTGGAGAGGTTGCACCGCCTGGCAGAGCTCGAAGACTGAGCCTCTGGGCGGTGCTACCTCTGTCAGGGGCGGTTGCACCTCTCTGCCAGAGCTCGAAGACCGAGCTCAGGCGGTTGCACCGCCTGACTGGAGAGGTTGCACCACCTGGCAGAGCTCGAAACTTGAGCTCTGGCGGTGCTACCTCTTGACAGAAGAGGTTGCACCGCCCAGTCTCGCTCGGAGACTGAGCCCTGGGCGGTTGCACCTCTTGGCTGCGGCGGTTGCACCTCCCAGCTTCGTTGGGAGAACCTCTCCTGGGCGGTGCCACCTCTGGCCCTGGCGGTGCCACCTCTTTCACTATTTCAGCTCACTTGGTTTGGCTCCAAACTTGGCCCAAACCAGTCCGAACTTGGGCCTAATTGGCCCCTACTTGGGTTATAGGATTAACACCTAATCCTAACCCTAATTAACGTGCTAACTATGATTTTAAAGACATTTTCTAAGTTATTACAAAGTCCGCAAGTCAAGACTTCTTCTGGCGAGCTTCCGGCAAACTTCCGACGGTCTTCCGATGAATTCTCGGAAACCATTCTGCGGACTCCCGGCAAGCTCCTAGACTTCACGATTTGATCTTAGCGAGTTCCAACGAGCTTCTTCGGCAAGCTCCGATCTTTCTCGGCGAGCTCCGCAAACTTCCAACGAACCTTTCGGCGAGCTTCCGAAAATCCTTCGGCAAGCTCCCAACTCATTCTCGGCTAGTTCCGGTAGCATTCCCGATGAACCTTCGGACTTCCGTCGAACTCTCGAACTTGCAACAAATCCTTCGCGCTTGACTCCGACACTTTGTTTCACTTCGTTATCATAGTTAATCCTGCACAATTAAAGCAAAACTTCGATCGAGACAATTAATCCTAAGCAATTAACCAAGTTGTCCGGCATGTCATTGGTCCCTCGACGCTTCGTTCGATTCTTCGGCGCATCGTCCTTTCCTGCAGCCTATTGCCCAATCGACCTGTTGACTCTGCAACTCCGATATCCTTGGCACAATACCCGCTCTTCTTGGCCCGATGCCCGAGTCCACGGCCCGAAGCCTTCTATCGATACGTCGACCGATCCACCGGCCCGACGTCCAATCTTCTGACATATTCCTCCGGCACAATATGATGTTCCTGCTTTAATTGTCTCATCTTGATCAAAGCATCCTGCGTCACTCAAAACGCAGATTAAACCATAAACATATATCAAGTAGTTTCATCATCAAAATACGAGATTCAACAATCTCCCCCTTTTTGATGATGACAACTACTTGATAACGGAGCTAATCTTAACTCCCGGAGTTTAAACAAACTCCCCCTATCAATATGCCATATTGATAGAAACTCTTAGAAAAAATCTAAGCAACATGTCATCATAAACGGAGTTAACCTTAACTCCCAGAGTTTAAACAAACTCCCCTAATCAATATGCTATATTGATAGAAACTCTTGGATTCAAAAATCCAAGAGTTTCTATCAATATAGCATATTGATTAGGGGAGTTTGTTTAAACTCTGGGAGTTAAGGTTAACTCCGTTTATGATGACATGTTGCTTAGATTTTTTCTAAGAGTTTCTATCAATATGGTATATTGATAGGGGGAGTTTGTTTAAACTCCGGGAGTTAAGATTAGCTCCGTCATCAAGTAGTTCTCATCGTCAAAATACGAGATTCAACACTAACCCCTTCAGTAGGAGATTAATAAAATTGTAACTATGGTTTAGCGAAAAACTATTAACAATTTTATTGGATTAGCTTCTATTAGTATAACTCCATCTCTCTCGTTAGCCCCATTCCCTCGTGTTGTGTCAAATATAAATTGATTAGATTTATGTGTCAATCAGGTAAGGTTGACATATCGATCATGAGACACTTATATATTAGGTTAGAGTCGGTGATGCATCAATCACGTATATATAAATAATTAATAAATTTTTTTTATATGTCATTTAGATGTGTCAAAATATGCTCATGGGTATAAGTACCAGGGGACGGAGGATGTTCTCTATTACCTATGCACTTATGAGGCAAGAATGGGTAGAGCACTCTTCACCCAATCCCAATACTCATTCTAGTCTCGCTTATATTATTATATTATACATAATATATATTAATTAATAATAATATAAATAAAAATATACAAACATAATCCAAAAACCTATAATTCTAACAATCCAACATTAACTACTAAACCAATATTATATTTAATTTTTTAATATATTTAAAATTTTATAAAATAAAAAATTTTAAAAAATAAGTAAAAAATATTCCATGAAAAGTTGAAAATCCTAGTTGAGACTTAATTCTTCCAAAAATGGTAATTTTAAATTTTTATTCCTAGACACTATATATATATATATATATATATATATATATTTGTATTTGAATATTTTTATGACGTGTAAACTGTATAAAATATTATTATTATTTATAAAATTTGGTATCATTAGTTAATTTTAATAATTGTTATATATTTAAAATATATTAAATTAATTAAAAATAAAGAATTAATGGATTTCTCAACCCTAATGGGGGATTTCTATTTCATCTCATTGATATTTCTAGTGTTATTTATCTCATATTAACCATCAAATTAGAAATAACAAGAGTTAAATTTATTTTGAACTACTTCTAAATCGAGCTTAGAATCCCATAATAAATTTTGGAATGACTTTAGATTAAAAAAACAATCAAATCCACCCTTTAGAAAGTTACTAGTGATTGGGTTTGAATATTGTTATATGACATTAGCATAGGAATAGAAGTTGTTAATCCAAAATAAGATTAGGCTAATTATAATACTTTTTAATAGGATTTGGTATTCAAGTTTGGATCAAAGTAAGATTAAAATTAATGAATACCCAATCCATCATCATCATAATTTCTAATTAAAATTAAAATAGACATGGCTAACATTCCATCACGAGCGGTAAAATCCAAAGAAATAAGTCCTTTTCCCTACCTACCAAAGCTAATATGCTATTCCACCTAATTCAGCCACCTAATCATCTCCATAAAAGATTTCTCATCCATAGCTTCCTTTTTACCCAATCAAACACCAATCATATGTCAAGGTCTTATTTCATGATGGATTCCTACCTTGAGATGAAGCTCCTTTCTCCTACGTTGCTACAATTCATGATTGCTAGTAATGCCTCCTTTATCTTTTTGGCAAAGTAAGCTCAAATTGCTCCAATAAAAAATGAGGGTGGATTCTCAGCTAAGGAGATCATCATTACTCTGTGACTTTAAGCTTGTAATAGTTTCTCCCCATATTATAAGAAATGAGAGAAGACCATAATTGATTTATGTGGGATTAATAAGTGTAAATATTCTTGATAAATGATTTAGATTTATTAAGTTAATAGATCAATTGTCATCTATAAATTGGACAGCCTAACTAATGAAGGATGAGACATCGCTAATAATAAGGTGGTTATCGGTCAAAATTAAATGTCAACATGGAGCAAAGCTACGTGGAAAACGACGATAACGATTGTAATAATACGATAATTGAGAGAAAAAAAGAAGAAAAAGACATTCGATTCCTCTTTGACTATTTGACTATTGACTTTGTCAACTTCATCGACACATTTCTTACCATATCCTAATCGTGGACACCCAAAATCCACGAATCCGAACCCGATAACACTGAATCCATAATGTGCACGAACTCGGCGGATCGCATGATTCTTAGCGGCTGAAGGATTCGGGTTCTATGCTGATTCGACCCGATAACACCCCACCACTGAGCAAAAGTATCCGATTGCAATCACCGGTCGGTCAACTCACCAAGTCGATGCCCCTCCGACCAACAGCCTGTTGACGCGCGGCCCGCGCGAAGCGAAAACCGCGGAGAATTATATCCACTTCTTTATCTATACCTCCTCATGTTAATCCGCGCTCCGATCACCGTCTTATTTTATTGCAAAAACGGTTCATTCTGACCCGGTTCGATACCCGTCCGGTGGGCCGCCCCGTTTGAATATTTCCTGGAATGAAAAGGCAGGTAAGTTTGGAGTACGTAATTGATGGGTGCGAAACGTCGTGTCTTATTTTAGAAACGGGTATATCCCCGAGCCACCTTCGAAGAAAGACTTCCTTTTTTTTCCTTTCCCCTCTTTTTGTCACGCGCAAAGCTGAAATCGACGGAGATCGATCGATCTTTTGGGGTTATTCTCTTTCCAATTGATTCGTTCTCTATCTTTGTGTTGGTTCGGGCGATCGAGCGCCGGAGGAGGGGAGAATGGAGGGTTTCTACGCCGATTTTATGGAGTTGATGAGTAAGCCGGCGGTGGTGGAAACCCTGATCGACGTTCTGCTCTGTGCCGTGCCGATCTGGGTGGCGGTGATGATCGGGCTGGTGATCGGATGGTCGTGGCGGCCGCGTTGGACGGGGTTGCTTTTCCTGGGCCTCCGGAGCAGGTTCCGGTTCATCTGGACGGCGCCGCCGGGGCTCGGAGCACGCCGGCTTTGGCTAGCGTTCACGGCCCTCTCTGCCTTCTCGGTGTGCCGGAGGCTGTGGTCGAGCTTCAAGGGGAAACGCGAAGGACCATCGATCGCGGAGGAGACGGGGTCGAGGGCGGCGGCTTTGACGAGCTCCACGTTGGTCGAAGGAGGTGGTGACATTTTAAGGTAGCTACGCTTCGAATCTGGCTTCTTTTCTTATCCTGGCTGATTGAATTGCGTTTGATATTTACTTTTCTTTCTTTACCTAATGATGATTGGTTGAGATGAGCTTTCCCCTCTTTCTTCTCGTTGTTTATTAAGAAGTTCTTCTCTACATTGTATAATGAAGTTTCAACTTTTGGGATTATAGAGTTTGTTCTTTGGTCTTTTCGGGTATATGCTATATTTACTCTCCCTAATTTTTGTAAGCAAAGTAGGTTGCATCGCCCGCCCTTCAGCATTTTTGTAGTGGTAGTGTTATTTTGCATTTTACCGTTTCCTTTTCACGAATTGTTTCTGAGGAGGATTCATTTAAGAAAGTTATGCTATACATAAGCATGCCAAGTAACCGTGAATTCACGGTAATTATCTTAGCTCTTGTGCGTGTAAATGCTTGAATATGTTTAGTGAACTTTGACAATCTTCATGCCAGCAACTGGACGAGTTTTAATGAATAAATGTTGATTAGTCACCATGTCTATGAAAGCTAACTTAAAAATGTTGAGTAGAAACTATATACTTCATTACATGGGGAAAGCGCAGCAAGAACCTTACATTTTTGTAGTAGAAACTTATCGACACCTTTCTTTACATAACATATAGTACTATTCTTGTGTCTGCATCACCAACTATTTTCGTTCATTTTTAACAAGTCTGCATCCCATTGTTTGTCTGTTGTGCAATAGAGGACACTCGAGTTATTGGATCTCGACCTACTTTTGATGTCCTCTATGATATCGTGGTTTCATTGGCTTCAGACAAAAGGCAGCCTATCTACATTAAGCTCCCACCAATGTAGGAGGTGGGAGGGTCAGTAAAAGCAACCTAAACTTTTTAGTTAGAAAGACTCGTTCCGAAATTTGAACCTTGATCAACAAGCCAAAAAGCAGCAATCTTACCATGGCGCCAAAGAATGCTTTGTGATCACTAGCCCGTATCTCCTAGTTACCCACTAGGATACTCCCTTGTTCACTTTTGTGGATTCTGTATCTAAATGCACTGTATATGACCAAATATATTATTTGTATACTCATTCTGGATGTTTCGAACCATGATGCCACCAGCAACCTATTGAATTTCAAATTGCTCCTTTTTATGGACTAGGATTTTACCACTATAGGACTTTGTGGCATATGTTATTAGTCTCATGAACGTGCTCTTGGACACTTGTAATGAACAGTACATTCCTATTGCACCTTACTACTTCCAAATACACACACTACGTGAACTCAGTACTTACCTGATGCAGCTTTAAGTCATGTAGTCTCCCATTGTGTTCTGCCACTGTCTTATGTTATGTATACCAGTGTTACTTGGATACACAACACAGGCATGAAGAATCTGACAGAAACATTCAGAAATTAAGACATGGAAACAATCCTACTTCAATATGATTATGGTTATAATTTTTCTAGACATATGTATAGATATTTTTATTGATTGCTTTGTAATCGTTTCTGGAACAACAAAGACTGTTTAGAGATTTATTTTTAGAATTAAATTTTAAGTATAGTACTGTCATGCATTTTACAATTGATGGTGATAGCAGCTTGAACTATTGTAACTAAGTTCCAAGAAAAGTTTGCAAGATTGGGAATGGATCTGGAATTGGTTTTAGGATTTAGGATTGAGTTTGTTCTAGATCTATTGGTTCAGCCAAATTGTAACTTGTTTTTCTTCGATATGTTAAACTTGGGTGGATTTCGTATGAGACATATAGGATATACTTGGTATTAAATCAGAAATTCGTTTTTTAGGACAGCACTAAGTGCATCTGCCACTTGCAAGTGAAGGTACTTTTGTTCCAATGAAGGAGGGCTTTAATGTATTCACTCGCAAAAAATTAAGCGGAGCCGTAATAAGTGAAATTATTTAGGATTGTACAAATATGTTCAAAGACATACTGCAAGTGATTAGATAATGCATATCAATTCTATTTAATTGTATGAGGAGAGGTAGAGGAAAAACTAAGAAAATTTTACTACAAACAATGATAAGAAATCTGATTGCTATTGATAAGTATTGTTCTACCCAGAGCTCATTGTTAGAAAAATATCTAATATCATGACTTGATGTTGCTATTGGTATGAGAAGAGGTATAGCAAGTCCAAATAATTTATTAGCAACCATAAAAATGATTTGATTACTCATAGTTTGACTCAAAGGATTGTCGTCTTGCACCGACTACCCATTATCGGACCTTGGCCGGACTCGGTACGTACCAATATACTGACACATGGTACATTGAAGTCTTGAAGAAGAACAAGAAGAAGGAGAAGAGGAAGGAATAGATGGCGGTGGAGGAGGAGGAAGCAAGAAGTGGAGGTGGTGGAGGAAGACAAGGAAGAGGAAGGAAAAAGAGGAGGTGGTGGTGAAGGAGGAAGAGGAAGCGTAAGAGGAGGAGGAAGAGGAGAAGAGGAGAAACGAACTAGAATCGATGGCACATATTGAGGATGGCGATCGGTGTTAGTAGGAGGCTAGGAGCGAAGTGGGCTTACATTTGGTTGAAGAGGGCTTGCATTCACAAGCCCGAAAGAGAGCTAAATAGTTTTTTTTTTTTTCTCTCTTTTTAAGAAGTTGGATTGGACCGTTTGAAATGGAGGCAGTACATGTACCGATTCATGTTTGGACCAATATATACTGCCCATTTTGTACTGGTCTGGGTGAAACGACATTCTAAATGTCACTTGGAAATTAATTTGTCATATACCTGTACATTTGAGGTTGGTAAAGTTGATTGTTAAAGTTTGACTAATGATTTTTTTAAATGCTTGTGTTTGACTAACTTGAGACATGTACAATGGCTAAAATTAATTATTTTGATCCTTTCTATCACTGAGTCCTTTTTTTAAACCATAACTGAAATATGACATTTTAGTTTCTTATTTCAGTCTAATATATCTGATGTAGCATAATCGTTAAATGTAGTACATTATTTGAGGTATACTATGTTGTAAGCTGCACTATTTTCTTTCTTTAATTTTGTAGGAAGTGATTCCATTTGATGAAAAAAAATATTACTTTTCCTTGTTAAAATTTATACTTTGTGGAACTTTATGGACCTTCTGAATAATGCATTATTGTTTTGACAGTTTCATATCCCTCTATAGTTGTGGCACTGGTTGAACTTGCTTCTTTATTTTATCGTTATGGTTTCATGATGATTGTATAGGAGATTAATTGGACCATGCAATTCACCTGTTAAAGAGAGGTATATACAGAATGAATATATGAGATGATTTCTAAATCTAGGTTTGTCAAATGGCTAGAAAATAGGTTTCCATAATTAGAAATGCCTATGGAGTACTTAGGAAGAAGTTAATCCAACTTAAATATTTTTATAAATATATTATATGTCATGATAGTTTTCCATTTATTAGCTAATTTTCAATGATATATATATATATATATATATATATATATATATATATATATATAGAGCCACTTTTCAACATGTTGAATGCTTAAATGGTTTATGTTATAGATTGTTTATTTCTCTGTCAAAGGACCTTTTAGCATGTCAATTAGAATTTTTTGTGTTATGTACTATAGATTGGACTTTTTTTTCCATCTAAGGCCATTTTAATCTAGGACATTTTCATAGGGACTTCTTTGAAGACCACAAATCTTGTATAATGAAGTACTTTCTCTATTAAATTCATGATCTTCTATGAATTTATTGGTTACTTTTTCTTGTTTCGTGTTGTTATTCTTTTGTTGGATGAAGCCTTCTGTAATGAAGCAATTTTTTTTCCCTGGGGCGATCAAGAAAGCTATGACTATCAAGTCAACTAAGAGCACTCTTTCCAGAGTTTTCTCCGAAGTTGTCTCATGAGTTCAGGAAAATAGTTGTAACTGGCCATTTCAGCAAATTACATTCTTGTTAAGTATTTTGGACATGATTGCAAATAAACTGTATTTGGCTTTGGATCTTGTAGTGTCTTAATTGAAAAAGAAAATGACTTTTGCTATGTTCAATATCTCCAATTCCAGCAATGGAGTGGTTGTGGCTGAGCATGACATCATTTCTGAGAAGGATTTAGAACATCTATTGCACCTTCTAGATGATAAAGTTGGAGATGCAGCTTGGCAAAATCAGATGGAGCGCACCACACCCAATATGATTTACCATGCATGGCGTCATGAGCCTGAGGTATCTCCTACTCTCTTAACAAATCCTTCTATCAGTTTGACAAATTTGATTAATGTCTATTTAAAATTTTAAATACATTATGCATCATACTGTTCTTATATTGTAGAATATTGCTTCATTTTCATGTTTTCATCATCGAAATTTTTCTGCACTCGTTCTGGAAAGCCATATAACTTTACTACTTAAATTTCTCCACAACAATTAGTATAACTGAGGAAACTTTGTTTTAAATATGGTAAATATTCTGGTTTTATTTCATCTTTCACAGGTTGGACCCATCATTTATCGCAGCAGAACTGTTTTCGAGGATGCAACTCCTGAATTGGTTCGAGACTTCTTTTGGGATGATGATTTTCGGCTTAAATGGGATTCCATGCTTGCATACTACGAAATATTGGAAGAAATTCCTGAGAGTGGAACCATGATTAATCACTGGATAAAAAAGGTTTAATCAAGTGTTATAATCATGGCACTGATTTTTTTATTGAATGCACCTAGATAACCCGAATAGGCGGTTGTTGTGTGCAGTTCCCGTTCTTCTGCAGTGATCGAGAATATATAATTGGTCGACGTATATGGGAGTCTGGGGGTACTTATTACTGTGTGACAAAGGTATACAAATATATATGCCATCTTATCTCTAATCGTCAAACTATAGATGGTACTTAATGCTCTTTTACATTCTTGGTAGCATTCTAGCTTATGCTTAAGTAACTGACAATTGTTCAAAGGGAGCATGCTTATCATAGGAGGAACTTTTAATTGAGAAATATTTGGTTAAGCAAAGCTTCTTTATTTTGGGTGCATAAGTTCCCTATTGTCTTAACAGCAATCCATGGAAAGCCATCTTTTCATTTTGAATGAGAGATCTTTGTAAAACATATTACACAGCATCCTGTGTTCATTCCACTTCTTTTCCATGTGAGTGTACACCCAGTGCTGACAGAATGATTCTCACCACACATGCCATATGTTTTCCCATGATAATGTATTTAAAGCTGAGTTCCTAACATTTGGCATTGGGTTATCATATTATCATTTCATTGATTTCTTTTACGAACAATGTCCCTACTCTCTAGTTTTAACTACCTAAAGTGATTTTGTCCCAATTTGTTGGGTGCTCATCATGTTTTAGATATAGAAATATCTATCTCTTATCTAGTAACCCAAGATATCAATCTTACCATCATCATCTCTGTGACAGTAACTTTGTGTGTCACTACCTAAGTGCTTAACATTTTAGCATATAATATATGTTTGGTCTTACATCAATCTTGTAGATTTTTTTTCTTCGAATTAAGAGCACTTAAGTTGTCACATAATGCTCTGATGTGCATATTCACTTTAACTATCTTTTTAAATTTTATTTGCAAGAGATTTTCACTCTTTCTTTATGTGTTTGGTATTGCCTGCTTTTGTGATCTAAAATATATATAATAGCTCGATGGAATATGCAAGTAAGCAATTGTACCTTGCAAGCTTAGAATTTGACTTTGCTTTATAGAAAGATAATTGTTTATTCTAACAAAATAAAATAGAAAGGCTCTTGATTTGGTCTTTTCTGCTTAATTGGTTCCAAGAACTGCCGTATCTACAAGTTTGTTTGACTAAAGTTTACTATCTGTTGCAAACTAGTATTGTTAATGCTTGCTGACCAACTGGTTTCTATTACACTTAAGAATACCATCTATGTTATCTTTTTTTCGGTTTAGTGTCTCTTTGGTAGACTTTGAATTAAGCTTTGAACTTCATTAAAATGCAGTGTTGAACTTGCCTCTGCATGACCTGATTTTTCATATTTGGAAGATAAATATCATTCCCAGCCTGAGCACTTAGCAGCAAAACTGTAAAGAACTAGCATTAGTTATATTGCACTGTTTTCTAAATTCAATTGTACTTCAAAGATTGTTGATTGTTTTGCAACACATGATGTCCAGGGAGTACCATACCAATCTTTACCCAAGAATGAAAAACCCAGGCGTGTTGAACTGTATTTCTCAAGTTGGCGCATCCGGGCTGGTAACTTTTCAAATCTTATTTAGTTTTTCTGGAGTTGTGATGTTAGTTATCAAGCTTCCATTGGTTAGCTCCTAAGCTACCAAAACACAGCCTCGTACCAATAAATGTGATCAGGTTGCTCCACTTACTAGATCTCTTGCAATGGTATCAATTTCATTATCCAGTCAGTTTAGCAACATATAGTAGACCGAAACTAGCAAGCCAGTTTACAACGACAACAAGAGGGTCTATTGTCCTAATTATTTGGGGTCAGCTATATTGATTATTTCCCACCATTAAGTTCTGTACTAGGGCAGTATCTCTAGTAAAATCAGGAGTCTTCAAAGCTCTTTTCATTGTCAAACAAGCAAGCCTGTATAACCAAACAAAACAGAACCACAGAATCAATTTCCAGAAAGTCTGATCAGTTGGATGTTAAAGTTTAAATCTGCTTTTTTTTTTCCATTGGCCATGTGTTATTTTCTTTGTACAATTGTTTGACTATTTCTATACTAATAATGCTTCATATACACACACATTCCCTGGAGAAGCATGTAAACACCATGTAGGACAGGCAGTGACGCATTAGTATCGGAAATTAATCCACCTGCACCTGCATTTTTGCATGTCCGCTGCAGCACTACTTCCATGCATGCTTATCAGGAATAGTAGAGGATGCCACCAAAAAGTTCTCTTGTTTTTTTTCTTTTCCATGAGTGCAGTGGAGTCGCGCAAGCAAGATGGGCAGCTATCTTCATGTGAGGTAACTCTCGTTCACTACGAGGACATGGGCATTCCCAAGGACGTAGCCAAGGTTGGTGTTCGTCATGGGATGTGGGGAGCGGTTAAGAGACTGCAATCCGGTATGAGAGCATATCAAATGATGAGGAAAACAGAGGCTTCTCTCTCCAGATGTGCGCTCATGGCACGGATCACCACTAAGATCCCGATTGATGGCTCCATCACTCCACTTGAGGCAGAGACATCCAGGGCTTCTGAAGCAGCTAGTGGCATTGTTAACAGTACGCAGCTTCACGGACTTGACTGGAAATGGGTCGTTGTTGGCGGAGTCGCTGTGGTCTGTGGTCTTCAGGCTGGTCTTGTCGGGAAGGCCCTATTAGTCGGAGCTGCAAGGAGGCTCGCGAAGAAATGAGAGTCATCTGGATCTCCCTTTTGAATGCCATGATGTTTCTTATGATGAGGGCTTGGATGCTCATATAATTCGTCGATAATGATTATCCTCTGCAAACGCTTATAGATCGTAGCATTGGTGCGGTATATACACTATTGGCACTGTATGATCAAGAGTGTTTTATTCCTGGTATCATATCCCAGAACATGAGATGTGGGTATGGAGTTTGGACCATTATGACTTGTAGAGGAACATTCTTTTTTGTTACGAGTAGAGATTACAGATGTGTTATGGGATATCTGTAACTTTTGTGTCAGCCCAAATGCCCAGTTCTTGAAGATAGAAGCTTAATGTAGGTGCTGACACTTCGTGTGTGGGGGTTCATAAGACCATTGAAGCAAGTCATGGTGTGTGTCTTCAATTGCAGCTTTTGCCAGCCTATATATCCATAGCATTGTATTGTCCTTTTAACAGATCCATGTAAATGATGCATTAGTGTCAGTGATGACACAAGTTGAAAATAACAAATCCTTCACCAATTGAACTGTATCAAAGATAGTAGAAAGAACAAAAAGGATCAATAAGGATCCAAGAATAATAAGGATGGAAGATTGATGGTGTCTCTTGCTCAACTCAAAAGTCATATAATTGCCATTGTTTTAGATCCTAGATTATGTTATTTGTTTCCAAGATAATTGGTAAGAAATATGTTTTATACATAGGATAAATAAATCAAATGACATTTGATCTTAGGATCTTACTATCAACTATCAAGTCTCTATTAATTGACATCTTAAAAAAAATTACGGGCAATTTTTTTTTTCGTAAAAGATGAAATTACCCTTGGTGTTCGCATTGTCACTTCATCGTCATCATCAATGCCTCTACAAGGCCTATCGTTGTTGTACTCATCACCTTTGCCTTGCTCGAGAAGGCCTTGTAGGCCTTAGGAGATCCCTTGCTGCCATTATTATTTCATCATCATCCTCGCATGCCTTGCCCCTTGTTGACATTCTCATTACCTTTGCCCCGCCCAAAAAGGTTTTGTTGTCATCCTCGTAGAACTGGTAAGGCTCCTCGCCATCGTTTCATTCTTCCTCCCAGCATGGGCCCTTGTCCTCCACCTCCATCTTTGCGAGCAAAAGCGATGGAGAGCAAGGGGTGAGGAGAGTGACAGATGAAAGCAAGTAGGAGTTTACTCCTTCAGCATGAGGTGCAGACGAGCATGTGAGGATAGAGGCAACAATGAGGGCTCGACAACTATGACAAGCTAGGTCCCTAGCAATAATAATGGTGGAAGAGAGTGAGGATGACAGACGAGAACAAGGTTACTCGAGGCGACAAACAAGGGCGTGGTGACAACGACAAATGTTGGACGAAGGCAATAATCATCGAGAAAAAGGTGAAAATTAATCTCATCCTTTATAAAATAATAAATGCTTTATGAGATTAAATCGAAAACGAGATGCTCTATGTTAAAAAGTAAAAAAAAAAAATTTAAATTTTTTTTGAGAAATTTATCTAAAATCTATCGGATTTATAACTCTTGATTTTTGATAAGTGAGTTTGGTAGACCATCACTTTATCTATTTTAATTTAAGTTATTAAAAAATAAGTGATGAAGACCAGACTTTTTATTCCAATACCTTCCCTATACCGGTCAAAATTTTTATCAGAAAATTTCTCAGATGAGATTTCAAAATCTCAAACTTTGGTAAGTAATACTGATAGACTACCATACCCACCGTATCCATCAATGCTTTTAGTAAATGATTCTAATTTTCAAATCATTAGACTCACCCATGAGCAATCTTATTCTAGCGTGTCCAGAATTCCAAGTTCCATGTTGTACTGTCCCCGTAACTCCAGACCCAATCTTTCCAATGTTTCATAAACTTGTTCGGCCTCAGGATGCAGCACTCCACCAGCCACAAACTCATGAGCAACACCATTAACCTCAATCATACTACACCCTGTTTCCTTTCTCACCCCTCTCTCCTTCATCCTTGTTCTTGCCTCATTGGCATTGCCGACGTCGCCTGCACCTGCAAACACGTTCGACAGAACCACATAACCACCACTATCCAAATGATCCAACTGTATCACCTGTCTTCCTGCTCGCCTGCTCGCGTCGTCGTCCCCGTAAACCCTACCGGCTGAAAGCAATGAACCCCACATAACAGAGTCGGGTTCCATAGGCATCCTTCGCATCAGTTCCTCGGCCTCTTCGATGAGTCCAGCTCGACCTAACACATCAACCATGCAACCGTAATGCTCGGTTCCAGGCTCGATGCCATACTCATCGATCATTAGCGACAAGTAGTGCCATGCTTCGTCTACCGAGCCTGCATGACTACAAGATGTGAGGATGTTAAGAAAGGTAACATCGTCGGGTCTCAAGTTCGAGGACTCGAGTCTTGAGAACAGCCGAGTTGCTGCTTCCGAGTGCCCGTGCATTGCCAGGCCATGGATCATAGAGTTCCATGATGATAACCCTTTCGTCGAGCTGTTCTCGAACACCTCGAGAGCTTTGTTTATGCTACCGCACTTGCAGTACATGTCTATGATAGCTGTGGTTACTATTGGATCAAGCACAAACTCATCATTCCTTCTGATGTATTGGTGAATCCATTCTCCTTGATCCAGAGCTCCTAAACTGCCACATGCACCCAACAAGCTGACCAAAATGTTGGCATTTGGCTTCAGCCCTTCCTCTTGCATTCGGTAGAAGAGGTGCAGTGCCTCGTCGTTCCTTCCGCTCCTGACATACCCACTGATCATGGCGCTCCATGACACTAGGTTTCTCATAGGCATTTCATCGAACAAGTATCTGGACTTGTCGATTTGCCTGTTCTTCGCCAGGCCAGTGATCATGGAGTTCCAACACACCACGTCGAAGCTCGAGCATTCGTCGAACAACCGCGACGACATGCTTATACAGCCGCAATTGGCGTACATGGAGAGCATGGAGTTGCGTACGTAGGGATCGGACGCGTGCCCGAGCTTGAAGGCCATGCCGTGGAGCTGAGCTCCACAGTGGGCGGCGAGCCCGAGATGGGAACAGGCTATAAAGAGCGACGGGAAAGTGAGTCTTTGTGGCGGAATGGGCGAGTGCAGCATGTCAAGGAAGAGGGATATGGCTAAGTGTGGGGTTGAGCTGTGGGAGAGGCCCCTGATGAGGGTGTTGTACATGAAGGCATTAGGCTGGTGGTGGTGGAAGAAGAGGCGCATGGCGTAGTTGAGATCGCCATTGGGGGAGGTGGCACAGAAGGCAAGAACTCTGCTGATGGCGATGTGGTCTCTGGCCAAGCCAGTCTTGATGAGCTGGGAGTGGAGCCGGTGGAGGTCCCTCATGCTGTTGCATTTGGTCTCGAGCATTGAAAGAAGGGTGTGGTCAGAGATGAACTTGCAGATGGAGGTCGAGGAGGGCAGTGCACTGGTGCATGGAAGCATCTCCGATCTACACTCTTTCTTGCGGAGAAAGGGAGACGACTGGATGGCCAGTGCACGCCGTGGTGCTTGTTTCAAGTGGATAAGAAAGGGAAAGAGGGAGAATGCCCTTATACTTGCGACGATTGACGACCACAAAAAGAAGCGAGCTAAAGTTCTAATCTTTCCACATCAACACGAAAAATAAGAACAAATCGGCTAGAAGTTTTCGCCTTCCGCATCAAAATTTTACCCAAACGAATATAAATCGAAAACCAAGGGGAGAAATCGCACTTGATCTCAGCGGAAATCTATGGATCGGAAGAAGAACCAGATGCGAAAGAAAGGGTGGCCCCAAATCAATAACCCAAGCGCAAAAAAACTCATCTCGTACGTTGACCTACCGATCTCGGATCACGTTGAGCAAAGACCCCCGAGCCTCCCGGATCAGGGAAGACGCCGCCACGAAGGAGCCCCGGGAGAGATCTGCAGCTACAGAATGGCTATCGCTTCACTTGGGAAGGCACCTTACGAGGGAGAGGGTATCAAGATTTGAATCGTTCCACCACTGACAACCTTTCTCTGGTGAGAACCTGTGGACGATCAATGGTTGGTATCGGCCATCAAGATTCGGGAGTTCTAATATTGACGGTTGCCCGTAGGCAAGACGATGATGCACTACCCATGGCATTAAAAGTAAAATAAATTACCTCTTATTTTTGAATCTTATATTATGATATTTTTACTTAAAAAATTTATATTAAAATTCATATAATTTTAAAAATAAAATAAATAATCTCATTTGTGCTAACGTCCTAAATAATATTGACAGAAAACACGACACGTAGCACCAATCAACACAAAAGTAATGAGCAAAAAGTAACTTCAATATCCCTTTCATTTCCATTTTCAATGATGAGATCCAATTGCATTGTCACCTAGCCTGCCTCTCATTACACTCATCATAATGCTCAAGGCATGGTCATTATCTTGTTTGGCTCTTAGTGTAGTGAGAGCGACCACCGCTGGGATGCTCAACGTATGGTGGTCGTCTTGCTTACTCTTGGTGTAGCGAGAGCGACCGTTGTTGGGGTACTTAAGACATGGTTGTCATCGTTGTTGTTGCCACCAAGGTCATTCTCCTCGGGATTACTTGCTCCGCCTCTCGCTACACCCATTAGAATGCTCAAGGCATGGTCATTATCCTACTTGACTCCTGATGTAGTGAGAGTGACCACCACCGTGAAGCTGAAGGTGTGGTGATCGTCTTTCGTGGCTCCCGTTGTAGTGAGAGTGATTATCGTTGGAATGCTGAGGACATTGTTGTCAACGTTGTCGTCGCCACCAAGTTCTAGGCACTCTTCTTCTTGTTGCTCACCGCCAAACGTCGACAACTAGGCGACAACGATTAGCATCGAAACTGCAATCACTCTCGCTACACCAGGAGCCTAAGTGATAGGACAACTTAGCCTCCCCCTCTTCATGGGAGCTATCACCTTCATCAACCTCACCATAACCTGCTTCACGGAGGTCATCTTTGGTGATCTCTAATCTCGTCCAGCTCCTTTCCATAACTTTTACACCGATGAAACAGGTGATGTCATATATTATATTTTTCATGAATACAACTAACAATATTAAGACAAATAAAATTATTTATCTCAATTTTAAAATTATAAAAATATCAATATAAATTTTTTAAATATAAAAACTACAGTACCAATTTGACCCAAATATAAAAGATAATCTATAATTAACAACGCCTAAAAGCCCACCTTATTAGTAATGAATCCTAAAGCTCTATCGTTGTCGATCAAATTTACTCAACATCTAAGAAAATTTAAAGATTTGGATTTATGCTCCTCGAATCTGGAAATCGAAAATTTAAAGGAACCACATGCTGATACAGTATGGTAACAGTATTACCCACCACCACCCTTTCAGACCATGTCTTAAGAAAACTAAGGTCAACCGGTTGAGACGCCGTAGCTGATTCAACAATGGAGCATTTTAAACGCTGCCAAGAAATCATCTCTTGGCATCGTAAACAAACAAAAAATCCATAAAAAAAAAAAGGCAGGGATAAAAAACCATCATAAATAAATAATATGTTCAACATCAGATTCAAAAGTAGGACGCACCCGAAGAAACAAAGAGATGTAAAATGATTTATGGTGGCTAAATGTACAGCCAGAAATAAGGTCTGAAGTTGCTAAAGGTCGTCGAGTAAAATCACAGCATAAATCTCTGTAAGAATATACGCTTCTAGGGGGTAACTCCAATGAGAACATACTATCAGCTGAATAAGCCTCTCAAATATCCTAATACCCATAACTGCCACCATAGGTTGAACCATATCCTCCTCCAGAGTGGGCCACAGGACCAGTGTTCGATGGAGGAGATCCGTACATGGGACCATGCGGTTGGTAAGAATTATAACCTGGATCCATGGAACCCATCGAGCTCTGTGAAGGAGCTGGAGATGGAGCTGCAGCCATGAAATTCTGCAACAGAAAAAAAATAATTTAGCCTGCCTAACGGCAAGAAAAATCATCAAGCAAAGGGCGGAATGCACAACAGACCCCCCAAAAAAAGTTCACATGGAACCAAAATAACTTTTCTTTAATATCTTTAATATTAATCATCAAAATCTTTAATATCCACCCTAGTCCCATTTTTGACATATTTTCCATCGTCAGATAATCACATTTTGATTTAGGATAATCAACTGATGTGCTGATTTTAAGTACTTGCTGATATAACTAATTTGGGTTGTTGAATAGGCTGCAGTTGATCAACAAATAACGAAAAGGGAAAAGGACCAACATGACCAACATATTATTCAAGCACATTACATGTGAGATTCACACGATCACCATGAATAGTTGGTTCACAGATGATAAAAACCTGTACACATGACATGTGCAGTGGCACCCCATGCGAATGGTTCAACTGACCAAGATTAAGTTCTAGCACCATGGCAGTTTAAAGTTAAACATCACAATACATTCAGGAAACGAGTAACATTATTTATTTGGGGCTATAAGTGAAAAAAGAAGGAAATGTCACACACACATTGCTCAATGCATTGCACAAAAGAAATATCATGTAACTGTAAAACTCCTGACATCAACTCCTGGAGCTAACACCAATTGTCTGGACACATGGACAAGGTTTTTACACATTCAACTTAGTAAATGATCTCTTCATACATTCAGTGCTTATGATTTTATTCAAAAGAAATTCATACAATCATGGTTGAATTACAACGATAAATTCTCTATAGTTGTAAATTGAGCCCACATAACAAATGTATTGCTGAATATGCACACCTATGCCTTCAAGAAAAGAAACATCCCTCACTAAGAATCCATCCACATTTATAAGCATTTCTGAACCATTAACTATTTCAGATGCTCAAGACCCATCCACAACTCCAAATCTTTCCATCCCTATCCGTTCCAATTAGCTTTAAGAAACTAAGATAAGCAAGGATATGCACCTATCATGCAGTATCAAATATATTGGTTTCAATTCTAGAATCCTTGATCACAAGAATTGCACTTCAGATCTCACAGTAACAAGAGTTATTAAGAGTTGAAATAGAAGGGAAAAAAAGATCAAAAAGAAGATTCTTGTCAATCCCAAGAAGGAAAAAAAGAAGATTCTTTTAGAAGTAATAATTACTTCTAAAAGCTCCATCTTCATGCAATGGCATCAATTAGTTATAGATTATTGTCAATCCCAAGATGTTACAAGAATTATCGGATAAGTTTATTTAAGACTAACTATCAGTTTGCTTTTCATCCACATTATCCATATTAATCCGATATGTTGGACTGCTCATGCCAAGAACTGAGAATTATGACATGTCCAAAGAAATATCTTGGCAAACTCCAATTATCTCTCTATGTTCATTTTCAGAAGATAAGCACTACCAACAGCCATCACTTACGTTTTAAGTGCAATAGATCAACTAAAAAAGCAAAAATAAACTTAGATGGAATACAATCAACTGTGTATGCTCACATATAAGTAAATATAACTGTGAAGTACTTAGTCCATGTGCTGCAACCAAACTTTTGTATAATTAGCCCTTTTTTTTTAACCAAACAATGATCTTTAGCATGGTTCTACTTTTTGCTCAGACCGGTACATACGGGGCAATACGTACCAGTCAGATGGGCAATAGGTTGGCAGCACAGACCGTTGCACGTGCCTCCCATAATTCCCATAACCATGTATACTCAGCTCTTAAATAAATTTTATGGCACGTGCCAACATACCATGTGTCAGTAGGTTAGACCCTAGCGAGCCCATACCGGTATTCGAACGCCAATCCATGCGACTGTACAAGTACTTGGACCTGAGACCTGTCTAAATTTTTCTTTCTTATTTATCATTAATGGAGTCACTGATGCATTGTTTTGTCAATTATAAGAATGACTTAGATCCTCGATCTGAGTGGAAGATTCCTTGGTTTTGTATCAAGATCAAATACAGATGAAACTGCTGAAATGATTCCTATTTCAACTTTAAAGATAAAGATCAAATGTGAACAAGAAATACATAAAATTCTGTTTCCTATATCGCAGAGCCAAATGAATTCAGATCCACAACAGAAAAACAAACTACAACGTAAACAATTGCCTCTAAATCAATTGCAACCAAGAAACAAATACAACTGTCTCCTACATTCTGAGCCATTTCAATTTGGATTCATAACAGAAATATATAAATTTCAGGCAGAAAATTGCCCCTGCACCAACCTATGACTCTGAAATGCTAACACAATATTATTCAAGTCTCATGTGGCAAGTAAATTGACATCTCGAGAACACTTAGATCATATATCTAATCTACAATAGCTAAAAGTTATAGATGATAGCCAAAATTGGCTTAGAAGACCTCTGAATGGTATGAACATATGCTTGAGAGATCTCCTGATATAGTAGCATAGTAGCCAGAAGAAGTGAAATGAGTAATTTTAATGAGACAATGAGAGATAGAGGAAGATCTAAAAAATATAAACTATAAATAAAAATTTAAGTACTCTAACTTAATTAAACATATTGTTTTTTACACATATCAAAACAGCAAAAGCTCCCTGTAGCCAACCCCAAAAATTTGAGACTTACAGTTTTGTTATTGTTGTTGTTTATCCTAAGACACAAAAATACAAGCATAATATATACACAAATTATAAAGTAGGACACTATATTGGCATATATGGGATTAAAGAAGGCATTCACACTTAATAATGGAAACAGATAAAAGAATAATTATCATATATCTTCTCCTGAGATTAAAATAGATGAGAAGAAACAAGAATTAAAAGGGAGCTGATTAGACCCTGAAAAAAATCCACTTTAAGTTACTGAAAATACAGCATGAATATTTTAGAAATCAAACAGTTCTTTAAACAATAGAAACAGATGTATAGCACATAGAAGAAGTAGATTATCCAGGTTATAAGGTCATGGACTACACCTGTATCAACTGCTGGGCAGTTTGAACTTGTGACGCACTCCCAGTAATCTCAACAGTCATCTCTCCAGGGACCCCCCTTGTTTCTTGTATGGTTATGGTCGCCCCACTAGCACGACGGATATAGCTAATATTTGCACCAGCTTCTCCAATCACAGCATCAGCATAAGAAAGTGGAATCTGCATATGCTGTGTAACCTGTCGAGAACTCATCAGAGTAAAACAAGTGAAACAACATACTCTACTCTTAAAAGCACTTGTTTACCCATACTTTTGAAAACGTACCTGAGAAATCATTGATGATGCCTGTTGATTTGCTGAGTGGACACCCATTGGCGGTGCATTTTGTCCATACATGGAAATTCCTTGATGCGGTTGCTTCTCTAATGGGGGAAGGTCAGGTGGAGGATAAAAATTATCATGGGCTCGTGGAGGCATGAATTGAGGATTGCCACCATAAGCTGAACCACCAGCACTTGGGGGAAGGCCTGGAGGGTGGCCCCAAGGTTGAGGTGGAGGCATGTTCTGCTCCATATGCATATTTGGCAACGACACCTACACAATAGAGTCATAATTTGAAACTTTTAGAACATCAAGAAAAACTCTAAAATATTCATCAAATTTGTGTAATACACAGTTCAGTATCATACTTCAAATGAGTTAACTTACACGCTTTTCAAACAAAGGAAGAACACTACGATCAACTAGAAACTTCCTTAAATGGGTTGCAATTAGTTCCACTGCTTTATGCATCCCAGTGGGCTCTCCTTGTATCTCAACAACTCTATCATCTGACAGAGCAACAGGAGGTAGATTTTCTGCAAAAATTGGAGCAAAGTAAACACAAACGAGCAAGCATCTAAGAAGAGACCATAGTCAGCATGAACAACAAACAATAATAATTAATTTGCTGGTCAATTTCCAACAAACCCAAGGGAATTTTGCTGTCAAGTTTGCAATTTCATGCACTGATAGTGTACCAGTCAGGACTCAGAACAGTACCATACGGTCCAGACCAGTGTACTGAATGCCAGTACATCAATATGTACCAAGTTTTAGAAAAACCTGAAAAAAAGCTGAAAAACAAAAGAAGAAACTTCTCGGTACAAGTCATATACCATACAAGGTCGCACAAATACACCACTCAGACTGAACAATCGAGGCGGTATTGCAAACCTTGTTTCACTAACAATGACAATGATTTTTTAATGACGGCAAAAGGTCCATGTAGTCAACCCCAAATAATTGAGACTTATGACTTTGTTGTTGTTGTTGTATGGGCAACAGAAATAAGGCACCAATTTACAGGCAAATCTCAAACTTATTAAAGAGATCCTTGCCAAATAGTAATTTTTGCACTTAAAAAATATAAAATATTAGAATTTTCAATCTGCACATATCAGTTTAATTGTCTCGATAACTGGTTCAACACACTGTACAAAGGATTAGTCGAATATACAACTTCATCGGATAAGAAATGAATTGCAAGTTCATTCCCTATCTACGGATTAGCCGAATATATTGCAAGTTCACAACTTGCAAATTTACATTACCGTCAATATGCATGTTTAACCTTTGTGAACCACTGAGATGATTTGTTAAAAGTTAAATCTAAGATTACCATGACATCATTACTCATCCAGGGAATGTGTCATATACATGCTCTCAGCTTCAGATAAAGGTCATTCAGGCATTTATATATCTGTTAAAGAACAGATATATGGCAAAGAAAATGAACTAGTAATGACTCAATAGGTACATGAATAGATTGACACGTACTCGTCGTCATAAGGCATGTCCTTCCAATAAAAGATGTCCCTAAGCACTTCAAGGATGACTCAGAAAGCTATATCAGGAACCTTGAATTAGATATTGAAATATTAAGCCCATTAACAGTGTAAAAACATTATCAACAACAGAGATGCTAAGATTCAAATTTTGCTTAGATACTGATATTGTAGCACTCCTCTTTCATTAAAATTGTGCTAAGTGAGCTGGTTATGTACAGGTGTTGACAATCATGATTAATGCCCTCATGGAAAGTCCAGACAAAGGAGGTCATAGAGGCTAACCAGGATAGCTGGCTGAAATAGAAGAGGCCACAGTATAGTCATAAGAGCATATACGTTAGTAGGTTCTTCCACTTTCTTAAGGCATAAATAAGCCAAAATACTTCACACTGAAGATCTGAAATTGAGGCTTGCTCTAGCTATGCAAGTATCCGAGTTTGGGACTGGTTCTAAAAACGTAATTGCATGATTGCACAAACAGGCACCATTATAAAGAATAATATGCACACAAGCAATATAAACAATGCTTTCTGTGTCCCTGATCCATTGTATCCTTTCTCATAACAAGCAATATCATTGTAAGAAAACCATGAAAGATCTGAATCAGTCCATGTCCATGCTTCATCTGGTAAGCCTTTCAACAGGCACTCGAGTCAGAACGCTTGCTGCAAGACTGAGAATGCAAGTCATGCATCTCTTTCTAAATCCATAGCTTTTAAATAGGTTTTACCATTTCCTAATCCTTATACTAGTGAGTGCATTTTTAATAAACAGAGAAGTTTCTATCATCCAAGAGGTGGAAGTGAAATGAAAAAGTAGTAAAATGACAAGTCAACATAAAGCTCCAAATGAGTTATTCTCCAAACCTTCAAGTACTAGAAAGTGGAAACTACTCTAACTATGTGAGATATTTTAGTCCAGACACAGAAAAGAAGCTGCCATGAGAAACAAATAAATTACATATTATAATCTACACACCAAAACAATGAAATAACAAGTAAAGACATACTTGCCACATAAAGTTACAATATGTCAAATCACTTTCCAGTTTCATTTTTTTTAAATTAAGAGGTCCACAAGAAACCAAAACTAGCAATTATTAATTACTTTAGTACATACAACATCACAGACTAAGAGGCTGACAGTAGTTAACTGTAAAGGAAACAAATCATAACCTGACACTGGGAATCTTAAAGCTGCAAGTATCTATAAGTTACTAAGATACAACAGTGATCATGAAAGACCATTTCTTATTTTCTTACAAGGAAAAAGGCAGATTATAGCTTAAAAAGAAAAGGTGTAAAGAAAATATAGAAAGGTCTAGACAATCATACCAAGAATGCGGACAATGGAGTTAGAAGCCTCTTGAATGGATTTTATTGTTGCTCCCTGTTTACCAATGAGGCTTCCTGCTTGTGTAGCTGCCACAAGCAATCTTGTGGCCGCTGTGTTACCAGCACCTGATGGAGCATGACCAGATTCCCCGTCTAAACCATCAATTATCCGTTTATGAACTCTAAGCAGACCATCCATCGCAGGAGAAATGGAAGCATCTGGTTCCTCTTTTGCTGAAATCATTACCTTCACAAGTTCCAAGAAACAACAAAATATCACATCGAGCAAAAACAGTAAATTAGTAATTTCTCCAACTGACAATGTTACTCTTACATAGGAAAACAATGACAAAATTAGATAACTATGTGGCAAACCCAGAAACATGAGAAAGGGAAAGAAACAACTTGATGTCTTCATGATAGAGACAAGTCATAGATCAAACCAGAAATTATACTGTGGCACATAAAATTAGTTCCATTGAAAGGGTAACTTGCATGCTACTTAGTTAATCACGATGAAAAAGGATGATAATTCTACAGAACATTAAAATCTCTTTTAGCAGAACTAGGTTAAGTTCTAAATTTACAGTTTTTGGTTTGGCAAATTATAAATGTATTTCATTTGCACAGGAATAACACCTACATTACATAGTGCAATACACTGTCTCCTAGTTGTATATACATCCACTAACCACTTCTAAAATAAATAAAGAGGATCAAGATTTGACATATATAGTTTTTCAGATGTCATTTTGAGGCCTAGTCCTTTTTGGTGGCAGATAATGCTACAAATTAGTCACAACCCTAGTAGAGAGAGCATAGTAGCATAGAAATCAGTGTCCCACAAAATAGTCTACATAGCCATGTAAATAGACATAACAAACACAGTACCACCATGCCTCATTGTTCCAAGACTGACCTATCCTGAATAACTACATATGCAACTCCATATGTAGCCCACATAATCATAAAAATGTGTCATGACTACTACTAATGTCAATACTACCATATCATTACTTCATATGATGTCTGTGAATAGAGGATAATAGCTTAAATTGTCACCCATTCTATTCAAGCTTAATCACCCAAATTAATATACAATCTTGTACCATAAACTTATAATTTAACTTCATCCTGTAATTGTCAATTACTATTTCATATTTTCATGTATACCATAATATTTATTTGTTGATTGCATATTTCCTATTTTTATATAAGCATATAAAACCAAAAATATTTCAACATGTTACATATGCATCTACATATAAAGCCACATACACATACCACACACCATGTCCAGGAAGGAGGACATTTTCCAATATCTAATGGAATACATGTCAAGGATGATAATATTAACCTGATATTTGCAATAATGAACCTAAGAACGATTATGAAACCTCTTCCCTGATGTTTTTATGGAAATAAAAGGTGGAGAAAGCTGAATATCAACATGATCCGAAGCAAGTATAAATTAATTACTTATGTGCATTTAACCTTATTAACTTGACTGCTTTTGTTAGAAATAAAATTTGATTGCACTCAGCCTCTCAAATCCAAAGTTTTTATAAGCACATTGAACACTGAGATCCTATGTAGCCTATGTGCAAGATGCACGCTTTAATGAAGCACAGCAGACATGAGCACCTATGAAATCTTTTTTTATGACACTAAATGTAGAATGGAGAAATAATCACCATTTAGTAATCAATAAACAAAAAAATAATTACCAATCCAATAAAGTATGAT
This sequence comes from Musa acuminata AAA Group, assembly GCF_036884655.1. Lineage (NCBI taxonomy): Eukaryota > Viridiplantae > Streptophyta > Magnoliopsida > Zingiberales > Musaceae > Musa > Musa acuminata. The sequence continues at coordinate 1,284,265 of NC_088344.1, forward strand.
GTTCATCAATTCCTGTTTGTTCTGTTTCTCTTTATCAAATAAAAGAATTTACAGAGCTTTCAGAAATAAATTCTACTTGGTACCTCACGTCACAAATCTCACAGTTGGTAGTAAAAATAAAATTACCAAAAGCAAGAATATGGCATACCAGCTCTTACAATGGATACTTATGCAAATGTATCGTCTGAGAATGCATTAAAAAAAGCTTTGAACAATTCTATAAAACCAATAATTAATTAGTATACCTAATTTTCAAACAACAATTATGCCAAATTCTTCTACATGAATGGATTTATTGATTAAATATTTCACTCAAAGACATTGTATGCAAAAAACACATTGCTATTACATAACAAAGGATTGTAGATCATGAAAAGAAACCAAACAATTCAAAGTGGTACTTATTGGAAAGGATATGTAGAACTATGATTATTCCTCTCAATTAAACAGTAAAATGATGACCAGATAAGCGCCTCCTTAGTCAGATAAAACTTTAAATTGTTTGATTTCCTAAATAAACACATGAGAATTCAGAATTCAAATATCCATGACAGTAATTTGAAAAAGGCAGGCTTAGTGTCAACTAGTCTTAATTGACTCTTGGAATACTGTGGAATATTGTTAAAAATTTGAACTCACTCATTATGTAATCAAAATACTTCAAAATTTGAAGTGCCACACATGTTTAAAGTCATGCTCGGCAGAAAAATCTATGATTTTTCTATGGTGGAGCTTTAAGTAATTAGAATCCATTTGGATCAAGTGCAAGGACGTAAACTCCCTAAACCCCAAATTTCCAGCAGCTTTGTGCAATGAGCCACTCTTCTTTTTATTATTATAGCCACAAACTGTCTTTAGAGATTCCAAAAATTTTACATCGTATCTTGTTCATTTCTTATCTTTCTAATTTATATTGTCTTAGTTGTTAGGTCCCACTTTTCCATTCTACATTACTTTTACTCTACCTATTCATGTTACCAGCAGCTGTCTGTCAACATCAAAGGGGCACCAGAACAGATCATACATACTGAAATGCTTACAACAGCTTGAAGATGATGAATAACGCCAAATGAGACTACTGCCTGTATCAGATGAACAGACGGAATGAAAAACATCAGTCACTGAAGTCTAAAGACAAAAACAATTAAACAAGATGCAACAAGAGTTTCCAATGGCCGCTTGAGTAGTTATCGTACATCTTCAAGATCTGAAAATATAAAAATCAGACCTCCGTCTTTCTTAAACCTTAACAAAACAGCCTATCCAAGTTTTATGATAGTCCATGTAGCATGCTGCATGGGAATTTTAGCAAAGGATCATCAGCTAAAGCTTATCTTTTTTAATCAGTTGACTAAACTAGCATATTACAGCTTTTTACCACCATATTCTTTTATAAACACAGTTTTTCATTTTCTGACTTGATACTGATTTTAGCTCTGGAAACATAACAAACCATGCACCAAATATTCGTTCTTCTTAATTATTCCATCTACATATAAATTTGCATCCATAAATGGTTAGACATGTTCATGGGTAATACTGATCAGCACCTTTTTCCATTTCTCAAAAGATCAATCTTAGTATATTGATTCAATGCAAATTTTAGACATGACTGTATTAATCTCGCTATCAGTTACTATATATATCCTGGATCTGCAACATACCTATCAAGTAGCCTCCGCACCACAGACCTTTCTACTCATCAAGAACATATTGATCTCTTGTTGAAACGACAATCAAGCAAGTTATGGAATTACCAGAAACAATGTGAAGCTTGATGGTCATCCAACATGTCTAGCCTTAGATAAATTCCAGCACAGATGTTCAAAGACTGATATTTGCAAACTGCACCTTTGTTCTTCTATTTTTGATTCACAAGGACAATTTCATTTGTTGCCTTAGGTCTGCAGAAAGAACCTGCAAAGATTCATCTGGTTATTATGACTGAAGGCTGCAATGGGAATGTTAAGTGTTTGTCTTAGGTGATCTTTTCCCCATATGAACATTATTGTTGACTGCGTGTCCTTTTCTTATAACATATGGTAGATTCAATCTTCGAATCATCAAGTTCTGCCTACTTAGTGTGACTGAAACCTGATTTATGATTTCACAATTTGAAAAAGACAATATATTTGAACCTTAGCAAACAAAAATCTAAGAAGTACTCTCAAGATTTTCATTGAGGAAATATTCTTGATTATTGAAGAGATATTTAGACTTTCAAATACTTCCAAAAAGTTAACTCTAATTAGTTGTGCCTTCAATAGGAACGAACAAAAAAGTTGGGTCTGAAATATCAAGTGCCAACATTACTTGTGTGAATCATGCAACCATTCAGCTATTTTTTTTTAATCACACAACCAAGCTTTTATCAACTTTGTTTTATGGTCATTCAGAAAATAAACACATCCTAAATGAACCAAACTTTAGATAAAGTGCAAGCAAAAGACAGGTTATTTGCATATCATAAATGAATCATTATATTATAAAGCCTCGGAGATGATTTGTGATTTAACCAGTTTGCAATATAAATACAGGCACCTCTTATTTTGCAAAAGAGAACAAATCATAAGCAATTTTAAGAAATAAACAGATGTCACACGTGGGTAAAATGCAAATCATTTAATTCTATAAGCCAAATGAACAAACAAGGTGAACATGACCTAGCAGCATAGACATAGTATGCTGCACAATTACGATAGAAGCAAGTAATCAGACAGGTATTTTTTACAATTCTAGGATGAACAACTTGATAAATTCGAACAGCCTGCATAATGTCTAGAATGCAACAAAAAAGAAAAATAGCATGATAGCTAAAAGATCATAAAATTGGATAGCACAAACCCTTCACAGCATCTACAATAGATATATGGTAGTGGCACCTTAACTAGAGCACCATCAAACTAATGAAATACTTACTGCCCTTTCTGGCACTCCAGGAGGTCCTTCAAGAATCTTTATCCGAGCTCTTGATTCCTCACACATTCTTTTGATGAACTCTCCTTTGCGGCCAATGAGACTACCCACCTTGTGAGCAGGAATCAAAATGCGGAAAACACTCTCTCCTGGCCACCCAGGCCACTTCTTTTCACCAGACTCTGCTTCCAACTGACCATCAGTTTCTTGTTTCACTTCGTGTGAGTTTCCACTTTCTACCGGGACCTCTTCTTCCACAACATTTTCCTCAATGTCATCCATAAGATGTTGAATTAAACTAAGATCATCAAACATCACAGATGCAGATGTAAGAAGCCAAAAACTAGAAAAGCAAATATAATCAAGCATAAGAAAGCAAATATAATCAAACATAGCCAGTGCTCTCAGAATAACATGGATCACTGTATAAGACTATGCATGGAGAGCAAGACAAGTTCCAAAAAACAAGAAGAAGAATGAGATAATCCCAAACCAGATGTTATAGACCAATAAGTGATACACAAAAAATAGGGCAGGTTGCATGTTTGAAACCAATATAAAAGCAAATCTGGATGAATAAGCATCTTAAAGTAAGCATATTAAAAAGAAAATTGGATATTCCTGTATCTGTTTCAACGTCAAATGTCCACTTTCAACACATGTACAGAAATAAGTGTGGCTTCTTTCAGCAGTGTACATTGATTGTTCCATACCAGGAAGAGACGACGTAGAACAAGGGCCCATAAATTCCAGCTTTCAGAAGAAAAAAAAATGTTTCTGCCCAACTAAAAATATCTAGCTACCAAAAATAGAATCTGGATATTGCTATTGCATTTCATATAAAATAATTAAAACTACCATACCACCTAAATATGTCCTTGAATTCAAAAATATGACCTTATCCTTATTTCCACACTTTTCTATTTCGTATTTTCCTCATTTAGTTACCTTTCTCATTTTTCAAACTCTGAATATAACTACTACCATACTGCATGTTTCAGTAATTAAGCAAAACACAAGCATCTAAAAGTAGCCATTCATGACAAGAACCAGTATCGTGTTCGCATGACTGGATAATTAATCACAAAAGGTATCTCCAATCTGCAGAGGTTTAAGCCAAGAAGTATACTTCCAATAACAAAAACAAGTTGATCCGTAGCAAACAAAACTATATTTTAAGATGTATCAGACTAAAAACAAAATCTACTCATATACAACCTCTTTCTTACCTATACACTAAACACAAAACGATTTTAATCTAGCTTCTAATTTTATATGATTTTTCTTTTCTCTTCCAATAGAACTACAGGTAATCAAAACTTTCATTTTCAGATTGCACAAGTGTACAGCTTCTTGCTCCTTGTTAAGCAAAGGATCATGATGAAAGAACCTAGTAACCTTGTAAACAACAGCACCTTTGCAGCATTATGATCCACAGATTTGATAACCAACGCTCAATCGTACTGACAAACACTAGTAAACTCGAGATACAGAGGCCAATCGAGAAAACAAACGAGACTCAAAAAGGAAAAAAGACAACGAATCGTTGAAACCGTAAAAATCACGTCTCTACTAACAATTAATCACAAAAAACCCTGACATCTCAAAATACGATACTCAGAAAGGGTATCAACGACTCCACGAAATGCCTTCGAAGAAAACCCTACAGAAAAGACATAAACAAGAGCTCGAAGACGCAGGAGGAGCAGAGGGCAAAAGATCAAGGCGGCCTACGGGCTTTGGCGCGAGTCCTGGCCGACAGCGGAGGGGCCGAGGGAGATCCAAACGGGGAGGCGAACGAATTCGAAAGCTCTCGAGGCTGAAGACCGAGAGGCGGGACTGCCCCGGACAACGGATTAGGGATTACGATGAGAGAGAGAGAGAGAGAGAGAGAGCGAGTCGATGCGGACAAGGGTGAGACTGCTTTATTATTTATACTTCCTTTATCCGGCGCACGTGAGTGGCAACGAGTGTTTGCGTCGTCTCCGAATACTGCGCACGTGAGCGATAGACGGGAACGCAGGAGACCGGTGGCCAAACCCATTGGAACACCTCGTCTCTCATAAGACATGGGCCCACGTCAGTACAAACTTACTCAGCTTACAGGCCATGGGTTATTGTCAGTAAAAACTTAGTCGACGCCTGTAATTCTTGATGATAGGAGATCATAGATAAGGCTCGATTTTTTATTATTTTTATTGCCTAATCTTTGATCAGACGTCTTTCAATTCCGATCCGTCTCATGTAGATGTTCCGAACATATGAAGGGAACTTAACAAATTAGATGATTGACTCTTACGGTATCTCAAGTTGTTATGGAAGATCTTATATTGACCTATTATGAGTGGAATAAACCTTTCATGATACGTTGACTAAAATAAGTCAAGCCAATACCACAAGGATTAGGCTTGGGATGGGACAAGTTTAGAGATACGAGTAAAAAATAATAAAGTGAATGGTTCAATTGATCTCTATTATGCCATGATAAGTTAAAGAAGATATAGTATCATAATTTGAGTTATCTATATCAAAATTTACACTTGTCGAATTAAATTATATAATATAATAATAATAATAATAGTCATAATATGAGTGGGTGGAGCGTGTGAAGCTTGTTGAATGAGTGTGGATACATTTGGTATCGAATCAAAAAATAATCTATGGAAAGCTAATTGTTCAAATATTTGAAAGATAAGACTTGTGATAGACCTAAGAGTTCAATAGGAAATGCTCGGGTTGATGAAAGCTTGAATAACGAAGTTTAAAAACTGAAGATTCAGTCATTTTCAATCCTCTTAATTTATCCGAGATGAGATAGATATCGATTTGGAGGTCCTCTTTTTAGCATCAAATTGTTAAATTAGATTTTGATTATCTGATATAGATATCGATTCGGAGTCAACGAATTATATATTTTTTGTTTGTCTTGAAAAGTTGATGAATGATTCATTCTCATATGCTTTTGAAATCTCGGGGTGCTTTCATCATTCAATATCTAAGCTAATAGTCAATTTAGAGGATTCGATTAATTTTAAGTAGAAATTATAATATATTAGAAATGTATATAAAGAGCCCTTTTATAATAGACTTCAAGTATTGTTACCATATTGTGAACTATAAAGATTATGATGTACTTCTTCGAGATTTAATTTCGAACGTGACATAACGAATCCGAGGAATACTAAGATTCTACCCACTCTATCACATGTTACTAATCATGGAATATCGATCAATAAATTAATTAATATTTATTTTAAAAGTCGAAACATTAATGATATGGATCTTAGTAAAGATTCCAATTAGGGTATGATCTGACATTATTCCTTTTATTAGCCTTGAGGTCAGCATTTTGCCTTCAAAGTCCTCCAACTTATTATAAACACGAGAAATTGCAGTGGGCATACCTCTCCTGGAAATAACTTTCTTTCGAGGGGTAGAATGCAAATGTTGCACGAAAATCCCTAAAGGGCGTTTTGGTAATTTAATGGAGGAGGTGATCGAGATCCGCCGTGATGAGGTGGCGTTGCTTTAAGAATTGCCTATAGGGATCCCGTCACCGCAGATGACGTCCACCGTTGAGCGCTCCGAGCTGGCCGTCGTCCGTGACGGTGCTTCGTCGTTAACTGACGGCGTTAGCTTCGGTCGCAGCTATAAGTATCGGGCGGAACAGCGGTCATCGCTATTCCCGAGGGTGGCGGACGTAGGGAAGGGAAGGGGAGCCAAGGTAAGGAGACCGCCTTAGAACGAGCTTTAGATCTATCCGATCGGTGCTTGGAAAAGGATTTCGTAAGTAACGTCTGTCGATCTCCTCCGTTTGGGTCTCTCATTGTTGGTTCTCCGTCTGTTTCGATCCGTATGCCATTGAATGCGTGACGGATTGGATTCGGGAGAGCCAGATCTCCGACGGATGTTTGAGATCTGGTGCTGTTGTGCGGATTTTTTGCTAATTCTTTTATCCATTTTGAATCCTATCCACCCTTTGATTCGGTGCGAACAGGCGTTTTCGGTGTCGGTGGAATGCGCTTTCTGCTGTTAAACTGATTCTTTCCGATGGCTCTAGTGACGTAAAATAATGGTCTTCTTTCCTTCCACTTCCTCATTGGCCTGTATTGTATTCTTTTACTGGGGATTCCTTCAATAAAATACTATTCAGGTAGGGCAAGGAGTTCGGCCGTCGCTTTTCTGTCTTGAAATGAATAACATTTCAAGTAACAGGGCTGTCTCATTTGCTCTGTCGCATTGGTATACCTTCAAATGAATCGCTGTGCGTTGTCGCCTTCAAAAGCATCACTTCCGCGAAGGGTTTGGTACTTCTTTACAGTTAGGAAAATTCTTAAAAAATTGAGGTGCTAAAAAAAGGTTTTATTTGATTGTTTGCTGAATGAATGATCATTTGTTGGATTTTTAATGTTTGTTTTATCCCTGCTGCAATAACTCTGGCGAAAATAAGATGCGTAAGTCAATAGATGAAAGAGATTTTAGAATGGAGTGGATGCTATGCAAACCCAAAATATTCAAGAGCAACGTTCCTTCCATAGTGTCATCACATTGAATGGAAAACTGCAAATAGACGGAAGCCTTTGTGGACTCAAATAATTTGGAAAATGTTATCTGCATTCAGAGAGTGCCACATTCTATGGAAAGATGACCGAGCACTTTCATTAAGAGCATACTTTCAACTGGTTGTACATGATCCTGCCATTCTTCATTTCTTTCGTTATTAGATGTCGCCAAGGGAAAATGCCCCAGTAACTTAGTTCTGAAGTTAACTCTTCTTTGGAAGTACTAATTACTTGAGCACATTTGACCATTGATTCATCTTTTGGATGAGAATATTATGATTGCATTTATAGGTTGGTATACATCTGGTTTGTGTTTGACTATTAGAGTCAGATATATTTAGTTTTCGTCTTTAATCATTTGCTATATGCAGAATTCGATTTGTATGATTAACTTTTTTCAGTCCAATAGGTAAGGAAGGTACAGTAATGCCAATGGATGAAGAAGGAGATAGTGTCACACCTGAACCAAATAAAACTACTCATGCTATCCCTCCCAAAACTTCTACAGTGACTGTGGCAGATGAAGCTACAGATAACAATGAGAATATTGCAAATTCTGATGTGGTGCATGTTTTACCTCATATTAGAAATTTGAGTTTGGATAGGGACATGACAGAAAAGAAGTATGGTGATCAGAAATCAATAAGTCATATGTCAGCAGCATCAAGTTCTGCCAAGGCTGTACGATCTAACCACACTGTTCCTCAGCCATTTGCTCTTGCAACTGAAAAGCGTGCTTCTAGTGCAAATCGTGCTTTTGTTGCTGAAGCTGCTAACGAGGGAGACAAAGATCCTAATGCAGATGTGCAATCGTCCGACATCCAGAAGAAGGCTCAGGTCTTTTTCTTATTGCTTCTTATCCTTCATCTTTTTCCCACCTCCTCACATACCATGCCGCAATATAATGCATCCTTCGTGCAGTTCAAAATGTAGGTAATAATATTTCTTATTGCCCTTGGGTCAAATATTCAGTATATACAGTATTTAGGTGATTTTGCATACCCTGCACAACATATTGTGTTTTCCTATTCAAAAACAATTTTATTCTATAGTTGACTTGTTCTGTTTAGCTTTCTTGTGCTAATTTAAGGCACTGCACATTGAATTCTCATCATGATCAAGTTGCTTCTCCTCTTGCTTGATCTTAATTTTAAGCATTTGATATGAAGCATCAGAACACATCCTGTATCTTCATGATTTATCTTGCGCAACATTCCAAAAGATTTTTAAAATTGCACCTTGATATATTGGTACATGAGATTGCTGTGCTTGAAAGCATTTAAATTTCTCTGTGAAAAGTGCTTTAGCAAGTTCGAAGACTAGATCATGGATTTATTCATAATATAATTCTGAATGGGATCACAGAGTAACTTAACAGTCACGTCTAGGAGGCCATTGCATCCTGATAACATCATGTACTCAGATGAAGAGGATTCTTGCTCCATTACTTCTGCGTATCCTTTTCCAACTTATGTTTCTTGAAATTCCTTTATGTTTTTTGTACAAAGAACTTCTTCCTGAGCTACTCATAGTACCGCACCTTCTATAAGAAATTTGAAAGTTAATACAACAGTGGCAATTGCCCCTACATTCAAATGTAGTGAACGTGCAGAGAGGCGGAAGGAGGTATTTTTTATTTAATTATCATTTAAATTTTTATTTACCCACGAATCATTGAATGGGATTTTGATATATGTTTCTTTTGTCCTATGTGTAGTTTTATTCAAAATTAGAAGAGAAACATCAGGCTCTCGAAGCAGAGAAACTTGAATGTGAAGCTAGGACCAGGGTATGACTCCTTCCATTTATTAGTTCTTGGGAGATATGGTACACAATAAATTAAGTTTTCTTATTTACATATTTCCATTTTGGAGTTTCTTGATGAGACATGAAATTTCTTTTGTCCATAAAAAAATTATAGAACTTTCACATTTTAGAAATTTGCCTTACAACTTGCAATTATATATGGAGCTTTAAGTGTTATAAGGAAAAACATATTGAAGTATATGATAAGAATAACTTCTTAGATATTACTTCACAAAGCATATATATAGAAGGATCTTATCATATACCATGGTAATTGATTGGGTCAGCTTTGATGTTTATCTTGCAGATGCCTACCTTATTATGTTGAAGTTTGACTTATAGAATGAGCTAAATTTTTTTTTCTCCAGTAGTTTAGATATAAACTTTTTCCTTCTATTATTTTATATTGAGTGTGTATGGACCTTTGGGTATCCATTATAGCCAAATGTAGAATAGGGTGTTTCTTATGATGAGTCTGATATCATATGAATCCTTTATGCCTCTCTTTATTTTCAAGAGTGCATTTATGCTACTTCGATACTTCACATTCTTGTATTGACCAAAATGATGTTTAGAGCTTATGATCCATTTATTTGGATACCAATATCTAACATCATGTTTAGTGGATAGGCAGCTACATGTTGATATTCTATAAACAGATTTCCATTTTTCAAAATTGATGATGTTGTCTTGACCATATCTTTGCCTATGATTTTGTAAGTCTGTCATTATACTTGAATGAAAGCTAATTGTATCTGCAATGCGGTGTCTAACAATGCAGATGCTAGACATTGCATCTAAAAGTAACATTTACAAAATGCTTTGTTTCAAAGTTAAAAAAAATTGTTTTATGTGTATTATCAACTATATCAGATATTAAGACCAAGAAAAAGAGATAATAAGTTTGTGACGAGAATACTCTGAGCATATCATGGAATCCACCATGAGAAGAAATTTTTTTGATGATTCATACTAAGAAACTGTTGATAATTCTCAGAAAATACATGTTAATTCAGGTCTAAAGCTTCATTCTTAAATCTAGGATACTTGTAAAATTTACCAGATATAGGACAACTTAGCAACTTAAAAACCACCACAAAGGCACAAACCTTTCCTAGATTGACCCAAGCTCTAGCCTAATCTTACGTTAGAATGACAGTCCAATTCCTAATTCCAATAGGAGAAACTGATTTGCATAAGATATCCTCTCCCCTTCTCCAACGTTTATTTACTCTCACATTCTCGACCATATAATATGTCCACACAAGATAATAACTTGTAGTAAATAATGGAGAACTTTGAGAAGGCTGATTTTAGATGTCTGGCTTTGGTTTATATATTATACCAGAGGTTGATGGCTAAGAATTAGTGGTACTATCATATTATCTACATTTTGGTTGGTTTTTTAGTTTTTCAGGATTATTTGATGTGCAAAGGATACAGATCGAGTTGATGGCTGAGAATTGGTGGTACTATCTTGTTATCTACATTTTGGTTGGTTTTTTAGTTTGTCAGGATAATTTGATTTGCAAAGGATACAAATCAAGTTGATGGCTGAGAATTCATTGACCCTTATATTGATTTCTTTTTATGTCAATCATATAAAAAGCACTTGTAGCATTTGAGTAACTTTGTATAGTTATTACTGTCATTGTCATATATTGGAGTTTCACATCTCAACTTCTGATTTCTTCAGGAAGAGAAAGAGGCAGCTCTAAAGCAACTAAGGAAGAGTTTGAATTTCAAAGCAACGCCAATGCCTAGCTTCTACCATGAGGGGCCTCCGCCAAAGCTTGAACTAAAGAAGGTAATTGGCTGTCTTTGACTTGATGCAACTGTTAATTCAAGCAAGTTATAATATATAATGAGCCATTGTGAATATAGTATGAGTAGATAAAACTTACTTCCTAGGGTTGTTAACAGGCAATTGCAGTGGCCATTTTGTACTGTTTCCACATTGAACTTTCCCATTATGAAAGAGGCTTGAGTCCAACAAATACAGTTGCATGCTAGGTCAGCTTATCATTTACTTCATTGAACATGAAGTAACATATAGATTACAGACAGTAGGCGGCAACAGTCAAACTCATTCTCTTTTGTGGGTCCACATAATAAGGATTTATTTAATTGTATTGTTTGACTTTTGCAAATTTGCTGAGCCATTGAACAATTCATTCTACTCATATTTCTCAGTGCAATTTTACTTTAACAGCATGAAACTTGAGACTCAGTGTGCACCAATTTCTTGCCAAAATGAATTATGAAATTTGGGGAGGATTCATATCATTATCCCTGCAAACAGATAAATTTATTTCTGTGACTTGAACTGTAGTTTTTCATGTCACAAACGAGCCTCAGTGCCAATGCTTACCTTCTTTTGTGAGTACAATGCAGTGAAGTGCTGTGTCCGAGCATGCTAGGCAGCACATATTCAGTTTGTTTACTCTTTCATAATATAATATGATATTACTTGTAAATTCCTAGAATATAAATTGTCATCAAGTTATATATATATATATATATATATATATATATATATATATATATATATATAATGTTGGGATTCTGACTGATGAATTTTATTAACGGTAGACAACTATGCATCTTTTTGACAATCATTTATGAAATTGGTTTGACTTTTGCATTAGTGAGCAGAAAAAGGTGGAATATCTGTTTATCATAGGGCGTGTAAAGTTCAATTATCTTCTTACATAATACTTCCTATAGCATCACATATCCCACAGCAAAGCTATTACGTCCATTCATCCAAGCATCTAACCTATTACCAACATCGGTTCTACTATTTTCTCTCCCAGTAATATTCTTATTTGCTATTTAGATTTAATTATTTAATTTCATAAGTCTTGGCTTAGATTTACTCTATCTTTGGAGGAAAGTTGCCTCATGCAAACTTCACTTTCAGTTCAAACAAAAACCATCTGGAGTATCATATCACGCTATCTTATATTGAAGATGCTGTGATTTCTTCCATCTATTTGGATCACATGGACATCCTCTGATATTTTCTCCCACATGTTTACTTGCTGACATGTTCAGTTTACAAGGATTGCCTTTAAAACTCTCTTTTTTTTTGACAAACAGCTGCCTCCAACTCGGGCTAAATCACCCAAGCTTGGTCGACGGAAGAGCTGTGGTGACGCAAGCAGTCTGGCTTTAGGAGACTACGGGCGGCATCAACATCACAATTTTGGTACTTCTGAGGATCCTCCGAACAAGTTACAGAGTAATACCAAGAACAGTAACACAACTAAAGCCAAAGAAGGGGTTAAATCCACGAGGGAGAAGTCTAAGCATCAAGGTGACGAGGTAGCAGCTCAGGCTCCCTCTGACAACACTGTGCAAGGTCAAGCTGACACTGGTGTCAGTGTGCAGCCCTGATGCTGCATTTCCATGCCCTTTTGATCCTTAATTTTTCTTAAATCCAACTTATAATTTATCTCTACATGAAAGTGTCAGCTTTTGTAGATTGGTAACCAATGTGAGAAATCGTTGTCACTGTTGTCAATTTTGTATCTATGTTACGATCCTGACAGTCGGTGAGAACTGCTGGAAATACTTGTCTCGTTAACCTTTTTGACTTGAATTATAAACTTGAAGCAGAACACTTGCATTGTGGGTGCCAGTTGCCAGCTGGCACTTGCATTCTCCAGCATAAAGCCCCTCGTGATTGTGGGACCCAGCTGCCAGCTGGCACCGATGGTGCCGGTAAATGGACGTGTTGATCAACCCAGTTTCCTACCCGGATACCACGAGATGAAACGTTTTTAATTCACCTTCATTAGAACAGTTTTTATTCCACCAACCCAAAGTTTTACCTGTGGTAATAGGAAAAAGAACGATGGGTCCACATAGTTTATCTCTTCTTACTTTTTTTAATTATATAATTAAGGGTTAAGATGTATTTTAACCTAGATGGTTTTGTTTATATATCTCTTAAATGATATATTCATATCTAAAATAATCTTTATATTTTTAAAAAAATATAATATATAAGCAAATCTCGTCAAGTCTGAGTTAATAAATGTTAAAATTTGTTTAATCTACATCAATGACCGAAGGAGATGTTGTCGTGAAAATAACTATCATTAATAGCACCGAGCTGTTATTGCCTAGTAGGGTGTACGCATGTAGCCTTTCTAGTGCCAACGACATGTTAAAATTTGCTTAATCTCCATCAATGACCGAAGGAGATGTTGTCGTGAAAATAATTATCATTAATAGCACCGAGCTGTTATTGCCTAGTAGGGTGTACGCATGTAGCCTTTCTAGTGCCAACGACAAGTTCAGCAGCTTCCGGTTTTGCCTTAGGTGGATGTGCGTTAACCAGTCCGACGTTAGACACGCAGTAGTCTCTTGGTCTCTTTTCCTCCTCCTAGGCTTCTTCATTCTCATTGCCTCCCACTTCATCCTCTTCTGCACCCCCACCCGCTATGCCTACGACGTGATTGTCCAACTCTCCCTCACATCCGCCTCCAGCCTTTCTTTCCTCTGCCTCTCTGCCTTCATCCATCGCTATGGCCTTTATCGCTTCCTCTTTCTCGATAAGCTGGTCGGGGAGAGTAAGTGGGTGTGACAAGGTTACATTAACTAGTTCAACTGCTCCTTCCTCCCCCTCTGTCTTTGTGATATTATGCTTTTGTGGGGGAGGTGGCTTATAAGGTATAGTGATACTCGTCAGGATCAGAGCTGGATCTATCGGATGTCACTCGCTAGCTCCAAGGCACATGCCACTCCGTCGCATATCATGGTGTTACCCACCACTATAAATAACACTCGCTTTGATCTTGACGAGTATCACCATACATTGTAAGCCACCTTCCTCGTGAAGCATGGTATCATAAAGACAGAGAGAAGACAAAGGCGGAAGAGGGACAGAGACCCTATATGATGAGAAAGAGAGATCAAGAAACCACTATGTACCTAGCATTGGACTAGTCGACACATATTCATTTGAGACAAGATAGAAAGTTCTTGAGCTCGTCGTCAGTACGGGAAATACTATGTACATATGAGGCCCTACTAAGCACGAACAGCTTTGTGTTACTATTAGTGGTCGCTTTCACGATAATACCTCCTCCCATAATATATATATATATATATATATATATTAATTTAAATTATATATATTAATGATTTATCATGAGTTAGCACGTGAAGCATAGATTTAAAATTTGTTAACTCAAATTTGAAGAAACAGTTTTATATGTTATGTTTTTAAATATAAAAATTATTTTAGATAAAATCAGATAAACCAAATACTATAATTAATATAACGGTACGAAGTCTGAAACTTCGCTTCCTATACTCTGAAGCAATATTCTCTTCGTGCGCTCGTCTTTCCCATCCCCTCTTCCTCCGCTTCCGCTTCTCGAAGAGGTAAAACGCCGCATCTCTTCTCTTCTCCTGATCAAGGTCTTCCCCAAGAAGGCGTCCGTTAACTTAGCTGTTGTGTCGCTCGTTGATGTGGAAACTCAGCTGGAATCGCTTTCACTCATCGCCTTTCGGTTCGTGCCGTGTCCTTATCTTGCGATTCCATCCGACTTTTTCCATCCTTCGACGTCAGCTCCTGAGAATAGTGTCAATAATGGAGACGAGGGACTCGTGGGAGGTGGAAAGCCCTCACCTTTCGGTTTGCTTTTGTCTTTCTCTTGCCTTCATAAACCCAATTCCATCCATCGCCTCCTCTTCTCTTCGGATCGAGGTCTTCCTGATTGCTTTCTGGGTTATCTTTCCTTTTATTTTCTTTTGCTGATATGATTGACTTACTGCCTGTTTTGTTCGATTTTGTCTCCTTAGATCCGTTTCTTAGTTTGGTCACTTTCTTGTTGAATTGATTGAAATTACAATTATTTATTAGAATGATTGAGATCTGCTCTGTTTTGTTTGGTATTTACCATAGTTTGGTACTTCTGAGATATAGTTTATCTCTGTTCATCCTGTTGAATTGATTTGGACTTCGTTTTCTTTTTCGGTTCCCTTTTCCCATTTTTACATGTACTATTATCAAGTGTACTGATAGTTGATGCTTGTGCTGTTGTTAACTTACTTTGGTACTACAATTTATGTAAAATTATATGACTAGAATGATGTCTATCGTTGAATATCCTACATGGTATTCTAGGACCTGATGTCAGCATGTTGATGTTTGCAGTGACAATTTCTAGCTTGGAGATACCATTTCAGTAGCTCGGAAGATCAACTTCTCTGAGAATTTGATGTGAGCCCCACTAATCATGGCTTCGAGGGCACCTGTTGGTGGATTCCAACGACTCTCATCTGCTTTGTCTTCAGCTGCTCTTGAATGGATGTTGATGCTTCTGTTATTCTTTGATGCCTTGTTTGCCTACCTGGTGACAAGGTTCTCTCGTCTTTGCATGCTACAAAAACCTTGTATGTTTTGCTCAAGGCTAGATCATGTTTTTGGAAATGAGAAACGAGGCTTCTATCTGGATTTGATCTGTGAAACTCACAGATCAGAGATCTCATTGTTGGGTTGCTCTAATGGTCATGAAAAGCTTGCTGATGTTCATACCGTGTGCCAGGGCTGTTTTCTTTCATTTGATACCGAAGGGACATCCAACTCTGAGACTTACAAATCATTGGTTGGTGAGTTAAAAGGGCATCTTGAGGACGGTGAAGATGTTCAGGACATTGATGGCCTCCATCTGTTTCATGGGGATGAATTGGCAAATGTCCCTTTTTTAAAGAAGGATGATGAACTACATGCCATCAAGTCGCTTGAAGATAAATCCATAAGAGTTGATGTTTCTGAAGTTGACATCTCTTTGTCAAGTTCAAATGGGCACAGTTATCTACAGAATAAAGATGGAGCGAGAAAGACGAGAGAGAAAACCTTGGTTTCCCCAGCATATCATTATTCAAAGAATCAAGAACATGATCACTTCTCTCATGTTGGATACAGTGAAGTTAAAATTACTTCGGACTCTGATTCTGACTTAGAGATCCAATTCACAGATGATGATGAAGGAAATTCTCCATCTCATCGAGCTGAAACTGTCATGTATGATTTGGTGTCTCATGTTGAAGAATCAGAGGGTGTCACTCTAATAAAAAATGATTTATCTGGAAGTGTTTCAGGTGAAAGAGCCACAGAAAAGTTGATTCGTGCGGATCAAATTAGTGTTTCAGATGCTAAACCCCTTGAAAAGTTGACCGACCCTGCTCCAGTAATTAGTGACCCTTTTGAGTCAATTCCTGAAAAGCAAAGAAATGCAGGTGAGCTCCATGATATATCAACTGTTTCTTTATCTGGTGCTACTACGCAATGTTTGGATGATAGTAACCAGGAACACATTGATGTCAATGCTATTCTCCCACAATCTGAATATGTGCCACAAGGTCCCCAAGAACTTCTTGTAGAAGATTCACATGTGAAGGGTAAGCTATCATGCACATCTCTGCTAGATTTATTTTTTCTTTTGGCTCCTTAGTTAGCATCTCACTTACTGTTCTTATATTCAAGTAGATAATTTGAAGTTTAGTGATGCTGCTTATGGTCAAACTACTACTATTGATGATGCAAAGGATTGCTGTACAACTGACATCAATTTGAGGACAAGTCATGATGCAAATTTTAGTGTTTCTGATGATAAAGCCCTAGAAAAGTTGATGCACTCTGATCCAGTTATCACTGAGCCTTCGGAGTCAATTTCTGAGAATCAAACAAACGTAGGTGAGCTCCAAGATGCATCAACCAATTCATCTTCTGAAGCTGCTGGACATTTTTTGGAGGATAGCAATTGTAACCAGATCGAAGTCAAAGCTATTCCCCCCCAATCTGAATTTGTGCCACAAGATTCTCAAGAAGTTCTTCTAGAAGATTCAAATGTGAAAGGTAAGCTATTATACACATCTTTTCTAGATTTGTTTTCTCTGTATGATTCCTTAGTCTTTCTCTTATTGTACTTGCTTTTAAGTTGTTAAAGTGGAGTTTGGTGATGCAGCATGTACTGGTACTACTTCAGTTGATGATGCAAAGGATTGGTGTACAACTAACATCGATTTGGGGACAAGTCATGATGCAAGTGACCCTGGTCAATCTATGAGTACTCGTATGGATTTGAATGATGCTTATAAGATTGCTGTTGGTGATAAGGGAAGCTTGTCATCTCCTAGATTTACTGATGTAATCATTGGGAGGGATTCTTCTAGAGTTCAGGAAGATCTGAAACTCCTGATTTCTCAGATATCTGCAGCTCAGGGGCTTGAGTCTCCATGGAATGAAATGAGCCCTAGTCCCCGAGTATATGGACAAGGCGATGAATATATATTGCAGAACATAACTAAAACACTCTCTCTCGAGAGGAATGAATCAGGATTAGAGTCACTAGATGGAAGCATTGTAAGTGAGGTGGAAGGAGAAAGTCCAGTTGAGAGGCTGAAGCGGCAGGTTGAGTTGGACAGGAAGTCCATAAGTCTTCTCTTCAAGGAGTTAGAAGAAGAAAGAAGTGCTTCAGCAATTGCAGCAAATCAAGCAATGGCCATGATTACTAGGTTGCAAGAGGAGAAGGCTGCAATGCATATGGAAGCCCTGCAGTACCAAAGAATGATGGAAGAGCAAGCAGAGTATGACCATGAAGCACTTCAAAAATGTAACAAATTGCTTACTCAAAGGGAGAAAATGATACAAGGCTTGGAAGCTGAGGTGGAAAGCCTTAGAATATGCTTTGTAGAAGGATTATCCACTGACAATTCAGTGGAGCAGAGTGATAACTTCCATGATAAGGAGATTGCATCTTGGAACAAATCCGGGGAACCTCATGTAACATGTCAAAATTCAAGATGGAGTGAATTTGGGGATTTGAAGGATCCCTTAGCTTGCTTTGAAGATGAGGAGGCATATATATTAAACTGTTTGACAAAGTTGGAGAAAAAGCTTCATCTTTTTTCCAATAATGGTGTTTATGATGATAGTTCAAGTTTTAATTTGAATGCTGATGATGAAAATGGACTTTCTGATAAAACATGTGGGGATGTTGATGGAGAATTTTATGTAGAAAGGAATGTTGTGTCAGAAGGTGGTGTGGGCACAAATGGTCAAATCTTTGACGAAGTTCAAGTTTCAAGTCAAGAGAAAATTTATCAGAAAGATGGTCCTCCAGAAAATATTCAGGTAGGAGAGAACATTATGATGGAAGAAAAAATTTCTGGAAAAAGTTCAAGTTCCTCTGAAGGAAACCGTGGAGACAGTTATGACATTGACAAGCAAAAATTATTGAAAGTAGGGAACAAGAATGAGTTAGTTGCTCTTGAGAATGAAGTGTCACGTCTGAGTCAGAGGTTGGAGGCACTTGAGGCAGATCGTAATTTCCTGGAACATGCCATTAACTCACTCAGAAGTGGCAACAATGGTGTTCAGATTATTCAAGAGATAGCTTGTGATCTGCGGGAATTACGGAGAATTGCAATCACCCGATGAGAGTGTCTTATAACTTGAACTTTTATCTTATCCAAAAGGTATGTCTTTGGATTTTTCTCTCAGCATTTGTACTTTGTCATTGGGGCAGAGAAGTTTTGAGTTAGATTTTTTAGAATTATATAAGGTGCATATGATAAGTACTTGGAAACAATGTGGGATAAATGCAACTAATTAATAATCAACCTCTTTTATGCTGAACATATTTAGCATATTATTGAGTTGTGTCCATTTAACTTGGGATACTGACTGCAGTTCAGTAGTAACTTAATGGAAACTTATTTATCATAGTAGGATAAAAGAAACTAATACAACATTATGCTGTACAAGGATTATTTGGTTAAATCTCAGATTTTAAGCTTTCATAGTTTCTGGTGGTGAACTATCGTAATCCAAGTGGCTGGTGGAAGTAATAGAAGGTAAACTCTCCTTTATATCTTGAAAGTTTTAGCTAGAAAAGATCTTTTCATGATAACAGATGCATGGGGATTTAGTCTATATATTGAAAGGAAGCCAGGGAGACATGTGTATCATTGTTTTTAAATAGACATTTAATTTCATGTTGCTAGGTTAATCTTTCTATTTAACTGATGGGAGGGACAAGTAAGTCTTTTCAATTTCAATTTTGCAGTTAGTTTGTTGTTGTAAGCATCACCTCTTTGTTTTTTCTTTTATTTACACATGAAAATTTCTCATTTCTCAATAGGAAAACTAAATCTGACAGGATTTTTCTTTTACATTTTTCTCCTATTTAAGAAGACCTTGTCAATATCTCAGTGAAACAGTAGCACTCGTGATTCTTTATATTATGTATCTACTTTCTGATTCTTCTGGTAATATAAAAATATAAATATCATATTATGTTGTGTTTTTTATTATCTGTTTGATGTCGCTCCTTTATCATGTATTCTCTGAACACAATTTGTGCTTTCTGCCTTACCTGGGGCTTTATGTACTTGGTTCAGCTCCTTCGTCGTAGAGATATGAGTTACTGTTTGATGAACTTTTTTACTCTAGCAAGCTCCCCTATTGACTGAACATAGTCTTTAAGCTCTTTGGCTTGTGAACTTCTGTCCCTTAACATCCTCAATAAGAAAAAGTATGGGAAACTGAGTCAACATGGACAAACAAGCATTATCTCATTTACTGTCCCTGAGCTTGCCCTTGGTTTTGCTACTTACCCCCTTGAGCAAAGGCTGTCATCATCATATTCCTGTGTTGCTACAAAGAATAACATTTTTACTATGATTACCTTGTGATCTTTTGCTGTTTCGATACTGCAATTTGATTCAAGTTCTCATTACTCGTTATTTTTTTTTATTTTACTTCTAGGTCACCCACCATAAACTATGGCAATTTTAAGCTCCAGATTATTCTTCTATCTCTTGACAGTGTATATTCCTTTGGTATCTTATTTCGGGTGCATAGATGTCTGACCTTATTCAACGTTCCAGTAGCGGCATCTAGCTTATTGATCATTGATCTTCACTCATTGTCATGCTCCTTTGATCACACATGCTTATGTAGTAGTACCATGTACATTCATTAGTATAACATAGATTACTATCATCCTGTCATTCATATTCTATATTTTTATTCCTTTGGATCGTTAAACTATTGATTTTTTGACTTAGGTTGGTGCATGTAGCGGGCAATACACTAGTTGTTGTATTGGGTAAATGTAGAATCGAGGGCGAGCTTACTGCCTGGTTCAGACCCCCTAAAAGAAAAGCTCCAGATAATAAGCTCAGTTTCTGCAGGTTACCAATGGGAATCATCTTCTTAATGAACCTTAATGTGGCTTGATCTTCCATGTTTGGTGTCTGAAGTTGTTGTCTTCAATGAAGCAAAAAGTAATAACGGAAGATACAAATATGAATACTTGCTATCAATTACTCACTAGTGTTGTGTGCTTCTTACCATAGAGCACGCGGTAGATACAACATGTCTGGGGCATGGTGAAATAGTCAAGTCTACGTCTGTTATTTGCATGGTTGACATGGTTTTCATCTTTATAAAAGATCATTGCCTTTGCCAATTCAGTACATTGATCATGATCGCTAACGAGTATAACTGTTGCTTCACTAAATATTGGAGAAACTTTTTATATCTCCATAGCACATGCCTAATCATTATGTTTGTTCTTTTTTTAATTAAAAAAAGAGTCCTACCGATTAAATCAATACCGATACTGTTTCATCCTTTTACATACTTCTATCATGTTAAGGATACTACAAATGTTGGTGGATCATTAAATGTCCAGCTAGCTGTTTCCATAAATATCATGTGACTTGATGCTTTAATGACTATGATTAGGCATTTTTGCTTCTATAGTTCCTTTTGCTTGCTCCTGAAGTTGTACTTAATATTTCTTCATTCAAACAATGGGACTTAAGCTGCACATAATCTTTTATGCTTTTTCTGGTGCAGGGCTTGGATCGACGCACAAAGTCTGAGCATCCACAATTATGTATTATTTTCTATATTCAGAAATGTGAGTATTACCCAATGAGTGTTTTTCTTTTCTTTTCTTCTTTGTGTTTGCTTGGTGTTGTGTTGTCTTTTTGTCCTCATGGTCTCTTAACTACATTCCCTCCGGAGTATTCTTTAAACTCTTTAAAATATGTGTAAATTTGTAATAGGGTGATTTTTTTGTATGGTAGTAATAACTTGCACACTGTAAAGTTCCTTCTGTATTCGCGTAGGCCGCCGATGTTTTTCAATATTATGGGGACTTTTAGTTTTTGAAGAGTCTCAATAATAAAAAGTAACAGATATTATGTTCCTCCTCTTGTGATAATTGTTCTTGTGATAATTAGTTGTTTAACATTCATCATCAGGTTAGAGACAAATAGACAAAATACTTCTTGCATGATTTGCACAGAAGGAAACAGCAGGAGAAAGAAGATGAGAAGCTTTGACATGTCATTGTGAGATGGTAAGCTATACACTGCATCTGTGGGTTGAATACAACTCTTAAGTTGAGTGGAATAGCTGCGAAATATGGACTTGTAAACGATGCAGTCAAGTTTTGCACCGGAAAACTAGCTGTTCAGCACATCTTATAAGTCAACGGTTTCGGCGGAACGTTGACTTACAGTCACGAAATAAAGTTTGACATTCTTTAGCGGACAACTACGTGTCCATACTTCTCTCTCCTGCAGTATTTTGCACTATTATAGATGTCATATGAAAGATAAACAAATATTTGTGGGATAAATATTGTGATAGTTCTGACTAGTTTGACTCAAATTTACTAAAAACAATTCTAGCATATTGGCCTCTGATCAGATACGATCAAAATAATTGTCATAATTAAGATAAAGGATCGTATTGTCTTCTCGCAAATCATAGTGCACGATTCCCAGATGCAGTATGAGCTGAGACCACTTAAGACATCGACGGACACGTAGGTTAAACTTGCTCTGTGATGCTGACAGAGATTAGGTGTGCTGCCACTGAAAAGCTTATAGTCTTCGAACTGCAGAGCTGAACTCTTTTCTCACCGGACTTGTCATCTCTATCCACCAATGGCTGCCATCGAGGAAGGAATTCACCGGTGGACTCTCCAACTATGTGGAGCAAAACACTCAGCCATAGCCAACATCGAATCAACATCCACGACCGCCTCGTTGCTTCCTCCCGTCACCTTCGACTCTTCAAACAGCAGTTACGGGTCAAAATCTTGGCCACCGGTGGCCGCCTGCAACTCCATACCATGGGCGGTGGCCTCATTTATATGCTGCTTCCATTGCGGTAAGGCATGTATCCTCTTTGGAGATGGGATCTCGTGGCGTGAAGATGGCGAGGGTGGTGGCGTTCGTCCTCGTGTTGGTGCTCGTCAGCTCGGCGTTGTCGGCGGAGGCGCGGGCTTTGGTGCTGCAGTCGCTTCCGAAGGGATCCGAGTCGCCGTCGCAGGCTTCGGGCTGCACCTACGTGTCCGGCAACGCCGGCGGCGACTGCACCGTCGGCCGCTGATCACTCTTGCATAGTCTTCTCCACATTATTTCGTTCATCGCTTCGTTCTGTGCCAATTACTGTACATGTTGTCGAAGGGGAAAGAAGGTATTATTCATCCCAATGTTTATGGTGATTTATTATCAACATGATTTCTTGCAAACTCGAGGAGTTCTTTCCATCAAAGTCGTTCTACGTTCTCTCTCTCTCTCTCTCTCATATATATATACATATATATAACAGTGTTTTTATAGACAAAGGATGAAAGAGAAGATTGGGCACAAGAAGAATCACAGAGAAGGAATATTTAATGGTTAGGCTCTTGTTATGTCCTTACCATATTGACGATACAAAAGGATGTGTAACTTTAGGATTTCTAGGACACTCCTAAGAACTATCTTTTCCTATCATCACCTTTTGTTCTGTTGATGCTCTGTGGTGAGTCATGAGTTCCTCACCAGGGGAAAACGGAGGAGGAGGGTGGAAGGATCCCTTGGCCTGTGGCCAACATGCACTTTGGGTCGAATCGATCCTTTCGGCGCAGGAATCGGCCCCATTTCGGCCCAAAATGTCGGGCCCACTTGGCTCGGGATCGGTGGTCGGGGAGGTATTGCTTGATCTCAATCCCGGCATCGTCGCAGAATTCTAAGATCTTCTTGTTTTGACGGCTGAGGTACTCCAAACTTTGAGTCGGATCACCGGAGTCCGGAAGAGCCGACCGTAGGAAGGCGACCAAGTAGAACGTGTCCTCGTGCGGCGTCACCACCGAGCTCCGACCATCCCACCTACATAATTCAACAATCGTATAAGCATCATAGTAGCTCAAGATCATCGTGTGTGTATGGATTGATTGATCACTCAGGTGAGCAACCATAATGCTGTGGAAAGGGAAAGGAAGAAGAGCTAAGATCTCCATAACATGGTCTCTGTAGCATCCTACCACCCACTGTGGCATCGCATCGCATCGCATGCGATAGATGCCGATATAGGCATCTATCTTCATTGGTTATGCTCTCAGCATGTTTCGTGTGGTCTGCGTGCGATGGTTGGTCGCATGCATGCATGCGGTCTTCTTACTTGTGCTTGTTCATGGGGTAGATGAGGATGGGTCCGCTGCTCTTGTTGCCGAGGATGCCGCGGAAGACGCCTTGGTCGAAGTCGGCGATCCGTGACGCCGGCACGAAGAGGTTGAGCCACGGGTGCGGCACCGCCCACAGCCCCTTGGCACGGAGCCTCATCTCCGCCTTGTGGACGCGGTCGAGGAAGTCGACGTAGGGGAGGTCGGTGGTGAAGACCGACGCCGGTATGTAGCCCAGCTGCCCCAGCAGCGCTTCCACCACCTGCAAGCCAATGACACGCACCGAGTCGTTCGACAATGTCCTCCCTCCGTTTAATGTTACCGAATGAGAGATCTCGGCAACCTCGTTATGTTAGGCGATATAATAGTGGAAGATGATGGAGCCCAATCTAGCGTGCCGGATCTCCTTTTGTTAGGTATCGAAGACAACAAAACATCATAGCGGTCAGCGGAGACCAACCTCGTCGATGGAGTCGGCGGCGGAGGAGTCGTAGTTCTTGGTCATCTCCAAGCAGTAGAGAAGGCCGGCGTTGGCGTGAACATAGCTTATCTTGACAGGGTTCTTGGGGGAGAAGAAGGACGACCTCCAGTTGTTGATGAGGCCTTCGTCAACGATGACGAAGCCTTCGACGTAGTCGAACCTCTCGCTCCGGTGGGCGCCGTGGAGCGAGACGAGGAGCTCCTGGTCTCTGGTGAAGGCCGCGAAATCGGAGTACAGCACTCGGATCCATCTCACCTGACCACAACAACAAGAACAAGAGTTGATGATGAAAGATCATGCGGAAGATAACGACGAGTCCAGCTTTGATTCTTTTGCTGGTTCCATTAGTGTCGGGGAAGCCATCAAGCTGGCTTTCGTGACTCCTCTATCCGCTAGATTGTGATCACAGTAATGGAACAGTGCGAAGTACCAACGAGATCGTGATCTCATGTGCATGTGTCCCTTGTATGAACCATTATGATCTTGCACGGCATGGAAAGTGGCCCTCGTAAGCCATGAGTGCAGGAAATGAAGGTCAAATTGGTGTTGAATCCAGCGAACAGAGTTGGGGAGGGAGTTGTACCCTGTGGGGAGCTGTCTCCAGTGCAATCCGGGCTCTGGTGATGATCCCAAACTGTCCCAGACCACCGAGAACTCCATGGAACAGCTCTGAGTTCTGCTCTTCTGTGCATGTTATCAGCTCGCCCTTGCCTGGAGTAGTTCAGATGAATGGCTATTGGCGATCGGAGAAATGGAAGAGAGAGAGAGAGAGAGAGAGAGAATTCTGCTTGTTCGAGAACCAACCTGTGACCACATCGAGCTCGTAGACATTGCTGATCTGAGGCCCATGGTGAAAGGCTTGCCCGCTTATGCCGGCATTGGAGAGCGTGCCGCCGACCGACAAGTAGAGGTAGTCGGTCCACGACTTGGGCGCGAGGCCGCCGTTGGCCAGCGTCCAGTTCAACACATCGACCCAGAGATCACCCCCCCAGACGTCGACGTAGTACTCGCCCGTGGACGGCGAGTACGCCGGCACCGGGCGGGGCGCGATCCGGCCGCGGCTCATCTGGACCACGACGCCGCCCGGCGAGAGCGCCTGGCCGTTGGTCGAGTGGCCGTGACCCCTGGCGGAGACCGGGAACCAGCGGGCCGAGCGGTAGGCCGCGCGGACGAGGCGCGCGACGTCGCCCGCGCAACCCGGGCGCATGACGGCCAGCGGCTCGGCCCTGGCGGCACCTCCGAAGTCGACAGCCGCCGCGGCGACCTCCGAGGGGTCCAAGCTAAGCTGGCCCTCCCCGGCGGGCTGGAGAAGCATCTCGGCGGGCTCCACCGTGGTCCCGACGGTGGACGTCAGCCCGCATATGACGAAGAGCGGTAGCAGCAGGGTGTGCGCCATGCGTCCCGAGAAAGCGTCTAGATGCTAACGTGGGGAAGGCCGTATGAGAGGGAGGCGGGGGAGGACCGAGGAGGATCACAAGGAAGCAAGGTGGAGAGGAGGAGGAAGGGGCTGGGGAAGGCCGGATTTATATACGGAAGCAAGAAAAGAGAGGAGGGGGCCAAAATCCTGTGGCAGTGTTTGGGGACGGCAGTAACGTAAGCTGAGATCGCGCTTTAAAGATCTCATCAGCCACGCAAATGCTTCTTCGCCTGTTGAGGCTGCCGTCGCCGCTTTAACACCCGGCGGAGTCACATTTGCAGAAGGTTACGTAGACATGGAAGCGAGCTCTGCTCTCTCTGTCTCTCTTGTCCATCCCTTTGCTTTATCCTTTGTAACTGTACATCTGGAAACGTTCGACAGCCTCAAGATGGAAGAGAGAGAGAGAGAGAGAGAGAGAGAGAGAGAGAGAGAGAGAGAGAGAGAGAGATTGCGTCGTATTCCTTAATTATAGATGACAAAATTAATTGGATATGAGAGATCAAAAATACTTTATTAGCGCATATAATATGGATAGATGGATGGATGGGTAACTTTGCGAGCACACATTTCGCTTCCATTAATTTCTTCTATTGTTGCTGATCATCTTCTACGTAAATAATGAAATATAAGATCAACAACTGATCTTGAGATGTTGCAAGAGAGTCAACTCGCCGTACCTCACCATCAATTGGAGCGAGACATTAATGGAGGTGACAAAAAGTCGTTCTTCATTGATGATCCGATGACTACATATCGGCTGTTGCCGAGCAAGAGAGAGACAGAGAGATAACATCGCATGCGGCTTAGGAATTGAATGCCTTTGGACAATGTCACCTGGGTCAACCTTGTCGTAGAGCAAGCCACATCGAGCATGGTGAGCTCTCGATCACACCCTCAAAGGCATGGTTAGAGAATCAAGCGAACAGAGAGAAGAGCAGAAGGGATAGAGATGAACACAGACAATGTCACTTTGATGCTGTTGATGTGGACCCGATTTGCACAGAGATGAATGATCATATGCTTCCAACCAAAGAACAACAAGCTAGCTCAAGTATGAGATCCATGGCCAGTGGCTTTGTTCCCCAAATGCCATCTTTACCTGCATTTTTTTCCCAGCTTCTCAAAAGGTGAGACAGCCCATCCAGTGGGGTGTGATATCTCATATGGCCACAGCTACTTGCAAAGCTTCACAGCAAAGAACAGCTCTGTGGGCACACACCTATTGGTTGGACTTGGCTTCAGATTCCCTCATCTTTTGGAGGAACCAAGGAAGATATGGCAGTAGCATGGTCTGGTTCTGAAGGAGGAGATCATGCGGCAGACTGTGATGGCAATGGAAATATACTGGCTTTAAGGTGGCAGCATGGATTATTTATTGTAGGTTGTCATCCATCCAACTGCAGTGCAATCTTGAGTTCCATATTGCTTGGTGTGGTCACAGGAAGCTAATGATGACACAAAGCAATCTGGTTGTAGAGCACAATGACAAAGCCATTCATGCAAAAACAAATTGATCTGAGCACATGAGAAAGACTGCTTGAAAGCAATGGGTGAAGATTCAAGCATCTGCTGACCTCTGGTTCTATACTGCAACTCATAAACAACAGAGCTGCAAGAAGTGAATCCAAATGTGATGCAGGATGAGTTGTTTCATATCTGCTACCACTGATCAGATAGATGCATGAGTCATCATTTTCAGGACAACTGGTTGGTAGCTGTAAGTGGAATCATGCCTGCTAAGCTTTGGAAGTGGAACCAAACAATACTTGGTTGGATTTCAAGGGTGGATCCAATCAAATTGGACCAGCACTATACACTTTTTTGCATGCTTTAGGACAAAAATTTGGGACCATGTTGAGATAGTATCATCAAAATAGTGGAAAATATTCATAAAGAGAACAGAAACAGAGGAAAAAAAAACTTGCTTTCAATCCCATGGATTGAGGCCTGCCATACTCTCTCTAGACACTGCCTTCAGTCAGCTTTTTTGCAGTAGAAACTGAATGTTTTGTTTGTCAAAATTTTGATAAATATAGTGGACTTTTTGCCTGCTTTATTTACAACACAAACAATGTTGTTTGCCAATGGAATGGTAGATGATGAGGTTTTGGTTAGCATCATCATTGGAGGAACATAGATTTCAACACAGTCTGTGCACTGCATTTCAATAACTGACCAGCACTATTAGCCTCTTGAGTGATCAATGATTGTTCTGATAAGTCTTCAGAAAAGCTTTACCCAATCAATAACCAAAGCCCAACCAATGATTGATTCCGCATTAACAAACCGAGATTTATATCATGCTGCAATTGCCAAGGAGCAATGACTTTACCAACTGACAGAAAAAGAGTCTTTTTGTTACAGAATCCAAAGTCGAGATAGAACAAGAAGAGAACAAAGACAGGTCTCTAACAAGGTCTGCATTGCGAATCGAAACCAGAAGTTGTTCTTGAAGATCGCAATCAATGATCAACTCTTCCAATACCTATTGTAAAACCACATAGAATCGGCAGCCACCGCATTTCCATCCTGGTTTCTGTGCCAAGTATAGTAGGCATGGGTTCGATTCTTGATCTCAAAGATGGCATGGCCGAAGCTGGCTTCTCTAAAAGCTGAGTAGTTAGGCTGCGGCTCTGTCATGCTGCATTATAGATGCCAAAAGAAATTGGTCAACAAGCAGAGTTAGAATTTTAGCATGAATAGAATTTATGTCTCATGTGGAGTCTTTACTTATTAGCAAGCCCTTCAAGATTTCCTCCATCACCAATGGTGATGTACACAGGAGCTGATTCATCCGGTACCGGTTTGCATTTTCCATTCACTATATTGTACACGATGTTTGATACCCTATGCTGCAAGATGATGGACATTTACATCATCAGACCAAATGCCAACAGAGGATTAAAAACTCTGAGGAAATAAGAGAGGCACTTACACTGCGTTCATAGGCATGAACATGGCCGGCAAATACAACATCAACTTTGTTCTTTACAAACCATGGCTCAAACATCACCCTCATGGATTCACCTTCCATGTAGTGATAGTTGTAGCTGTTGTACCAGGGTGAATGCATTAGAACAATCAACCATGGTGTCTCACTTCTATTCACTTTGGGTAGTTCTGCTTCAAGCCACTGGTACTGAGGGGTGTACTTACCTTTTACAATGAAACAAGGAACATTAAGCACCAAAAATAATGTATTAGTAAAGGCAAAGACAAATAAATGCAAATCCAGAGTAATTGATCAGAATCTATCAAGTGTTCATCTCAAAGTGAATGCAGAAACTTGATTTCTAACGAAACATAAAATTGCATATGCTTTAAGTGGACAAACTTTTCTAAATAAAATGTTCACCATATAAAGATGAGCTCAACATTGTGTACAAAATGACAAACTAGAACAAGATATAGATGCCTGGAAATTGCAGTGGAGCTACAAGAGATCCACATAATGTAAAGCATCAAATGTTCATACCATATGCTGAATATGATGCCAATACAATTATGTAAGCTGATGCCCGCTTGATGGAGTACCAGAAAGGAGCTGTGCTGCCAGAAGATCTATAGGGAACATGATATCTGTGACTGAATGGCTTAAATGGTACAGTTTCACCCTGCGAAAATGTTAAACATGTTAATTCTTCCAAATTCTCTCAGAAAAAGAAAGAAGCTAGACTTTTCTGTATCTAATCAAACAAAAGTGGCTATAACAAACATGTAATCAGTTAATCATCAGTAATTCCTCAGCCATCTTATTTGCACTGTTTGATACACTACTAGCTTTGTAAACGATGAGGCCTTCAGAAAAATTCCTCAGCCATCTCAATTTGGAGCATTATATTGTCTCACTCTCTTTTTGTACTCGTTTCACTTACAACTATGACTGCAAGATATTTCCCCATGCATTGTCTTGTATCATCAATTTGTCCGGTCAGTATTCACTGGTCCAACTATGAACTGGTATCGGACAATATGATCTGGTATTGTCTGGTATTATTTAGTATTATTATTATTTGGATAGAACCAGATGATATGGATTGGTATACCACCAAGTATACTGATACCGTACCAATTTACTAAATTATTGAAACCTGCACCAGATTGATATTTAAATCCTTGCCTTCCATCTTCTAAACACATGATTATGAATTATGAACGTTAGAAGGCATGATGATGAATTCTGAACATTAGGAGACCTACATATGCGTGTAAGTGTCCTACTTACAATCTCCGGAGCAAAGTCAATCTCATGGTTTCCTGCAGTCCAAATCCAAGGTTGGTATGCGGTGCTTCTCTCAACAAACCTGCCCCATGTATCCCATCTGACATTGTCATGATTCGGATACGTATCAGCATAAGAAAGGTCGCCTACAAACAGCACTGTCTGTGCCTTTGGGTTGGATTCATAATGAGTTAGTGTAACATTTGAGTCATGAGACTGCCCAAGATCACCTGCACATCATGCAAACAGATCAAAGAAAACATGTTATAGTGGTAAAGAATTCTCATGGCAAAACAGGTATTAGTTTCTGAAAATCCTATCAGATATTATAGATTGAATTTACCAAAATATGAGACACAATGCAAAAAGAAGGATCAAAAGACCTACATTGTCTTAAAGTAAAAACTGCCCTTTTCTAGATATGAGAAGTTCACCGATTTTCTTTTTGGCGATACAGTAAATCAATCCACAAATAAATAATGATTAACACAATTCAAATAAAAAATGACTGATCCCTAGGATTTAAACCTGCACAAGTCACAAGTCATCAGAAATAAAAAAGGACTACTAGTACAAACAAATATACAAGGAAGACAAATGCATCCATAAGTATCAGCAGTGTCATATTCCAAAAACAGACTATAGCAATACAAA
Source organism: Musa acuminata AAA Group (assembly GCF_036884655.1). Classification (NCBI taxonomy): domain Eukaryota; kingdom Viridiplantae; phylum Streptophyta; class Magnoliopsida; order Zingiberales; family Musaceae; genus Musa; species Musa acuminata. Next base: position 1,314,815 of record NC_088344.1, read on the forward strand.
GGGTTGGAATCCGCGTATGAGACTTTCGTCAATGCAGGATCCAAGGCTAATGTAATAGAGATATTGTTTTCATGACTCAAACCCTGTTCCCAATGGTCATGCAGAATATGAAAATTGGAGGCTTGATGGTAAGAAGCATCAACAGATAGGGATTGCAGAAACATGATTTGAGTAGTCTAACATGAATCTGTATCTTAAAAGCATGTTTACCAATGAGGCCAAAAGTATAAGGAACATCTGGTCCAACTTCAGGTGGGGTAGTGAACCAGAACTTCCTAATCGTGTGCCGAATCCCAACAGCATAGTAGTATTTAGTGTCATGCTGCAAGAAAGCATGAGAGTCAAAGGTTGTGAAACAGGCAACTCTAAATCAGTCATGCATATGCAAAAGAAAAGAAGAGAAAAGAACAGTAGAATATATTGATCCGAATCACCTTCAAGTGCCTGAGAGTGCAGTGATGGATGTAACCTGAGGTGTAGTTGTAGAATTTGTATCGAGTGTATTTGCCTTCGGCATAGAAGTCAAGCTGATCCTTGTCAGTCCCATAAAGGACCTTACTGGAGCCAGGTTCATCCTCGGTCACCCATGAAATGATCATGGCAGACCCATCATGATTTCCTTGGGTGATATGTACCTTCAAGCGAAGGGAAGAACCAATTCAATCCAGAGTTCGAGTTCCAAAAATTACAACAAAAATGATCTTCTACAAAAGCAGTGTGCCCTTCAACTCAAATAGGATCATATGAGTTATACTTAGATTGCTGTCATTGGTAGGAAGATTAGTTATAGAAGAAAAGAGAATAAAGACCAGAAATGTAACACTAGTGAACAGAGCAAACTCTAACAATGGAGTACAGACTCACTATGAGTTGAATTTTGATTGCAGAACTCAGTGAGATGGAAAACAAGAAACAGGAATAAGAAAGAAAAAACAAGCGCACAAATCGACACAAGAAAAAGTTGGGTCTTTTGCAAGCAAAATCAGAACAGGACAGAAGAGAAGACAAGAAGAACACAGAAAAGGCCACAACTTAATAGCGGCACTGAGTTCGATCAAGCAACAAGAACAAGTATTGAAAGTAAGGCACAGAAGGTGAAGAGAAGTGGACGGAAACCACCTGTTGTGGAGCGTTGTAGCCCGGCGGCACGCTGAAAACGTCGCTGTCGATGGGCATGTCCACGCCCTTCTCCGCCTTCCTGACAAAAGAACTCGTGACTCCTCCATCGGTCCGCCCCACCAGTCCGGCTGAAACCACGGCGCAGAGAAGCCCGAGAAGAAGGCGAGATGGCCACCACCTCCCCATTCTCTATCTCTATCTATCTATCTGTCCATCGATCTATTCCGGGTCTTTAATAGGAGACAGAGGAAGCGAGAGAACAGGGGAATATGCCGAGGAGGTGCGGCGTTCGGCATTAAATACGACGTGAGAAAGCGTGTGAATTGGAAGAAGAAATCGAGGGGCGGATTGACGTTGGAAATCTGTCGGGATCGCGGGAAGAAGCGAGGAGGAAAAGGCCAAATTGCGCGCCATCATGATGACGTATCCCGACAAATACGTTGACTTTCAAGTCATCGCAGCGGTCAACCGTTCGATGCTGTCGTGTGAAGGAGGGTTCGAGTTTGTTGATTTACTTGTAATAAAACATAATAATAATAATAATAATAATAATAATAATAATAATAATAATAATAATAATAATAATAATAATAATAATAATAATAATAATAATAATAATAATAATAATAATAATAATAATAATAATAATAATAATAATAATAATAATAATAATAATAATAATAATAATAATAATAATAATAATAATAATAATAATAATAATAATAATAATAATAATAATAATAATAATAATAATAATAATAATAATAATAATAATAATAATAATAATAATAATAATAATAATAATAATAATAATAATAATAATAATAATAATAATAATAATAATAATAATAATAATAATAATAATAATAATAATAATAATAATAATAATAATAATAATAATAATAATAATAATAATAATAATAATAATAATAATAATAATAATAATAATAATAATAATAATAATAATAATAATAATAATAATAATAATAATAATAATAATAATAATAATAATAATAATAATAATAATAATAATAATAATAATAATAATAATAATAATAATAATAATAATAATAATAATAATAATAATAATAATAATAATAATAATAATAATAATAATAATAATAATAATAATAATAATAATAATAATAATAATAATAATAATAATAATAATAATAATAATAATAATAATAATAATAATAATAATAATAATAATAATAATAATAATAATAATAATAATAATAATAATAATAATAATAATAATAATAATAATAATAATAATAATAATAATAATAATAATAATAATAATAATAATAATAATAATAATAATAATAATAATAATAATAATAATAATAATAATAATAATAATAATAATAATAATAATAATAATAATAATAATAATAATAATAATAATAATAATAATAATAATAATAATAATAATAATAATAATAATAGATCAGTAAGGAACCTTTTATCGATTTGAATAAGAGAAAAGGAAGAATCTACACATACATATGATGGCAAAGAAGTTGTATGGTCAAACCAATTATTATAATCTGTCAAATAATGATTGGGAAGAAGCTTTTTATCCCACTTTGACCCATTGCTTGTGATTAAAAAATATTCACTCATTTCTTGTTAAATGAGTACAAAACAAGTGGTTATTAGCCAAATCATGTGACCCTTTTTTCCTTACTCTAATCCTACCAAAGAATATTAAACTTAATTGAATCAAATTACATGTAGGATTTGATTTTTAATATATACTAACTATAAAAGAACAAAAATAAGGATCATTTGGTGTCATTCTGGATGTTTGAACTGGATTTAATCCAGTTTTCATTCTCATTCTCATGATGAAGAGAAACTATGTTATCATTAAAAGGAACAAATCTTGTATGACACAAAAAACCCAGTCTTTTGTCTTCTTTCAACATAAAATACTGACTTGGATTAAACTTAAAGTCATGACTTCATCTTGTGAGGGATGTGACATCCATAATTGAACCTAAGAGAGACCACTACAATTGATATATTGGATTATCAATGATTGATAGTGTTGGTGAACCGTGGTTGAGGAGTCCGTATGGTTCGGTCCTATTCCGGATGCGCAAGATTTCCCACGTGGATACTTAGGCAGCGGAAGTCGTCGTCCAGTTGGGTCGAGCTCGAACCTTACTTTCAGAATGCAGAGGTTCCCCTTTGATTACTCGTCTCCTTTCTTATCGCCTAACTCCTGTAAACAGATCGAGGTCGGGAAGGAGATTTCCTGACTCAACCCCTCCAAAGATTTAGTTAGAACTGAGTGAAAACAAGGAAATCTACCCCAATGTTGGCTCGGCGATGGGTTTTTATACCACGCATGGGGAGCAATTGTACATGACACATTTATGGTCGTCGACCCATTAGGCAGCAAACTTACTTCTCATGCGGACATTGGGTGTCCTTCGTGCCACGACGTCGAACAACGATGTCGCACTCGATCAGCGCCGTCCCGATTCGATGGGGCGACATCGTACTCGGTCTGCTTTGTCTTGATCTTTGCGGGACAACATCGTACTCGGTCGATGCCATCCCGATCTTTGTGAGGTGGCCTCATACTCAAGACGACGTCGTACTCGGTCGATGTCGTCCCCCAATCTTCAGGGCAACGTCCTACTTGAGGGGCGTGGTGTCGATGTAGTCCGCCATGTTGATTTTGATACTCTTGGTTGACACTGATGTGACCGTGAGCCGTCCTTAGAGGACATATTACCAAATTGTACTCTATTAGATAGAGCAAAAGTGTTGGCCAGTGGCCAAATATTTTAAAGTGTTGCACATAAAACCAAGAACAAAGTGAAAATTTTGGATGATAATTTGAAAGAAGATCCATAATTGTCGCTATTTCACAAAAGAAATTTTAAATGAATCGAGATAGAAGAATTAGGAAATCGGACGATATCATATTGCAATAGCAGTATGTATGCACTTTGGTGTCTGTCTCCGGTCAATATTTGGCTGCATGAACAGATAATCACTGATAAATCCATCAACTGATGTGGGAAAAAAAATGGTTTGTGACAGCCGATTTATCCAAAAAGGAAGAAAGCTGAAACAGTTTGATAACATTTGTGTGAGCAAAATACATCATAACCAGATGAAAAGTCCAACTGTGGAAGGAGAAAAGGGTTCAAGACAAGTCAAAAGGGACCAAACAAGCACAAGACTTTTGCTAGCTTTTCTAAACAATCATTTTCTAAAAATTCCAAGCTTGATATTACTAAGGCAGTGATCCAAAGACCAACAACAGATCTCTTGTCATAGCTCAACATCTGTTCTATGTGTACACTGCTCTTCTAACAAAGACTTTTTCCCTCATCCTGCTACACCTTCATAACTCAGACAACAAATCTCTTGTCATATGCTTGAAGGGAAGCAGATTGAAAATTGATATGCAAAAGCTAAGCAGACAATGACATCTCACCATGTCTGTCAATGTAAATTGCCAACCAGAAGAACACAAGGAGGAGGAAAGGTCAAGTCAATAATGAGACAAAGATAAGAATGCAAAAGATTAGAGAAAAAACAGATTCAACAAATGATATAAGACGAGCAATGTTAATCCAAACTTTCAGATACTTGAGAACAGACTTCACATCTATTTCATTTTGCATCCAAATCCATCACAATATAAATTAAGAAACACTTCACATGTAAATATAAAATTATTCCTGTAAAATCACATTATAGGTATGAAATACATCAAAGAATTAATTATTCTTTTCATAGATCCCAAGTAATACACTGATAGATCACAGAAAACCCAACGGAAGATCTACTCTTTGCAAAGTTTCCTCAAACTAAATACTTTCTGAGCCAGTGTAGCATAAAACAAAAGAACCAAACTATAAGCAAGACTTAATACTGAAAAGACAGGCTAAATTAATGAAAATAATTTACAAATCTCAATTATTTAGACAAAATAAGAGAACAATGAGAAATAAAGAATCAGTGACATCCAAATCTAACCATAGTCCCACAATTTAACATCAAAACAAAAAAAATCAATATTCTAGTAACGATACAAACCCAAAGCGAAACGATTAGAGCTCGGATAAGTTAATATAGGACTATTGTGAGAAGTGCCATAGGATACCTCGTGGTGCGCCTTCAAGGGTAAATGATCTACGAATTCAGATTTGAGTTTTTGAATTTTTTCCAAAATAACATGTATGTCCCTCCAATATAATATTAATTTTTTGAGCAAATTCCCAAAAACAAATGCTCTTTTTAGGTTTTTTTTCCAAGAAAAAGCTTTATTTTCAGAAATTTTAACCAACATTCACTTTTTTTTAACCCTAATACCGGAATATGTTCTCCTCATTTTTTTTATATTTTTTATAGATTGATTCAATATTTTATATTATCTTATAATATTTTATACAAATATTTTATATAAATTTTATAAAATATTATACTTATAATATTTTTATACTGTGTTACAAATCTTAACTGCTCAATTTTTAATCCATCAAGTATAGCTGGGAAAATACACTAATAAAATTTTCTTTGATGTAAACTTAGTGGAAGATAATCCAAAACCACATCTCCTTTATAAATATCTCATTTTGATTTCATAAGTAACATATTCTTTAATCTCTCCATACAAAAGAATCATATAATCAACATACTACTGATTCTAAAATTTCAGTCCCATTTGATCAAAGAATATTACTTTTACAATTACTTTAGGCACTACCATATTAATGGACAATAGACTTAATGTCAAGATTATCAAAATGACATTTTTCACAATGCCGATACCGCACAACAAAATTTTAGCAACATGATTTCAATGACCCAACAAAATTCAATCAATCAGCAGATCTTACAAGAAAAAGGAATCTCCCCAAAAACACAACTTCATATATGAAGAAAACAAAGTATATAACTGATTATGTCTGTTCCACAAACTATTTCTAGGTTAGAAAAATATATCTTCCAGCTAATATTAACACCATCGAATTGGAAACAAAGAAAACCAAGCACATCATCTTTTAGTGTCAGGTCTGGAGGTTAGACTTTCTGGTGATATACCGTGCACTGCACATGCACATGCACCGATCTCTGTGGGTGCCGCTGTCTCCTATATCATCGATCATGGCATAAAATAATTTTATAAACTAAGCCGGAGAATTCCATCAAATTTAACATTGAAACAACACCTCTCTACATTCTTCACAATGTAGTCTTAAGCTTGTCTTTCGATCTCTGTAAGCTGCACATCAGTTTGCATACCCTCTTTGGCACTGTGCAGCATAGCCACAAGAAACTTCAGTTTGAATCTCTAACATTTATAAGAACAAAGTAGCATAACAATAATTAGCACTCACATTTGAGAAGTTGCAACTGCCTCATGATTATTTGGTGCATGTTCAATAGATTTGTTATCACTTCCCAGTTCTGAGACAATGACTTCACCCTGTAGGAAAAGGTGAGAGAGACAAAATCTCATAAAGAGTGTAAAACCACGAAGCTAACCAATTCGTGGTTCTTAGAAGAAACACATACATGATCACTTGAATTAGCAAGGCTAGGGGCCACAGATTTGGCCTTAAATGGGCTTCTTAAAGTTCCCTGCATGAAACAAAACCACGGATTCAAGACATGAAACATATTCAAATGGCAGTTGTGGCAGCCACTCTAGACAACCATTTGAGCTATGAATATTGGCGATATTAGAAAGTAAAGGAAATAGAATCTTGTTTTTCACATAAAAGAATAACAGAAGCTCCAATGTTCTTCAGATATAAAGTAACTGTGGCGCGTCCTTAATATTGCAGCGTTTATCTTACTCTCCCCAAACCCCATATAAGCAAGAGCCTCATCGATGACATTTCAATGGTGGAAGCACCAGTACAACAACAACAGAACTGTAAGTCCTAACTATTTGGAGTCGACTATATAGAAGCACCGGTCATCATTTAAAAACAATAATGACAAATATCACTGATTATGCAAATATGGAACTTCTACAATGAAGAACTTACATTATAACGAAAGATTCAAGTGAAAATATCTACCATAATGAACCTAAGGGGTTTCAGCCAGCAAGGTGGTTAGGCCCACGGACTATCGTACCACCAGAGATGGTACAAATGAGCGATACATAGCGGTCCGGGGGTGGAACAGTATGTGAACCGCTCCCGTTTCGGGTGGTTCGATCCAAATCATATATAAAAGTATATAAACCCTAAAATAACTACAACAGTGTGATGCCGGCCCCAATTAGGGCTCGCGACCAATTTTCCCCATTTCTCATTGTCGCCGCTATCGTTGGATGTCGCCCACATATTCATTGTCGTTTATCTCTCTGGTACACGTCCTCCTCTTCTTCTCGTCCACCACTGCTCTGTCCTCTTCTTCCTCCTCCGCTGTTTCTCCTTCTTCTTTTTTCCTCCTATTCTTGTGATGCCTCCTCTTCTTTCTTCCTCCTCTTGTTCCTCCACCACCTCTTCCTTTTCTTCCTCTGTGAAACATCAGTATTGACCGGTATATACTACTCTTACCTAATCCTCGAAACGGGTCCCGATACCTGAAATGGCGATCCTTGGTTAGCCCTATCGAAATTCTCATTGTACCCATGCTAGAAATTCAGAGCCAATCAGCTTCGGCCAAGACTCACTAGACCTATGATTGGTATGAGCCAGACCAAAGCCAAAGCATGGATCAGTCCTCATAGAACATGACAGAGTCAATGTTGAAAACTTAAGTTTCAACTGCACAGCCAAAAATGATTCCTTTAGGATGGTTGATACAAAAATCAGGGTAAAATTTTGAAAAGAAAAGGCGTTTGACTAGATCAGGCAAAATTCTAGTTTCACAGCCAACCTTGGTCCAAAAGCATTCCAAATTTGGCTTATGCTAGTTTGCATCGCTCACCTTGACCACTATTCCATGTCCACAATAAGTTATCTTTGAAATGCATGCTCCTTCAGAACAGAGATTGATAAGTGGGAGAAACAGACTCATGCACTGCTCAAACCAATCGAGATCCTGATTAGACCAAAAGGTGCTGGCAGCATACTGTACTAGTGTTTTTGGGTAAGAACCAACATGTGATATTCATAAACTTTCTCTAGCAAATCACATAAAGTTTTTGATAACTATTAACCAAAAACAATTTAATAGGACTAACAAAATTGCATACAATTAACATGTTGGATACCATATTCATCCTGTCTTAAAGGTTTTAGTCAGTCAAACTTTATTTTCAACATCCTGTACTGATAGTCATACCAAATTCTTGTCAGATATGTATGTACAAACTGGTTTCACATGCTTAAGTACACTAATAAAAGAATACTATAAATATTTAATAAATAGATACCAGCAAGCCATCAGTGTGGTTGGAGCACTGATATATTGGTACGGTATGGTCAGTATACCATAATATCACAATATTTGAAACCATGCTCTCAATCGCACAAATCGTCTAAAACAAGGGCTCCGTTTACTTGATGAAGACAACTGTGGAATGGCAAGAGCCAAAGACTATGACAAGAATGTAGCATCAAATTGCATTCTTTTCTCGATCCTCTCCCTCTCTTCTTTTTTTCCTTTTTTCCTTCACTTGTTGAAGAGCCTAAGTTGGACAATAGCTTCCTGGAATGTGTTGACAGCACATATTAGCCCAACAACCAAGTGATTCATTATATGCGGCATGAACTCCTAGGTTTCTCATTCCCTCCAGTAATGCGGGTGCCAATAGGACTTTCAGCATTTTAATTCACTCTTAAAACTTAATAGTAGCAGTAACAAAGATGGAAGTTTCACAAAATATTGAAAAAAAACATCAGAAGCAAAAATTATCAGAGCTCTTCACAAAATCTTCTCCTTTTCCACTTCTACTATATCATAAATTTGTTTGAAGTCATAAAAGGTTCTTGCACACATCTGATCAAGGAACTCAGTTATCTAAACACACTGCATGCTGATCCCATGTGATTGTGTGAGAATGGTACTTGCAACCTAAGAAGCATAGACACGGACACGGGACATGGACAAGACATGGACATGGCGACACATAATATTTAAAAAAAATTAGGACACAGAAACAGCGATGACACGTGTATTTTTTAATATATAAAAATTATAATTCATATAATTATATTAATTATTTAATTATAATTATATATTAAGTACAATTATATTTCTGCAGTATATAAAATTCATACAAGTCTTTGCATAAAATTATTTTGGTAATAATATATATTAAATACAATTCATACATCCAAGTATATTAATTATATAATAAATATAATTATATTTCTACAGTATATAAAATTATAATTCATATAAGTAATAAAATTTTCCATCAATATAATTATCACATATCAAAATACAAATATAAAATGTGATCAATTACTTAAAAATAAAAAGAAATAGAAGGAAGGCTTATGGCTTCTTTCTACACACGAGCGATGGGTCATCTCTTCCGTGCACGAGAGGCGGGTCGACGAGAGGGACGTCGAGGGAAACCGACAAGCTTGCCCATGATAAGCGACAAATCAATGAGAGGGACACCGAAGGAAACCCACATGCAAGGTCGCCAGTGAGAGGCGACGAGTTCTTGAGGGTGAGAGGGACACCAAGGGCGTGTGATGATAGGCGTGGGTCGTCAAGGGCGTAAGTCATGCAATGGGGGTGAAGTCACAAGTTACTGAACGCTGGTGTCTCCCAATGGGTCGTGGTGCCCATGACGATGGACAATGACGCAGGAGGGCTCCAAGTGCTAAGGCAGAGTCATAGCGACAACGTCAGTGCAGCTGCAATATGGATTCTGACGTTTTGATGTTGTCGTTAGCATTCCTTGTTGCCGTTCTACGGAATCTACTTCCACTTCATTGGCGTTTACACACCTCGCCTTCTATAAGAACCCCTTGATTTCATGCCTCCCCAAACTCCCGAGGGCTGTGATTCCCTCTATTTCACACTTCCCCACCCTCACATAAAGGCCTCGTGACGCAAGGAAGGGCGTTGGAGCAACAAAGAGGGGCGTTGAAGATGTCCAACATGGATACGTTGTGTCCCAAAAAAAAAATATTTAAAAATAAAAAAGATATGTGTCCAGGCATGTCGGTGATGTATTTGTGTCCAACATGTGTTCAACATGGATACACCAACTAAAATGACGTGTCCATGCTTCCCAGCTTGCCACTTAGCATGGTCGAGCATAAATTCCTTACAATCAATACGAGCCACACCAGGTGAAGGAAGAGTTAACACTTCTAGGCCTATAATGTGCAAGTAAGCAAACCAACGGATTTTCCTAATGAATAACATATGCTAATATAATCTGTGAATTACCTCCCAAGTTACAGTAATTGGGTGATCATGGGTTCAAGTTAAATGAGATGCATAATATAATACTCATGGAGATGGTCAAAGTCAAAGAAAAGGTGAATATATATATATATGTGTGTGTGTGTGTGTGTGTGTGTGTGTGTGTATACATATATATATATATATATATATACATATATATATATCATAATATGTGATATGCCGTGAAGTTACTTTAAATCAACTTATGCCACATCAAGCAAGTAAGCTACAATTATATGATAATGACATTAAATGCTTCAACAATTTTACATGTCTGACTGAAACAAGCAGCATCTTGAAAGCAAAGTCCTTTTAGTGACACTGAAAATCCATTCATATGGAGATTCCAAACAGGGTCTTAAGTTCTAGATATATGAATTTATCAATCAAGAAGAGAACATATAGAGCCTATCTATTTAGATATTAATCCATTATCTATAAGAATTTCTAGAAGTGAAAAATGCAGGTTCACTATAAAACTTTATGGTGAAATGTGATTGTTGGGGGGGGGGGGTGTGCCTCATTAGTTTGAGGCTTCATATAAGAATTACATCCATGAGTTTACACCACCAACCTGGTCATGACAAAACAAAATGCAATAGAATGATTACAGAGGAGCCAACTACGGATATGTTTCCTTGACATTTTACCTGTAAGTTGCTTTTGTTAGGCATTTGTGCAGCATGTCCATGCTATTAACATTTTAAATTAAACATATTGGCATTACATGTTTCATAAACGAGCACAAACGATAGTACATGAACCAACTAACTAAAATAGCAAATTTTGGTAAGTTCAAATGAAATATCAAATGAACTTACCAGTAACCACAGAGAGAAAGTATAAGTAAGCAAATAAGAACTGCAACAGAAAATTATATAAGCAAAAGCAATTTGTATAGACCTTGTTTGCCCACATGAGTCCACAGGCATTGCAAAGTGACCTTGGTCCAGCCGGTCCACGGCGCATTGCTGGTGTCATCTTTTCACTAATGCCGCAGTTTTGACATCTAGAAAAATGACATAAAGAAGCATAGTGTCTGGAGTCACACATTGGGTTACTTCAGTTTGGAATGCTTGATGTCAGGCACCAAAATAATTAAATAAACACAAGAATTTCACAAAAATTACTTGGACTCCCTAGGAGGATCTTCTAGAGTTGCATCCTGAACAGGATCACAGCTTGAGGAGGCTGTTGCTCCTTCCTGGAGACTAGCCTTTCCAGCAAACTGTCCTTTCCGACGCTGCATCCTGGTAATTCATTTCCAAAGCATGTACTTGAGGCAGTCTTGATTAAAATGATTATAAAACTACAGAAAAGTAAGGGGAAAAATAACCAAGATATAACTGAACAAAGATCTATCTTTATTAAAGATAGGAAAATATACACTAGATAACTTTGGGAAATAGTTCTCATTGTACAATATCTTCTTTTCACATATTAATTCCTAAAAAGATACATTTTTCGTATCAATTTGATTCAGGAGGGTTTGTTCATCATATATCAACGGCTATTACTATTTACACTTTGTCTAGATTTTAATAGTCTCAAGTACGAACTAACATATACAATTATATTACAGTTAAGTTTCTCTGTATGCATAAAAAACTCATTAATCAACTTCATTCGTACTAATACTATTTGAACCATTTGTTCTTTAATTTGAAAGCAAAAATATCGGCTAAAGTTAGAGCATCGGCAATCAGAATTAGATTCCAATCTACAATTAACATATCAGTCTCAACTCTTGCAAATTCTGTTTTCTCCCCAGGATTTCAATGAATACAAAACCTACGTAGCATCCACAAATTGCTAATGACCAGGCTCTGACTTTGTTTATAAAGTATCAATACCAAAGATTATAACAAAATCAGCTTCATTTAATGAAACCTTCAGGAGAAGTCAGAGTTCTGATAGGTGACCACAGGTCTTTCCACTCATACACTATTACAGGGAGAGAAAAAAATCTGTCCAGACCACCATCAAAGACTATGTTGAGGTCATGCCAATTATTGAGCCAGATTATGAATCACAATCGAGTTGAAAAAACATAAAAGATTCTATCATCTATATCAACAAACACTGACTATGATGGCAAATAAATGCTAATGAAAAGTATAGTAACATGATGTTCAGTGTTCTAAATCTATAGATCTATGAACTAATGAGCAAACATTTAGGAAGGAGAGGACTAACACTTGAAATACTTCAAAACACAGAAAAAGGAATTGTGTTAGCTCCAACAAGAATAGTTCAATCTTATATAGGCCAGACTGGCCAGTCACCAGCAAAGGCCAAAGGATCTTCCACTGCACATCTTCCCTTTCCTAACAAGTTCTCAACTGCTTGTGACCAAAGGATCTCTCCCTTCATACATCAGTGCTCTAGCCACAAAATATACATTTGTCAACTTCTACTATAGACGTTCAATAAACTAGCTTCCACATTGACATAATCAACATGTAATGCTGGTCAGTTAAGAGTACAGCATATGCCTTATTAGTACAGTTGCTTTCTTTTGGTGAAAACAAAAGTATACTTTTGACAAGAATATGCAATATTTTGGGGGAAAAAAAAGAACTATTGAGTAAACAAGAGGAAGCCACACTGAGGAGGTAGTATTATAAATTAGAATAATTGTTTTTCCAGTTCAGGGTAATACAAAAAATTTGACTTTAATTAACATGTGTTGATCTTTTTATTTTGGTTGTACAATGTACAAGGTCTGTCATTAAAATTGTTGATTATACAGAAAAAAAAATCATTGATTATACAATAGGTAGATCCCCTGCATACCTGAGAGCAACCTCTTTGCGGACATTATATCGGATTTTTTTATCAAAATTTCTTTCTTTACGCTTTTCACGGAACCTTATCAGTGAAGCAATCCTTTTTGCAGGAATGTTTGCACGTCGTAGTATATCATCATAACCCTGTAGGAAATGCAAGTTAAAGTCAATGCACAAAAAATAGATAATACTTTAAGCTAATTTGGTGGTATCATGTGGAGTACCTTTTCATCTTGGGCATCAGGTAATGTTGTGCTGGATATACTGGAAGGTACCTCACACCCTCCTAATAATAGCAATACAGCTTGTACCTGCATCACAATTACTTGGTGACAATGCATATACCACCATTCATACAAGCATTCTGATTTATTTTTGATTGTCCATATTCGGCAATTCATCTGAGAATTTGCTTTTTAGCATAGGCTAAACAATCAAATAATTTTTTTTAAGTAATTCATTATAAACATAACATATAAATTGCAAACACTTGTAGTGTGATAGGTAGTCCACCAGTTGCAAACTGTTTGGAATTAAGTCAGACTTATCTCATTCCTTGCAGAATCTTCATGTAAATAAAAGGTTTATTAACAAATCCACAGTATTCTCCAACCTAAATTACTATCTTAAAACCTAAATATTTCCAAATTTAAGCACTTTTTTCCAATGAAGAGTTATAGAGAAAAATGAGTTCTGAAATAAGATCATAAGTAAAATCACCATATGAAATTTCAATTCTAGTTGATTAATCTGTAGAGATTAACTATCTTGACAACAATTAATACTTCCAAAATAATGCTAGATTGGCTAAAACTCCTCAACTTAGAATGTGATACCAATGATTACACTAACTGATTACTTGTTGTCTATAATTGACTAATCACAAAAGTAAAATATTTTAAAAAGGAGCCCTTTTCAATATTTACTTCAAACTCTGTTGTTTGTACTATTAAAGTAGGTAAGAAGATTCCACATAGGCGATTGATCAATTCGGAATCTTTAGGGTCAAAATTTAATCAAGTGAAAAATTTGTCACATAGGTCTCTTGGATTACTTCAGGCATAAGTTTCAGATGACATTTCTTCCCCAGTTCTGAACACGTTGCGAACATTTCATGTAGCCACAAAGAAATACAAGATTAGGCTCATTCTTCTAAATGATTGGATCAATCACCTCTACATCTTCAAGTATACAACAATCAGCATGACGATCATCATCGAACGGTCCAGATTAACATATCAACACATTTATCAATGTAGAAAGAAACAGTAATGCAAATTATGGTACAACTTTCTTACCGTTCAAGGATAATAAATCGATATAACAGCGTCGAAGTTTGCTGCGCCATATAAAAAAGTTTACCCACCTTTTCGGGCGTGACCGAGTCGAAGACGTAGACCTCTCCCTGATACAGAAGCGTAAGCTGGTTCGATGTCATGTTCATGAGAGGCGCCGCCGCATCTACAGCTTCCGCGACGTGGCCGTCTTGGTCCGGCGGCGGAGGCTCGCTTGTCACGTCGATCGTCTCCGCGTCGTGGCCGCCTCCGCCGTCGGCGGTGGCTGGGCCATCGACGCGATACATCTGGTGATCCTGCAGAGAGTTCGCGTCCGACGACATCCTCGCGGACGGAGTCGATGGCCGGCGTTTGGCGGGGGGAGACGCTGGCCCAAACCCTAGAGGATGGCCGGGCGTGGCGCGGCGAGGAGGGATTCGTTGTGATGTCGAGATCACAGCCGCTGATTTGGGGCACGATAGGGAGACGGGTGAGGTCACTCGATGGAGCGACGTTGATGGCACGAGGACCGTCAGATTCGAAGGGGAGAGTGGGCATGCGGAAAATGAGGGCGATCATGAAGTGCCACGCGTCATGGAGAGCTGAGCCTCACGATGGACCCGTAAACCGTTGAAGCACGATGTGTAAAGCTGTGCCCGCAGGCCCAAGCTAACCTTTTTAATTCCTATTTATTTTTTAGGATTTCCTACGTGTTTTTATGTTTATCTTGGAATTGAAACTCCAATTGGGTTAGCATTGACCGGTTACAATTTTCGGTACATCTTGACCGAACCAAACCCGATCTGATTTGAATCGATTCGGTTCGAGCCGGTCTCTGGGAAGCGGCAGAATTCGAGCCAGCGTGTTGCCAGAATCATTTATTTCTCGGCCAATTCCAATTGGGCCAAGTTGCAGCTTCTACCGCCAATTAAGTCCCAAATAACTGGATAGGGTTACGGTTCGGCTCCAATTTCACGTGTAATCGTAATCCTCCAACTCCCTTACGAACGCCGTCGAGGGGAGCGGACCCCATCGAGACCACTGCTGGCCCCACTCACAACGCTCTCGAATCTGGAGGGTGAATTAATAATTTGATGCACGTAAAATATGAGCAATACACATCTGTGCGCGTACGTCCCTACACCCGCCACCCAACTCACCGGTGATTTAGATATCATAAAAGCACCCAATTCATGTAGAGCCCACAGACCTCTGTCTCACGGAGATGCGGGTGGGTACGAGTCCATGGTAACTTTAGGATTTTTTCTCTCGATTCTCGTCCACCATAACAAAGCGAAAAAGAGCGAATTAGCATTTTTCTGCAAAATTACTTTCCTACGTGCTCGATTTCACTAAACGAGCTACCCGTTATTTAGTTGGATGAGTGGGTCCCACGTTTCGGTCATCTTCAACCTCTGCCGTAGCTTCCATTCGGTAGGTAGGCTGTCGGGTAGTCGACGATCGTGTAGGAAAACGTCTGCGCGTAGATGACTAGAGTAGTGATGAACTTGTTTCGTGGGACGATGCCCGTTATCACAGCAGTTTGTTGAAGCCGATCCTGATGACTTCTCACTCTTCTTCTATTCTCGTCTTCCTCGACCTGCCCCAATTCCTCCACCAATCCCACCCCGCCGCTTTCCTTCGCTTTCCCGCCCTCTCCCCCCTCGCTTCTTCCAAGAGTTTGAGGCGCGCGGCGGGAAAGCTCCTCTCGATCGACCCCGTGCTCTCTATCTCCAGAGCCGCTGCGAGGTCGTCGCCAGCGGAGGGAGGAGCTGATGGAGGTGCTCTCGTCGACGAGGGGAAAAAGGAAGAGGAGTTAATCGGGGCGGACAAGTCGGCGTTTCCGCCAGACGGCGCCGGCAATGGCGGATCGTTGCTGCGACGGCAGAAGCAGCAGAGGAACGCGGCCTCTGGGGATTCGGTGTCGCTCGGAATCAGGGAACCAGTGTATGAGGTAATCTATTTGATATGTTTGATATGTTTGAATAGGCCTGCGAGTTCTTGATCTTGTTCCTTTTTTTTTCTTTTCTGTTTTCTTGATTTCTTTGGATAATTCAATCCCATTTACATTTTCAATTTATGCATGATTAGGTTATCAATTAGTATGGCAATGGACATCTTAATTCTGCAGCTAACTGCGAGATGCGATTCTATTAGATAGATGTTATTACATATTACCAGCACATATTTTTACATGGGACCAAGCATCCATAATAGCTAATTACATATTACTCTGTAGTTAGCTACCTTTAGTATCCTGATCCCTATACTTTAAAAAGTTATATAGGCATCTCTATAATTACGAAAGTGAAACTTCTAGGTCCATTTATCTTAACATCATCGATTTTACCAACGGAAACATAAAAATAAAGGACAAAAAGATAATTTTAACATTCCAGTTTATGGTGACGGACGGTGTCAGTGGTCGCGGATGTAGAGTAGTGACAGAGCGCTCTATGGCTCCATCACGAAGCGGCATTTGTGACACAGAGTCATTAGTGCCGATCTCGGAATCATCAAGACCCTGTAGCTGGCTCCCCTACTCGCTCTCCAAAACCCTCAACAACACCTCCGCTTTGCTCTTTCCCCTCGTGCTCACCTCGTAGTCGTCGTCGGCCAGAGCCCTTACGATCGCCTCCGCCCCATCCACCTCCCTAACATCCCCTATCACCTTGTCTCCACTACTATTTACCAGGTTTAGCAGCGCAACCGTAATGTTTTCCCTTGCCCTCCCACTTCCCCAACTACTAAATCCACCAGGACGCTGACGCCATCCACCCTCCAGAACGTCTCCATTCTCTCGTCGCATCCTGCCACTTCGGCGATCACCACCATCACGTCCTCCACCACCCCCCTTCGTCTGTCCTTCACCACTAGTGCGAGGAGGGGCGATACGACGCCTAGCTCAACGAGGGCAGTGTGGTTGAGCTGGTAGATGTCCAAGCCCAAGAGGACCTTGAGCGCATCCTTGATGGACCTAGGCGGTGCGTCGAGGGTGCCGAGGAGGTCCACGAGGGCAGCAATAATGGGCTTCTTGACTCGATGATAGAGCGGTATGCCTCAACAGAGAGGAGGCTATAAAGGGTTATAGCGGCGTGTTGGGTGGCGACGGGGGAGAGGAGGTAGAGGGCAGCAGCAAGAACGTCGAGGATGCCCGGGGTGCACATCAGCGCCTCGCGGGTGGAGATGGAGAGGTTGAGGAGGGCAGTTACGACATTCTCCTGGGCCTCGACCGCAGACGAGTGGTGGTGGTTGAGGAGGCGAGCAGCAAGGAGGGGCACGACGCCGGCGTCGACGAGGGGGGTGCGCATCTCCGAGTCCTGCTTTGATAGGTGACATATCTCCACAATGGCTTCGATAGCGGACTTTGATTCTGTAGCGACAGAGCACCAACGTAGATGTAGAGTGGCGAAAGGATCGCTCGGCAACTGCATTGGCATTGACGCCAGTGGTGTCGTCGTCCGCCACCACTAGCTGGAATGTTAAAATTATCTTTTTGCCTTTTGTTTTCATGTTTTCGTTAGTAAAATTGGCATCGTTAGAATAAATGAACATAGATATTTCACTTTCGTAACTATAGGGATGTTAATATAACTTTTTTAAATTAGGGATCGGTATGCTAAAAGTAGCTAACTACATGGGATAATCTATAATTAACCCTCACCATAAGGTTTATAAACACTCAAAACTCCTGACGTTTGCACCTTAACTACTTGGATGTCTCCTCGGGGATCATACATGCAGCCTGACCCTGGTTCCGAAAATGGCAATTCTGGTTTCCCAAAACCAAGAACCATAACCGAAGCAAATTGGCCGAGTTCTGGAACCGGAACAGATAGTTCCGATTTCGGTTCAAACCATCAATTTTTCATTTTTTATTTTTATATTACTTAATTATGAAATGATCAATATACTCTTGAAAATAGCATTATATGACTATTGAGAGGGGCAAACTGATTGTTTGCCCCTCCAACCAGGCGCTAGACGATTGGGCCAACACTCACTCAAGCTTGACATTTATTGAGTTTATTTTATTTTATTTTTTAAACCACAAAACTGAACTGTTCGGGTTTTCCAAACCCAGGAAACGGAACCGAATCGCGCGGGGCCAATTACAGTTCGGTTTGGAATTAGCGAACCGCTGGGCTGGTTTAATTCTGATTCTAGTCCGGTTTGGTTCTGGATTGAACTGAACCACGGTCAAGGCTACATACATTTTCCTTGTTACTCGTTATCTGATAATATAAGAAAGACAGGTAATTAAACTTTCAAGTGTGAGACTGGAATAGCATTTCAGTGAGCACCCTTGGACGGTGCTAGGTTGAGGGCAAGTTTATGCATTTACAACATGTTCTGCACTTGATCAAATACACATCAGAATATGTGAAACCTATCAAGTTGCTGATGGAAGCTGTTTGATCGAATACGTTCAGGGAGTTTAACTGCTGTTGCAACTAAGGGACTACTTTCTTGATCTTGTTAGATGATTCAATTGTAATATCTTATGACCAAGTCTCAGATAGTTGATGCACTTGTACATGAATGTTGAATCAAGAGACTGTTGCTGTTGGATGCTTCACTGAAGCATCCCCAAATAATGGGGATCTGATGTGATGTCTAAAGGGTCATATTACTATAAAAATTCTAGTTTCAGTTGAGAACTGCTCATATCAACTAGCTTTCCTGGTTCATTAATTTTTAGCAGACCTGTAACCTAATTGATCTGAATGGCGTAGCTTTTAGAGACATAATGGCTACACTAACGCCCTAAAGAATGTGTCAAAGAAACTTATTTCCTATCATAATAATACTTTGCTCTCATAATTCATCTGTTAGGGTCTTTCAAGGTTTTATTCATGTCAAGGACCAAAATTTTTACTCTCAGAGAATCAAAGCTGGTGGATGTGTGTTCTTATGGAGGAATTATGGTAACTCAAATTGATGATTGTCTCCAGCAGTAATCTTATTGAGCTAAGCATACCATTCTCTGATTGGTGGGACACTTTGTTTTTTTATTTTTCTTTGTATAATCAACCAAAGGTTTCATCACATTTCAGCTTATTCCAGTCATATTATTCAGATTTGGCAACTACGTAACTAGCCTGATTAAATTCAGAACAATATAACCCACCTTGTGTTATTGATGACAATCTATGATGTGCCTCAAAAAAATTACATGTTTCTCTATATGTGTATAGTCAACTTACATTTAGGTTTATAGTTCTATTTGTAGACATCTTTGTACCATGTCCAATTGGTTTTTTAGTCAAGTGAAGGATCACCATCATATTAATTTTGATTTTAATTTGACAATGAAATGATTTAAACAACAGATTTTTTGAGATAGTTGGACTATTACCATACTTTAAACATTTTTTCTTCCTTCTTTTTTTGCTCTCTTCCGTTTTTAAGCATATGTCATTAAATAGTCACTGTTTCCTGTTGGATGGAGTTATTTGTTCACCACTTTCCTTATATAACAAGGAATTCTTAAAAGAGCATGAAACTTCGGAGAAAAAGAGGGTTGCTTTGGTAGTTTGGTGCTTGGGATGAAGATAATATGAAGGCAACTGGATAATAATGATTTGGTAGAAGAATAATTTAAATAATAAAAAGGCATATATAGAAGTAAAAAAAGAAAGTCACTATTATTGCACTGAAGATGCTATAAAATTATCAAGATCTTAGGAAATATGTGGTGCATGATTCATCCAAAAGATTTTGATAGCATAATTATTAAATGTTTATGATGACAATTGACCAAGAGTGGATGATTACCGCTCTGATGCTATGTTTATGCATTTGCATGAATCAGTTGATGGCAATCAAAGTAAAATATTTTCTGAGTTTTCCAAATTTTAATGGCAAAGGATAAACCTATGTAAAACAAAATTAGTAGTTAACCTAAGATTTGCACTAATATGAGTAATGTAAACAAATTATGAAGTCTTAAAAGAAGTTGGAAGGTTTCGACATTTTGTAATGTAAAATTTAAACAATTAAAAGAGCACAGATATGAAAAGTATAAAAGAAGGAAGGAGGGTTCTCTTTTTTCCTTTAACCAAAGAAGAATCCAAACCAGATTGTCATTCTCTTTTTTTCTTTAACCAAACAAAGATTCTGAACCAGATTGGTGCGGCCTAAGATGGATGGCTGTGGTGGAGTATAGCAGTCACAGCATGTGTGACTGATGAGCTCCAATAAGGCAATCTATGGTTGAATTTTACTCTACCTTTGTACCACAGGAGATTTGGAGAGAGAGAGAGATCAAGGTAAGAAAAAGAAATTTTGGTCACAACCAAAAGCTGAAGATCAATAGTAATTTATTGATTCATATATGCTAGATGATCTTTGCTAGTTCCCTCTCCTTTCCTTTTATATTTTTCTAGTATATAAAAGACCTCAACTATCAACAATAAAATTAATTGACTCAAGTTACTAAGCCATAAAGTACAAAGGAACAAGTCACAAAAACATAATAAAAGTGGCTTAGAGTTTCTGTCTTTTCTTTTTAATACCACCATTTATCTTCTAATGTATTTCTGGCAAATTATCTTCCTTTGAAAGCCTCAGAAACTTGTTTTCCAAGCAACAAAAATTGTGCAATTTGGAACTTTTACAGATAAAAGTCATAAGCAAGTCTAACCTTGCACTGCATTAGAAACCAATCACATAACATTATTAAGTATTGCCATTGTGTGATCCATCAGTGCCTGACATCCGGAAATTGCAGAAATCACCTGAGCATTTACATTTCCAATTGTGTTATCCATGATTTCACATAACAAGTACAAGAATAAAACCTGTTGCATAATTGTTTGCTTGACTTGATTGTTATATTTTTCAGCTCACTGGTGTCTCTCACTACCTCTCTGAGCATGTGTCTGCACACCTGAATGTTCCAGGATGGCAGGACCTATATATATGCTTGTCATCTTATAGTAATTCTGATTTTTTGCGTAACAGAATATGTTTGTATTTGCTCCTGTATGCTTCATGAATGACTGAGATAACCTGATCATTGGTTATTTACTGTTGAACTTTACAGTTTATGGATCATATTTTTAAACAAGAGAGTTGGTCTGATGTTTACCAATTTAAATTGACTTTACCCTATTATTGCCTTTTGATCTGATTGCTTCTGTAGACTAACTTAGAAGAACATGCATGAAACTATAAACTATCTTTTGATAGAGCTTTCATGTTCAGGTGATCGAAGTTAAATCAGATGGTACAATGTCTACAAGAAAGATTAACAGACGACAATTGTTGAAATCAAGTGGTAGGTACTAAGAAACTCTGAAGTTCTGGAAATTTTCAAACTAGTATGTTTTGACTCATTTTACTTCTCCAAATAAGCAGCTAGTGCAGATGGTTCTGCCAATGGGTTTGGAGGGTCATTGTAGAGGTTATTTTCATGACTTGAACTATGCAACCTAGGTCATAAAAGTAGCAAACTTACTGTGGCATCAAGGCTGGTAGAAATTAATATAGCAAAGCTATGGTTGCTTTACCACTTGGCAGTACTTCTAAGAATATTAAACTTCCAGATTTAGTTATGGATTCACAACATTTTTCTACTAATTTACTTGTATTCTTTAGCTCTGTTGGTAAGAAGTAAGAACAAAAATCATTTTATTCCTTTTACTATATTGGACATTTAATGGAGAGCTACTCTACCTTCTAAAGTAGCAACCAGTTTCTCCAAAAGACAACCCACTGTGACATGTGGGTTTTTCCTTGTTTGCAGGACTAGACACTCTGCTGTAATTTGTAAGTTGTTGTGCCTAGATTGTTTGCAAGTTATGTATCACATGAAATCTTCTCTAACCTGTTACCATACTTTGTGAAAACCGTTATGTAATTGTACCAGCTTGTGAAGTAGCTTGTGACAACACTTGTGTTATTTCATTAATATATATCTTTTTTTCTCATGTAGTCATATTTACCTTGTTGAAATATTTCATTCTTAGGTCTTCGTCCCCGAGATATCAGGAGTGTCGACCCATCACTGTGGTTGATGAATTCAATGCCATCTTTGCTGGTAAATGAAGCAAATTGTGGTCCTCTTAATTGATTTAAATTATAGATTTTAGTTTCTTATTTAAAGATATTGTGACTTTGTTGTTCAGTTTTCCTTCCTCCTTAGATCGCCCCATCTTTCTCCCTCTTTTTCTCTTTGTTCCTTCTCTCCATCTTTCTTCTTTATTTTGTTGGACCATCGGATAAGAAGATTCCATGACAGAATCCAACATAATCATTCAGCTGATTTTGGTCTATTTTCAACCAATCCGATTGATCTTTCATTGGTTTTGAATGATAATTGAGAAACTGAGATTTCTCAGCTTAGGGTGGGCTGATACTGATCTTGTCCAGGTTGGTCAATCTAGATCAGGATCAGCCAATTTTAATAATTCCTTTGTGACTGTTAAATTAGCTAGAATTTTGATCAACATTTATTTAGTTCAATTGATTTAAACCAATTCCTAAAATCTCTAATTATAAGGTTGAGAGATCAGCCAAAATTTGTCCACTTTGGATGATACTGATACATACTGGGTGTCTCAAGTCAGATGATACTAGAAACTATGAGAAAATGGAAGAAAGAGGCAGAGATGGAAAGAAATGAAGAAGTTACCAAAAGGGGTCACATAAGAATCAGCGGTTTCACATGAATATAGAATTCAACATAATCCTCTAAGTCCTATGAAATGTTGACTTCATTCCAAGAAACCTCTAATTCAGTTCTCAAAAGATCATGTAAGAAGCAAAGATTTCACATGAAAACATAATTCATAATTATTTTAAAATTCCCTATAGGTAATATTGACTTTCCAATCTAGTAAAATCCTATTTTAATTGCTAAGGATAGTGTCTCCATCCAAGTTAATTCCTTGGAAGATACGCCTAACTTGTGTCCTCCAAAGCTTCCAACAGTTGAATCTGAATAAGCTAGGGTAACAAACACTGTTGCCTGTGTTATCTTGATTTATAATAAAACTCATGATTAAACTCACTTTTTATTTATCACTCATGTACTATTTTTATGTAATTGTTAACACCTGAGCTTTTACTTCGAAGATCTTTTCTCCTCTAATGGTATTCTTCAATCTACAATATCTATATGCATGAAAATTATTTTATTTCTGCTATCAAATTTTTAAAAGATATCTGATGAAATTTTAGCTAAAGCAGTGGAATAATACTTATTCTGACCAGTTGTGCCCTGTGCATGATTGACAGATGATGCTATGAGAGTTGTTTATGGTTTCAATTAATCCAAACTTTGATGTAACATTATTGTCACTTGCTTAATTTATAATGTTTCATAGTGTATAATGTTTTTTGGTTTGTTCTATGGTAGGTGCGAGATCAAGCTATATTACTAAATTTTGGTTCCTTACGAGCAATTGTTATGCATGAACATGTTCTTATATTCAATTACAACAGGTGAAGCTTTTTAAGTGATAAGTTTGCTAGAATTCCTTATATGTGGTCATACTCGCTGTATTAATGGCATAGATTCTCTTGCACTTTGTAGAAAAGGAGGCAGAGCCTTCCTAAAGTCATTGTTACCTCGCTTAAATTCTAAAGATAGCAGTGGTGGACCTGCCATGCCTTTTGAGCTTGAGGTACCCTGCAGCCATTGTTTAAATATTGCATACCTGTTTTGTTAGAAGTTTGGTTCTGAAAGCATCTTAAGCATATGTTCTTAACTAGGTCTTAACAAATCCCCTATAAGTTGGTTTCCATGCGTTGGGTGTTTCTTTTGCACATACTGTTGGATAATTCTTCCAGATTATATTCTTGGAGATTGATGTAATTTCAGACCTTTGTACACAACTATCATTAGTCAGATGATAATAATCATTTCCAACCACTCGGCTATCAGCATAAGAGGCTTAACATCATTCGATGATTTTATGGGTGCATCTTTGTTGTCTATCTTTTCACATGACCAAGAATATATAATTCCTGTATGTGTGATCCTTGCTGTAGTGTTGACTTAATGGGCTGGGTTTTTCATAAAACCACCCATAATTTATTTAGTCAGATATCAGAGACTAAATATTTGCTTAAATCCTAAATGAATTCTGCTATTTATGGATGTGTACTCACTATACAAGAGGAATGTCTTCTAATATGTTACATATATCTTGTGCTTATGTAGGTTGTTGAAGCTGCATTGCTTTCTCGAATAAACCGGCTGGAGCATAAACTAATGGATGTTGAACCTCGTGTGAGTACAAAACTACTAAAAATATTTTGTTCTATGAAGATTAGTTGGTCATAGAAAGGTTTCAAATCTCAATTGTATGGGTCAATACGAACTAATATTTATCAGTTTGATCAAGTAGACAAGTACCCGTATGTAAACATGATATTGCTACAATAAGTTTCATTTTATTTTTTATTTTATTCAATGAAACCAGGTGGTACATATTAGTATATCATCCGATATATTGATATTGTTTGAGTTCAATAAATTACCAAAGCTGGGATCTGATTGAGATTTAAATCCATATTCATATTTGGATATAAAAATATATCCTTTTTCATTGATGTCGTTTATTTTCAAGTTTGCATAGGACATTTGGAAAGTCTTTATTGCTTGTCCATTGAGTGAGGTCTCTGGTTTACATTATTCATCATCATCATATATGCCTTCAACTTTGTTTTTTTCTGTGCAAGCTTTTTGCAGTTATATACTTCATTCATAGGTAGAGATAGACCTAAGAAAACTTTATTAGAGTCTAAAGCAAAGATTTAAATTTATTTAATTTAACTAAAGATAATGCATTGTACAAGACTCAATGGTGATAAAGAATCCATGCAACTGATCCCAAATAATTGGGAGGATATGGCTTGTTCTTCTTGTATTTACGTTGTTGGCTAACTAATATTACATTCAATCATAACATCAAATGAATTTCATAGTGATATTTTATCTAATTACAACTAAGTTGGTAACAACTAAGTAATTGCTAGATAAGTTTAGTAAAGATTCTCCCTGGATGTGCTTCACTCTAAGATGTTACTATGATTGTTATCTATCTGTTTATTCTCTGTATTCATGAAATGATTGTTATCTATCTGTTTATTTCTCTGTATTCACGAAATGATTGTTATCTATCTGTTTATTTCTCTGTATTCACGAAATGATTGGTATCTATCTGTTTATTTCTCTGTATTCACGAAATGATTGGTATCTATCTGTTTATTTCTCTTTATTCATGATATCTTGGATTTAGCTCTTGAAGAGGCACATAGTTGGATTGGCATTGGAGTCCAACCTCCCATGTTATATCCATGAAATACTGTTTTAAGGATGAAGAGACATTATATTAATGTTTGTTAGTTTAGATAGTTCTTAAGGTTTTGGTTTTAAATCTCAGTCAAGTATCAATATCTATAATCTATTAGACCAATATGGTACCATTGTATTGGGTGGTATAGTGATCCATACTCTTCAATACCAGCCATAATAATAATACTAACCAGTAGCAGATCATCTAGTTCGATACTAGTCTTTTTTTGAACTTGTAAAAAAAAATATCATTGAACTGAATTTGTAGCCTTGGTTCTGCTAGTTTGGTTTTTTACAATGCTCTGGAGTTGTTGGCTATCACATGATCCAATATGCAAATGAAGCATGCTGAAATACCTAACAGTTAGTGTTTCCTAGTCACTAGTTGAGGGAACTCAAGAGGAAAGTACAATGAAACTGTAGATTTCATTCCTAACCATTGCTATTGCAAGATCTTATACCAAACAGTGGATCACTTGGCTTGCTTTGAATTCCAGGGGTAAGAGCTTGGTAAAACACTGAATACCAAAATCATGTATCCCACTGGCCCACAATAGGATATCCATTTACCTCTTATTTTAACCACAAAGATTAGAACACTTTTAGAACTTACTAATGCATTATATAACTTGTGCTTACCAAGATATCTGTAGTTTGAGGAGATGATATCACCCATGCACATAGAGTAATCTTTGATTGTGATAGCCATTTCTATGCAAACTGGAGTACTTTATTCGTTAGCAAGTTAGCCCATTGTTAAAGTTGATTATATAAACCTTAATTGTTTCTATCATCAACAAACCTCCTCCCATCATCCTAAAGAAAAATCTTCTATTATTGTGCATAACTTCTTTTATAATATGTAATCTTAGCTGAGCAGAGAGTACCATTTTGGTTTTAGGTGGTTGAATTACTCGAAGTTCTTCCCAATAGATTGACAGGTGATGTGCTGGAGCAGCTTCGTCTCAGTAAACAAACCCTGGCATGTTACACTACTCATCTAAACTTTTTTCATGTCTGATAAATATGTATAATTGTATCTTGATATATCCTCATTTGTGATGCATGGAAGGTTGAGTTAGGTTCACGAGCAGGAGAACTGAAACAGATGCTTCTTGATCTGCTAGAGGATCCCCATGAAATTCGTCGCATATGTATATTGGGGCGAAATTGTAGAGTTCATCGAGGGAGCAGCGAAATGGAATGCTCCCTTCCCATGGACAAACAAATTGCTGAAGGTATCATCATTTTATCTTTTTTTTTCTCCATTTCTAGTTTGTAGCTTGTCATAACTCTTTTCAGACACCATAGCAGTACAGCTCTGCAAGGTTAATGTCATGTACTCAAAACCGAGTTATACTGTGCTTCAACATTTATCTAGCCTTTATGTTATTTGATTAATTCTAGGCACATATAGTTAACATAAGGCCACTTTTAATCTGCACGAAGTTTACCATGTGACTTATACTCTAAATAGTGGTAGTAGTCAAGTCCTTTGTTGTGTAAAATACTGTTCTAGGTGATGCATTTCTTCTCATGATACACATCCAGTTTAATGTCTTCCAGTGTATGTCTATCTTCTTGAGGTGATAATCACAATACTTTCAGATCTTTGTATGTCACTATTTTATCCTCTTGTATCTGTGTGCAATTATCTTTCATATGAATTTTGTATTAGCTTCACAGTACATATATTTTTCAACTGATATTCCTTCATGTTGTTTTGCAACAAAAATTCTTGTGCAGAAGAAGAGGAGGAAATTGAAATGCTTTTGGAGAATTATCTTCAGAGGTACAATAATTGGTGAATGAATACGCAGCATCAAAATGCTTTTCAAAAGTACCATAAGAATGAAATATATATTTTTCTTTTGTAATACCATACGCATGCTTAAGAGTATTGTTTTAGAAAGAGAAATATAGAGTCAATCTCTGGCATGAGGATTGGTACTGATTGCATTGATTGAAGCATATTGTGCAGCACTCAAGTGTGCCAATGGGCACACATTGAAATATGCCATTTAAGATTGTCATGCTTCCAAATATGAAGCAACCGTCCTTTGATATTCTATCCATACCCTAAATAAAGAAACCCTTGCGCCGAAATTTTTATATATTTCTAATTCTAGTTGGTACTACTTTTTATTTCTTTTTGGCAAAGCTTAAGACCACTTCCAAGAAGAGGGACTTGGTATGAAAAGCTTTAGCTGAGACCATTTTTTGCACTGAGCTTATTAATGCAAGAGGTGAAGTCATTTGTTTTTGGATAGGGTTCATATACTGAATAAAGAAACCCTTGCACTAAAATCTTTATATATTTCTAATTCCAGTTGGTACTACTTTTTAATTCTTTGTGTCAAAGCTTAAGACAACACTTTCAAGAAAGGGACTTGTTAATTGCTGAAGAGATTTAGATCTTTCTGTTCAAATAACAACTACAGTGAAACAGGTCAGGAACAACAACTCTCTTTATGGTAAACAGATCCATTTAGTTGTGGCTAGTTTTCCACTGAGCTTATTAATGCAAGAGCTCAGGTCCTTTGTTTTTAGGTTAGGGTTATGAGTATTTTTAATTAGGATCGAATTTACTTTAACCTTAGTTTGATTTGATTTTGGGTCTAAAGCATGATATAATGGGTTGATTGAGCCAAGTCAAGCTTGCTTTATTGAATTTTTTTTTAGTTAGTCCAATTTTAAGTGAAATTAGGTTTAGATTAGTTTTCAGTCTTTTGTTAACCTGATGGCCCAGTTGTCTCTTCTCTTCTCCTTCTATTGATACCCTTCTTCTAACATATCTGATTTCTGCAATCTGACCATCCAAATTACAATGTCTATCTGAATCCCCTTGTCCAGCTCATCTGAATCAAGCATGTTTGGCAGAATTTAGTCTGTCATGGCATCATAATCAGTTGGGTAGTATAATAGTATGATTAACTGGTGCAGTTGTTATAGGCACCATCAGAGGAGCCCTCTTATCCCTGATGGCCAAGCCTTCTTCATAATCTCCTTGTCCTTGCAAAGCTTTCCCCTCTTCCCTCTAGCTCGCCAAACTCCTTTCTTGCCATCTCTCTTCACCTATTTGCATCATCTTCGTTGTTAAAGTGCTCCTCAGCCCCTTACATTGTCAACCATAATACCATTGTACTTTGGCCTTCAGGTATGATATCCATCATATCCAATCCAGAGCCATTCTCCAGTCTTCCTCTTCTCTTCTCTTTTAAATAAAAGTCTGTAAGTTATGGCTCTCTTCTTTCCTCGCAGGAGGAGCGGATGACTTGGTGCTTTAAATCCTCAATTAAGAACTTCAGTTTGGAGGCCTTTGTTATAATGACTATTCCAGTATTAGACCATTCTATTCATTTTCATTCGTATCTTCTATTTCTCTCTCTCTCTCTCTCTCTCTCTCTCTCTCTCTCTCTCTCTTTGCCATAATCTTTTTATTTTTAATACAGTTGGAATCTCGAGTATTTTTGGTACTGACTAAAGAGGAAGAGAAGTCTATATATGGGTTCACCATAAGTTGAAATCTGCAGAAGTTACTGCAACATATATAGAGCAAGCAACAGGAGTTGAGCCGCATCTAGCACTTTCTTTTTGTCATATCAATCGACTTTTGTGATGCAAATAAGACCAAATATATTATATTATATAATATGTACCTGTTTCTATAATACGGCCCTTTAAGTAGGCCTAGTAGTTTAAATCTTATGCATTAAATTTGTAATTCCTTGATCTTTTGAAGATATAGCTGAACAATTAACATAGTTCAATAGATTTTTAAAGATTTCTATAATTTTGAAATAAATGAATTGTATGCTTATTTTGCATCTTTCCTACTGAATGATTGGTAATCAAAAGTGGTCCCCAATACAAAAGCCAAAATAATCATATTCATAGTAATTGGTCATATGTTACTTGCAAATGCAGGTAGGTGTATGAGAAGTATTTGTTAAAAATAAATGCATAGCTTACAACATGTTCAGCTTATTTATCTTTCCTCAGATGTGAATCCTGCCATGGTCAAGCTGAGAGACTTCTTGATTCTGCCAAGGAAATGGAAGACTCTATTGCTGTGAACTTGAGGTCTCCATAATTCTTCTTATCTTACCATTTAGCATTGCCAAGTAGCATTAACTACTCCCTATTTTTTCACATTGTGAAAAAAAATCTTCATCTACTTGCCTTTGATTTGTGCTCTATATATAGCAAGTCCACACTGATATAAAAGACTTAAACAATAACTCTGGTGATGCTCAGCTTTAAAAGGTGACGTAAATCAATTACACATCACTGATGGATAAATTCATCGCAAAAATTGAAATGAATATTAAATATAGGTGTATCAATATCAAGATAGCTTTCTAGTTACCAATTTTAGTTGACTACTGAACCAAGTTTGCTTCCAGTTGCCCTGATCCAAAGGCTCTATCCACACAATGACCTATTAAATTAGCGGGGAAGCAAACTAAGTTTCCTTCTTCCCAATTTAGAATGACTTTTAGAACATGTTATATGTCTGCTAGCCACCCATCATAGTTTTCTTTTGCAGGAATAGATGTCCCAGTTGTTGCATCATAGGCTGTTTCTATGCAGGAATGGATGACCCAGTTGTTCGATAGCTGGCCATACACTCTGTTCAGTACTTAAATTCATATTCAATATTCAATTATATATTTTGAATTTTTACCTTCTTGATGATAAAATATAAACATATATTCAAATTCTGAAAATGATTAGAGGATTTCAAGGAATACTCAAGAAAATGATTCCTTCCAATTAGATCATCTGTTTTTTTTCTCCCTTAATGTCCATCCACAATTTTATGTATATATCTGGGGTCCTAAAAAATCAGAAACTAATAAATGACCCCTTGAAAGCATATCTGGTGCATGATGCTCTTAGATCTTATAATTTTGTGTTAATTAGTTAGTCCAATGGGTGGTTCGCTTATATAATTTTTTAACCAACCTTCCTCACAAATCATTGTAATGGATCCTAAAGATGATAACAACATAAATTTATTAGTTTACCTAGCCTTTTCTTTATAATATCTTATGCTGAATGTTCTTGTTTTAATACTTAATGTCTTTAAGGAGGTCAAATTTCATTGACTTATCATAAAGTGAATTCATAGCTCTCGCCGACTCGAAGTAAGCAGAGTCGAGCTGCTTCTCCAGGTCGGGACATTCTGTGTTGCAGTGGGTGCTTTAGTAGCAGGTATGACTTTTCTGGCATTTGTAACGTTGGTTACTCTTTGGTACATAATCAAAATTGTATCTTATGAGATCTCAATGCATTCATCATTTTTTGTATTGCAAAACACATGATTCAATAACCAACAAGTTCATGGTCTTCTTCAAGTCTTGAAGAGTCATTCTCCAAATCATAGAACACTTTTTGGGTTTTGTCTCTCTCTCTCTCTCTCTCTCTCTCTCAAATGTAAATTGAAATTGTATTGACTGTTATCTGAAGAATTTAATTCCATATATTGTCTATGCATGGCATTGCTGCTGTCACCTTCTTTCTATTGTCACCTTATTGAGTAGATCTGCCAGAACAACTATAAGAATGCCATAAAGTACCCAACCAAATTGATTTTCATGTATTTTCTTGTTGACAATGTCATTCTTTCTCATGGTGTATTAGTTGTATATAATTGCATTTGCAGGAATATTCGGAATGAACCTGAGATCCTACCTCGAGGAGCACTCGGTACGACTCCCATCTTTTTATTTTTTGTTTTCCAAGTGTTTTTATTGATTGGTTTCAAAAAACTCTATCCCCCGTGACGTGACGTATGAACTCGGTGCAGTATGCGTTTTGGTTGACCACAGCGGGGATTATAATCGGTGCAGTGGCTGCATTTTTTGTCGTGTACTCTTATCTGAAGACCAGAAGAGTACTGTAGGATGATGCATTTCTGATGAACACATATGATTCTTTAGACATAATAATAAGAGAATGATTGATGCGTTTTCATGATGAGTAGTAGCTCAACGTGGGAGGTGCATTGTCCATTAAAATCGATGCATCTCCTCATCATCAATCGAATGGATGTGTTCCAAGAGTTGCCCATCATTAATGACTCCGATCTGAATTCGACAAATTTTGTCTATCGGGTTGTCTGCCGGACGGAAAAAGTTGAACATTGTGATCGGAGCAGTTATAGGCGTCGGCTTTTGTACTCACAATAATAAGAGTGTCTGTGTCATTTTGGCTTGGCGTCATGCATGCGTGTACTACTACTAGGGTTCCTAAGAGTTCGAGTGGTGGATATGGGAGGCATCGAACCATCCGATCTAAGATCATGCCATGTTATGTCAATACGGAGATCTGACTCGACTTATTTGATTAGATAGGAATGCCAAGCTGCATACAAAGGAAGGCTTAAAAAAATTTTATTTATATTTTAATAATTATGAAAGTGAGATATTTAATCTTATTTATCTTAATACATGCAGAATTATTATTATTTTTATTAATGATAAAATAATTATTTTAAGCATTATCAGTGATTGCCTTCATATTATTAGGTAGGTTTGCCAATGATCGTCGTCATGTCTCGTCGCCCTCCTCCGACAATAGCTCCATCTGCTCTCCTTGTTGGCACATGCACATCCTCCTATCCCTGTCGATCACGCACGTGTATTGGTACCTCGCTTTCACTAGCTTTCCCACTTCTAGGCAATCATGTCAAAGGCCTTTGTGATTCGTAAGAACTGTGCTTATGTTATCGTGGGAAAGCCACCAAGGATGCAAAACATGTCATGCGTGAACTCATAGCACTCGTCGTTCTCCCATGCCATGTCGGATAGGTGGACCCACATCATACATATAGACATCGTCGATGAAGGCCTAGGAATGACAGTCCAATTCGTTGACCACCACTAGCTCCTTCCCAACGGTGACTAGCCGGTAGGAGAGCAGGAGGTCGAAGAACTGGTGGCAAGCATCATTGTTGCCCTCATCTAATCCCAATCGAGCGAGATTGACGATCTTCCACCACCTCGTCTAGTGGAAGCTTATCTCTCCCTAACAACAACCCTCTCTATCCTCCCTTGTTTTCTATCTCTAGCTTTTCGAGTCAGCCACTAATGCCTGGATCTCACTGCCATCAATCCCTAACTGCTCCCATGAACTCCTGCTCTCTTGCATATTGGTCACCATCGGGGAGGGAGCTAATGGTGGTCTGTCGATTAGACTGCCACTCCTAGGCCTTTACTAACGATATCCACATCTATGACGTGGTGTCCCGAGCATGGCATTATGGGGCCCTTATGCCTATCCCATGGCATTCCTCGCATGTGCTAAGTCGAAGGAGCACAAGATGATATACATGACTAACATGTATGACGAGAGAAAGAATATGTTATGATCCACACTAGCCAATGACACGACGACTAACACATGGGTCCACCTACCTGACAAAACATGGGAGCATGACGAGTGTCATGGGTTCGCACGCGACACGTTCCACGTCCTCGATGGCTTCCCCACGTTGATATAGGCATAGTTCTCGTCAACTACGTAAGCCTTTAATGTGATCATTTGGAGGTGCGACAACGTGACGGAGAGAAAGTTTACATAGGCGAGGTACCAATGCACGTTCATGGTGGACGGGGACCGAAGGATGTACATGTGTCGCGAGGGAGAGTAGATGGAGCATATGTTAGGGGGTGACGAGGCATGACAATCGCTAATGGACCTACTTGACAACATGAAGGCATCCTTGATAACACCTAAAACTAATGACAAAATCGATAATTCTGCACATGCTATATCTCCCATCAATAAAATAGACGATATTAGGATAAATGAGATTAAATGTCTCATTTTTATAATTATACTTTCATAATAATAAAGACTAGATGTTTTAAGTCTATTAAGAATCAAAATACTAAAAGGATCTAATTACCAAGGATAATATGTAAGTAGCCCAACAAAAGATGTGTGTGATCTTCCTCCGATAGTCGTCGAGTCAGAAGATACTCTTTGGAAAAACTAGAGACTATGCTTCCGTGATTGTTTTATGAACACAACTCCTCAACTAATCTCATATAACACATTCCACGAAAAGTGAGCTCCATTTAACCAAAATAATAAATTTGCAGGTAGTTATTCTGCCCCTAAAACCGATTAAACATCATCAACACATAATAATAAGTTGGAAGTAAAAAGCTGTTCTTACAGGCCAAAATTATAGCAAGCCAAGATCGTTTCTAGTTCACATTCTGGGGTCTAGGTGAATGAATACATCAAGCAGATAAAAGTTGAACCTGGATAGGTGATGTATTGCTCGAACCCAGAAACAAGGATGCTGATCAACTTGGCCATGATCATAATAAGTCAGGCACCCAAGCGAGCACCAGATCCTTGGCGGCACTCATTCAGCATGTCCAAATAGAACTGGCACTTGCTGATGTCACTACCATAATTGTTGAGGCACTGCAACCACAACAAATCAGAAAGGATAAGAAAAATTAGTTTTAGTTTTCCTCTACCAAGTTTCTCCATATATGATGAAATTATAACTCAACACAAAGAACCAGAAGAGATAAGGACAAAAGAAAAGGAGATCAGATCACATACATCCTGGAAAGCCTTTGAGTGGATGCTGCATGCATCTGTGCTACCATTACTCATTGGGGTGGTGGCAGCAGCAGGAGCTTGAGATGCAACGGTCTCATGCTGGATGGTGCGAGGTCCCAGAACAGCATCAACTGCCCTGTGAGCAATAGCACTCCCCGTGCCAAACGCCATGCCTGGATAAGCACATTACATATTTGCTAGATGTTGAAACTGAAAAGTTGATGCATATATTAAAAATACATTGAAATGGACAAGCATGGAGATGATAAATAACCTTGTGCGATAGTGGATCCAATTCCTCCGAGGATGGAGCCACCACCCTGAACAGGAGCTGGAGGTGGAGCCCGATGTGCTGTATCGACAATCCCATTTGAAAATATGAGTTTCCTTGAGTATTATGGATCATAAAGAGAAAAAATATACACCATGATGGACCAATAACAATATGATCTAATCTGCACAAATAAGTAAATAGATCGCAATCACTAGACTATTGTTCATTTCACAGTTCACGAATGACAAGATATTTATTCATCTTGACAACCTACTTTTTGCAAATATCAAGAAGGAAATAAAGGTTGAACTGGTTGATAGAAATAAACTTGTCTTTCGTATGCCATTCAACTTACATTACTAATGAGCTATTGATCATTTCAAGAACTCTTTGCCAGTCTTCTAACTGGTTATACACTACAAGGGATGGACTGAATGATTTTGAGAAACCTGTGTGCGTAGAGACTCTTGTCACCATCAATGGGCAATTTTAAATTGATAATAAAAGAAGAAAGTAATATGGAAAAACAACACAATGGCTAGATAGAGTAAAATACTTCAAAGGACCTACAAACAAATATATAAGAAGGTTTATGTGAAAAGCTTTCATTTTAATACCATGAGAAAACATAGCCTTAATAGACAAGAAAGAGAATTCTTGCAAGTCCAACAACATCAAGATAGTGTTAAAGCAATAACTTATCCCAAAATAAGATATTGAGCAATTAAACTGCATGAAAACAAATAACTACTAAATGACAACAGAGTTAATTCAGATATATAAAATTTGATGAGGAAAGATTGAACCATAAGATCAAACATGGATAATACCAAACATATTAAAAAAATGCAGAATGTATCAGATGATTATCTATTCAAAACATATGAAAAAAAGGAGCCAAGTATTACCAGGCTGAGGGGGATTCCTCACTGGAGCAGCACGACGAGCAGGACGACCTACAGAGTTTATCTGAGAATTAGCTCATTGATAATTAAGTAGCATAATAATTGAAATCTTATAATTTAACATTATGCACAACCAATATATAGTACCCTGAGTAAGGTTTCAAACACCAGTAAAATGTAGCTGGAGGAAATTGTTCTTTCTTTTTTTCAATATACTGGGTGATAACAGGTCAGTTTATCATCTGAGTATCCTGGTAATGTACCAGTTATACTAGGCATTGAAACTGGAATCAAACTGGGATTTTAAACCTTAATCCTAAGTATGGCCCCAAATTTATGAATCAGAAATGAATCAGCAAGCAAATAGTCAAGAAACTTGTGACAAAAAACAAGTTCATGCCTTCCATAGCACTTCCAATATAAATCCCCCCTGTTCCGAGCCTTCTGGCATTAAAGGAGCACCATAGTTAACATGTCACCAAATGAAACCCATTCAAGCCACAAACTTAAAATGCTAACCAATTCATCTAACAATATTAGAGGATTGTGTCTGCTGTACACAATCACCAAGCTCACCATAATCATTGTTAACCATTTGCCAAAACAAGAATAGCATTCTGTGGTACAAGCACCTGGAGACCATTTGATTGTTTTCATGCATGCTGCATCCCAATGTGGAGTTTAACAAGTTATTGATTCACATGATTGATGCATTTTTTGGCTGTTAGATGCTTCAACCAAATCATTACAATTTTTTATTTTCGGTGTTGTTTCGTAATCAAGTTAAAAAGATAAGAAATCATTCCATAAAATTAATAGAATTTTTCATCACATAAACCAAACTTTCAACCAACCTCTTAAGTCAACTTTTCAGTGTTTTATCCTGAGTAGCATATTGTCTTCTAGCTTCTCATCCCGTTAACTAAATCTATTTTCAATAGTGGCTGCAAATTCAAGGGTGTCCAGACATCATTGGAGGAATTACTCCTCATACTTCACTTTCTTCTGCTCAGCAGACAATGCAGAGAATGATGGCTGGATGAAAATATATCCATGCCAATTCAAAGATTGCCACAATTCAACTCCACTATAATTTATCTGTGAATCGAATATGAAGAGTTTTTTTTTCCTGTAATGTTCTATAATTAAAATAGGCCATCAATGCTGTTTCATTGAAGAAAGTGAATAAGGCAGCATTTGCAGGCAAAGAATAAGAGGATAATGAAAGAAAGGGATTTGCATAGTACAAAGAGTAAGAAGAAGATGCTTTACTGAATTACATCCAAGTTCACACAATTATATAATACACTTTCTTTAGGCTTCTTTAATAAGATTAGGGAATAGTACCTTTTATTTATTAAACATGGGCTCCCTAAATTCCTTCAAGAAAGAAAATAAAACCTTAAAATTCTTACCTCACCAGAAAATAAAACATACAGTCAGTTTCATTCCTCAAAGAACCCAATTATCCAGGACTTCTAATGCATGGTTCCATAGACTTCTAATACATGGTACCAAGATTCGTCATGGTACAATCATATGCTCAGAAAAGTATCTTATGGACCCATGAAAATCCGATAAGACCAATCATAGTTGCAATCTAAACAAATTGGCGCATCCAAGCTATCCTATATTTGCTACGAGTAACGGCAAAACCTTCTTTTATGCCCACCCCGTAAAACCAAGATTAGTCCCCTCCCATTTAACTCACTTATCCAGTTCAACAAACAAATAACAACAATCAGATCAAACCAATATCAGCATTCGAAGAAATACAAATATTTGGGTAGAAGGCACTGCATCCATCACTACATAATTCTCATCTAAATTTCATCTATTCCTTTGGCAAACAACAATGTTATTGGACTGTAACGAAGTGGTTCTAAACACGCACAACAATCCCGAAAGCTACAGAGAACAGATCGACGTCCAGATATATTAGATCATCCGAGGCATCTACAATGGAAGGGGGAAGAAGGAAGCCATTGGAGATCGAAGACATACCACCGGAGCTTCGGCGAGGCATGGTGACGATTCGAGACGGCAGCCGAAGAGCCGGAGACGACGAAACCCTAGATATTGGCGTCCGGCGGACGTCGGGGCTATATATAGGTGGCGCGTGATGATGGACGTGTATGTTGCCAACTTTGGCCATACATATGTGGCTCTATTACGAGAAATGGGCGGATTTTAAGACGTGATGAAAACAAAAATAGCCGTCCGATTTTGATCGAACGGACAGTGAAGGAAGGACGGGCTCTTTGCCGCGTCTCTTAGTCGCGGGAATGGTCATAACATTTACACGTTCACGTTTTTATTCTTATAAAATATTAATATTAATATTATATATAATTTCAAATATTAATATCCTTCGCATATATTTGTTGGAGTTGTGATGTCACGTGCTCGGCACGTTGCTTTGATTGAAGAAGAAGAGGAAGGGTTCCGTCTGCATTCATCGGCGAGAGAAGAGACGGAGAAGAAATAAGGAAGAGAAGAAGGAAGAGGATGAGGTCCGTGATGGAGTTCGCAGAGAACCTGATCCTGCGGATGATGGAGGAACCGAGAAGGAGGGACGAGGCGCAGTGGGAGCATATCTACGCGATGCGGAAGCGGTGCGGGAAGGCCAAGGCCAACTGAAGCCTCTCCCCGTCCGCCCTACGGCTTCTGGACCTTAGACCGCGTCAACTCCCAGATCAGTCAGGTCCCCGGTTGCCGCGATCCCTACGACGACCTCCTCCTCGACCAGCCCTCAGACTTCCCTCCGTCTTCCTCTCCCCCCAAATGATCCGATCCCATCCATCCATCTGTTGAATCCCCGGTACGCTCTGACTTCTCTTAAATCTCTTCCTCCTTTTCTTCTTTATTCTATCGACGGTAAATTCGACTGCTTGCGCTCCAATTTGCGGCTGGAAATGTTTGGCGATGTGATGGTTTTCTTTGTTTATCTATGTAATGAGAGCAGAAAGGAGAGTCTTTTAGGTACGTCGATTAGCCGTTTTCAACCCCTTGCGGCGTGTGTTTAGTTGCCCATCTGACCGAGATCCCAAGTTTAGGTTCCTCTGATTTGTCTGTAACTTGAATCTTTAGTCTAAAAGTGCTTTTTTACTTGTGGATCGTGATGTGTGTGGAAGGAAACGCTTTAGGTGGTAAGCACCAAGTTCAATCGAAGATCTTAATTTTTATCTCAGGTGACAGTGGATTGTGATCTCTTATTTTAATTTTTACTGAATAACATCCCAGCGTGATATCGATCTTTGTCACCTTAACGTTGTTGTGTGGTAACCTAGAAAGCTTTTGACTGTTCCTAGTTACAAGATTCCAATTTTGGGTTCCTCTGGGTAGCTTGAAACTTGAATCTTTAGGTTTAAAGAGTTATCCGCCTGCAGACAATGATCCATATGGAAGGGAATGCATTTATCTCTAAATCCAATCGGAGAGATAAATCCACATTGAGATCTGTCTTCCAACTATCTTCTTGTGAAGAGAATCAAGAGATATTGTATTCTTTTTCATCAGAATCTGATCTATTGTTCTTGACGATATTAATGTAATTGTGTAACCTAGAACTCTTCTGAGTGTGTCTACTATTGGAACCGGTTATGATATTTGAGGTACTGACTGCCAAATTCACCTTGCAATTTAGTTCTCATTATTTTTGTCAAACTTATAGATGTATAAATAGTCTTTTACTGGGATTGACTGACATAGCAAACTATGTGTTGGACATCAATGGTGGAAGATGGATAAGGGTACAAATACCTTTAGATTTCAGGAAAAAGTGCAAAATAAAAACTTGAAGTTGATTGAAATCTTGATAGAAAGTTGTAAGAGAGAGGCGCTTCTAATGTGTTCTAGAGGAGTAGCTGTGGAGTTTAAGTAGGTTTTCTCCACCATCTTCTGGCTCTGTGTTGTTAGGTCCCCCACATTGTCACTTACATTCATTCATCCCACTGCTCTATGTCGAGTTGATATGAGTTTCCATGACTGCATTTTCTCCTCTATTCTTAAACAATCATCTGTGGTATCTTTTCTTGATTTTCATGGTCAAATCTGTTAGATTATTAAATTTTGGTAACCTCAAGCATCTTTGAAGTGCTTTATGGAAAGAAAGAAAGATATAATTGCATGGTATCTCTTGTTGAAATGTTGTTTTGTTTTTCGTTCATATTGTTCTTCTATAAGCAATGCGAATCTGAAGTTACAAGATGAGATACTGTCATTTTTTTTAATTTGACTTGTAGCAGATGTCTAATCCACTTTTCTGTCATATTCGTTCCATAGATTAAGTTTCAACCTTGTTTCACAATTTAGTTCTTTCTAGCTACAGAGTCTTCATTATTCAGTAGAATTTGTTTTATGATTCACAAGCTACTTCTAGCTTTGTTTAATTTCGTTGACCCCCTACTTTTTTTCTCTGTCACCATTCCCTGTATATGGAATATGGGTAATTTAAATTTGTGTTTTCCCCTCTGATCAGGAGAAGAAATTGTTAGTTCTGTAATATCTGCATTTCAAACCAGGTTTGTGTTCAAAATGGTCTCATAATGACTTGAAGTGTTCACAAATTGCTAGATTAAATTCTCTTTTGGAAATGAGGGCCATTGAAGTGACATAAGATATGTTGATGGTTCCACTTCCCGGAAGGCAAAATGGATCTGGGAAGAAATTGTTGAGAAGCCTAAACTGGGAATATGAGACATTATGAACACTAGATAGTAGAAGCTACCCCAAATCATATGAACAGCTGTAGTTGAAGTTTGAAAGATGGAAAGCTATAAGATGCCTTTTGTTTCAGTAATTCTTTCATTTTTCTGCCTATAGTTCATGTGGCTTGAATGTCACTAATTAATTACGGGAGCATTTTTGGCAGTAGGTAGACCCATGAGTTGTATCCCTTTTCATATGGGCCTTTGTTCAACCGTCAGCAAACTAGTAAATCAAATGTCAAATTTAGGAATTAGGAGAAAAGAAGGAAAATGTCTAGGTCAGATCTGCAGAAGTGAAAAGATCTTCTAGTTCATTTATGGATCACTTTGATTTCACTCGTGGCAGATAATATTTCTTCTTTGATCAAACTCAATCCAACCATCACTTAGGTACAGCTCGAAGGGTACCTGTTGGTTCAATGATTGTGTTAGATTTGTGCAACCTATAGTCAATGTTATAATTGCTGAAAGATATATTGTTATTATTATCGCTGGAACTTGAATAATTGGAAAGTTTCCTCGTCATGCATTTCGTATTTGCTCTGTCCAACTGAATTCTACGATTGATGAGTCAAA
The DNA here is from genome assembly GCF_036884655.1 of Musa acuminata AAA Group. Classification (NCBI taxonomy): domain Eukaryota; kingdom Viridiplantae; phylum Streptophyta; class Magnoliopsida; order Zingiberales; family Musaceae; genus Musa; species Musa acuminata. The sequence goes on from NC_088344.1 coordinate 1,355,724, forward strand.
TAGCGTAACCTTACTTTGGCTAACGGGTAAAGCTAATTATGTTTATTTAGTTCAACTTTGTCATGTACTTCTTTGTTCCGATAGCTGATCAGGTCTTTTCTTACCCTTGGTGACAATTGTTGGGTAGAAGCCGATAAGAAGGTTCACTCAAATTGGGGAAAGCTTGAACTACTTGCTTGGTCTACGATGACAGATGTGTGTGCATAATAATATGACCCGGTTGTGGTGAACCATGTTATGTGCTTCTGAAGGTTTTCTACTTTTGGATTCAATTTCCAATTAAGTACATTTGTTTGGCTGCAGTCAAAAAAACAAGAACTTCTCTGCTTCCACTGAAGATTCCTTTGTCTACTTCACTGGTTGTTACGAGTTGGACTTACCTTGGATGCTGCTGGTAGATACCACACACACTGCATTAGGAGTATGGAAGGAGGAAACAACCAAGATGAAGAAGAAGAAAATGGGGATAATCAACTATTAAATTAGTTTTCATGCTTATATAGTTGAGCCAATTACTTCAATCTGCATCGATTTGGGGTGTGCTTAGTGGTGCATAGCACTCACATAGATCACTTGCTATAGTGGCAGAAATCATGGTTACTTGTAAAGCAGGCATTGATGTTTTCTTGAGATGATACATTCATGTCAATGAGTTGTAAGATTATATTGTCTAAACCTTGTACATGATAAAAAAAAGATTGTACCATTATTTTTGGATGTGTCGCTTAGACGAATCAAACTCTGTGAGAGTGATTGGGACACACACCACCAATTTAACTGGTTTGGTACAAGCATATAAGTTTTACTGCTGGTTCAGACATCAAACTGTTGTTGTAGGCTACCTACCATAAGGCATTAGATTACAACTCCTTGGCAATGCACGGATCTTTACAGCATCAAATCCTCGTTTTGGCACTGCATAATTTAGATTAGATCTCAATTTCGAGCTTCTCCGTGCCGCCCACATCTTTGCTTCTTCTTCCTTCCGTCTCTGGAGTTCCCTTGTATCTGTAGAAATGAGCACAGACCAGGAAATAGAGCAGGTTGGCGACGCCCAACAAGGCTACCATGTAGTAGAAGTAGTCCACCCTGCCGACGTTGATGTTGTCGTCCAGCCAACCCGTTCGACCTTCGCCGCCGGTTCTCCTCCGGACTAGGGCGACGAGCAGCGCGCTCAGGTAGCTCGCGCCGGATATGGAGCAGTAGAACAGCGAGCCGGCCAACGTCTGCATGTGCTCCGGGAACTGCCGGTTGTAGAACTCGATCTGCCCCACCGCGTTGAAGGCCTCGGCGACGCCCACCAGGCAGAGCTGCGGCGCGAGCCACAGCACGGAGAGGGGCGAGGTCCCGTTGGCGCCGCCGTGGGCCAGGGCTGAGTTCCTCCGCTTATGTTCCACCAGCCCGGCCACCACCATGGACGCGACGGCGATGACCATCCCCGCGCCTTGACGTTGGAGGATGGTGATGCCGCTCTCGTTGCCGGTGATCCTTCGGGCCACGGGGACGAGCACGCGGTCGTAGACGGGGATGAACAAGGTGAGGGCCACCATGGCGATGGTGGCCAGGGAACCGGGGGGGATCTGGAAGCTGCGGCCGAGGTGGCGGTCCATCTTCAAGGCCTGGAGCACCGTTAAGCTCCACTGCTGGATTAGTGCGACGAAGCAGATGATGCCGGACGCCCAAATGGGCACGATCCGTATCAGGCACTTCACCTCCTCGATCTGCTGCACGCTGCAGAGTCTCCAGGGATTCACGGGGAACCCGTCTTCCTTCGTTTCTCCCTCGCATATGATAGCAGCTTTGTTCAGGAACCTGTAACCGGATGCAAATCCAGTGCTCAACTCTTGTCTATCTGAGGAATCCAATCCTTCCATCTGAGCTAATCGGAGTATTACGCGATGCATTGCGAGTGACATGTAGCTGAGGTTTCTTTTACCTGAACTGAAGTGTGAGGGGAAGCTTCGTCATCCGCTCGGTCTCCCTAGCTAGAGTGTTGTACAAAGACGATTCCTGCTCCACCGCATCGTCTGGCGCCGGCAGCCGGAGCCTCCGCTTCCTGAACGCCGCCACGAAGACCTGCACGATGCCTGAGAAGACGCTGCCTTCCGGCGGCACGAACACGTAGAGCCTGACTCCCGCGAAGAAGACGACGATCGAGAGGAGCATCAGCGCGGTGGGGATGCCGAACCCAATGGGCCAGCTGATGCTGTCTTGCACGTAGACCACCGCCGTCAACGCCAGCACAACGGCTGCAGTGGAGGTGGCGTAGTACCAGTTGAAGAAGCTGTTCAGGCCGCGCCGCCCGCGCTCGGTGGCGGGGTCGAACTGGTCGACGCCGAAAGGGAGGTTGCAGGGGCGGATGCCGCCGGAGCCGATGACGAGGAGGACGAGGGAGAGCCAGAGGACGGCCAGTTGGAGTCCGGACGGGCCCGTGCATTGCCCTGCTTGCTGTTCGGCCATGCTGCAGCTGGGCGGCCGGAGCTGGGGAACTGCTGCGGTGAGGGTGAGGAGCAGCATGCCCTGAACCAACCACCATCACAGGCATTACTCGATCGGTGATCCAAATGACCCGAGAACATGCTCACGGAAACAACTACATCTCTATCTTCTTCGACATGGATTGAATTCCAGCATGCAATCGAAAGACAAAATCGACTATGATATATTGCTCGATCGATCGATGATCCGAATGACTCGAGAACATGCTCACAGAAACAACTTCACTATCTTTTTCGACATGGATTGAACTCCAGCATGCAATCTAAGATAATATCGCCTATAATTTATAGCTCTCAAAAAAGAAAATAGTTTGGTTTCATGGATTTCTTATTTCTATGTGAAAACGAGATTTCTTTTTTTCTTTTTTACAGAAAGTAAATGATTAAGACGAAATTTGATCTTAGAATAATATGTCAAAATCTTAAATACAACTATCCAAAATAATATTAATAATCCCTATATCATTTAACATGAATTATAATGATAAGGTACCCTTAAATATTATTCGATTAGAATATGAACTCTGACTGCTTGTGTATTACTAAAATTTAAATCTAATTAATTTATTTTAAATATCATGGTATGAGTTTAATAGACTAATTGACTTATCAATTTCGTCTAACTTAAATCATTGATCAAAATAATTAAATTAAAATTAATAATAATATATTCATCGGATCTCCTTCATAAGTAAATCTTAGTTTTATCTACTTCGGAGGGTGAGACTAATCGAAATGTTACATCGAACCTAATCAAAAATTTTGAGCATTTGCCTAAGAAAATTACAGAATAAAAGAACATGCATCTGGCAGTGTATATTAGAGAGATTAGTCATAAAGATACAGTGTAAATATATATCATAGACTATAGAAAGATTTAGTCATAAAGAAAGAAAGATACAGTACCTATAAGTAGGCAGTACATGATGGGCATGTGAATCATGCTGGTTTGCATCTTACTGAAGATACAAACAATAGCTCTTCCAACTCCAAGGCAAGAGAGATAGAATTGACCTACTTCACCAGGCAAAGTATTTTATGGACCAAATCTTCCAAGATAGATGCATGAATTATTTAGAAGGAACACTAGTTGGAATCACCTGTTGTTGTTTATGATGATGGGTTACTCAATCCACCTTATCATTCCATAAATTCATGAAGACTTAGTGAGAAAGGTCATGTGACACTCAGAAAACTGCTGGCCATGGACAGGACATATGGCCCAAACTCTCTTACTGAATGTGACAAAATCTAATTTATGTTGTGGAGACCCATTCTCATAAATGTGATGCAAGTGCTGTCTGTCTCCACAATGCAGTCTAATGTGATCTTTGATTTAGCAATTTTAAGTATCAAACTAAATATTGTTATTTTGATTTGATAGGTTTTTCAATAATAATTTTTAATTAATTCTTATTTTGTTATATGACATATGTATATGCATAACTATTACTCACATTTATTATATAAGATTTTAAATTATAATTTTTTTTAAAAAAAAAGAATAATTCTTAATCATTGTGTAATAAAGTGTGGCTATCCAAAAAAAAAAAGATATAAATCATCTAAAATATGTAGAAGATGTTAATCCTAAAACATCGAAGAGGGGATTCGGTGAACATCGAAGGGGGTTTCGGGCAGTCATAATCGTACGTGATATCACAAGTGTTGAAGGGTGGGAAGAAGAAGAAGAAGAAGAAGAAGAAGAAGAAGAAGAAGAAGAAGAAGAAAGAGAAGGTGCACCAGGAAGGAGACGACGGAGGCGTAGGCGATGGTGCGGAAGCGGCCGCAGTAGGCGTCGGAGACGAAGGCGCCCAGCAGCGGCGCGAAGTTGGTGGTGCCGATGAAGATGTTGATCGTGTTGACCGCCACCACCTGCTTCATGTGGAATCGCTTCACCAAGTAAACCGTGAAGTTGGCCGAGACACCGAACGACGCCACCTTCTCGAACGTCTCGTTCCCTGTGGACGGGAAGAAGGTGCCGAGCCTGAGTCGAGGAGACGACGGAAGAGCGTGTGTGCACACATACATACCTATGATGCACGGCATGCACTTCCATCCCTGAGGTCCCTTCTTCTCCGGCTCCAGCACGTCACCGTCGCCGTCGTTGACCCCGCCGCTGGCGGCGTTACCTCGCCGAACCAGCGGATCGCATGCCATGCAATCCAAGAATTGTCTCAAAGCTGATCTCCTCATCTCCTTTCCACCTCTTTTGGGTGTGTCAGTGGATGCAGTGCAGAGATGAGCTATTTATTGTGTTGGGAGTGGAGATCATTGTGGGTTTCAAATATCATTTTGGGAGTGGGAATGGAATATTAATTTGTATAGGATCTTATTTGTAAATTTCTTTGAAGATCATTTTAGCAAATTTCTTTTAAAAAAAACCTTAATTTTATTTTTTACCACATTGCATTCCTGTTTTAATTTTTTTCCCCAAATTTTTACTTTTTTTTCTGAAATAAATAAAAAATATTTTTTTTAAATAGAAAAAAAGGTTATTTAAACCCTTGTAAGTAAGTCATTTGAAAGGTCTTTAAAAAATCTAAAAAAAATGAATGCAGCCACACTATTTTAAATGTAATCCAAAAACAATTAATCTCATTCAAAAACCATGTAACTCAGCTGTCCAAATATTTTTATGTATTCAAAATTTAATAAAATCCCATCTATGAATAGAAAAAAAAATTGATCATTTAGACCTTTGTAAGTTATTTGCAAGGTTTCTTGGAAATTTATTTTTTTAAAAAAAAAAGTAAATATGAGTTACACTATTTTTGAATAAGTTATACTCTTTTTGAATAGGAATCCAAACATATTGTAGCTCCATTCAAAAATATATAATAATAATATTCAAGTAATTTTTATCCCACAATGTGGTAAATTCACTTTGAATTGGGTAAATTTGATAAAAATAACATAATTTTACATTGTTAAGGGCTAAAAAGGATCCATTTAGGCCTTTGTAAGTTATTTATAATGTTTCTTGAATATTTAAAAAAAAATTATGAGTTATACTATTTTTGAATGGAATAGCAAAGATTGTGTAATCTGCTAAAAAAATATTATAACTTATGTGTCCATTTTTTAAATTTAAATACCTCTATAATAATATTTTATTTATAAATTTATCTTCGATTGGATAAAATTAAAGAAATGATATAATTTTATTTTTTCAATACCGGAAGAAATAGAATATATGCATTTTAAATGCTTGAAATTAGAAGAAAAAATAATATTTAGGAATTTTAAAATATTTGCAAAATTTTAAGATTTCTTTAAAAAGGTTATACACCTTTTTAAAAAGGAGTTGTGCTCTCCTATGTAAACTTTTATGTGAAGCATATTGACAACAAATGGTGTCTATACTAATAGATAATATACAACAAATTTGTATATTCTTAGTTAAATTTAGAGTATTTGAATATTGACCGATAGTTTTTAGCAAATTCGTAGGTGTTCATCTACCACTAAAATTAGTTGTTTCATATGTTCTATCCTTCGTACATATTTATATCATCTTAAATTATCGGTCGTGCATCCAATCCAATAGTTCTAAAATAAAAATAATTTTTTTAATCATACCTAATGACTGTGCACCTCAATACTCACCTTAGCCACATGAATTTTTTTATATATTATTTCTTAACTAACTCAACACTCGGATTTATAAAACAATGTTGATCTAACAACAGTCATATAATTTTTTTTTTAATTTAAAAGATATCTGATGATTATATAAAACTCCAAATACTCCTCTCTATTTTAACCATGTAATGTTTAAAGAATATTTTTATTATTCACCTCATTTTATTGAATAACACTAGAATTTTTTTTTTTCTTAAGCAACAATTGCTAGCTCATTAAATGTATCTTCTACATTTTATTCGATCGATCCATCATAGTAACTATTATATGCAATGTGGGTGCCTCTGTGTGAGAGAGAGAGAGAGAGAGAGAGAGAGAGAGATTATTGAAGGTGGGGACTCGAAAGTGTGGCGTGAGGAAAAGCTCCAAAAGTGTCAACCAGTAACGTTCAACTCTTCGGACCACAAGAAAAGAAGGATGAGAGAGCACAGAGGTTGTCGCTCTACTTCTGTCAGCATGGACATGGCAGGACTTGCCGCACACTGTTTGGCGTGAGGAAAGCTCCAATGGTGTCGACCAGCAACGTTCAGCTCTTCGGACCACAAGAAACGAACGATGAGCGAGCACAGAGGTTGTCGCGCTACTTGTGTCGACATGGACATAGCAGCACTTGCTGCACACTGTTTGGATCCTGTGAAGGAGAAGACCTTTTGCTGCCTGCCCAAGTCATGGATGCAGATGTGATGGGGCGACTCAGGCTTGGGACCCCTCCTTGCTTTTAGGTTTGGCATCTTCACCTTTCTTTCGGGAAGAGAAGGCCTGTAGAAGTGGAGAGACTGAGCTTTCTTTTTCTCGATCTTTCTTTTTTGTCTTCGAACAGTTTCAGTCCATACGTTTGGTCTTGACTGGTTTCTGGGGAAAAGCGTGATGCATGATTCCAGGAGAGGAGCAGTTTCCTTCTTTTTGTTGCATGATTTCAGAGCAGTCCATCAAATTAAGCACAGGTCTGTTTTCTCATCATCTACGATCCATAGTTCAAACAGATGCATCTCTAATAGATATGATCACCATCCCCAGACACAACAGCGATTGAATAGTTGGAAGTCAGCAACATTTAATGATGCAACAACAACTGCTTTAAATGACTTGATAAAAGGATAGGATTTGAAGCCTGGGCACTTGAATCCATCTCGACATGACCTCCATTGTTAGTGCAGGAGGAAGAACCACCCCAGCCACCTCCTCTTCTATTGTAATATATTGTTCACGGAGGATATTGTTCTTCTTCTTGTCCATGTCCCTCTAGTTGAGTTCGTCCGAGTCTACTTGTGGTTTTTGCTGCTCCTGTTGGTTAGGATCTGCAGAAGAGCTTGCTGTGTCAGGTTCATCCTGCAAGAGCAACAAAAGAAGAAAAAAAGGCACAAATAAAATTGAAAATAAGTCACATATATATATGAATATAATGGAAGAAGGAATTCTATTTTGTTGCTGGTTACCATTTTCGGAGGTTCATCAACAAGGATAACTTCATTATCCAGGGTGAAGTTCCTTTGTTTGAACTTCTAGGTTGTTCATCCTCCTGCAACGTAAACCTCAAACTTAAGCTTGCTCTACCAACACCAGAAAATGACTAATCACACCACCGACAGTATCGACAAGAGTATGTATGCCTGACTCTGCATAACATCAGAAGAATAGAGGCGATAACTAAACTCGAACTACCAACTATAATCAGAGTACATTATTTCATCTACAAGATACAATAAATGTCACCACAGTAATTTACCCATGGGTATCCATTATCATTTGATATATACAAACACACTAGTTTGAATGCTAATTCATGTTTTGTGTCCTGTTTCACATCAAAATGTAAAATAAAGCAGCAGAATCAGCAAGAAGAAATCTTTTTCCAATCGAAACATTGCGAACTACTGAAAGACAAGCCCTTCAATCCAAGGGCTCAAATTTCAGCAAGCACACGGGATTTGAAGTCGAGCCACACCAATGGTGGCTACTTTGATAACATTGACCAATTTTTGCCTTCTTCAGCAGGCACAGGGGATGTGCCAGTCATATCATGCCAAGCTGTATGGCGACAACATTGTGAAACCCTCCATGCTACCAATAGTTAAAAAATCATGATTCCATCAATGAGTGGAAAAAAATTCAAGGTATCTTCTCAATCCTCTGTCCTGATGCTACTCCTGATTCTACCCAACATCTCTCCTTGAATAGGTAAAATGATATGCCAAAACAGGATATAGTAGGAGCATGGGATTATAAATCGGTTAGTACAGAAGCACAGCATTTTATGCAGATAAACTCATTAATTATGTGTTATCAGCCTTTGATCCAATAATTAAAACGTCTATAAAGAACGAAAAAGATGTGCATGAATTTTGCCAGGTGTGAAGCCAGTTCTGAAAAAACAGCTCTTGAACACCTAGCAGATCAACTAGGCAAACTGGTTGCTGAACTTTAAATTCCTTGATCGTCTCTGAAATCACATCTCATTAGGAATCATCAGGAAGACATATTTCTAGAAGAGATGACAACTCATTTCCAACTGGCGATTGCAATATCAGCTTCAATAATCTTTCAGACCCTTATAAGAACGAAGCTAATTAGATTAGGAAAATGGTCCGCTAAAATAAAACATGAAGCTAGAAATAAGATTGCAACAAAAAAACAGGAAGAGAAGAAAAGCCAGAAGTCTCATTCAGTAAAAAGTTCAAACCCAAAATAAAAGAAGAGGGACAAACAACTACAATAACCATAAGAAAGAAGAAAGAAAATAGGTATACCCCTACACCTATGATGAACAAAGAACTTTAGACGATTTATCAATTATCAAAAGTTGATGAAACAAATGAATAACTCACGCCATACTTAACGACGCATATAGAAAAATATCCAACAATCTATTAGAGATGAATAGGTACATTAATTTACATAAAATAACCAAAATTAATTATAACATGTCAAACAATATTTTCCAATTATTTTATGGTGAATTGCACATCGTTCTCTAATGGTTTGCATGGATATGCATCTAACAAAATTTAACACAACTCGAACAACTATGTGAAGCCCATCTTTGGAATCACTGATGTTTGTTCTTTGTAAAGTTGGAAAAGTGCTAAACGTCTACTGTATGATATCATCAGATAGCTTTTCCACAAACTAAACTGTGGCATATACCATGCTGGTCGTAGCTGTACCATGAACCACAAAAATCCCTTGTCCAAAATAATTATGACCAAAAACTCACTACTAGCCCTGGGCACAAGGGAAAAAAAGCCACATGAACTGTATTGCCCCTTGCAACTACTCCCACTGCATCTGTCTCCCATTTTTGCAGTATGCAGGTTATAATGGCTTTCATAACTGTCCTTCAAACTAGCACCATGCCTAAAATATATATTAAGTTTGCTGCTAAAAACTACTTGAGACATCTCCCATTTTCTTTTTTTAACTCTTTTTTGTCTTTTCAAGGACGGTAGAAAAATTCATAATATGCATGCCAGTGGAAGGGACAAACTAGGAAATCTCGGAGCAAATTTCAAGCCCCCAGGCCTATTTCCTCCTTTCTATATTTCAAGGAAATTCCTGATCTGAATTCAATGAAAGAGCTTAAAAAATCTCACATTATATGCTGGGGTGAAAATTTCAATCCCATTGATCTGCCCAACTTAAGGCAAACTAGCATTTCATAACCAAGTAGATTTTGCAAGATATAAGAAGTTATCATGATTCATACATACCCAAGACAATCTTAAGGTTGATGTCTTGTATGGGAATTTCCAAACCTTATCCTTGAGGTATCAGCTGCTGCATCAGGGTGGAGAGAGAACATGTATCAAAAAAGTCCTTTTTTTCTATCAATTTTCGTAAATTTGAATCTCTACTGCATGTGCTAGCTGGCAAAATAGTACACAGTGTTATAGAAAAGATAGCATGTGAAGCTTCAAAGTAGATAAATATTAGAATATAACTTCCTATGCAAGTACCTATTACCTTATGACAAAAAGTTTCCTGTGCTTTTGTTGCATTTATGACTGAGATTCTCAGAATTTTTAACCATTAAATTCTTCAAAATGAAACAGTCAATTGTTGTTGCACGCAAAACATAAATATACTCATATAAAGGAGTTTCATATTCGAGCATACACTCGATTAGGAGTATTTTCATATATGAGTATGATGATGCCCTTCCTATTCTGATAACGAGAAGTAATATTGCTAGCTGTTACTTTAGGCTCAAAGGTCCACATTGATGCTATTGGGGAGGGAGACAAGAAAAAACTGACCACCAAAAGAGAAATCCACCATAGTGTAACAATAAAACACATACCAGAAATCCAACATAAGATTAACATGGTTCAGCAAATCCCACCTATATTCATGGAGAAAAACAGATTATTCAATATATAAGATTAATTACAAGCCCTTGAGTTCTCTCTACTCAAGCATAGATTTCCTTGCAAACCCCCTCACATAAACCCAAAACAATTTACACTCTTTTCTCTCACCGTCTCTAGAAACCCTAGAAAGCACCCTTCAAGATACCCTAAATAGAAACCCAAGAGCTCCAAGGATATTTCTCACATATTGCTCTTCCCCCTCCACCAAAACCTAGATATACATAAGTTATTTAGAAAAGACCCAAATCCTAATAGGATTTCCTTCCTTCACGAGAACTCCTTGTATTAGGATTTTTTATCCCACTAGGATGCTAGCTCCAGGAATCCCAAAATACTTGTCAATCCCAACAACCTCTCCCTCGGTGAGTATTTTATCCACTTTTGTGCCTTCTAAAGAGAGAATATTTTTGCTTCACGTTCCTTTCAATCTTCATCACTCATTCTTGTTGAATCTCTAGTCATCGGATTTTTTGGGCTCTAATACTATTTTGTTGGAGAGGGAGAGAAGAAAAAAATCAAAGACCAAAATTTTCTTATAGACATTCTCACATAAATCTCAAAGAATTTACATAAGACATTAATTCTCTTATAAACATTCTCCCACCCTCTCTAGAAACCCTAGAGAGTACCCTCTCTATATACCCTAGAGAGAAACCCAGGAACAACAAAAATATTTCTCACATATTCCTCTCCCTCATTAAAATCTAAAGATACATTAGACATTAATAGAAGAACCAAACCCTAATTACCAGGGTTTCCTTCCTCTAAGAGAACTCCTTATATTAAGATTCTTTATTCCATGGCTCTGGGATATTCCAAAATACTTGCCAATCCAAATAGATGCATGCTAAAACGAGCAGCCAGCATTGGTTCTACTTTGACAATTTCTAAATGTTAAAAGATTCAACAAACATCAAATTTCACGATTCACGAGTCCATTACTTTTCCTAAGAGCACATTTATACAAACACCATAAGAACCATATGTCTAAACAAACCAACTTGGCATTTACTGAAGTTCCCAAGAGACCGATTTATCCAAAGGCAAACCAATGCCATGAAAATTACGAACATCCAAGTACTGAGCTGATAAATAAACAAACAAAAAGAGCACAGGAATTAACATCAGCATCAAAAGTTTAGTTCCATATACACAGCAGAAACTTCACCTTGTGCTGATAACTGGCTCGAACGAGGGCATCTTCGGTTTGGACCAGCGCCGTCGCCGCAACCCGCTCTGCGGCTCGACGTCGAACAGGCAGCCGAAGTAGAGCAAGGTCAACATGTCCTCGACCGCCCGATAGGGGTCCTCCTTGCTGTAGTCGTCGGCGGCGGCCGGGGCGGGGGCAACAACGGTTGCTTCGTGGGGGGCGAGTGGAGGAAGGGAGGCAGCGGCGCGGGCAAGCTCCTCCTGGAGGGTGGCGGCGACGGGTATCCGGAGGTTCTCGTACTCGTCGACGAGGGCGGCGACGACGAGCTTCCAGCGATAATTGTCCCTCTAAAAATCAAAATTTAGCATTTATTTCCCTTAAAAACTCTCATTAATCCCGCAATAACTCTATCATAACCATTAATATTGATAACAATTTCAAGGACATTTGCGGTACTTCATATTTCTAATTTAAATTAATTAATTATGTTCATTTCAAATATATTATATGTTATATCATTTATAAGCAAAAGTTTTCTACGAAGATGTCTCTAATTTTTAATTTTCTTATTTGATATTTTTTAATATTCTAAATATCTTACTTCGTCGTCCTTTTATCCTTACGATGAGAATTACCGACTATCACCTTCTTCTCATAGTGATGATGGACTCAATCCTATTATTGCTATATCAAACTATCATTGTCATTATTTTCCGTCACGAGTTTTGTTATCTCGTGTTGCCTCTATCATATTTCATCACGACTAAAGTCCATAATATATCTTAAGATGGGTAGTTTAATATCTCAGAGAATGTATATGATATTAGTTATATCGTACGTCAATAACAATAAAACAATGAGGCACCCAAGATCTCAAGGTAGAACTCCTTTATAAGCTCGATGCCTTACTTTTAAATCGCATCGTAGAGCTAATAGGAGTGGATGCGGAGAGAGATGACAAAGAAAATTTCCTTTTAAAAAAGATAGAATACGTCGATAGAGGAGAGGGCGAAAGGAATAAGATCGAGTCTGATGACAAGAGCACAAAGAAAGTATATAAATAGAGAGAGTGTAAGGTAAGGATAGATGACAATGCCTAATCGGAAGAGGAGATAGTGACAACGAGAAATATTTATATTATTAAAAAAATACTAAATAAGAAAATTAAAAGCTCATATACCTTTTGAAAAAAAATCTTAAAAGAGAGTTTTTTCATGCAAATCGTCCGTTAGAACAACAGCAAAGATACTCTATTTTCAAACTCTGAATGAATAAATGTGAAACGAAGAAAAGATGTATTTGCTTTACAAAAACAAAAGTCGTGTCATGTCACTGTCCGCCATGAACGGAAGGAAGCTAAATAGATGGAGGAGTCTTGGAGACGAAAGGAATAAAAGCCAAGAAAGAAAAAAATTCAATCCGATTTCTTTGCTCATAAAGATGACATAACCATATTCCACTCATCTTCCACCTTTTACCCCCTACCTACTAAAACTTACCATGTTCATGTAATTGGTCAAAATTTCCAACATTAATTAATTAGCTTTCTTTTAAAGAAAAAAAAGGATAGATATTAGTTCTCTTTTCTCTCTCTTTTTTAATATAAATCAACTAGAAAAAATATAATTGATACGGGAGAGGGCACCAATAAAATTATTTAATCCTATATTTATTGAAGAGTATAGGAACCAATAGCTCATAAATTCTTCGGATCTCCCTTACCCTCACATACGTCTTTTAGAGCTCACATGCTACAAAAGGATAAAATCGTATGGGCACACCTATCGTTCAAAGCGGATAATTCTCACGAACCTATGGGCTACACTAATGGTCAACCGATCAAATGATCACTTATCAGATTGGTGCTAGAAGAACGGTCCGAACCCTACACCTCGATCGAACAAACTCGTTCCCGAGTCGTGTACCTCGACTATGAGCCCTTAGATACACTGATAAGGTCATTCAATCCCACATTAGTTTAGGAGTATGAGAACCAATGAATTATAAGTTCATGAGCCTATAGACTATACCGATGATCGGTCGATCACATCTAGATCAAAATTGATTAAAATTGAGCCGGTCGAACCGGATCAGATTTAAATTCGATGCACACGACCCGGTTCGTGTGGGGTCGCACCTTCTCGAAGGTTGCTTGAGAGAGAGAAGGTTCCAACAACTCGACGCCTTTAACTTCGCGAGAAAGTTATACCCACACCGCCACGTCGATGCATCTCCTCTCCACCCTTCCGTTCATTCCAGCGCCTCTCTTTCTCTCTCTATAAGGACGTGGTCTTTCTCTCTGTAGTCGCCGTTTCCTTTACTTCCTCGCAGTACCGACAAAACCCTCTCCCCCGGTTGCAAGATGAGCGATCCAAAGTACGCATACCCTTATCCTGCTCAAGGTACGATGCTCTGCTGTGTTTTAATTCCTTGCTCGTTGTTGTTTCTTGGTGATCTGCGATCAAGGAGTTTTATGTATCATCATCTGTTGGATCTGAGACTGTAGATCTTTCTCTTTTGTCCGTCTATGGTTCTGCTGTGTTTTCAGTTTTGTTGCATGTCAGATACCCATCTTTCTCTTCTCCTTTGCTGTGTTGGTTGTAGGCTATTATCAAGGGCCACCTGTGATGGCACCACCACAGTATGCTGCTCCACCACCACGAAGACAGGCTGGTTTTCTTGAAGGATGGTATGTTCCTTCACCTTCTCCATCTTTCCTGTTTAATCTCTCGTGTCGTTAGGGTTTTTCTTTGTTAGTTTCTATCCGATTCGGAAGAAACCATATCAAATTTCAGGAAAAAAAAAGGGCAAAAACATAACAAAAGACTCTAGTTTTTTTAATAATTATAGCTATAGAAACAATCTCAGTATATTGTGATTAATCAGTTTTTTTTCCAATCATATGGGGAATTTTGTTATCAAGAATTAACATTTAATAACTAAAACAACAAATCTAATCACATATAAAGTCTTAAGGGCTATGAAAATAATTGTGCCCTTGTCATTTACCGTTGTAGTCCATCTAAAAATATATATTTTTTATGAACTATATTCACTATGTTTATTGGATCGTTACCGTGTTGCTGATGTTGTTGTTTGCCTGATGAGTGTTGTTGTTATAGCTGATCACAATCTTGTTCCAATAATATTTTTTAGATTTTTAGATGATTATATCCGAATCTAAAAAGGTAAAGAAATTAATTAGAAACAAAAAAATTCTTAAAGAAACAAAATCCCAAAATTTGTGATAAATCAGAATCAGGCTTTGGTTCCTATCAAACGGGGATTTTTGTTGCCAAGATTCAATTTTTAATAACTAAGAACAGGGCTAATTGTATGGAAATCAATATGCCGTCACAATCTGCCCATACAGTTCTTCTGGCAAGATTACACTTATTTGTTATTATCATCTCCGCTATGCTTGTTAGTGCTAACTATGGTTTGTTATTGTCGGCAGTCTCGCTGCTCTGTGTTGTTGCTGCCTCATTGACGAGTGTTGCTGTGACCCATCGATAATATTTATCAGCTGATCACTATCTCGTTCCAAGATTGTTATGCCCTTTTTATTTATGTGTGATTTAAATAAAAAACTCTCAAAGATTATGATGTAAAATGTTTCTTTAGGACGAGGTTTGTGTCATATAAAAAATCTTTGCAGCCTCTGTATACTGTGATCGTGGAACAGCTTCATCGATAGTATTCCTTGCTTGTGTATTTTCCCTGCTCCTTTTGCTTCGTGTGGAATTAACATGGTGGACTCTTATTTCTGACCTTTGATTTCAGCAACACAAAGGTTGAAATTAAGGTATGGTCAATGTCAGGTTTTCTTATGGAATATATTCTCACATCTGAAGCTAGGATTCTGCTTGAACTATTATCATTTGACAAATGATAGACCAATCCTGGATGCCAGTTTGTGGTGGTTGTGGGTTCTTCTTCTTCTTCACAGTTTCTAGTTCATATCCGAGACAATAATTAACAATCTTATATTTATTTTATGTCTAATCTTCTTTCCACGTATCAGAAAGGAATGGGGAAATCAATTCAGTCGAATTTATCAAAAGGCATCTTATCTTCTTGTATAAACTGACGTGACTGATGTGTTCCTTGGCTCAGGTCTCTGGAAAATTAATGCAGCAGCTTCTTCCACGAGAGCCAAAGTCATACTGTCACTTTGTTGACCTTTATTGAAGCCTCTTAACCTATTAATTTAGAGAAAAAATGATAGAATTAGATGAGTTAGGCTCTTTGCATCACACAGACTTGGGTCCACCATCCATTCTCTGTCCAATCAACTTGCACAGAAAATTATTGGCTGAATTTGACAAACATTCTGAAGAAGAAGAGCAGAATATTGAATTCATGAGGCCCATCACCCACCATCCTTTCAGAGTGGAAATTCTTCTCAGAATTAAAAAAAATGAAGAAAACTAAGAGTAGATAGAGATAAAATGAAAAAAAGGCACTTTTGAGGAGAGAGATTATAATAAAATATTATGATTACAAACAGATGTCAATCAGTAAAGATTTTGACATACTAATTTAGGTTTAAATTTTGCTTTTATGTATATATATATATATATATATATAAAACTATGATGATAAGAAGAAGGCTCATATAATGTGTAATAAAATGAAATTTTCTTTTATGTATATAAAAAACTATGTTTTCTCCAACTCCTCTTTGACCGATAACATTTCAGTCTGATAGATGAAATGGTATTATCTTTTTCTAACTTGGAGGGGTGTTTATGATATTTACAATCATGTGGCCCCCATTACTGCAACCGTGAATGGGCTTTTTTTGAAAGTTTAAAGGCCGACTTGGACCGGTCCCGAATTCTAATCCGGTCCAACTTAATTTTGTGCCAGCGATAAATAACTCGGGCCATCGAAGTTGAACCAGAAGCGGAAAGCGATCGTTGCAAGAAGAAGCAGAAGAGCAGGAGAAGAAGTAGAGGGTTTCCTTCTCTTCTGGTTTCGGAAGCAGGAGCAGCGGAGGGGAGGACAAAATGAAGACGACCAAGGGAGGGAAGGTCATGAACCCCACCGACGCCTACCGGAAAGAGCTCCGCAAGAAGGAGCTCAAACGGGTACCAAACATCAACCCTTTAGTTTCCCCTTTCTATTGATTCGATCTTGCCCTTAGGTTTCTCTTCTTTCTTGTGGCATTGCTTCTAGGGGTATCTCTTTGTAATTGTTTCTGAACGTCCCGCTTTTTTACCCTTATTTCAATTTTTAGGGTTTTCTTTCTATAGTTTAGTCTGCATCGTTTTTTCTGCTTAATTGAGGATATCTTATGATGAAATGTGTTGGATTCTTTGAGCGCTAACTAAAAATATATGAATTTTTTTTAATAAAGATTGGGAACCGAGTCCTTTTTTCCCACTTTCTTATTATACTTGGGATCAAATGTGAAGCTGCTGCTGGTTCTTAAACATAAATCGTAATCTGTCTTCTTGATATCCTTTGTATTAATCTTGAAATAATTTATTCTTTTTGATAGCCTAAAAACTTTCTTTTTTACTGCTTAACACCCAAGAAGAACTAAAATTAATGTACTTAATTTCATCTCTCATTCGTGTCTATTTATTTGAGTTGCAAACATTGTTTACTATTTCTGAGTGATGATTCTGTATTAGTGGAAAATGCTATAAGGTTTTTTTTACTTTGTAAAAGCAATCATGAAATTTCTACCTGTCATGCTAAGTGATGTGAGGATTCAGGAACAATAGGGGAAAAATGAGGACGAGAGTGCACTTTCTATGTTTTTTCCTTAAAGAGATGCCCACTGGAAAACGTTGCATTGCGGGAAATTAGAAATTCAAAGATGAAACAATATCTCAATTACTAACTCTTGGTTGAAATGATTGTCAAAAAATTACACTTATAAGTGGGATTGGTGATGCAGCAAGCTGGAGTTTTTTTAAAAAAAAACCTTTTTTCAGTCTATTGTAGGTTCAACTAAGTTGATGTGCATCTTTTCTTCCTAAATTGATTCTCGGTTCTGTATGTGCAGATTTCCCTTCATTGTTTCCTTTATAGATCATTGATTTTCTCACTTAACTAATTGGTCATTCCTGTAATGCAAAACATATGATACTTCTTCCTTTTATGTCTTTCAAGATGACAAGGAAATTGGACTTTTTTATGTTTATGCTACTTTTTGTTGATTTCTTTTACCTTGTCTGTCAGGCTTGGTCTACATCACGGGATCTAAAATAAAATTTCCCCGAGACATGCATGCAACAATTAGAAGTCTTTGATCATGAAGGTGCTTTTAATGAATTTAGTTGAACCAGAAGTTTATTGGCCCCTTGAGACATGCAGGTACATGTGTATGAAACCAATCAAGCATCAATAAAATATTATAATCTTTAGGAGTCTGAAGGCAGCCAAATTGAATACAATGTGACTAGAGCCTCCTATTATCAGCCATCGTATGTGTTTGCATATATTTAGTTTGAGAAGAGGTTAGTACTAAACATCTTAAGTTTTGCTGCTTCACATATGCCAAATGGCCTGATTATTTGGTTGGGTTGGGTGGGTTAAACATGAGCCTTATGGCTTAAACCAATTCAAGTTGCAGCTCTCAGAAGTAATCTTAATTTTGGAGCTTCTATGTAGAAAGATCAGTCCTATCCTGTTATGGTTCCATACATTGTTTAAATTTTTTACATATTTTGATTTTAAATTAGAGAAAATCAACTGTACGAAGAAATGGTGATGTAATTTAGATGTGTGTGAAGCTGTAACAATGATGATAAAGAGAGAGAGATATTATATACAAAAATAGAAGAAATAAAAAAGGAAAATAATTTGCTAAAATGTTTAAATGGATGTTCTACTGTGTCAGTTGTTAACATTAAGCTTTTTTTTTTCCCCGAAGGCTCTCATACATACCACATTAATTCCTCTAACTAGAATTTTTTTTGTTTTCCGAATCTCTCCCTTTAACCATTATAGCACCTATATGATTGTGCTTTCAAGAATCACTTTCTTTGTTTATTTTCATTTGATCATTCTTTCTTAGATTTAGCAGTTCTAGTTCATTTATGATTCATCTTGCTATGTTGAAAATTTAAGCATCTGCATTGAGGGCACCACAAATATTCATTTTGGTTAGTTCTTGTTTTGCTTTGTTTTGCACAGATGAGACTTGCTTTGCAGTCTGTGAGGAAATTGACATGAATTGCACTTTGTAATAATGGTTTTCAATTCTGGTTTCACATACCTAATTAAAATGCTTACTGTTATTCCATTTTTATCAAAAGAACCCAACAGATTATCAAACATGTGTTACTATGTAATTTTCATGAAATATGTTACTTATCGTGTTTCATAATTGATGTGTGTATACAAGCTATATAGATTGATCTTCCTTTGACAATTCTTGACATTTTAGTTGAGAGCACTCCAAAATCTTACCTTTTTTTCAGTTGACTCCTATGTCAGATTTTATGGTCAAATTTGGGCCATGACTTATATGTATGTATATATGTATGTATACATATGCATGCATATATACATATGTATACATATATGTATACATATATATAAAATATATGTATGTTCATATATATATGCACACACATATATATACATATATGTGTGTGTGTGTACCATAAGTTTGTTGTTTATGTTACTTACTCTTTTCAATGTAACTGCTGTCATAGAACAAAAAAGAAAGGAAGAAGGTCCGTGAGGTTGGTATATTGAAGAAGGACCCTGAAGCCATTCGGGAGCAAATTGAGAAGTTGGAAAGGATGAGTAAGTTATTTGACCTGAATGTTTAATTAAAAGTTTTTATAGAGATATTGCATTTGGTAATTTGATATAACTTTTAGGTGGTTGATAATTCTAAGTTATTTGAATTGCTTACAACCTATTATGTACATGTACTAACCAGTTTCGTTGTTAAATTTGCTCTTTCTTTTCCCTACTTCTATATGGTTCTGTGAATAATAATATGCATCTTTCATGTTCTCATGGAACTTTAAATGAGTTGGAAGATAACTACCAATTTAAATAGTAAAGTTACAAGTTCGCTGAGGGTGTTATTCATTTAGTTTCGATATGTGAGATCTCTTTTTTTATTTAGTTCTTTAACAATGATGCTAGACCTTTATCTCAATTGTAGAGAAAGCCTAGAGAAGGAAATCATGATATGCAACTCATGATCTTTGAGTAATACAATTATCTTCAGATTTCTAAGGTGTTCTTATTTGCATTATCATTTTGAGTTTAGAATTGATCCTTAATTCCAGAAGGACAAGCATGTCTTTTTTCGTACATAGGAGTTTGAGAAGTCCTCCATATCAGTCATAAGGAATATTATTGATTCTTTCAATCAATGATTGATATTGGGGAGAAATTGGGAAGACCAGATCCGAGATATGCCTAGGGGATTGGGAGGGCTGTTATCTTATTTATTTCCTTATAAATATTCCTCTTTTTTCTTTTTTCTGTATATGTAATATGCCTAAAAGGAGTCAGATGATTCCTCATTTAGTTGAACAGTAGCTAGTTGGTTCGATTGAAGTAATTAAGCTACATAAAGTTACTTTACTTGTACTGCGCCCCCCCGCCCCCCCCCACACACCCAAATGATTTCGAGCAACCCTAGCGTTGCCTTTGCCTCCACCGCGTCTTTGTCGTTGCCTCCGCCGCCAATGCACAGGATCGATGCTTCCTCTACCGTTGCCTCCACCATCGATGCACAGGATCAACACTTCCTTTGTCGTCGACGGACGAGTCCGAAGGTGTAGCTTTCGTGTGCAGTTCCCTCCACCGTCGTTGCTTTCGTGTGTAGCTCCTTCCACTATCGAGGGAGAGGATCACATCTTCCTTCGCCACCGACGAACACATCTAAAGCTTCCTTTGCCCACAATGTCGTTGTTCGCAGCTTCCACTGTCGCTGTCCGAAGCTTTCACCATCGCTAGTGCTGTCGTCCATAGCTTCTTCCATCGTTGTTGTTGACTGAAGCTTCCTCCGCCACTGTTGTTGTCGTTCACAGTTTCCTCTGTCGTCATCGCTGTCATTCGAAAGTTCCTCCGTCACTGTCATCCTCTCCTTCCCCACTTTCCACCGTCGATGACTCTTTTCCCCCCTCTAACTACTGTTAACAGTAGATTAAATACTGTTAACAGTAGATTGATAACTACTGTTATCATATAATAGTTCTTATTTATATTTTAACATTGTTAATATCTATTTATCAATTTTATTATATATATTTTATACTTTAATATTTCAGAGTTTCTCACTTCGTTTGAGTAAGTGCCTAGTGCCTTGGGCATTTTTGGACCTTAATGCCTTTTGGTGTCTAACGTTTTTTAAATCACTGATTGAGAGACATGACACTTGTCCTTGATGTTTTATATTATATATGTATGCTTTCTTCCTATTCCATATCCTATATCAGAGCACTTGTCCTTTATAACGATATCCTTGAATTATCAGAAGAAATTGACCTCCATAGAGCTAAATGGTGAGTAGCATTAGTGCCACTATCCCCAAGTAATTCAACTCCAGCCAGAACTTATTTTGGCTTATGATGATTGGCAGAAGGTTTTTGGAGGATTAAGTCATGATAGCTGATACTTTGTCCATAATTGTTGATCTTTGGGATAGAAAGTAATGTGCTGAGGATCTCTTTGATTTATTTGAATCTGCTATATGGATGGTCTGCATAGATTTGACTATGGAAAGTAAGAAAGTAGAGTGAAATACCTTAGAATAACTGGCACATGGTAACACTATTTTTACAAACTCAACCACAAAGTAGAGTGATGCTCTTTAATCTAGTATAATGCCAGTTTAGTTATTCAACTGAACCTCTTTTAGTCAAAAGTTTTTAGTACCATTTTTATTAACAGTAAAGACACCTTTAATCCTTGAGATATCTACCTGAGTTGTCAAAACACAAGACATAATGCTGTATGCAAGACGTGTGCCCTCTATGGGTCTTGCATATGTTTAGTTAATGTTTTGAAGTGGGTCAATTCTTTTGCATTTGTTAATCTCATTTTAATTGCAGACATTCATCACTCTCTCTCTCTCCTTGTCTTAATTATTTAATTCTTGATGATGTTAAAATAAGTATCTCAAGGTCTTACTGACTGTTTTTTTCATTGTGCAGAAGCAGATGGTGCTCTTGACAAGGCAAGGAAGCATAAGAAGAGACAGCTTGAGGATACCTTGAATCTAGTGTTGAAGAAAAGAAAGGTCCTTACTGCTGATTAAACTCTCTGATCATCTTGAATGGTATCTGTTTGGTTATTATAAAAAGATAACTTTCTTGACGAAAGACTTAAGCATTCTTTAACATAAGGATTACAGATTTGTTTATAGTAAAAAGAGGACTCAAAGCTTCACTTTTTAACTAGCTGATTAGTCATTTTTATATCCATTTTTTCCCCTAACGAATATACAAGGACAACAAATGTAGAAAATGGTTACTAAAACTAATTAGCATATGTGCTATGATTGCTACTAATCGAGTACCTTTATAGGGATAAGGATGTAGAGTTCACTCCGGGGACCCTTCATCATAATAGCATTATGGTGAATGTATGTTGTCTGCAATTAAATTCTATTACCGTTCCTAATTTCTGTCAGAGGAAAGCCATTCTATATATTTACCTCATGTTAACATTATATGGATAATGCGTGCATGTTCCTCTGGTAGGAAGATTAAAGAAAATACTAAGTTTGAGCTTCTGCAGGTATGATGTGCTTTTGAGTGGTGCTGGCGCATCATATGACATTAAGGAGCATATTCTGCAACTTAAGATGGTTGTCATTTTACAACTGAAACCCCTGTGTAACTCATCTAGTATGTATCTATACTTGTCAGTTACCTTGTGACGGGAAATCTGAGGAAATTTTTTTGAAGTCACTGGTCAAATTGGGAACATATATGGTGGGAATTTAAAATGGAAATGGGAAGATTAGAGCTTGAAAGAAGTCTTAAGTGCGGTCAAATAATTCATGAAGCTGCACACAGAAAATTGCTACCAGGCTTGTTGTGATAAAAGTAGGCCAACTCATTTTGATCTTGTTACTGACTGCATATTACCATATGAATTTGTTAATTTTGTATGATGGTATATCTAATCATGTTCACATACATTTTTCACACATTTTAGCTTCTGAACAGGAGTATGAAGAGAAAATGCGGGATAAGGGTGAGACACCAGTAATGTTCAGGTTAGTGTTATGGCATGAAGTCATGCAGCAATTCTTTTGGTAGCTTTTTTTTTTCAGTCTCTCATGATTGTTTTTCTCTTCCTATCAGTCACTTGGGCCCCCCTCGAAGAAGAGCAACTGCAGAGGAAGAGGAAAGGGATAGACATCCAAAGCCTGAGGTATCATCCGGATCAAGTTGTTTAATTGAACCGTAAGCCCTGGAGACACTAAAAAGCTTGTGGCTGCAGGACTCTGTTTACTATCATCCTACATTGAACCCAACAGGGGCACCACCACCTGGAAAACCTCCAATGTATAAATCATCTATAGGTGACTATCCTGATTTGTCTAAGTAATATTACTACAGCATTTTCTTTGCCCGTCTAATTGTTTCTAGTGCACTACAGGACCTAGGGTCTCATTGCTTGCTTCTTCAAGTGCTGCAGCATCATCTTCAAAATCAGAAACAGAAGAAGCTTTATCTGTACCGCCACCACCTTTGCCAGGTGCTGATGGAAAGACGTCTGATGATGATTCTGTATTGCAACCATCTATGCCTTTACCTCCCCCTCCACCAGCTCCACCAAAGCCTATTGCCAATTTGAGTTCGTCATTGCCCCCTCCGCCACCTCCAGGACCCCAACCTAAAGAATCAGTTGCAATTCCTACTTTGCTGCCTACACCTCCACCACCACCTCCACCTCCACCTCAGCAGCCTTTGCAACTACCTCCACCAGTCGCAGCTGGAAAGGAAGCTGATAAAACTGCAGATTCAGATGGGCCAATTATAAAAGATTCTGATAAGGTATATATGTGATTCTATTTGAACGTGTAATCATGCTTGTTTGGAACCTTAATTTGTTATAATTGTTTTTAAAGTACTGCAATCTTGGTATATTTTAATTTATACTGCATGAGTTGTTTTTGTAGCTGTGTTCTTTCCCTAAAAAATATACCAGTTTTCACGGTCATAATTTAGTTTGAGTGATCTTTCTTGTTGATCATGCACATCAATATGTTCATGAGCTAGCTGTGTGTCGTTTTTATTTTAATTATTTGTTTTTTAAATGAAATATTATATTTTTCTTTCTTTTGTAGGCGATAGCTGGACTTCCTCTACCTCCACCACCCCCAGGATTACCAACAAAATCAGCACAATCCGATAATGCATCATCTGAATCTGCCCCCAGCAGTGCTCCAATTTCAAATTACAAGTCACAGATGGCTCTGCTGGTGCCACCACCTCCAAGAGAGCCACCACCTATGGCTCATAGAGTTTCTTTAATAAATCCTTTGCCACCTGACATGATGCCTCCTGCCATTGCACACTTCCCTCCCCCTGATTTAAGGCCACTGCTGGTAGCTCCTGGTATTTCTGGGAGGCCTCCACCTCCACCTCCCCCAGGAATTGTTCCAGCATTAATTCCCAGGCCAATGTTTGCAGCACCTCCAGGGCCACCACCATTTCTAAGGCCTCCATTTCAGTTAGGTTACCCAATCCCTCAAGAGGATGATCTTGATGCCTTGAGGCCCTCTGCACCCCAGAAGCCATCATATGTTAAATCAGCAGCATCAACTGTTGTCAAGAGACCATTAGCACAGCATAATCCAGAACTAACAGCCATGGTATGTTTCAGCCTTTTTGATTGTCATTGCAGCTGGACCTTTCAACTTATAATTTTTTTGGAATTATTTATCTTGCATTATGTGAAACTCTTTAACTTCATGGGGCTAGCTCTAGTATCATTGTTATAAACATAATCATTGCTCGTATTCTTACGGCTCCCATTTTGTCAAGATTTTACTTTCTTCAGGCTTTTACAACTTTTATGATCTTATCTGTCTTTCAGTGTTTGTGAAAAACCTTGATAGCTAAATAACCTATATATATATATATATATATATATATATATATATATATATATATATATATATACGCGCGTGTGCACACACACACAGTCTCTTTTCCACCAAGTATTGAGTCACACAATGACAAGGTATATCGGTGAGCTTGATAAATTTTGAACATGTGCAGGTAGTTGCTAAAAGGTTTTTGAACATGAAGGAAATGGTTTGGATGACAGTATTCTATCCTTTAGTTTCATTGACTTGATTTCTGAGCGTATCCTTCTTGGCTCTCAAGTTTGGACGACACATAGAAAGTAGGAAAATATTTGTCATAGATCTGACAAAAAACTTTGTTCGAAATATTGCATTAATCTTGAGCAACAGAGAAACATGGCAGAAAACATGATACATAGTCACAAGGATCTTATGATCGTTATCAATTTGTTCAACATAAAGTCGTTACTTGTTGGTTCAGCATAAAGAAGTTTGGAGAATACAGAACTTCTAAATAGATCCTGAAATGTTCTAAATAATTCTAGATACAAGTACCTCTAGATATAAAACTTCTAAATAATCCTGAAATGTCGAAGGAGCATTGATTTATGGTAAGCACTTCTGATACAAGCACGTTGTGCTGTTTAAAGTAAGGATTCTTGTTTTGTGGTTGCCACGCAAGCATGCTCATACACATTTGTTTTTTCTTTTATTGAAAAGAATTTTATTCTGTGGCATTTTTAGAATCTTAATGTACACGATTCTGCCTTTTGTACAATGATCCTACGGTGTCATTGATGTTTATAGAGCTAGTCCATCGAATTACTTGATGGGTAATTTTTGTCGACTTGGAAGCAGGTGCCTGCATCGGTGCGTGTGAGGAGAGAGACTGCTGCTCCCAAAGCAAAACCAAAGTCGCATCCCCCTGCTATGGCCTCAGTTTCCAAGCCTTCCGTTGTAACATCTGTTGCGAAACCAGAGACGGCAACTACATCAGGCCCCAAGTCGCAGAGTATCGACGACTCGTATATGGCCTTCCTGGAGGACATGAAAGTCCTCGGTGCTCTTGATAGGTAGGCTTAGCAGTTAGTGATACAAAAGGTGTTTCTGCTGACCAACTCATTGACAAAAGGACCATACTCTGGTGCCACCCATTCAATTGTAAACCAATGGAGTGCCTGCTTTTGATTATAATTCTATGGTGGAATTCTCCTTCTCGGGTGTCTAAGATACAATTTCTATGCTATTTGATGTATCAACACCCATTAATACGACGCCAACATTCTTTGGTTCCAAAACAGAGAACGATGCCTACTTGGACTGTGGAATGTCTTGACTTCTCTCTCTATCATATTGTTCGATTCGTTGATGGAGTTGAAAAGAGTATTATTATTGGTGAGAAATAGGAGCGATACAGGGAGACCTAAAAATGAATATCCGTTAGCTTTAAATATCCTAGATTTAATTTACTATAGAGTTGGTGGAGTTGTCCATCCTTAATCATAGAATATTGTTCTTCTCAACTTCATGTCGTCAAAAAATAAAAAAAAATAATTCCATCGATAGCTTCGTCACGGTAGTAAAATTCAAACAAAAAATATTTTGCAAATGTTGTATTTTTTTCTGATCGCAAGTGGCTAAGGGTCAACTATAAAAAGGTGAAGATGAATACGATTGACGAGGTCACTCTTTCTATCGCCACACTTCATCCACTTCACAAAGTACGGCAACCGCCGACATCAGACTATCAATCCCAAAAAGTTGGGACACATAGTTTTGTTGGTTGTTGTTAATCTTGTTAAAGCAGTAGTTAAGTCGGCTTAAATGTATGCTTAAATGTTATCAGGTTATCAATCTAGTGAATGCTTAAATGCTATAATGGCGCAAAGGAATAATTACATATTACACCGTTTTAGTTTTTTCGCTTTAATTACGAGAGTAAAACATTAAGATTTATTTACCCTAATAACATTAGTTTTATGGACGGAAACACGAAAACAAAAGATAATTTTTTTTTTAACATTTAGTGATGGATGATGATGTCGTTGGTGTCGACACCGACATAGTTGCTTGGCCACCTCTAACGACGATAAGATTCACTTTCACTACGACACCACCCACCTCCATAAAGAGTGTGTCGTCGACCTTATCATCATCTGCCTTATGTCGTTTTGCATATGCATCGATGCTGACACAATTGTCGAGTGACAACTACGTCAGCATCAACACAAACGATGGTAGTCGCTATGGCATTTACGACGAAGATGGTGACCACTTTATCGTTAACCAGTTGAGCGAATCCCAACCTCAACCCAAAGCTAGGGTCATCGGAGCTCCTGTCGCTCCCCCCACTGTCGCTCATCCTGCATTGCTCTACGTCTATGGTAGCGGGGGGGATCAGTAGGAGCTCCGACGACCACCATCTTCGTCATAGATATTGTGACAGCCACCACCATTTGCATCAACGTCAATGTAGATGCAAAGCGATGTGGACGACAACGTGCTTCTCGTGGAGACAGATGACATCGCGATGAGAGTGAACCTTATCGTCGTTAGAGACGGTCAAGCAATTACATTGACATCGTTGCCAACGATGTCAACGTAATTGCTTTTTTTATCTTTTAATTCGTATTTCTATTAGTAAAACTGACGTCGTTAGGGTAAATGGACATAAACATTTTACTTTCGTAATAGAAATATCAATATAATTTTTAAAAATATAAAAACTAAAATACTAAATATAACTAACTAAAATGAATAATATATAATTAGCCATCGCCCAAACAAAAGAACAATTGTTCGAACATGTTAAAACAAAAGAACAATTGTTCGAACATGTACGAGTAGCAGATGATCCACACGCCGCAGCTACACTTTGCATGAAGTCAATGCACACACATACATGTAACTGAGCGAAGCACAAGACTACTACCACCCTGCAGATGCAAAGAACATTCAGAATCATTTGTTGGAGAAATTACTCTTACTTTTAACTGGGGATTTCTACTTCTATGTTCTGTTTTTTCACTTTGTCTTCTTATTTATACTTCTCTTTCTCTATATTCTTCTTTATCATTTGTCGGTGTAACCACACAGAGAGAGAGAGAGAGAGAGAGAGAGAGAGAGAGAGAGAGAGATTCATAAAAAATGACAGATAGTTGCTCAAAATAAAATTTTATATTGACTAAATCATAATATTAAATGAATTTGTAGGAAAAAATAAGAACAAAAATACTGATGAACCAAAAAAAAAAAAATCATAATTCGTATACCATAAATTTTTGTAAGCATTTCCACCCAACTTGCATGATGAACACTGTCGAAAATATTAAAACATCACATAGAGGCATAATAGTGTATTATAACAGGAAAACCTCATCATATAACTTCAATGATTTTTATGCCCCTCTATGATTTAGCATGTACAAGGATATCATGCATTCATTTTTCAATCATATGGTGGTATGAATCTGATAATAATGCATAAAGTTAAGAAAAGAAGTCATACATTCATTTTGTCTAACAACTGATCCAACATAAACTTCTTAATGGTCACATGCCCTGACAAATAAAAACTACAGAAGTTTGACCACATCAAAGACTTGATGGGATTACCAAGTTCTAAATGGCAGTCATTAATTCCTGGAAAAGAAATGAAGTTGGTTGTAACCCAGATATTAGTTATGAATCTAATTTAATTGAAGGGTATTGCTTCAAGCATTGCAAAATATGAAAAGGAAAAAGAAGAAAGGTACACCTGTCTGGCTGAGTGTTTTGATGACCGTTAGAGCATTAGGGAGTACTCAATCGAAAAATGTACCTTTGAAAATATAGAAGGTGGCTGCAGGGAACACCGGGAGAAGCTTAAGATGGGATTAATCCAATACCTATTTTACACACAGCAACTGGTTGCTAATACACTCGAAATTAGTTTTATCTGGTTCTACATTGTGTTACTACTACAACTTTCTACCAAGGCATGACATAACATCTTCTTCAAGTAGGGTCGCATAAGGAGATAAATAACCTAAGCCCATGGAATATGTCCACCCTTCTAGGTGCCATTATTAATCCATGAAAGATGAGTCTTGCAATCATGTCACTCTTTCAAAGGCACCACCAACCTGCATATGAAGCCATTCTGTCCCTGAACCCTGCTCATATTCCCTTGTTTGTGAGCTGTAGGCCAAACTAGAGGTGGTATCGTATCTCTGTGAACTAAACTGAAACAAAACCAAAGTTTTAGCCTGATTTTGTATAATTAAATCAAGAAAAGCATTCAAATCATAGAAAATGCTAATATCAAACGAGCCAAGGAGTCAGACATAACAGAGACAGTAATTTTTTTTTCATACATCGTGAATAAAGTAGCTAACCTTCTAGATGAATGCAAATCCAGAGAAGCAAAACTACAATTTCAGTGATGCAGTCTGAAAATATATCATAGAGAAAATGAATAGTATTTGGACCAAGATCATTAGAACCTAAGCTCAACGTAGGCCATCAGACCCAAAATCAACCTGCATATCGAAACAGGTCAGAACCAAATGGTTGCAACTGCAAGGGTTGACAGGTCGAAGTGGTCTTATAACTAGTCTTTTAGGGAGAAAAAGGGCAGAAAAAGCCTCAATATCTAGTGGAAATATGTTTGCCAACATTTGCAGCTAAAGAGATGTTCTCAAACAGCAGCAAGCAAAGCAAAAGCATATAAGCTAAATACCATTGAAATAGAACACATTAGAAATGAAATATAGCTTTATAATACAAAAAAAGTGACAATATTTGTTGCTAGATAAAAAATGATCTACCATATAAAGTGCTAAATAGAAAATTTCAGCCCCTTTAAGCAATATCTAGGTAAACGAACAAAGTAAATATTTTGTGCTGATTTGTAATGTTAGACTTACATCTTTGGAAGGAAACACTTCAATAGTAGTGTTCATAGGGGAATTAACAGCCTCTAGCTTCATAGATAGAAACTACAAAAGCAAGAGAGGCTATTAACTTCGAAATAGTTGAAATAGTACAGAAAAAAAAAAAGAATGTCAAAGGTGGGAAAAAGCATACCTCCACCTGATGCTGTAAGGCCTGAATATAGTTTATTATCTCATCAAGAACTGATGCTTTACCAATTACCTGCTCAGGAAGTGTACTGTTAAAATATGCTTAACCACACCTAGATCTGATTAACATAATCATAAAATCTAATTAGTCTTGATAAAAGATCGTTTCTAAGTAATCATAACAGATAAGCATTAATAATGTGAAATTGAAGCATTAATTGTGCACCTTGTTACAACCAGGAACAAGATCTTGGAGAATCTTCATTCTCTCGCTTATCTTTTCTCTCCTTGCCTACCAATACATCATATTCATGCCTGTAAGCTTTTTTTGTGCAAACATATGTGCTTTACCATCCAAGAACATTTAATCATATCCAAAATAATGAATGATATATGAGCAAAATAAACTGGTACTTAAAACTTAAAATCTCAAAATTAATAGATAGATGGTGATACCAATATGTTGTTTTGTGATTATGCTACCAACTATCATCTTACTCTTTCTGACAGGCTGTGACTGTCTGTCGCTTGACCTCTTCTTGCTCTCACATGGATGTAATCTTGCTTTGGTGGCTCAGTTGTTTGAGGATTTTGAGCAGCTAACTTGTTACAGATGCCTGAACTTGCCTCAGCCTCACTTTTTATGTTGTCATTTCCATCAGTAGATTTGATGGCCTTGAGACGTTTGGCCTCAGCTTCAGCCTACACAAAACACATATCTAAATAACATATAAATCCAAACAAATGAATTTTACACCTCAGAAATATGATCAGAATACTTCAGCAACTATGCACTTAAATTAGAACAATAAAAAGAACCAAAAAGAAGAAGCCAATGCTGGAAATACTATAAGATTTCTTTTATTCCTCTAGAAACATGGAGAAGTTCACATTATTGGTTCATTAAATTCTTAAGATCTTGTTCTACTGACTCTTTTCACCCATCCCACATTTATTAGATGAAGGGGGTTTTTAGTAGCTTCATCTGTCGTCCAAATGTTAAACCTGCAATTGGACTAAACTTCTTAGAAGATAATTCAAATGTTAACCTATACTCATATAGATACATATTGTATATGTTACTCCTTAAAGATAGGGCACCTAACAAAGTGATGCTTTGCACACACTTTTTTAGCAGCTAGCTTTCTACTGTTATTTTTCTGGTAGCGATAGGCTAATGATCTAGGGTCTCTATGTGATGTTCTCAAAAGCATTGAACAAATACATTAAATAAATATTTAAAGCAAATTGCCAAATTCTTTCATAAATTGTCGTCATTCCAAATTATAAACTCATACTACAAGTCACGAGCCACAACTGCAATAAACTAATGAAATTAAGAAATGCTACTTACAACACTATAAAAATATTAATTGTATTTGTATTTACCTTTGCTCTCCTGTTTCGTATCCTAAGTTTCAATATTTTTTCTTTATAGTATCTGTTTCATGACACAATTGTATCACGTCTAGTTGTCTGTTTGAAAGATGACAGTTAACTATAATAATAATGATAAAGCATCCCAGATACACCAAGCAGTAATCAAGGCATATAAGGAGCAGGCACTAGAGAATTAAAATCGTTAACCTGATCTTTTATTACACCAGATTCATTCTTGAAGGCACTATTATTGACTGAAGCGAGTTTGGTTGATTGAAAATGGAAAAGTCTACATGAAATGATACATTAATTGGCAACATGGAACTTCTTATCCCTTCTCCATAGGCAGCCGCACTACAAACTTGACTTCTTAGCAGTATGTATGAGGTTCCACATCTAATACCAACAGACTTTTCCTTTTGACCCACCTTCTTGATATGAATTTCCATCAAATTAGATGCACTGAACCATAAAAAATGCCTTATATAATTTGTTTATTCAGTCTACATGAATGCAATTGCATTACAAAGCTCGAAGTCTCAAATGCTTCGGAAGGCCATTATCATCGATCTGAAATCAAAGGGGCACACTAGCCAAAAGTCTGACACCATTTTCATAGATCTGGCAACAAAAAGGCATGTTAGACAAAAGCTCCGCCACAACTATAGAGGAACATGCTTTGTTTCACCATCTAAAAAAAAAAGAGTCATCCGACAGGATTCTAATTTTACAATCAATAAATAAGGATATCAAGCTCACAAAAGTTCCAAAAAACTTAATTTTTGGTATGTGGTAATTTGCAAACATGGAACTATAGAACATGTGTTATTTACTTCATATTCAAATTGGAAATGTCAAAGCTAAAGAGACCAATTACAATAAAATTCCACCAATAAATCTTAATTAAGAAAATAGCAACAATCACCTTGATAGCAAACTTATAAATACATGCTTTGGATCAATGAATAACTTAAACAGCCTCTGAAAAGAACGATCAAGATAACAGTACAAGAGTCTACTTGAGTAATAATTGACAAGGATGACCGTACACCAACATCTGCAATTAAACAGAAAAACGATCGTCCCAAAACCTAGTAAAACTAACACTTAGCAGAGGATCCTAGGACATTTTTCATTATGAAGATGTTGCCGATAATAAATGTTGAACACATCAGAAACTGTTGCTCACATAAGTTTGCTCACCCATATCATAAGTGTGCATAGATATATTCAACAATTCCATCATTAAATCACTGTAACTGCAATATTAGCACTCAGCGACAATACCGCATACTAAATAGTTCCCTTGCTTTCAGTTGGAATAGTAGCAGTTGGCTCATATTAAATATGATAATAATCATAAAAGATGAAGAAGGCACTCAAATATAATAAGAATCATAAAAGATGAGAAAGCCACTCTTGAATCGCTGAAATATTTCTATCGACCATGAAAAACCTAGAACAACACAACGTCCACAACAGCACTATAAGCAAACAAATGAGCTTGCATCCTAGAAATATAAGTTACCAATCAAACCAATCACAACCACATCCATGTATTGTAGAACTCCATAATCTTATGCATTCTACCGCAATGTTAATCGTGTTAAGGCTGTGAACGAACTAAGCACAGATCACAACCTCATTGAGCTACACACTAGATCAATTTCCAAAATACTCAAAACCACAGCGAGCGCGACAAAATAACCACATCAACAAGGTCAAGGAAACTACCAACTCGTTGCCGCTACTGGTGGAGACGAACTTCGACGACTCGTCCTCCGTCACGCCACCCGAGGAGGGAGGGTCCCTACGGCGCCGGCGACCCTTGCTCCCACCGCACTGCTCCGTCACCGTGGACTCCTCCACCGAGGCGTCCCCACCAATCCGCCCGACCCTGGGCACCAATTCGGGGGGAGGCATTCCGAGCATCGGGAACCGGCACATCTCCGGCAGCCGCGGCATCAACGACGGCGGATCCATCCCAAGGGAAGGCCTGGAATGCAGACTCGCATCAACGACGAGGGGATTCCACGCTCCGAAGGGAAGGGGATCAGATCTGCGGTGATCGAGCAGGGAAGTGACGGTGGACGCTCTGTGGATTTTGGGGAAGTGGGGAAGCGGATTCTTTAATTCGGAGATTGGTGGGCTTCTGCTCGGGCAAACTTGCATATATCTCCCTCGGAAACCAATTATTTCTGTCATCGATTATAGAGGCGGGAGGAGTACAATTTTAATATCGAGGAACGTACTTGATATAATAGAAATGAGTGAGGACCTAATATGCTATTTCAAAACTGTACAATGAGGTGATCCGATCTTCTGTCTGGCTTCAAGCAGGCAACACGAGTTTCATCACAAGAGCACCACGGGCCCCATGACACGGGAACCCTACCGTAGCAATACACCCATAGAATAAACCTGTACCCTGGCCGGATGCGATATAGGAAACCGAGGCGTGGCAGATGGCGATGAGACTTGATCCGGGTTTGGGCAAGCGTATCGATTCGGGCTTTGGTCTTCATCCCTGGAAGACAATAGAATCAATTGATCTGATCCAGCCTGAATGAAACTTGACCCGATTCAGTTGTGGATTGGGTTCGTATCGGTGTCCGGTTCAATTGAACCCTCTACAAATCCCAATAACAAATATTTTAATTGAATGTGTCCGCTAATTTAATTGACAAAAATTTTAATATCACTTATCCTTTTTTAAAAATCAATATTTTTTTTAAATTTTTATTCAAATTTTAAATATCTAAAATATGCTTTGTTATTTTCCACATTATTGATTTGATCCCTCAAATTTTTTGAAAGTAGTACTATTGTTATTATTATACTATATTATTAGATTAAAAATTAACTTCTGTATTTGAAAGTATTTGCACGAATATATAAAAATAAACGCTCACTAATCTCGAAGGGACATATGCAATTTTGATTTGTATGTGTTAATACTTAATACAAATCATATCCCTTTAATAACTTAAGCTTTTTAGATTATTGGGATTATATATTTATGCCCTTCTTAATTTGTCTGATGTTTAATTAATATTTATGTAAGCAAATGGAAATACATGTCAAAGCTTAATTAATTATACATTGTGTCCTTCCTTAACCTCTTGTGAAATTACGGACGACAAATCATAAATCGTTGGCAATATGTATCATATCCTCGCCATTCTTAATTCAGGTCTGACTTTTTATTTGAATCGATAAGAGAAAGTGTTGTAACCAAATTAAATGGGTCACTGACTCGTTCCAACACGGAACCCATAATTTTGACTTCATTTCTCGGTCAACAGTTTCTTCCTTGAATGACATTGCGGTCTTCTTTCTGGAAACTTCAGAGATTAATCTGCGCAGGCGCGAGTGGTCAAAAGTCTCAGTCGCCGAACCGTAGGGCTGACTTTGCCACGTGTCAGATGTATGACGTTTTCAATATGTGTTCGCTGTTTGCCACTTCAAAAGCCATCATCTTAACCGTCCATTTTGCGCCAGGCGGGCGGCAGCCTGAAATGAGATTCCTGAACGTAAACATTTCCTATCCCTTCCCTAACGTGGTCATCGAGGTGATTGGTTGCAAAATCAGGTCCCATGTGGGCTCCGCTGCTACATCCAATTAAGACGCAGGTACTCACTGGCTGGCTGAGACCTTTTCGTCCATTTTCTCGGTATTTCCTCTACGCGTCGAAGTAAAACTGGATGAATCTTACATATAAGCCCTTTATGATTTATATATTCGGATAGATGTTACCTTGTATTAGAAGTAAACGGTGATGTTTCTAAAGCACCGAACAATTAATGTACTACCCAACTAAAAAGCCACTATCCTTTGTCAAAATCACGAGTTTAACCTTATATATGTCCGGCCGCTGCATAGTATTTGTCGGTCGATCATGGCAGTTCTGAAAATAATTATCGATAGAGGGTGATAATGAATAATGGACGTGGGCAATAAAACCTTCAGCTTATGCGAAAAGACCCCCCTAGTGTTCCTAAATTAGTATTTTATACTGCGACAAGAGCAGGAGGAGGGTTTGGTATAAGTGTTGCTATCTTTCGTGCTGGGAAGGAAAGAAGAACCCAGCTTCCTTCTTCCCCATCGCCGAGATCGCCACCGCGGCTCTCCGATCGATCAAGGGTTAGAGTTTGTGGGGATCGAGATAGATTGGAAATGGGGCAGCAGTCGTTGATCTACAGCTTCGTGGCCCGAGGCACTGTGATCCTGGCGGAGTACACGGAGTTCCAGGGGAACTTCACTAGCATCGCCGCCCAGTGCCTTCAGAAGCTTCCCTCCAGCAATAATCGGTTCACCTATAACTGCGACGGACATACCTTCAATTACCTCGTCGAGGATGGATACAGTGAGCCTCTCGACTCGATCGCTTCCTGCTTCTGTCTCGGTCTTGTTCGATCTAATTCGGTTTTTCGATTTGATCCGGTTAAAGGCGGTTCTTCTGATTGGTTTGTTGAGAAAATCAGTTTTTCCTTGAATATTATGTTGAATATTTGGGTTTACGTGGGTAGGTTTCCGTTCCCTAGTCAACTTCGGATGGATCATGGTTTTCTGATGCAGTTCTTGTTGATCTGATTGCTAGTTGTGGTCAGTCGACATGATATCATGGATTTATTCAGTTCGTGAAGGTCAAGACTACGAAAAGGGCTGAATATATCTTAAGATCTAACGAGCTAGATGAGCATAAGTTTTTTTTTCCCTTTTCTTCATATAATCGGCAAGTTTATTTGATTGGAAGGCCGAGTCCCCGGAGCCAGCTCTTTTTTTCTCATTCTTATTGATTTTGATGGGCTAGATCTACTACAGAGAGATTTGATGGCAATTAGAGGATCACTACGAAAGTAAAATAGTGACACATTTACTGTACATAATGTTCTTCTTATATTGAAACGGTTTAGTAGCATATAAGGTATTCTTGTTCAGATTCCTTTTTTTGAGTTCTTGATTTTTGGGTTTCCTCTTTCTCTCTGTCAGTGATAACACCGTATCTCTGAAATGTTAATGTTCAATATGTTTTGTCCCGAGAATTTAAATAGTTAATAGTCGCTATGTTGGTATGAATCTGGATCTACTTCTACTGTTTTACATTTTAAAGCTCTCGGATATCCTTATTTTGCGTCTGACCACCTGTGAAATCACTTTTAGTCTTCACATTAGTCCCTGTTGCTCAAAATTCAGGATGTAAAGTAGTTTTGACATTAGTTTGACATTTGGACTCAAAACAATTTTTTGTTCTGATTAATAACACGTTGATAGTTGTAGTTGATCATGTCTGTATGCATTACATAAGGCTTTACTTTTTGATTCCGATTGATCTGCTTTAGTACACTTAGGTGATAAGGAACACTCCTTTGGGAAATTTCTCCTTTGATGACTAAATTCTTCCTCAAATTTCTGTCACAAATTTATTAATTTCTCTGCCATGTGTGAGGGGTTTGTGTTTTTCTTTTTAGTAAGTTTGCTTACTCTGTTGGAGGTAATTTGGTTTAGGAGTATTCAAGCTATTGTACTAGCCCATGTTTGTGCTAAACCTAACTACACTTTGCCCATGCAATTGTTGTTCATTGCAATGTGCCCATGCATTTGTCATTGGTTGGTATATACGAGGTGGAGTTTTTTTGGTGACATTCAACATTATAGAATTATTTGTTGTTAAAAACCTAGGTATATTCATTTGACTTAATAATTACCAAGCGTGCAGGTTGGTATATATACTGAAACCCATTAATGTCTTTTAAAGAGCTTTCTGTTTGAGGACAAAAATTGGTTATCAAATGATAGTATATCCTGGATGATTATGTAGCCTTGTAACTTCAAGTTGCCTGATGCTTTTTAGAAAGTCCAGAATTTTGGAAATTTTAATTCTACAAACACAATAACTATAGTAGAATATGCAGCTTGAATTGGATTAAGATCTTATTTGCTCTAGGGACTTCATTCTACATGTACTTTTCCCCCTTTGCTACACAAGTAATAGGTTCTTTCACTTCACAGTTAGTTTTTTGTACATGTGTGATTCATGCTCTCTGAAATTACAGTTTTGCATATTCTTTAACTAAATCAGTGCTCTGTTTTGTAACTGGTCATACAATGTCTGTGGAGATAAATTGTGAAGAGATAGTCATGGAATTTTGCCAAAAAGAAATTTAGCACATCTATACAACTTGTTTGCAAGAAATTTATAAAAAAAGGAAAAAAAAATAAAAGAAAATTAGATTAGAAGAACTAGGATCAGCTAAGGTGTTATCTTTTTTATTCTATTCACTTATGCCAATTATTATTTGAAGCAGCCTCATGTCGGGCTGAGGTAGATTAAAATCTGTTTGATAAATGAATCATATGGCTTTTGTCTGCAGTTCATAGTTGTCCTTTGAAAAATGTCGATAAAATTTTCATTTACTCCGTTGGTAATTTTCTGTACTCTGTATATATTTGAAATGTTATTATTAATATATTCTTTTGGCATGTTACCAAGGAAATCCATGGATGATGTGAGTCAAATAAATTTCTCCAATGATCTTCATTTAATATGGGTGCAATATTCATTTAGGATAAATCAATAATGCTTTAAACTGAAACTTTTTGGTGTGCTTTCTGTTAGTCAGTTTTTCAAAAGCAAGCTAGATACTCTTTCTTAAAGCACGAGGAGAACAAGTTTTATGAAATTTTTGGTGCAGCTTTAATTTTTTGAAGAAGTCAAGGCAGGGATTTTATATTTTTTCTGTTTGTATATGAGTGAAATTTTTATTTGGTTTTTGTGGGTATACTTAGATGTTTTGAATAAATATAAAGCAGGAGTGCTATTGTTTCTGTGCGAACATGAAGAGAAAAAACTTTTATAGTGCCACATTAGCCTGCTATAGTAACCATCTTAGGACTAGTTTTTATGTGGTTAGTTTTCTCCTGTAGCCCATTCCTAATAGGTTGCTCCTGTAGTCCATCTTAGGAGAGAGAACTTTATAAAGTTACAAAAACCTGCTATCTATGTCCATAACGTAACTGCTACAGTATCATACTTTTATAATGCTGTACTGGTGCTTTTTGGTTTCTACTCAAGTTCTGATTGTTTAAGGGTTGTTTCACATGGTGGGTTTGCTCCTTTCATCCTAATCAATTTAGGAGCCTTCTGGTCTTTCCAAGTTGATGTACGGTTGCATACTAAATGTCCTCTACTCGAAATAGGAGATTCTCCTCTGTAAGACAATGTAAGAGTCCTTGACTTCCCAATTTCAGCACTATGATGTCTATATTAGCCATATTACTTCCAGGGCCCAAATAAGCCATGTCACATGCTGAATAGGGTGTTGTAACATCATTGGAGTCATCCTGATTGACTGCCCAAAGCAACCTTGAAGATGAGCATCCTTTTAGTTGGTTAAATGGAATGTAATCCTATTTTTTTCCTCTTGTGCTGCCTATATCGAGTTTTGTCTCGTGTTCTGTTCTATTCTTGTGGCATATCAAACATAAATGAACCTTGAAATCTAACCCAAGTGCTGAAGTGAGCCATGAATTGTGCAGCATACTGTGTTGTTGCTGTTGAGGCAGTTGGCAGACAAATTCCAATTGCCTTCCTCGATAGGATCAAGGAGGACTTCAACAAAAGATATGGAGGAGGTAAAGCTGCAACAGCTGTGGCCAACAGCCTCAACCGAGAGTTTGGGTGAATATTTTCTCCGTGTCCATTAAAAGTTTAACAGTTTTTTGTGTGTTGAGCAAAATTACTGACTGATCAAACTATTTGTTCTAAATCAAGGTCTAAGCTTAAAGAGCACATGCAGTACTGTGTAGACCACCCCGAGGAGATAAGCAGGCTGGCCAAGGTGAAAGCTCAGGTTTCAGAGGTCAAAGGAGTCATGATGGAAAACATCGAGAAGGTTCTATATTTTTCTCTTTTATATAATGTTTTTTTTTCAATTCCCAAATCTAGTGTTGTCTATGCAATTGGAGATAACAATGAATCTTGTTGTTTTAGGTTCTTGATCGTGGGGAGAAGATTGAGCTGCTTGTTGACAAAACAGAAAGCCTTCACTCTCAGGTATGCAAACACATTACCAGGTCGCATTTGGTTCTTGCCCCAGACATATTATCTGATTGAATTCGCATCTGTATATTTCCTACCGGAGACATTTTTGTCAAAGTATGAACTTGATTTTTTGCATTTCAACATATGCTAGGTTCTAAGTTGTGTAAATAACTCTTTTGGATTTCAGGCACAAGATTTCAGGCAGCAAGGGACACAGATGAGGAGGAAGATGTGGTTTCAGAACATGAAGATAAAGCTGATTGTCTTGGCAATTATCATTGCACTTATCCTCATCATAATCTTGTCAGTTTGCCATGGCTTCAAATGCTGATTTGGATGGATATACTGCCACGGGTGCAACCCCTTCTATACATGACTGTTGCTTTTCAGCACAGAGATATCTTTTACAGAACTTGTTTGTTGATGATTTGTGGATCGGT
This sequence comes from Musa acuminata AAA Group, assembly GCF_036884655.1. NCBI lineage: Eukaryota > Viridiplantae > Streptophyta > Magnoliopsida > Zingiberales > Musaceae > Musa > Musa acuminata. Next base: position 1,395,345 of record NC_088344.1, read on the forward strand.
GTTCACCCTATACAAAAGGGTATTATTGTTGTGTTATGTTTGCCTGATGAATATGTTAACTTCGTATGTTGATTATATGTGTGTATAGCCTTAAAACATTTTTCGCCATAGGTGTAGCTCAAATGAACTTTGGATCTCCATATCGAGTATAGCCGAACATCATTTTGTTGTGTCATTTCGCTTTGAAAATGTTTGAACGGGAAATATTAATTGTCACACACTGGTTAGGTTCCTGTGTCTAAATTGGTATTTGGTGGTAAAGATAACATCTCTAGGGTTTGAAACAAGATGGAAATCCTGCCAGAATGTCAAAAAGGGTAATGTTTGAATTATTAGTTATGTTATTCCAAATCATATTAAAGCTTCCTACACCAAACCAACCTCGTATTGTTCTTTTTTCTTCAATAAATGACATGAATTTGTAAAATGTTTGATGCTTTCCTTCCAAAATGATGCTATATTTCATTTTAATCATTAATATATATATATATATATATATATATATATATATATATATATATATATATATATATATATATATATATATATATATATATATATATATGGGAGAGAGAGAGGACAGCTGCGTTAAAATCCGTGCAGGGTCTGTCGCTAGTCCAAAACGAAGATTCCTATAACACCGAAGAGGGAATGGAAATTTCCCGTCGGATTACCACTGAAGCTTGCAGTCTGGTGGTTGCCAGGTTTGGTGACAGGGAAACCAGCACGCAACAAGGTTGGACTATGCACAAGCTCTGTCATGCAAAGCAGTCTGTGTGCGTTGCAGAGTCTCTTCATACCGAGTTCCTGCACAGAGGGAGAGAGAGAGAGAGCGAGAGAGAGAGAGAGAGAGGGGGGCTGCTGGTCACCAGATATGGGCAGTGATATCTCCAGATTCTCCCATTGGCCATCACGATTTAGTTTACTTGCTGCTGCAGCTGGAACAATGCCTCGTCCTTTTTGTCAGCCAATGCTGCTGTCCTACAAACAGCTTCTGCTTCGGTGTCATCCTCGATTGCTTGTCTCCTTGTCAGGTCACTTCTCTCTGCAACATGAACAGCAAGGACAGCTTGGGTTTTGTCATCTGACAGGCCATCCTTAACTAATTGTTTTGCGGTACATGTTTTGTTGGATCAGGACAGCTCCAATGTGCGGACTCCGATCGATCGCGACTCTTCGGTCCTTTCGATTCGCATCTCTCGTGCTTGTTTGGAGGTGCTGATGGAATCCTGTACTTGAAAGACACTGCTTCGCGGCCACGACTGTCATGAACGCAGGAACCGATTTCGAGAAGGAATGTAGACATCAAAGTGCAGCAGTGGGGGGTGGGCCTCTATGGTCCCAAACCCAGGGAGTTCGAATCAACACTTCACGTTCGCAACCTGCTTGCTTTTATTCCTCTTCCGCCTTGACAGTCCTACAAAAGCGAGAATCGCCCCCAAACTCCAAAGGTTAAGTACAAGATTCAAAAGGAAAAGGAGAACACCCAGTATAAGAATTGGCAGAAACCAAGCTCCTCTCCATTGCCTTGATCCGGGGGAGTCACCAAGGAAGAGCAGGAGATGAGGGCCTTGTTCGGTGGCCTGGCATGCTTGTTCTGCATCGGTCTCCTGGTTTCCATGGCAAAACCTGGTGCAGCAACAAGAATTATTGCACCACCAGTGGCTGCTCCTACTGTGCCTTCACCAATGGCTTGGCCATTACACCACATGAAGCTGGATCCTTTCTATAGTAGCAAGAGAAGAGTGCCTAATGGACCTGATCCGATACACAACAGGTACTTGTGTGTTGTGCTATACTTGTTCTTGGTCATCTCTGATGTTGATCTCCTTCCCTACTGCTTGACTTAATAGAATGTTGAATTTTTGGTTCTTGAGCTTCAGATATTTTTGTCCATGAAGTTTTATCTAGCTTGGTTAATAGGATTAATATTTATGACATGCATGAGGAAATCAAATTCATGTTGCCATTAGCCTGTTCATCACAAGTAAGAGGGTTGGGAAAAAATGACTTCTGTTGATTTTGTGCATTTAAACCCCCCACATTCTTCCATCCTTCCTTCTTTTGATGAAATGATGGGGGATTTAGCTCATCACTGTCCTTTAGAACTTGCCACTACTTTGAAAGTATAAGCCAAACCATATAATTTGCACAGAAATGAAGAACTAAGCTCAGTTTAGAAAGAGTACTGAGCCCCAAAATGAAACTAAGAAACATAGACATGGCACACATGTAGAGGGCCTTCAGTGTTCGTGCACACTTCGTACATAACCTGTGCTCATCTCATTGTTATGATTGAGCAGACAAGTAGATAATGATTAGCCCCCCCTGCATGCAGATATCAATCATCATGCAGCATGAACTGGGTGGGTCCCATTAGGGAAACACCAAGCACTATCCACACCTGATCATTACTACAAAATCAAATTGGTGATGGTTGATGGGTGCACCTGAGTCTAATGATTGCCTCCACAGTGTTGTCCATGTCTCACCACCATTCTTTGCATGTGGTTTTCAGGAGAAGTGGGAAGTCAGGAAGACCTCCAGGAAGAGCATGAGGACCAGAGGCATGCAAGCTTTCTTCGCTTGGAAGATGGATTACAGGATTTATATGGATCTCATCTTAAATGCATCTAACAAATGTGTCATCTTTAAACACTCCCAGAACACTAGCCATGATATCCTTGCTTTTGCCAAAGTGCTGTTCTTTATGGAGATTTTGAAGGTGGTGGGGTGTTTAAAGAGTGCAAGCTTCACCAACACAAAATACCCACTCAAGATTCTTGACAAACATGGGAAGACCTTTCGCTGTTGCTTTACTGACCTCCTTTATTCTGAGAGTGAGAGGTAGAAAGAGAGAATGAAATGGAAGAAACAACATGACCTGTAACAAATGCATTCAATTGAAGCTAACAGTCTGGTTTTCTTGTTTCCTTGTCTCCTTGTAAGCAGCTCTAACAACTAAAGAGCCTTTGGATTTGTTCTAATGCCAACTCTACTTTTCTTTGATGTGTCTCTATCACTCACTTTGGCATTGCTGTTTTGTGTTCACCAAGGATGCATGGGAATATATGTACTTTGGTAGCAATCAGCTTATGAACAATAGAGTAATCCAAAGATAGAAAAAGAGAAAGAAGTAAAGAGCCATTGTCATGACTTCCTTTTCCCTTTCCCTTTTCCTTGCTTCTTTTCTTGCAGTATTTTGAGTTGAACGAATTGAAGGACAGCTTGAAAGCAGCAGAGACCAAGCACTGTCAGGGACAGTGCCAGATGATGCTCTCCTTGTCACCAAGCCTCTCTATGCTCTAATAACACTCTTTGCATCAACATTTCTACCATGAATCAGATGTATTCATATTCATTCTTCATGTCTATATTTGATAGCTGATCATAATGCCTCTTGCAAAGGTACATATATTAAGTTGAGAAGAAATTTGGGTCAGATATTGCAGAGCAAGCTCTTATTGCTGATGTTGTACCAAAAAGATGAATAAATTCTATCACATCTTTGATGAGATCAAATAAGGGGTTTTAGCTGATGAGTCTCACACATGTCATACAACCAGTGAGCATATTATCAACATACAAAGTCTGTACAACAATTCCATCTCCAAACTCAAACAGTACAGAATGCATACTTGACCATAAAAATATCAAACTGATTGTGCCACTGTAAGGAGGCAACTTCAACTCATAGAGAGACTTCTTATGAACTTTATCTGTTGTAGAGTGCATAACTTGAAATTTTTGTGGCAGCAATAGTTTTTACATAATGCGGAGAGAAATCTAATTTTCGTAAGATAATACGTATTTTCACACAACAATCTAGGTCTTTAATGGATGTTGTTTGTTCTTGTACCATGAGAATTATTATGCCTGCAGACCATATGCAATACCAACCATCAGATAGGTCATTGAAGATTGTTGATAGTGTTGTGGCCTTAGTTATACAGACAACATGATGCAAAATGCATTACTATATTCCTCAAATTTTCTCATGAGAATTCTAGATTTTCTTGGCGAAGAAATGTTAGGTTCACTCAATCTCTTATTCTCAAGGATCGATTTCAATTATTTTCAAGATGGGAACTTTGGAGCCTGCATTTTTCATAATCTAAGTTGTGATGATTCATCTACAATAAAAACTAAAAGCTGATTGTAAGAAATGATTCCTTTAAATTTTGAGAGCCCATCTTTCAGATTCTAAGAGATCACATCAAACCTGAAAAAGATTTCCAAGACAGTATTGGGCCGTTTCGGTCCGGTTTATATGTCGGTTCTCTCGGGCATTTGCCGGACCACATGATACGCATCATCGACGCGCGCCGCTTGCGACTCATGAGAGCAGATCGCGGCGGCGTACTAGTAAAGAAGGTGGCCTCTTTCTTGACGACCCACCACCCACACCCCGCCTTTCTCCCCTCCTGCGCCGTTCCACTCCGTTTCGTCGCCGGCCCCTCCGGTCCCCCCGCAGCCGTCGCCATGGCCGAGGCCACCGCCGTGTTGCAGAAGAAGCGCACCCTCCGGTCCCAGATCCGGAGAGCGCTCAAGATCTTCCCTCCCGCTCAGCGAGAGCAAGAAGGTACCCTTTTTTCCTTCCTCTTCCGCGTTTACAATTCATTAGGTTCGAAATTGGGTCATCTCTTTTCCTGCCATCACGAGGAGACGCCCCGATAGTACTTCGTCCCGGCCTTCGGGTCTTCAAATATTCTTTAGATTCTGTGTTGGATCTTCGTCCTCGAGGTTCCATTCTGGTGATTCTTGGTTGGTTGTCGTCATTATGATGGTTCGCATCACGACCGCCATGTGTTTGTATTTTTATCTAAGCGTCTTATTGTGTGTGCTTTTTTGTTTCCAAATTTTCGACTGTTTTCTTATATCTGAAACGTGTAATCATTAGTTTGAAGTTCGTTGTCGTAGCCGGTGGGATTGAAGTTGCATCTGCTTGAATAAGTACACATTTGTTGTGTTGTAAACTTAAGGTTAATCCTACTTAGCACCAAACCTTTAGATTCTAAGATGGTCGTTCGAAGTTTTTGATTTACAGGTTACTTAAGTGGGTTACTTAAGTGAGCTTTTTATTTCACAGTGAACAAATAGCAAAAGAAGTTTTACCAAACCAAATACTTGTTACTAGCATCTAGTGCCAGGTTTCCATAAAACCAATTAGGAATCGAAGAATTTCGATATTGTTATACGTACTGTTCTTGAATTGCTGCTGAATAAGACAACTTATATAAGACATCTCCTTGCTTACTTAAGGATCCTAAAAGCTTCTTAATTTTGACAAAAAAACATGTGCTAGGTTTCTCTCTTCTCCACAGACTTCATCTATTGTTCTGGTAATTGATTAGTTTCTGCTAGTTCCTGTCCATCTATCCATTGTGGAAACTTGTTTAGTGGTTCCTAATCTTTTTTCAGCTACTTCTCTAGAAGTTGCATAAGACATTACTTGCTCAATTTGAGATTCTGAGTCGCAGTTCTCCTTTCACATTTTTCCTTGTCAGAATTTACCTCCTGTTTATTTCTTTGGATATCACAGCAGTTTTACTTTGTCTCAGATGTGGCAATTCAAAATCTTGTACTAAATTCACCTTGGTTCAAGTCTAGTAAAGGATTATGTGCTTATATAAGTTGTGAGGCACTACGTGAAGTTGATACATCAAAAATTGTGGCAGAAGTTTTAAAGAACTCTGATGCTGGTATTTTTCTCTATCACTTTTTCCTATGTATTAATTTTAATAACTCGTTTTAGTTTTTTGGTTTCTTTTCTTGTGATAATTATTTATTTGATGATAATTGAATGGCTTTGAACCAGATGAATAAACCCTGACATTTTTGCTACACCTGATCATGTCTATTACATTAGTTCTGTGAATTCTTTATAACAAGGTGATCACATTAAGATGCTTCATATCATGATCTTATGTTCTCTCTTGTACTAATTATGTGGTGCATATTTAAATGCTCTACCTCAATCCTTATCTCTGTGATTATATTGCAAACTAAAACCTATGTTACCAGAAGTGCCAACGAGTGCCAATGCAGGTGTAACTAAGTGGCATGATATAGATATAATATTTAGGTAGGAAGTACCAAGTAAGAATCAATATTATGCAGTAAGCAAGACTGAAGACAAGTGCAAAAGCATCAAGTTTAAGGATACTAAATGCCGAAGAGGAGAAGATTTGTTATGACGAAATAAAAAAAAGGGTCCGAGAGATGCCTGTGATGATGTGAACACTAATGATGTTGACGATGATGTGGTCGAATTTGATGATCATTAGCGCTCTTAGATTGATTGATGTTTGACTTTTTATTGTTTTGTTATTTATATATCAACTAATTAAATAATCGCTAGACATCTAATTAATGGTGATCGTTTTGTATATGTAGTGATATAGAACTTATGTTTCAACTGAAGTTATTGTTTAATCATTAATTTTGTCCTTAAATATATTTCTATAATTTTTGTAGGGTAAGCAATTTCATTTGTTCATACGAGCACCTAGCACCTTGGGAAAAAAGTATTTTGGTGCCTTATAGTGTTTAGTGCTTTTGATATATACTAATAACTTGTATTTCTATATAGTATATAAGGAAACATAACTATTCTAAAAACCATTTTAAGTATATATTGTTTTATTTCTTTATATCTTATTTTCATATCTTCTCCTCCTCTTTTTCTTCTCTTCACTTCTCTTTTCCTTTTTCCTCTGTTATTCTAGTCGATGGATTGGTTGATATGTGATTATTGCAAGGAGACTATAAGAGTAACTGAAAGGGATATACATGGGATTCTAAGTCTTGAATAATTTGGTATCTCCCGTCATCCGTAACAGTGGAGTCCAGGTACATGTGGACTTCTCATATTCTCCTTTGACTCCACACCTTTCCTTCTTGCCCGTCACCACTTCCCCTCTTTTTTTTCTCCCTCTTTCTTAAGATGCATTTGTAATACTAGGGATGGCAACTACTTATAAATCTTATGCACTGATGTTCACTCGATCAACCATGATCCAGTAAGTACCTAGGTTCAACTCTCGCAACTAAGGTTGTTACACACAAAAATGATGTTTTCATGCACATATACAAACACATATATAGAAATTATGTGTGCATTTCTGTGGTTTAGAAAGCAGGTTTCTAACAAATTGCTTTGTAAGTGATTTTTTTAGATATGATTGTTATATTTCCAGAAGATAATTATGTAGAATGTCTAGAATGAACTTCTGATGTATTTAGGTGTTTTTCTGAGCAAAGGTTTCTACTGCTTTATGCAACACTATGATTCCACCATGATTACATTAGTCTTGACAAGTGAAAAGAGTATTGGAAGCTAGATGACTGTTACAGTTGAATCACACTTTTTCTTGAACCATGGCCTGTTTGTCATGATGCTGAGGGTATCATGGAATGTTTTACTGCTAGTTTTACATGTTTTACTGAGGTGATATTGAATTTGGTTATAAGCATTGATGCATATCTTGGGAGATCAAATTGTGACAAAATTTTATTTCATATGACGAAAGAGTCATATAAAAACAAAAACATGATTGTGTTGAAGATGACAAAATACTGTCGCAAACTGTTCAGTGAATCTCCTATAAATTTTATAGGCATCATGATTTGATGACTATCTGTTAACTCATGGTTTCATCCTACACGTATGCTTACTGTTCATTTTCAAGTCAAGAACATGGCATGCAGGTAAAGAAAATGCTATATGTTCCAAGGGTTGAAGATAAGAACAGCCATATGAGGATGCTCAGAATCTCAAATATTGAAGATCTAGTAGCAAATTCAATGGATATACTGGAACCTTCTCCTGTTGATGCTGATCAGAATGAACGTGAAGATGGTAAACTTACTAATAATAAAGGCTTTTCTTCCTCTCATTTCATGGTTATCTTGCTATCTGTGCATCATGAATTATTGAATTGTAAATTGCAATTTAACTTCTGCACATTATATTATCATAAGCTAGATGTTTGTGTTCTATTTTAAGTCTATTAAAGAATTGATGTATCAATGTGAATAACATGGGAAGTGTATCATATCAGTATATACGTTAGCGTGCCAAGTAACACTCCATATCCTTAAGTTTAGGTCCTTTTTGTTTTACCTCGGTGGTTCCTCTCTATGTGCTTATCTGGTGGGATGTCATGACAGTCAATTACCTGTTTTCCAATTTTCTCTATGCCCCTTTCCTTTGGAGTCCTTGTTTAATAGCTTCAAAAAAATGCAGAAATCCTTATTCTGTTTGACTGGATTGATGAGTAAACTTTCTAAGAGGACATTCCTACACTTCAATTAGATGATAAACGAGGGAAATTTGTGCTCAAACGCTTTTAACTTTATTAGTTTCATTATTTTTTAAATTGCTTCTAGCTAATGTTTAATGCCATCTTGAATGCTCTATCTAAAATTGAATCTAAGTAACCTGTATTCTTATTTGACCTATGATCAACCTATCTCTAAGTTTAGCTTGTAATCTATTATGTTTGTACTTTGTAGACTCTTCTTCACCGTAGAAGATTGTAATACATAGTTCATCAGAAATTCAAGGCTATAGTCAGGGTTCCTTATTTCGTTTGAACCGGTATCTGACATATATATTATTTCCCATTGCAGTTATGCTGGCAACTCAACCAGTTGACCTCTTCCTTTTACCTGGTAAATCTATTTGATTTATGTTCTATAACTTAAAAAAAAATTAAAAATTGAGTTTTCCTATCCTTTATTATGACTTGCAGGACTTGCATTTGACAGACACGGAAGACGTCTAGGTCGTGGTGGAGGGTAGGGTTCAAATGTTCCATATCTTTATTACAATGTACTTTTTCAATTCAATTCAATCAACTTGTTACATAGAACTTGACTTCATGTGCTTTGCATTAAGTTCTACCTTGTGATGATTCACAATATTTTTTTGCATGCACAACATGTCGAGAAATATCGGATTTTTGAATCAAGTGTAGATGCAATCAAATACTTCTTCTTGAATTGTGGTTAAGAATATTGCGATTAGAGAGATTGGTTAGGACATGGTATAACATCCCGTTTTAGTCCCACATCAGAAGTAAGCAAATACTTAGATTAATCTGTAAGACTATGGTGTACTATCGTAACTTGAGATTAAACATTTTTTGGCTAGTGGTTCAAACCCTTAATGTATTAGTTATTTCATCAGATAGAATTATGGCATTGGTAGTTGACTAATACCTAGAACAGTGGTTTAAATAGGGTGCTTGAGCGCTTGCCTAAGTGCTTGGGTGAGGTGAGGCGAGGCTTGAGCACCTCAAAGATTGACTAGGCGACATGCTTTAGTGAAGCGTCGCCTAGGCGCTCGCTTGAACCCAAGCGTCTCGGGCGAGCGCCTGGTTGAAGCAAAGCAACTAAACCAGACTATCAAGTCTGGTTCGATTGAACAATAGCCTAGTTGGTTCGATTAAACCAACTAAGCTATATGTTACTAAACTAACCCCCACGACCCCGAGCCATAAACCCTAGCACAGTCGTTGCCTCCGCCGCCGACGCATAGGACCGATGCTTCCTTTGTTGCTACAGCTTTCGTGTGCAGCTCCTTCCATTGACGTGGGAGGACCGAAGCTTCTTTCGCCACCGATGGACACATCTGAAGCTTTCTCCGCCCATGACGTTGTCGCCCGCAGCTTCCACCACCATTGTTGTCGTTGTCCGAAGCTTTCTCCGTTGCTGTTCACAACTTCCTCCACTTCCTCCGTCGTCGTCGCTTTCGTGTGCAGCTTCCTTTGCCACCGACAAACATATCTAAGCTTCCTCCGCCCATGACGTCATCGTCCACAGCTTTCATCGCTACCGCTACCGCTACCACCGTTCGAAGCTTTCTTCATCGCTACTACTGCCATCCGCAGCTTCTGCTGCTTCCTCCGTCACTGCTGCTTATGTGTGTTGCTTCCTTTGCCACTGATGGACACATCTAAGCTTCCTCGGCCCATGACATCATTATCCGCAGCTTTCGTTGTCGTCGCCACTATCGTTGTTCGAAGCTTTCTTCGTCGCTGTTGCTACTATCCGTAGCTTCCTCCATTGTTATTCCTGTCGTCCGAAGTTTCCTTCGCCATCGCCATCGTTGTCTGTAAGTTCCTTCGTCATCGTTGCCCTCTCTTTCTCCACTTACTCACCATTGGTGACTCTTTTCTCCCCTCTAACTACTATTAATAGTAGATTAAATATTGTTAACAATAGATTGTTAACTACTGTTATCATATAATAGCACTTATTTAGATTTTAGCACTCCTAATCTCTATTTATTTAGAACTATTATTAGGGTTTCAAGATTAAATACTATTTTAATTATATTATTTATATTTTAATATTTTAGAGTGTCTCGCTTCGCTCGGGTGAGCATCTAGTGCCTCGGGTATTTTGGAAACTTGACGTCTTTTGGTGCCCAGTGCTTTCTAAATCACTAACCTAGAATTAAGGTATGATGAGGGTCTTAAGTATGAAAAAGTTATCTGTTGATGGGGTCATAGGATACATCATGATATGGAGCCACCAGTGTGTTAGGCCTCGTGTGTACTAAGCTAGGGTTGAGTTATGCTATTACCTTGACAAGGATGTCAAACTCTTAAGTGAGGGTGATCGTAATACGTGATCTAGTCCCACCTTGGAAGTCAACAAATACTTGGATTTACTTATAAGAGTTTGATAGGGGTATTACTAACTTTAGCCAAAGTATTTTGGGTCAGTGGGTTTGATTCAACAAAGTTAATAGGATAGTTTTCTCATTAACGGTGGTGACATGTTTAGACATGCTAAAGAGTATGCATCATTCTAGCTTACTAGAAGGATCATAGCATCGAAATTTTATTTGTTATTTTACTTCAATGATATTGCACTTGGCAACCTGATATTTTGTGGTCATTTCTAGTAACTTAATATTTTTGCCGTAAGATCTAAAGTTAAGGTTCATGATCCTCTTGCAATATAATATTTAATTGAATCATATTCTTCCTCCCCTCGTTACCTACTGTGAACTTAATATTCAATCCTGCCATATATCTCTTTTCATGGTGCACAATTTACGACAAAGTCAACCAAATTATATCATATAAACTGCATATTATCTTTTTTATATACTGTTAACCACATTCTGACTTTTGAGTGCTGTGCTGCGCACGCTAGATACTATGATGTTTTCCTGCAGAAACATGAAGAGCTTGCCAATCAGCAAAAGTGGAAACAGCCACTCCGAGGTACATCATTTTCAACAACTATGATTTTATATTGCATTATTGTCATGACCGGGTCTGATGGGCTAACTGGCTAATAACTCCATTTTGATCCTCAACGACGGACCAAAATGCTTAAGCAGGAGGTAACGTAGTACACTCATCAGGCCCTTGTAAGTTAATCATACGCATTCCCCACTTCCGATATGGGACTAATGAGATATTACATTATCCCTAACTCAATTAGCTTGACGAGGAAATTAACTCTGTGGTGGCTCCACGCCGTGATGAGTTCTCTGACTCCATCCACGGGTAGTCCTTTCCTACTCGAGCCCTCTCACCCTGCCCTAATGCTAGGTCGGCTCTGATACCAAATGTCACGACCCGGGTCTGATGAGCTAACTGACCAATAACTCCATTTTGGTCCTCAACGGCGGACCAAAATGCTTAAGCGGGAGGTAACGTAGTACACTCATCAGGCCCTTATAAGTTAATCATACACATTCCCCACTTCCGATGTGGGACTAATGGGATATTATAATTATATCAAAAAAAAAAAAGTGTTGTATTGGCATCCTCTTGTGCTAATAGTGATTAATGCCCAACAAGATCCCACAAGGCCTGTTAAAATGCTAACACTTAAATGACATCTGTCACAGGCATTGATCAGAGGTGTAATTACATGGAACTGTAACATAACCCACTGAAAATGTTCTTTGTAGTTATTAAATGTTATGGGATCTCAAATATTAAAGCCTATAATCTGTCTTTTCTTATCTAAATTTGGCTCCTTGCAGTTGCGCTTGCCTACTCTGTGCAAATTGTGGATGATGACTTGATTCCGACGACTGTGACAGATGTTCCAGTTGATGCTGTTGTTTCAGCAGATGGTGTGATTCCGATCAGTCCTGCTGCTTTGGAGAGGATGTAACACAATTTCTTGATATGTTCATTCCATTCTGTTTCTAATGGACGTCATACATGGAAAATTTTAGCTTTCTGAACCAGTTGAGTTTCTGTACCATGAGCTTACTAAAAATGCTACGGTCTCCTTCATGTCGAACATTATTTAGTTTTTGGACCCTTAGACGAAGAGAAAATGAAACTGACAGTCGTGATAGGATGTGTAGGAATGACATGAAAACAATGAGTAAGAAGGTAATTTTAATATCTAAATTATGTTTTTTTTATTATGTTATAATTAAAATTTCTTAATCGACTATTATGATGGTAGTGGACGACGACATCATCGGTGGTTGCAAGGTGTTGTTGTGGTGGTGATTAGTGAGAATAACGTGATAATTGATCTTGTCGATATAGATTTAAATATCAGCAACCGACGTCGGAGTGGTGGTGTGACGATGGTTTGATAATGGTGGTGATAGATCTCGGGGATGTCCTTACGATAGGTGGGATGAAGTCTTAGAGGTGGAATTAAGGGACTTATACGACTTCTTGTAGGGGGAGGACTACTACAACTTCCTCACCCCGCAAGAAGTCCCTCAAGCACCACCTCTAAAATTCCACATTATTCGTCTTAAAGGACATCCTCAAGATCCACCACCACCATCAAATCGTCACTGCTACAACGACCACTGCCCCTACCTCAGTTGTTAATGTTCAGATCCATATCGCCAAGGGCAATCATTACATTGTTATCGTTGACCATCATCACAACAACCAACCGTCGCCCCGATAATTTCATCATCCGCACTACCACAATAGTCAACTGAGAAGTTTTAATTAAGATATAATAAAAAAAAACATAATTAGGATCTTAAAATTAATTCTTTATTTATTATTTTTATGTCTTGATTATAATTTTAATTAAGACATAATAAATGACAAAACTAGCTTTTTTTTAGGAAAAAAGGGAATAGAAGAAAGCCGTCGATCCCTGTGGTTAAATTCATTGATAAAAGAACGGCTACAACTTCCCATCGTTACTGGAAGTTGGAAATAATATTTACTGTATAGATGATCGATGTGCAGTAACAAATGAAATACGTTTTTAAATTACAATCATCTGCAGGCATCTATTCCTGCTAGAAGCGGCCACCCCATGCATCTATCATGTTTATTAGGAAGATTCTACGCGGAGTAGAATGCTGTCCTAAAATAATCTCTCTTCTCCAACCTTTCAACTCTCTATTATAATTGAACAAAATATAAGGTTTCCTTTTCTTATTCCTTATCAGCAATCGAAGTATCAATCTGTGGAGAACATTTAGGCAGCACCCGTACTTCTGGTTTCGCCAGCATTATGCAATCAAAGGTTCAACCAAAGGAATGGAAGAGGAGTCCGTAAGTTTCATCGTATACGTGACGACAGCAGAAAGAAGAGCACAAGCAGCAGGAACTGCTCCGATACCATATCTTGTAATCGAGTAATTGACACTGACATCGGATGAACCTGAAGAGAGAATATTATTGTCAGGTGGCGATCTTACTGACAAGCTGATTGCAGTTGTAAAAGCTGCTGATAGATTAAGCACGATACAATGAATCTGAAATTTATAAGCTTATGATATCAAAGAGCTATAGTAATTCATCAGAGTTGATCCCAATGGCAAGTCTTTCTAAGGCCAACTTAAGCAGGGCAATATTCAAGTTGATTCTTGGATCTATGCTTCTCTCTATTTTCACTCTGCAATAATTATATGGGCGATGTTGATTCTGCTAAGGTACGGGGGAGGATCACAAGTGAAATCAAAAACATAAGATAAAGAGTATAGCAAAATATTTTAAGAAAACCTTGTTAAATGATAAAACAAAATTATCCAAGATTACAAACTAGCACAAAGAGTAATCATGAATTAGATTAGTTTGGGTAAACTAGTTAAGTTTGATTAGGATAGCATTTATATTTGGAATAAAAGCCAAATGAAGCATGACGATGGTCACAGTTCAGAACAAAATTATGTGTAGCAGCAAACAAGTAAAATGAATTGTCTGATGATTACTTGCATATAACAAACATATGTAACTTTAAACTTCTAGCCCTACTTAGGGCATCTTTTAACAAGATAGATGATGGTATATGAACCCATTATTTTAACATAAAGGCGTATGTAAAACCTACTGATGTTTTACCTTCATATGACTCGAGAGCATATAAAGCAAGGCCGCATGACAATTTATCTAGAAAACTTAGTGATCCATAAACAAAAGCACATCCGTTTAGATCTTCACCAACCAGGGTACTTTCCATGCTAATTCCAGTCACCTGCCTCAGAAAAAAATACAAAATAACAAATAATTCATTTAAATTAGACAGTCACCTGATGTGTTCATGGTTAAGATTAGGCAGTTGTTAGATAATTCATTTGAATCTCAACAATGTTCAAGAAGTTCAGAAAAATACAGGTAGCTGCTCTAGAACCATGAAAACTTAAAAAGATGTTGAATATATAGAGATACATAAGAATTAATAGCTGATTGACAAATATTTTATCATCAAGGAGTAAACTGCTCCAGCAAAAAAATTGTACAGAGAACCAAGGGAGTTCATCATCCTTAATAATAAGACCAACATGTGGACTCTCTGAGGTCTAACAAACATCAATGTGCTAATTCCAACATATGTACATTATTCCACTTAAATTCATGTGGTCAGGCAGAGTGCAATGTTTTATTAAATGCATTAGAACTAATTCTGAGTAATTAAAAAGTATAGCTGCTCACCCTAAGTATACAATGTAAATGTATTTGAGCATAGGTTGCTACTCACATCTTTGTAAATGTAACAAAGGTTAATGGCAACTGTGCCCGTGGATGCAGGAGGAGATAGCAACAGAATGAGTGTCACTTTCTAATATATGTGAGAAAAGCAACAGAACATCACGAAAGGTTATAGCATAATAGGGGTGATATTCTAATAGAACATGACAAGATGTAGGTCATAGAACAATTGTGAAAGATTTGTTTTATAAATTGATCAAGTTTAACTGGACATAAGTTCAACATGACGAAAATTGCATTCAGTTCATGACAGGGAAATCTGGGATTCCAAAGCTATGCGATTTAATTATCATACCATCATCAACGCATTAGCAGCACCAACAATTATTGAGAGTATGTATATATAGTTGTGCTTGCTAGGTGGAAGAACAAATATTCCTGCACCGGAGAACACCCACAAGATGGCTCCAGCAGTAAAGAATAACTTAAGACGCCACCCAGACCATCTGATCTCCTGCATTAAAGACAAGGAGTAACTATTTGGAAACAAGAAATGCTACACTCGTACAGGGTATCACTATAGAATAACCAAGTAAAACCTGCAGAATGACAGACACCAGAAGGCTGCAAATATAGATAATAGCAGGCACCTGGAAAGGAAAGTTAAATGAGATTATATTCAAGCAATCACCTTAAAGATTCCACCTAAAACGTAAATTTTTTTAATTAAAAATGCATGAAGGAAATAAGTCAGCTTTCCGGCTTAGAGTTCTATGAACATACTCTCAAACAAGTTTCTAAGGGAAATTTTGAACAACAATAACTCCAAGCTCAAATTTTGCTTCCATGCAGTCTGAGAGAACTAATTGTAGAGCTCACAAACCCCAAACCTCAATTATTCACCTTTTTGAAAATATACACAATATTTGTGACTGGAATTATTTAATGACAATTAGCTTAGCAGAGGTGGCTTCTAGATATCCCTAGTTTTAGTAGGCTTCTAGCTCAACCACAAGTAAATATGTACACGTATATATTTTCTACACAGATTTGGTTGTAGTTAATGAGTAATTTCCAGAAAATTTCTAATCCTTACCAAAGCCTTTGATGAATCGCTCATGCCCAATTCATTAGTGACATAAAAAGCAAGCAGTGCCTGAAAAAGCCCAGAAACATTGTTAAAATTCCAAATAAAAGCCCTAGTTAAACTTTTCTCCAACCATTCTCGGGCATAGAAGTATGAATTCCTTTATTTGGAATTCAAATGCATCCTTGATAATTGAGGTTGTAAATGTTACGTGCAAGTAAATAATAAAAAAATAGAAATAGATCAAGTGAAAAACAGAACAAAAATAAAATATGTGGACAATGAAAAACTGATGGATACAAAATATAAAGAATAATTCAGATCATTTCCTAATAGGGTCTAGATGTTTTCCTGATTTACATAACACAATAGATTGGCCATTTGAGCACACATTTAGGTTATGCCAAATTGTACAAAAAGACATATCTTTGATGAGAAAACTTCGAGGCCACAACTTCATACCTACTACTGTGAGAGACAACTACTAACCAGAGAAAATTGAGATCTAAATATGACATTTTGCAAGTTCTTTTGGAAAATTTCACATAGGATCCACAGTGTATATTCCAATTAAACAAAACACCTATTTAGAGAGGCATATAATGAATAAAGGTCTTGGTTGGTCAAAGACAAAATTCATTATATGTCTTGGTTGGTCAAAATAAGATTGAGAGAATAAGCTGAAAATAGTATTTGGAAACATGTAACAGTGCAGTAATTGGAAATTGTGGATTATATATAATTACAAAAAAGTACTAATTTTGGAATAGCACCAATAGTGGATAAAACTGAAAACATTGCTTTGAGGTGCATTAACAAAATAAGAAAAATTAATCTGCAATATGGTTGGGTGATACAGTCAGATACAAATAATATGGTTTACCATAATGAATTTGATCTTGGTCCAGCTTGCAATTTCTCATTTCTTGAATAAGAAATTCTTTAAAAGCTAATACGTACCTTGTAAAGCATAAGCCTATAAATTACTTAAGTATATTCAAGCAATACATACATACATACATACACACACACACACACACACACACACACACACACACACACACATATATATATATATATATATATATATATATATATATATATATATATATATATTTGTGCTATATTTGTTGCAAACCATAATTCTATGAGCAGATTTGAAATTTTTTAACGACCAACCAAAAAATTCAGGAATGAAAATGATGCCTTTGTCAGGAAACAACCCAATGGTACATATCTTGGCATGAATGTAACAACATAATCAGATCACTGATGAATTTTGTGCTATAAACATATTTATGAAAATTCAGGCAACACACTTATCAACCAATAGAGAAGAACTTCTTCATTATGTTCTATAGGAACAGAACTCATAAATAGAATTAAAATTTATTGTTGATCCAGTTTTGGGAGATTATTTAGAATTACCCTTCAAAAATAATCTATGCCATATCAGCTAAAGGAAGTAATTGAAAGAATTTCAAATCTTGAAAATCAATCGGTTCTTTTTGTTAATCTATATCTCAAAACTGTCATTCTAAAATTTCGCCCTAGCTTTGTGGACAAAATTAAACAAGAAGTAAATCTGTGCTATGATTCAGCAAACTTTTGAGCTATAGAACAAACAATATGGGTAAACCTAGCGACATACACTTTAAAATAAAACATAGATTATTGTTTGACAACAAAATAAAGCAAAAAACAATATATGTGGCTGAAATATCATTAAAATTCTAAAAATAAGCAACAAATTATTTGATTTAATTTAAAACAATCACAAACTAAGACCAGAAATGGTTTTTGACAGACAGTACCTAACCTATGTGATTGATGCTGCTATTTTCTGATTAACTTATTTTTCCATGTCAAAAACACAGATTAGAAAGAGGGTCAATATGAAGTAGTATTTCTTCTTCTCCTATATTTAACTTTAGAAGAACAAAATTAAGTCATTACTGCTCCTATTCCTTCTATTCACAGTACTCAACTCTCAAGCAAGGAGATGCATCTCAGAAAGTAAAGGAAAATCATTCCAATTAGATCCTAAGCTGCCTGATTCATCTGAAATAAGCACATAAAGATTCACAATAATTTCTAAGACAATTTTCAAATTGTTAACCTGTGAAACATTTGTCACTAGCCGAGTGAGTGTATAAACAAGTGCAACTTGATAGTAGAGTATTTTCTTGAACCAGTGGGCCCATGAGATCCTGGAAATTTTTTTGCATTGGATTTCCTGCTTCAACCTATATTAAATAAAGGTACAAAGGTTCAGATGGAAATGAACTATGATTTGAATGTTAACAAAACAATAAAAAATGACATACAACAAATAAATAGCTTACCGTGGTTCTTTGACACCAACTAGGAATAAGACCACAAAGAAGCATCCAATGAAAATGGACAAGTATGCAATCCAGCGGTACTAAATGATTAAAGGATATATAAGATGAAAGAGACAAAAAGAGAGTATTTTTGGACTGTGAAAGTGAACATATACCTGAATCTTGATGTCAGCAGAGGCTCTGGAATTATAAACACTGAAAACACATAAAGCAACTGCATAGAGACTGAGATTGGCTACCTTCAATAACCATCAGATTGACAATGAATAAAGTTTAGCATTCATCAAACCACTTATCATGATTTAAACACTTTTGACACTTGAGAAAGCATGAAGCAAAAAGAAAGTTAAGTATGAACCAAGGGAGGTACAGGATATGACCATTGTGAAGGCATTTCGACAGCTTGCAAGTGCAACTCTGCTTGTAGGATCAAGAGTGATGCAATTCACCATGGACCTTGAACAAAAAAAAGAAATATCCTATCAATAAATATTCAAATATGAACTGCAAAAATAATAAATAAATGGAGTATTACATGTGTGAAACTTGGGTGACAGCCCAACCCACGTTGAAAATTGCAGCAAAAATGCTGTAACCAATAGTTTGCAGTGTAGGCGAGTTACTGCCTATGATTTTACAGAAGAGGCAGCTACCAAATACAGAAGAGAAAGAGACAGCAACCAGAAAAGATCCTCCAGCATGCCATAGTTTGAAGTGCCCGAAGCAGTCTATCTGATTTGTAGAACATGCTCAGAAAATGATTCACAGGATATAATCTATTAAAACTTATCAAAATAGATATTTGAGGTAGAATATTAGAGGAAGCAGCCTTTTGTAAGGTTGTTGCTTCACCTCTTTTCTTCAAGATTTCTAGCAAGATTCACTCTTGCCTTAAATAGATTTTGCTCCAAATATAGCAAACCAACAGACCAATCAAGATGAGGAAGAAAAAGCGATATTTCCTTATCAAAGTTCAATATCCACAAAAGTTGCTTAAATTTTTAGCTACTAGTGATATCCAGAAAATCATTGAAATGCCCTTTCACCAAAGGTACTTGCTCAGATAAATGATTTCCATTCATAATTTTGTTTGATTAGTTCAGCAGCTTACAAGCAATGAGTTTGTTTTCAGTTTTAACTCATCTATGAAGAGTCAAAACGCTCGTGATATTGTGTCTATTTGTTCAACATCAATAACAACGTTTAGAAACAGGGATGATCAT
Organism: Musa acuminata AAA Group; assembly: GCF_036884655.1. Lineage (NCBI taxonomy): Eukaryota > Viridiplantae > Streptophyta > Magnoliopsida > Zingiberales > Musaceae > Musa > Musa acuminata. The sequence goes on from NC_088344.1 coordinate 1,414,900, forward strand.
TATGCGCATAAATCTCTTGTAGATGGCCAATGAATATTTATCATAGGTTATGAGGCAAATAGAAGATATAATTGGCCAACAACTTCAGATATTCTAGAGGTGACATAATTTACTGATAAGTATCCGAGGTAATGATGGTGCTCAAAATTATAAATAAGTTCATACAACAAAAGAAGGATTAAAAAACTTGGCCAGAAAAGATTGGAGGATCTAACCAAAGCTGCATCTATAGATAAATTAATGTCTTAATTAATGGATCAAATCCACCATGTTTCAATTTATTTATTAAAGGATCTCCCAAAAGAAGCATCTATACCAGTTCTCCAGCAAATACTGTAGCGAAGGCATCAGCAATTTGGCCAGATAGCATGACAATGGCTGCATCCCTGCAAGTAATCAAGTATTTGTTGAAATCAAACTCTAAACTACATACTTACAATTTTCAGAAAAAATTCTAAAAGAATTTCCGAGAGGACACAAAGAATATCTACAGCACAACAGAAAGAGCCTAATAATTTCTGGAATTATATAATCACAGATCATTGCTTAATAAGGAGCCTTGGAAAAATTGAACAAATGCATATGTATGCAAAGCACCTATTGTTTAGTCTTTAGAGCTAATATAAAAGGTAATCTGTCCACTCCTAAAAAAAGATGGGGGTTAACACAACTCAAGAAAACAAGAGAAAGTCTAGCTTAATCTGGATGACAATTTCTAATATAATGACAAATCTTCATCCCCAACCCGACTTTCAAGCCCCTTTCATATCAAAATGTATGTTCTTCTAGATACAAATAATGGAAGCTTATTAAAAAAAATCACCAAATTATTATGCTAGAGTGACGTGAGGCAATAAAGTCAATATTATCACGGTGAATAGCCAAGGGCTATCAAGGAGCCTAAGAAATGCACTATTAATGAATTTTGTTTGGAATGTATCTTAAACAATCAAAGATTGTAAGACCAGTGATTTAGAAAGTGATAGGTGCCAACGTTCGAAAATGCCCAAGGCGCTAGACACTTGCTTAGACGCCTGCCCAAGTGAAGCGAGATGCTATGAAATATTAAAATATAAAAAAATATAAAATATAATTAAATAAATAAAGATTAGCAATGCTAAAATCTAAATAGGAACTATCATACTATTAACAATATTTAATTTACTGTTAATAATAGTTGGAGGGGAGAAATAGTCACTAATGGTAGAAAGTGGGGAAGGAGAGGGTGGCAATAACAGAGGAACTTTCAGACGACGATGACAACGACAGCGATGGGGGAAGCTGCGAACAGTAGTAGTAGTGGTAGAGGAAGCTTTAAACAACAACAGCGGCGGTGGAGGAAGTTGCGGATGGCAACAGTAGGGATGGAGAAAGCATTGGATGGTGATAGCGACGACAACGAAAGCTATAGACACACAAGTAGGCGGAGGAAGCTTCATATGTATCCATTGGTGGCGGAGAAAGCTGCGATCCTCTCCCTCGATGGTGGAAGAAGCTGCACATGAAAGCAACAGTGGTGAAGGGAACTGCACACAAAAGCGAGACTTTCAGACCCATCCATCGGCGATAGAGGAAGCATCGATCCTGTGCGTCAGTATCGACAGCGGAAGCAGTGGCAGAGGAAGCAAAGGCAGCAGCTGCGCACGAAGTAGAGTTTATGGTTTGGGGTCGCGCGGGGGGGGGGGGGGGGGGGGGGGGGCGGGGTCTGCGTGCGCAAGTTTAGTAACATTATTCAGCTTAGTTGGTTCACTCAAACCACCTCAGCTACTGTTTAACCTAACACTTCGTTTCAATCGAGCACTCGCTCGAGGTGCTTGGCGCCTAAGTTCAGGCGAGCGCTCAAGTGATGCTTCACTGAAGCACACTGTCTGGTCGAGGTTTGAGGCGCTCAAGCCTCACCTCGCCTCACCCGAGCGCCTATTTAAACTCCTGTGTAAGACGAGATAAGAAGCACACAAAAGTAAAAAAAAAAAAAACAATTCTTATACAATCAACTATTGCATGGGAGACTGCAAGACTGTCTTATCTTTACTTCATGGAAATACAAAATAAAAGTAATTAAGTGAGAAAATAGGTGAAAAACAAATAAGAAAAAGGTTTGTTTACCAGGAAAACACTTCAGGAAAAAGTCCAAAAATGAAGCAAACAGAAAAGTGACACTCTATACCTTGGACTTAGTCCTATATCCGTCAGGAACAACAGCAAATAAGTAAACCAACATGCTGACGTGATATCATTTAGCATGTGACCAGCACCATACGAAAGTGCAGTTAATCTTCCTACAGGAGTCCCATTTTGTGCTTCTTCAGATGACGCGTCACCAACTAAATGACGAACCATTGTAAAATACAAAACGATAATTTTCTTGAAAATGCCTCTGGTTTAGTAGCCTGCATAGAGGAAGCAGAATCAGTCAACAGAAGGTTCTTGAATTGAAGTTATAAGCAAGTCTCATCATCAGAGACTACATTTAGTAAATCTTTATGGCATTATAAAGCAAGACAAGACAAGGAAGGCTATCATCTACCTTCCTTTTAACGAAATTTAGGGTATGAAGGCAGGCAAAATCATCTACCTTGATATTCGACTTTTCAAGGGAAATCATTTACCTTGTTGACTTGAGTAATTTCTCCAGTCATTCCATATCAAGAAAACTCCAGAAGGATGAAAAATCGCATTATCTACTAATCTGTATGTCACATTCCTTTACATGTAAAGAAGGTTTTGGCAAACAAGGAACCCCTGTCTTGCCTAAAGTTTTGCAGCAGTTCTTGAAAAATTGAAATCAAATTAATGGATAATAACACTAGTATCAATTTACTTCAACATCTTCAAAGCTGAAGAACCCACAGATTAACTATCCTATTCACGTTATACACAGAGGATATGTTAGTAGGTACCGCAGGTGAAATCAGCACCATTCGCCCACGTCGATAGAAATCAGCATCGTGCATAGCGCGCAAGACAGTAGGCAACGAATGAGACTCAAGAAAGTGCCATTCAAAGTCAATAAACAAAACTCAAGAACAAAACTCAAGACAATGAATGAGTTCTTGGAATCCACTCAGAGCATCAAACCCAGGTAACTTCACAAACCAATCGACACAAGACACGATAAACACCACCAAGGCAGTCGATCGCAGATCGTGCAACCAAGATTTGCACACAAAGAATCACCAACTGTTTCTGCGGAGGAGAAGAGGAGGCAACAATACCTGTTAGATCGGGCCAAGGGTTGGGACGATGAAGCCAGCGCTCGTCGCTCCAGTTTATATAGAGGATCGAATCAAACAAGCAGGAGATATTCCACATGATGGCGTGGAAATTCGTAGGCTTAATCCCCTCCTCTCCCATTTTCCGGCGTTCAATCGTTCTGTTCTTCACCACTTCAAGACGCATTTGCGCCATCTTTTCTTCTTCTGGCGGCGATCGGAAGCGAGGATCCCGTCCATTTCTAGTTCTAGTCGAACCTTCCAATTCCGGGATCAGTACGTACACGCGTCGACATGACAGCGGGTCGGGTTTTTTAAGCCGGGCTATGAAACCCGCTCGAGCCGGATCGAGAGCATGAATACAAAATAAGCATCCGAGTGGGATTTGGGATTAGTTTGGATGGTAATCGGGTTTAGAAGGTGATAGCGGATCCGCTAATGCGACTAAGTCGGGATGAGTTTGGAAATCAGTAGTTGGAGGAAATCTCGGTCTCGTGTGTTGGGAGTTTGAACATGGAACCCAGTAAACATTGGACACGTACTACCATTGCGTTTTGGTTGGACACGTTTCGTGGCATCACCGAGGGGACGACTCGCGAAGTCCACCATCGAAGCTATAATTCGTGTGGTAAGAGAACACTCAAGACGATATTTTGGAGACCTGAAAGTTTGCACGTCATGTTCGACCATTTGCATGCATCGATCCTATCTACTTATCCTGACATGCTTCATAACAGGTGTAGATGCAGAGAACCAAGCTTTGATGTGCGTTGGATGATCGAAGGTAGAAGATGATGAGCTTGAAATATCGAGGGCTTTTTTGGGCCTTCCACACCCTAATTTAGCATCCGAGAAGATTGCGACACAAGATCGATCATCCAAAAGATTGTGACTAAATGGAAAGGAACACCACGTTGCAGCCACAAAATACATATAATAATAGTTTGACCGACACTAGTGATGAACTTGAGGCAGAACTAATCATCAAGAACATCTCGCAGGCTCAAAGACATGAAAGCAAAGAAAGTATGGTAGCGATAAGCGGAAATATAGTAACGTAGGTGTGGCTGCAGCAGCAGATTTAGATGAGTTTAGTCATCAACGCCGAGGGCATATTGCATGAGCATTTGCCCGCAGGAGGCGAGAGGCACGTCCTTGAGGAAGCCCAAAGAATTGGCGTAGCGAACGCTGGAGGTGATCCCAACATTGTGGGTGAGCACAACAGCCGCGTGGTTCCTCCCGTCGCTGATCTCGGAGCAGTCGTTACGAGGGCTCGACACCAGCATCACCGCGCAGGATTCCTCTTGGTGGTCGTCGGACACGGGGATTTGGTAGGTTCCCTTGTTGTTCGTCACTGCCACCGCGGTCAAGGTGCTCGCGCCCGTCGTGTAGTTCTTGCACTCCAGCTTCACCTTGGCACCTGAAGTCACTAAGTTAGCATTCCAAGGCTGCGCATTTAGGGACATAGATGAGACGATCAGCGATAACCTTCGATGTACTCGGTGGCCTTCGTCTCGAAGCCGGCGCGGCAAGTGTCGCAGTAGACGCGGCCTTCTACGACAAGATTTGGAGCGGCGATTGCGAACCCCACCATGCAAAGGAAGGTGGAGAGGAGGCAGAGTGCAGTGAACACGCGAAGGTGACTCGCCATGATCGAAAGAAGACTACGTTTCTGACGGGAACAAAGTGAGAGAAAGGGAGGATAGGCAGTGAATGAAATCAAAGCTTGGATTGCTCATCTTTAAATACCCATCCATTGCCTTCTCTTCTTGAGATGGATGGATGATGAGTTGAGTTGGTCTACGGAAAGGCAGGGAATTAAGCTTGAATGAGACATGTGTATGGCTTCGTTGCTGTGGAGGACTGATTCCAAACTATCTATCTTGCTTTTATTAGATACCAAGTGTTTGTTGTCATTCAATTGGAGAGAAAATCCAATATATTAATTAATATATAAAAGAATATATTGTCACATTGGCTAGAAAACCTCTCTTTCTAGAGTTCAGTTTATTTTTTATATTTATTTAGAAAATATATTATTGATGAAAAACATTATTCCACTTAGTAATAGAGTATATAGTTTTCTTACATCATGCATGTATGCCATTTACATCATACAACACAATGGCGCTATAATACTGTTCGGAAACCCCATGGTGAAAGCATCACGGGATTCACACTTCATTCACCCACCGTCTTCCTTGTATGCTTTGGTGTTGTAATCGCTCATTGCTCACAAGAATGCAACCTGTGCTGCTCTGCGGTATCTATTTCATTAGCTTCGCGGCACTCCTCTTCTTGGAGTTGTGTCTCGCCTTGATCAACTTGTTGAGAACCTTCACGTACCGGCTGACCATTCCGGCGACTGTCACCCCACCTGTGGAGTCGGCTTGCTTCAGAACCACCGCGAGCTTCTTCTCCGACTCACCGTAGTCGGTCGCAGCTGCAGGTGGTGCGTTCTTCTCCTCCGCCGACACATCCGTGAGCTTGCGAACATCACCTTTGCGGTCGTCCGTGTCTGCATCAGCCTTCTCCCCTTTGCTGCTGCTGCTGCTGTCGCCGCCTTCCACCATTAGTTCCTGCAACGACATGCGTTGGAGGCCTTCGTCTTTCTGTAGCTGCGACTCGGACTCCCCGTTCATGTCTTCTTGGGAGATCTTGATGGGCCTCCGTGTTCTTCTGGACATGCTTGGATCATAACGACGGTGCTTACTGGGATCATGGTGCGTCTCCATGGCCGTAGATGGATGGATTCAGAAGGACCACCTGAGCGCCCTCTTATTGCTTCTTCCGGCAAGGGAAGGAACAGAATACCTCACCGACTTCTTGTTTGTGTGCAACTCAAGGTTAGGAGAGGAGGGAAGGTGGAATGTCAATTTTTACTTGGTTAAGTGAATTTGAGATATGAACGTCTCTCCCACTGTCGTCCTTTGGATTCACATCGGAGTGCGACCCGAGAGAGAGAGAGAGAGAGAGAGAGATGTGGAATGTGATTCCAGTTTGATATATCACCATTACTAGAACATCATGAAGGGATGGTCTTTTGGTGGGGCCGCATGCATGGGAGAGGGATGCCGTGGGTAGCGATGAAGCCGTCGATGAACAGCGTAGCGCTCGCCAGCAACAAACGTGACATTGCCGTCGGCCTTTCGAGCCACTGAAGTTGCGCGCGCGGCACCCGTCATAGCGCATCGTGGCGGGCATTCAGCGCCCTTTCTCAGCCGTTCTCGTCTGTCGCAGCATGGTGGAAGGCGCTCCATGCGGTGCGGTGCACCAGCGTGGAATTGAGTCACGACGGCGGGACAAGATGGAGGAAGGTTGGAGAAAGCGAACGTTGCCGGGCTCGAGGGAGAAGCGCGGCGACGAAACCGCGCTCGAGGACCTCGTTGCTGGGCGTGAAGCTCACGGTGGGCTTGTCGTCCAGAATCGATTGATCTAAAGTGGCCCATGTTTTTTAAACATGCAATGTATTTCAATCTAAACATTTATCAACCTCGTATCGGTATCTTAACAGATAAATCCTATATATTTGAGATTAGTAGAAAATAGATATACTGATCCAGATGAAAAAATTCCGAAGCACATACCAATACACAGGAAGCAAATACCAATCCCCATGAACACTACAAGTAGACCAAAATGGAGAAATTGAAGGCGGGCTTAAAGTCCACAGGCAAATTTACTTTGGTACGGCAACATAAAAGGATGACATTCACACGACGATAACCGGAAAATGAGAAACAAAATGTCAAACTTCCTAAACATCCATAGAAAATAACAACCAGAATAAAACCAACAGCGGAAACATTAAAACTTAGTAATCTTCAGGCTCCTCCTCCTCGTCATCTGCGCCCTCTGCTCCAACCTCCTCGTAGTCCTTCTCGAGGGCAGCCAAGTCCTCTCGTGCTTCCGAGAACTCACCTTCTTCCATTCCTTCACCGACATACCAGTGAACAAATGCACGCTTTGCATACATGAGGTCGAACTTGTGATCGATCCGTGAAAACACCTCTGCAACAGCAGTATTGTTGCTGATCATGCATACGGCACGCTGAACCTTGGCTAAGTCTCCTCCAGGGACCACCGTCGGCGGCTGATAGTTAATTCCACACTTAAAACCAGTAGGACACCTTCATGAAATAGGACAGAATTATTAATTCAAAAGCACGATAACATGTTGCGATTCACAATTTCAGATCAATTAAAACAGGAGGGATCTTAGCGCAGGCTCACCAGTCCACAAATTGGACAGTTCTCTTGGTCTTGATGGTTGCAACAGCAGCGTTAACATCCTTGGGTACAACATCTCCCCGGTACATAAGACAACAAGCCATGTACTTTCCATGCCTTGGATCACATTTCGCCATCATGCTGGATGGCTCAAATACTGCATTTGTGATTTCAGGGACTGAGAGCTGTTCATGGTATGCCTTCTCAGCAGAAATAACAGGTGCATACGAGGAGAGCATGAAATGGATCCTAGGATATGGAACGAGATTGGTCTGGAATTCAGTGACATCCACATTAATGGCTCCATCAAACCTTAGAGAGGTAGTCAAGGAGGATATGATCTGAGATATCAACCGGTTCAAGTTGGTATATGTTGGCCGCTCTATATCTAGAGACCTTCTGCAGATATCATAGATGGCTTCATTGTCTAATAGAACCGCAACATCAGTGTGCTCAAGCAAGGAATGAGTGGAAAGGACACTGTTGTATGGTTCGACAACTGCTGTAGAAACCTACAAATAAAATATCACAGGATAAGTCCACTGTTGGAAGATACAGTAGATAAGATCAACATTTTCACAGGCATTCGCCAATGTGGCCATGAGTACCCAGCTAACCAAGGCCTAAACAACAAACAAACAACATCCACTTGTCATCAACAAAGTAAAGTGTTATAGATATGCCCCATGCTAAGGTACAATTAATCCAAGGACGTAATATAGAGATTATTTTTAAGATTAATCAATATCGTCTCCCGATATGAACCTTAATGTAGATTCTAGACAGTCTTACATTGTTCTGATAAAAATCTATGCTGCACAGAAACTGCAAATTAAACTTTAACCCTGATCAGCACAGTACAAACATTAAGGAACCAACTAGGGCTTTGATATGCACCTTTGTTTTCCATTATGATTTTCCAAATAACTAATTCGACTTGTTTATCATGTTCAGATATAAAAATGCAAATTTTACTACTAGAGCCATTTACATCAAAATTCATAGATTATCAACGAAACAGTACTTGTTTTATCAAAAAAATATATGATTCCACTATGAAATGCTGATGTTATCTAATTGCCTAAAAATAGGTTTTTCTAGGTTCATTTAGTTTCGATAAAACTGTATTATATGCTACACAGTTATAGAAAAACAACTGCATTTTAAAGGCCAAAAGAATAAGAATGATACAAAAAGCATCAGAATTCAACAACACAGACCTAATTCACAGACAAGACTATCAGAGATTCATCATTAACCGGAAAGTAAAGAAGCCTGCACAACTTGTTGATACCTGAGGAGAAGGATATATGGTAAATCCAAGCTTTGACTTCTTCCCATAGTCCACAGACAAACGTTCTAACAGCAAGGAGCCCAAACCAGATCCAGTGCCACCACCAACAGCATTGAAGACCAAAAACCCTTGCAAGCCAGTGCAGTTGTCTGCTAGCTTCCTCACACGGTCAAGGCAGAGATCCACAATTTCCTTCCCCACTGCGGTTCACAAGAAGGGCCCAAAGTTAAATCGAGAACAAAAGAAATCCATCCGAAACGAGATGGTCCAATATGGAACAAGGAAATGCGTTGCTACCTGTGTAGTGGCCCCTAGCAAAGTTATTTGCAGCATCCTCCTTTCCGGAGATGAGCTGCTCTGGATGGAAGAGTTGGCGATAACTCCCGGTTCTGACTTCGTCGATGACAGTCGGTTCCAGATCCACAAAGATGGCCCTCGGGACGTGCTTGCCGGCACCGGTCTCACTGAAGAAAGTATTGAACGCATCGCACGCCATTCCCACCGAGGAATCACTGATGGAGAAAATATATATATATATATTAGAGATAAAACTAATAACGCCAGGAACCCCAAGCAAGCTACGGTTTTGCTCAAGTATCCACAGTGAAACTTCAAAACAGAAAAGGTAAGCGGAAAGGCGCAATATTTGACTAACAATCTTCAAATTATCTTGTTTTTTTAAAACAATGGCATCAAATCAGTTCTGAAATCAAAATTTTCTTGAAAAATACAGCCAAGTTGCGGTCGATTTTTATGGGAAAAAGGCGATCTTTCCCCAGTGACCCCCTTCTTGGGCATCAGACACTTTCGTAGTCGAACCACATGAACGAAATCCCTAGATCTCAATATACCCGAGACCTACGAGTCAATGACATGGGAAACACCACCGGATCTAACACAGTGGCGCTCGAGCGCAACTCAAGATAAAGGAGATATAGAGAAATCAGAGACATCGGATGAGAAATGGATCGCTTGCAAAAAGAAGAAAGACCTGGGCATGATGCCATCGGGCTGGATCCCGTGCTCGAGGCAGTAGAGCTCCCAGCACGCATTGCCCACCTGGATCCCGGCCTGGCCGATATGGATGCTTATGATCTCCCTCATCTCCTCCGCCTCTCCTCGTTCGTTCGTCTCCCTCGAGAATAAGCCCCAAAGATATACACCGGAAGAGCGGCAGGCTTTTATTCGGTGGGAGCAAAAGAAGGAAGAGAGACCGTAACGTGACGAGCAGCTTAACCGGATTCAATGATTGCTTTGGAGTCCGGGGGGAGGCCCGGTGGGCCCCACTTGTGGGCCCCGCCGTGCCGTGAAGAGCCGACAATTACTTAAAAAGACACAATTGCCCCAAAGTGATGCGAATTATTTTATTTTCTTTTTTTGACTTCATTATAATAATCACAACAGTGATGTTGGATTCGAATTATGAGACATCAACTCAGGTAATTGAATTTTTTATCTCGATGTAATTACGTTAAAAAAATTCTCTTCCTTGTTTTTTCAAGAAATACTAATTTTTATTTTTTTTTTAAATATATATTTTATTTATCATAATATAAGAAAAATCTCTTTATAAGACAACTAGAATGTTTACCCCCATATATAAGATTTATATAATAAGTTATAATATTTTAATATCTTTAAAATACTATAAATATATTTAAAAATATTATAAATAAGATAAATCAACTCAAAATTTAATAGAAACTAAATAGAGAGATTTTCATATTTATAATAATTTTAAAATACTTTAAGTCTATTACAAATATTATAACTAAAGAATTCGATCCATTCACTAAAATGGGTAAAAGTTACTATTTTCTCTTGTCAAAATAACTAAAAAATATTATGAAAATAATACTGATTGAGAGGAATATGAAAAATAAATATATCTTGAAAAAAGCCCCCCAAAAAAATCCAAATATTCGTATATATATATATATATATATATATATATATGTCCACAAAATGCAAGGGCAGTATGGGTAGATGAGGGCAAATATTAATGGGGAGGCATGTGAGTGTGCAGAGGCTGCTGAGCTGTTCGCTGCCAAAAGAGGTTGCCAAGCATATCCAGGGAATTACGAAAATGACACGGAGAAAAGATTACGTCAGCAGGTGTCGGTGGCTCACCGAACCATCACCGCCCATCTTTACCTTCCATCAATGATTGATTCTTGTTGGTGATCCATCATCCTCGATCGCCACCTCACTCCCTTCTTGATTCGGACAGGAAAACCAACCTTACCGAAACCGATAAGATAATGACATGATGAGGTTCTGAAACCTTAATTTCCCATCAAATTAATATCTTAATTTGTCATCACTATTATTTAGTACAGTATAAATTGGTATATCATCATGAAGATTACGAGTAGGCATTCGCAATAAGAAGTCATCAATTGAAGCGTCGTCGTCGTCGTCGTCGTCGTCGTCTTGTTTTTGTTGTTGCTGCAGTAGAGATAATGTATAAATGGAGCTCCGATTTGGATCTTCCACCAAACTCAATCAGAGAGGAGGATCGCCCGTCACCAGCTGATGCAGCGACTGCTGCACTTCCATCCTTCACCCACCTTCAATCATAAGCTTTACAAGTGATCTATGTATCATCAGCACTGACAACTAAGTCTGCATTGTTGAGGACTATCATAAAGACACCTCACTTCCAACTTATGAATCCAACTCCGGTCATAGGAGCAATCAATATTAGGCTCTCTAAACTTAACTTGGTTTCCTTTTCCTTGCTGAAACAAGATCACGATGCAAAACATAGAATAGCTCATTAAATGTAAGATATCCCTTGCTTTTTTGAGGAAGAACACTGTGTGCTGTCTGGGTTCTACATATACGACCAGGGAGAGTTGGACATTCTTGTTCTTGTGAGCATGACATGACGACTCGCTCTAGGCAATGAATGGATAACATTGGCTATTGGATGAGTGAAGGCAAATCTAGACATGTGTGACGACATGATCCGAAGCTTAAAGTAAGGATCTTGTGTCCAAAGTGAAAACCTCTCTTGAGCATAGCATAGCATAGCTCTATGAGAGGGCAGCTCATCATTCTGGTGCCGGTTGCAGCCTTGTGGCGAATCCGGTTGTCCGAAGAGCTCAGCTGCTCTCTGCAGGAGAACTCATGGCAGCTTCTTTTGATGGCAAACGACTGTGAGAAGTCATCATGTAGGGATAGTTTGGTAGGGATATAGAGAAGCATAATGTGGCTTGTGGTGCAGACTGTGATTGGACTTACAGCTCTTAGATTTTGGCTTGAAGTCATATGACTCCAAATATTTTAGCTCTTTTGCAGGTCAAAAGGTGATCTCAAGAATGCTAGGAATCCTAGGAACCATTTCTTTAGTTGAAAGTGAAGAACATGATGATCCAACAACGAGAAAATTATAAGGAAAAATAAATAAATCAGCATCTTTGAAAATTGGTTACAGATAATGTTTCTTTTATTGATTAAATTTATCAGCTGCTTTGTATTAATTTTCTTCGTAAAGTTGTCATAAGAGTCGGTAAACAATATAAGAAGCAACACGTCTTATCTTCTTCAACAATATTTAATTGATCCAATATTCCTTCAACTATGTTCATATACTCTATTAAGTTTTCGCTTTCTTTCATTCTTAGCCTATATAAATTTTGCGTTAGATACAACTTGCTAGATAAGCTTTTTGTCATATAAAGTTTTTTATTAATTTATCCTAAATAATCATGACAGAGTTATCATCAATAATATTATTTAATAATATTATCAACGATATAAAGACAAATTATTCACTTTGCCTCAAACTCCTCTCAATTTTTGTTTTTCTATAGGTCCATTCAATATTCTTGTTAGGTCTTACGGAATAAGAATATCCTTCATCCTCCTTTGTCATATAATGAAACTATTTCTTCTATCAAATTTCTCTACAATAAAGCCAGTGAAAACAATCGATGATATCGTCATTGAATCTTTAATCACCGTATCTTTTGAGCTTTGATATCACTTTATTGTGAATGAAGAGGAGAATTTCAAAGAAAAAAAAAAACCCTAGAGATCAATAATCAAAAACATACTAGAAAACTGACATAAGATTAATCGATAATTTGTGCCTAGAAAAATTATATTCTTTAATATATGAGATCAATTACAATGTTCTTGAGTTATTTTACTCAAGTACAACTTCGAAATAATTCTTAAGAGCACCCAAAGTATATTATCTCTCTCTCACAAAAATCTAAGAATGAATGTATATTTATAGAAGCTAAATTCTAATTTAATTAGGACTCTTAAAAATATTTATTAATTTGTACTATAATATCATATTTATAGATAATTTTTGCTTTATATATATATATATATATATATATATATATATATATATATATATTCGCCCTCCAAGTAAAATAATAATATATTTTGACATGTATTAAGCCGATTTGAGTTCAACCCAATGGGTAAAAGTGTTTTTTATTATGAGTTAAACTGAGACAAATAAACTAATTCACGCCGGAGGAACATTACACCGCCCAATCGAATGAAAGCCGACAACATACCAACAAAAGTGAGCATCGAAGGAACTGCCCCAATTCATCCCCTCCTTTTCGATCGATCCCATTGCCAACTCCTCCTCCTCTCTTTCTCCTTCCAATGGCTACGCCTTCTCTGCCTCTCCTCCTCCTCCTCCTCTCTTCCGCCTTCTCCCTCTTGGTTCCGCGATCCTCGGCGTCGGCGGCGCCCCTCTGCCCCAGATCGGACCTCGCCTTCGTTAGCGACCTCACGTCCCAGTGCCCTCGCTGGATCGACTTCCGTTCGCCGCTGGAGGTAACGCTTTGCTATTCGCTTTCTTTATTATTGATTGCCGTCGGAATATGAGGTCTTGTTACTAAATTAACTCTTCCTTCTTGCTATTTGTCGTGGGGCTTCGACGGTTCCGCGCCGGTTGTTCTAATCGAGGGATAATTCACCTGCTAAATGATATTTGTAATCGTGACAAAGGCTTTTCCCGAAAAACACCTGCGAAATCGTAACTTTCGGATGTATATTTATCCGAGCATGGGATTCGATCATGAAAATTGTGGCGTCTGCTCTTTTGAATTTGAATATGATTGTTTCGGAGTGCGCATGTGGTAGTGTGGAAATATGCTGATTCGTGCAGATTCTTATGGTTTGTAGTAACTAAACTAGGGATATGGTTCGATGTTCATTTGGTCAGTATGGAACCCTGATGATGATGTCTAATATTGCTTCTTTTCTTCATAGTAGCTTAGAAGAAAGAAAAAAGCTCTTGTGCCCATACTTGTGAATGTCCTATAACAGATTACGAACTTGGAAAATGTTTTCCTAAACAAAGAAATGTTCGGTAAAGAAAGAGGAATAGTGTCAAGGACCGATGCAGCAGGCAATCTTAGTGGTAGAAGCTGTGACGGTTGTCGAAGATGGTGGTTGTACTTGGTGGTGACGGTGATCATTGTTATCATTATTCTTGTGAGTAGTTGTAATAGTAAGATTAGTTTTTTTCAATCTAGGAGACTAGGCTTCTAAGTCATAAAAATAACCTCTCTGCTTGTAGAGGTAAGTGTATCAGCCATCTCTAAACCTTGCATCGGTGAGAACAATGTTTACTGGTTTATCCTTGTACTAGTACTTAAGATGGTGAACAGCAGTCATGCAGTGATATCTTCTGGTGGCAGCTACAACAATAGTTGTTGGCCTTAAGAGGGGTTCTATAAAGAAGTGTTTCTTTGAGAAGTCAAGAGGTCTGGATCTCGTAGATAACTTGTAAGTTCTTTTCTAAAAAGGCTCTTCGAAAATGTGTTCCACTAAAAATTTGAAGCTACTTTTTTTGCTATATGACCCTCAAAAAGCCTTTCCATAAACTAAGACAAAGACACCCTTAGTGTTACAAGCATTGTATTTGCTCTTTGGAAATGCTCGATCTTTTGGAAAGACCCATATGGTGTCTCATTGGAATATATAAATCTTACCTGTGGCGAGGTTATATTCAGAGCCTCAAGGTATCTCATGCCTAGCCACACCTTAGACATTAATTTTGACAACACTGTCTAGACGTATCGACTTTCCACACATTTGATGACATTTCTAAAAGCAGATGCAGTGCTCATATCAGATATGTGATGGATACCAATGTTCATCTGATGCTTGCTATATATATACATATATATATATATACATATACATATATATATATACATATAAATATATATATATACATATATATATATATATATATATATATATGCTTGCTAGGTATATGTATATATATGTATATATGTATGTATATGTACATACGTATATACATATACATATATGGTTTTTGGTAGTTCTCTGAGTCCGTCTGGAGAAGATACTATTTTACTAAAAAATGATGCTTAGAGTTAAATCTGCTAGCATCTTTTGCACCTTGGTTGTTTTTTTGAATAGATCTGATGTTGCCCTTTTTGCTTCTGAAGGTGGATGGAGAGTCTCTTGACATAGAGTTGAGTCATGGTGAGAGTAATGGTTATTATTCTGTTCTGTTCTATGCTTCATGGTGCCCATTCTCGAGCAGTATTCGCCCCATTTTTGATGTTCTTAGTTCCATGTTTCCACAAACAAAACACTTTTTAGTTGAAGAATCTACCACCATGCCAAGGTGTGCAGTTGTAATCATATATGTCGATTTGTTGTGTTAATTACTTGGGTTTCCTTTTTCAGTACTTGACTATGTTGTCTCATTTGTTTTCTTCTCACTTGCAATGCAGTATTCTCTCTAGATATGGAATTCACAGCTTTCCAGCTATAATGCTGGCCAACCGGACAGCAGTGATTCGATACCATGGTGCTAAAGATCTCAGTGCTCTTGTCCAATTTTACAAGAAAAATACAGGTTGGTTGACTGCTAGCTTTTCTTGCAATCATTTGTCACTACCCAAGAATTCCACATCTGATATGTTCTCCATGCTTTGCTAAAACCTTTAGGCATATGAGAACAAAGGCCATGTTATTAACATCGTTATATTCTGTCAGGGTCCATGTTTCTGTCTTGAGACTGACTGGCCTGAGATGGGACTGGTTTACTTTAAGATGGATAGAAATTTAGATGTTTATCGGGACTCTGGGCACCTGGTTGCCTTCATGTCTCTTATTCAAGGACAAAGCCAACTAGATGTGAGAAGAGACCAAGACCCAAGATACATAGACAGTCATACATTTTCTTTTGACGTGTATATTTACATATATGTATGTATGTATCTTTCGATACATATATCTTGACGATATGTTACTTTTCTGCTTTTCGAGATTTATGGTAGTCCTCGTGATTAGTGTATTATGGTTTAGAGAATCTAAGAAAATTGGTATTATTTCATCGTGCCCCTTTTATGTATTTGTTTTTTTGCTGTCCTGTGCAGGTTTTGATCCAATTGCATACTTGGTCGTCCACCAACCCACTAATTCAAGAAAGGTGAGGTCCCTAATGCATCAGACTGGATCTCCAAGGGAACTAATAACCAAGGAACCCTTTATGGTGCTTGGAGTACTACTTTTCATGTTCATGAAGATAGTCCTATCCTCCATCCCTGTTATTTACGCCCATCTCAAAGCTCTCTGGGTGTCAAATGCCTGGCACCTGAACTTGCACGTCCTCGGCGAGTCATCCCAGCTGTTGGTACGAGTGCTACATGTAGTCGATGTCAAGAGACTCTGGAGCAAGCTCAAGCTGGACAACAAGACGAGGAACCTGAGGAAGAAGGGAGCAAGCAATGCTCGGGCCTGGGCTTCCACTCTAACCTCCGTGTCACTAGGTGAATCGTCCTCATCGAGAACCGCCGCTTCCGAGTCATGATCTCCTGCCGCCACCAAGTCCTCTTTGTATCCTCAACACTTGGTGTCGTCTGTTATCCTCCATGTATGTAAGTCGGGAAAATTTTGAGTGCCACGTCCTATTGTGTCTTGGATGTAAGGTAGATTGCATCCCAGATTCCGTAGCTTTCGGAAACGAGGAATAGATCGGATCTCTTCATTTTCTGTCATCCGGGGCTGCACTTTTTCTGTCATCAGTTTGGTCGTATAATGTCTCATCAATCTGAAGCTTGATGGAACCGATTCAAGAAAAGCTTCCTCTTTTACAGCAGGTAATCTTAGAACGCTGGACATTTTGACTTAATTGTCTCTGTGATGGATGGTCAACAAAATTACACCTTCATGCTAGCAATACAAGTCGAGTGATTACTACTTGTGATCCCTACTTATCCCAGACTCAAAATAAACTCAAATCAAAGGATAGCTAAATTTGATTTTGAGCGGTTTATTAGACATGGTTGCTCCAAAAAATCTGACCCATCCACCTAAGTTTCAACATGATAAATCAATCCACTAATATGCAACAAAAAGGATATAATGATTGGTTGGAAGATGCATCTGCGCCGTGTTTCCATGTCTAAATAAATTATTCAGGCTGAAATAATTTTGAGCCAAACAACCTTAGACAATAAACCAAAGGATACGTAGTTGCCTTGTTGGACACTTCCTTCTTCTTCTTCTTCTTCTTCTTCTTCTTCTTCTTCTTCTTCTTAATAGACTCGGATGCTTACACAACCCATTCAACTTGCTCCACGATTAGACTATTCATACATATGTCAACTCCGTATTGGATATTCTAAGACTTAGCAAGTCTCATCACCAATTCTCTTATGAAGCAAGTTGCAGATAATCTTCAGAGTGAGATGGAGACTGGCATGCCAACCCCTCCGAGCTACATCGGCTGCTGCTCTTTGGGTCTCCAATCATGGCACCAGAACTTCATCAACAGCAGAAGTCTCCACAGGTGGGCCCAGCAGCACCTGTCCCCCATTTGTCACTTGTTGGAAGGATAAGTCCTCAATCAACCTCCCGCCCGTCACAGAGAAAAGACATGCCCACTGCTTTCTCCTTGAAATATCCCGAACAGCAAGAAGAGCCTCTTTACCTTCTTCCATGATCAGTCCCTAATTCTATGACACGCCCTCCCCCCACCCTCTCATGGAGAAAACTTACCTAGAGATGGACTTGGAGGAGTGGGAGTTCCTCCCTGACGACAAGAGTTTCCTTGACTCCGGCCATGGCAGCAAGAAGGATGTGTTGCTCAAGGAGATCATAGTGGATATGAACTACTTCATCTGCCCATCACACCCCATAACTTCCAAAGAAGGTCTGCTTCCGGTTATCTCCGTGGGGAAGAGCTCAGACGATGCTGTGGGCAGAGAAGTCAAGGACATCGGTGTGGTCGCACCGGTGATCCAAGCGAACCAACCCGATGTGGTGTCTCAGGTCTTCTTCAAGAAATTGAAGGAGAACGAATTCGTCGACATGAAAATGGACTCTCCCAAGTCCAACACCAGGGGCGCCTTCATGTTTCATGCGGAACCCGAGCATGTGCAGCCCAAGGAAAAAGAGGAAGAGGAGATGGAGAAAGAGAAGGATCGCACAGGGCCCGAGATCAAAGGTAAGGCTTGTTGGGATGGCTTTGGGTTTACCATATGCAACTGGAGAGTAGCAGGTATTGGGGCCTTCTGCTCCATGGGAGCAGCTGCTGCTGCTACCATCTGCATCTTCATCTTCGGCGGCCGGCAGCAGCAGCGGAACCACAAGATCCAGTTCAAGATCTACACGGATGATAAGGTGGTGTTCATCGATCGACCAAGAAGGCGTTTGGTTTGGACCGATCACTCCACTCATCAAATCTAAGCTTCCGTTCTGTGATCGCAGAGGGTGAAGCAGGTGCTGCAGCAGACGACCAGGCTGAAGCAGGCGCTGTCAGCTGCGAGGGCAGCTCCCATGACGAGGGCGCACATCACGTTCGGAGGATGCTATACTAGCGTTTGATCCATCACTCCACGAAAGACTCGAGGAATCAGCACCGCCAGATATGATGGAGGAGGAACAGTGCAAATGCAATCAGCGATGTACACATAGTAGAGGAAATTAATTGCAGAAATCTTACCTGTGTTGTCTTTATATATGCTAATATATACTATCGATCAATTGCAACAAAGAGAAAACAGGGTTTCATGGAACGTTGAACGAGTCTCGCTCATGCTGATGCAGCTAAAACCGTATGCGTTGGAGAAAACAAAGCTGCCATGAATGCTGATCATTTCTACTGCCACCAAGTCACAGCTACAGATGTTGTTTGAGCTTACTGTCTTTTAGCATCATCCTCATCTCGTCTTGTCTTCGTACTATCGTATCATGGTCTTCATCTCCTTCGATACGGATACCATATAGATCTATCTCCAAGTCTCCATAAGATTTTGTTTTCCTTCTTCGTCTAGTAAGATCTAAGAAAAGAAATATCTTTCGGCCAGCAAATAAGGAATCGACGCAGTCAACGGTGGCAGGCGAAGAAGGCAAGCGAAGCCAATAGATACTGACCGTGAGTTGCGATGCACCGACGGCACCGTGGTGTGAGTGGCCTACATTGGCCTCGGGCTTCCATGTCCTTTTCACCTTGTCATTTGCATCCCTTCTTCGTATCCATTGAATCTGCATCTCTCTCAGGGATTCCAAAGTATTCCATCATGCGTATAACCAGATAGACTCTTCCTACACGTCTCTCGACCTCTCTCCTTCTGCAATTTGTTCTTTCTAAGGCTGTCATTGTTTTCCATGCTTTTTCGTGTGTAATAATATCACCACCTAATTGAAATGTTTGTTTGATAGTTGGAAAGCATCACATTTACCATTACACTATATTTTGAAATCTAAGCATACCATTATAAAGTAAATGATTTGTCATCGAATTTGATATGATCTTTTGAATTGGATAGGAGATGTCAGCTCCCAGAGATAATGAAGCACGAGCTGGACGCCCTTGTTCCAATAGAGATCAAAAGTTAGGAACATGAACTCTACTGACCTGCCATTAATTTGTAGGATGAAGAAGAAACTCATCTAAAATGTGCTGTCAAGCAATCCTTTTTCTCTTGGTAAATGATATCAAGTTGAGAGAGCTTTTCGATCCATCGTAACAATGTTTTTTTTTTTTTTTTTTGGTGATTTCTTTGAAAAATATTACTTTTATTTTTTTTTCTCATATGATACTCTTTTTTTTATTTTTTTTCTAAATAGTACTTTGTTTTATAATCTTGAAAATATCTTTTCTTCCCCTAATTTTTGTTTGAGATCCCATTGTCTTTCCTCACCCATCGTCGCCTCTCTCATTCCCTTCCCATTTAAAGGTAGAGAGGCTTCATAGTAAGAACAGGGACGAAGGTGACGAAAGACGATATGCAATGAAGAACGGATAATACTATCTCATGATGGGACGGAGACGACAAAGGTGATGATGAGAAGTTACTATTTGAGAAAAATAAAAACAAAGGCACCATTTGGAAAAATAAAACCTTTTAAAATTATGTTTAATTTGTTTAGTAAATTTTTGTTTATTGGCTTAACAAAAGCGAGTCAATCATCTCATGATTAAAATACTATGATCAATTCAAAATAGTATAGACTAAGTTCAAAGTTTCTTAATAATAATTTTTTTTTATGAATTCCATGAAAGTGTTGTGTGTGCGTCACATCGATCACTATCAGTGACATGAATGTTGTTTTAATAACAACTTCATTTTGACAATGATTTAAATATAAATTCTTGATTTTGATTACTTAATAAAAATGGTGATGTAGCTCAAACGGTAGAGCGTTGGCTTTGCATACAAAATATACCGGGTTCGATGTATAATCAAAATGTCAAGAAATATCCCTATTAAATGATTGTTTGTCTTCAAACACGAAAGGGGGTGTGGCTCAAACGGTAGAGCGCTCGCTTTGCATGCGATAGGTACGGGGTTCGATACCCCGCATCTCCACTTTTACCGAATTATTATTTTCTTTTTTGACAGTATAATCGTAATATCAAGAAATATCTCTATTAACAATTGTTCGTCATCGCACGTGTAAGGGGATGTAGCTCAAACGGTAGAGCGCTCGCTTTGCATGCGAGAGGTACGGGGTTCGATACCCCGCATCTCCATTTTTACTGAATTATTATTTTCTTTTTGACAGTATAATCGTAATATCAAGAAATATCTCAAATAACCAATTGTTCGTCATCGCACGTGCAAGGGGATGTAGCTCAAATGGTAGAGCGCTCGCTTTGCATGCGAGAGGTACGGGGTTCGATACCCCACATCTCCAATTTTTACTGAATTATTATTTTCTTTTTGACAGTATAATCTAAATATCAATAAATATCTCTATTAACCGATTGTTTGCTATTGTATGTACAAGGGGATGTAGCTCAAACGGTAGAACGCTTGTTTGCATGCGAGAGGTATGGGGTTCGATACCCTTACTGAATTATTATTTTCTTTTTGACAGTATAATCTAAATATCAAGAAATATCTCTATTAAATAATTCAGTATGGGGTTCGATACCCTTACTGAATTATTATTTTCTTTTTGACAGTATAATCTAAATATCAAGAAATATCTCTATTAAATAATTCAGTATGGGGTTCGATACCCTTACTGAATTATTATTTTCTTTTTGACAGTATAATCTAAATATCAAGAAATATCTCTATTAACCAATTGTTGGGTTGAACTAAAGTCCAGATAAATATCCAAAAATGGGTTGGATTGGGATTGAGTAGACTAGAGTTGGATTTTTTTTCTAGATTAGGGTAGACTAGGGTTTGCCCTGAGTTGGCCCGACTCAGTGCTACTGTATATAGCTCGAATGCCACCCGGGGTGGCAACAAAGACGAGCTTTGATGTGAAGTAATCACCCCCGTCAGCAACAAAGACAACCATGTTTTGTGTAGTAGCAATGCCACACATAACATGGCAACTGATCCAATTTTGTTTCGAGTAGATTGTAGCAACATGATACTTTTCATTCTCTCTCTCTCTCTCTCTCTCTCTCTCTCTCTTCTGGTCACAGCCTCTTGTCTCTTGAGCCTATAGCTTCAAAGGACAGGCCTACCTCTAAAACTTCGAGCACTAGATTACAGGAGGCAAAGCAAGGGACACAACCCTACAGTGACTGTCCTTCAGAACTAAACCTAGAGAGATAGACTGTGAGAGACTTCTTGTCTCTTTAAGTCTATAGCTTCACAGGGCTGCTCTACCTCTAAAACTACAAACACAAGATACAGGACGTAGAGCATGAAACACAAACCCTACTGACTGTCCATAAGAGAGAGAGAGAGAGAGAGAGAGAGAGAGGGGGGGGGTTTGTCTTGCTTAGAAAAACAATAGACTGTTTATTCATCTTTAAAATAAATAAAACTTTAACTCATAAATCAACATTTGATTTGTTCATTATTCATGCGACCCTCGTAAATTTATAAGAAATTACACGATTTTATTTTTTCGAAACTCATAAGCTTTAAAAAAAAATACCTCCGAGGATAAGTATGATCCGATGAATTTATGAACTTTTGATTTTCCTACTCCTCAAGTAATGTAAGACTAAATATCCTTATCACAAGAAAATTATTTCTCACCAAATGTTAAAATAGAGTTAAATAAGAGGTTATCCTTTGAAAAGAGATCATCAGAGTGAAAATGAAGGCTTCTTCTACTCAAATTTGCCTACATAGCTACTGAAAAAAACTAATAAGATTTCACTTTCAACTACCAAATTATACATCAACATCCTCATCATAATCATCATCAACAAGAAGCTATAAGGTCGCAATGAATCTAGAAAGCTAATTCTCAAACAGGAAAAGTGAGGTTCAATAATTAGCTGCTACTTGAGAGCAAACTAATAGCATTATGGTAGATGGGAGTGACATGCACACAGGAGGAGCAGAGAAAGGAAACACTTGATGGATTTAGTTTGATGCACGAGTGGCAGATTTTTCTCAGCAAAATTACAATTTTTTTTCTGCAGCTATGCCATTTATATAGCCACCATCATCAGATTAGAACAACTGTGGTCACAGAAATATCCAATTCATCCATTCAAAAAAGAAAAGAAAAGTTAAATAGATGCACTCATAATTCTCAATCACAAATAATATGTAGCTTAATAAAACACTTTAAATAGAATATAATTGTATCCATTAAAAGTATAAACTATATGGATAATATTTTATAGATTGAAATGTTCTTAAAAATAATCCACATAATTAGTAAACCGAATTTATAATGAGAGAGGAGAGTTGGTAGGTTGTGTTGTTGCAAGAAACAAAATAGTTTCAGGCTTTCGGGGGAGCCATCAATGGGCTACAGGTGACATCAGCAAACACTTTGGATCCACAGAAAGATTTCATGCCGAACTCGCACGTGCGCGTGCCGTCCTCTCATCGCTTCCCTTCCATCGGCGACTTAATTCCACGAAATCGACGTCTCCGCTACCTTACAACCGCATCGAATAGACCAACCACCCATCACTGTGAGACGGAGATGCAGAGAGAGAGAGAGAGAGAGAGAGAGAGAGAGAGAGAGAGAGAGAGAACACAGCTCATTCTTCTCTCTTCTTTCCTTATGCATTATGATCACAAAGAAGAGCTTCACAACACACACACACACACACGATGATGATGATGAATGTACACTGTATGTGCATCAAAACCTTATCATTCCTCTCTCTCCTCTTTCTGCCCCTCCTACTTCTCCGAGGCCGAAAGCGGCGGCGGAGGCGGCAGCGGCGGAGGCGGGCGGGCGCGACTCCGCCACGATCGACCACAGGATCTGCACGTCTTCGTACGGGCACGACTTTACGTCCTCGTACAGAATGTATATCCCCCTCCCTGTCGACACCGTCGCGAACACCGACATGAAACAAGAGAAAGAAAGATCGACCGAAACAGTAGCTGCAATGGAGAGAGAGAGAGAGATCACGTACTCTTCCTGCGTGCAGAATGCAAGCGGATCCACAGCTTCTTGAGCGGGGAGAAGAGGGACCGAAGCCACCCCATGATGAGCATCAGCGGCGAAGGCAGGATGTTATTATCTTCTTCTCATGAGAGAGGAGAGGAAAGGAAAGGAAAGCCCTTTGCAGTCGGAGCCATCAGCAACACGCACATACATATTGTCTCGGTACCATGTCACTGTCAACCTCTCTTCTCAAAAGTCATTTCTTGCCTCTGTACCTCTCTCTCTCACCAATGATGGGAAGCTCCACTCCAGCAAAAACTTCCCTTTCTTCGAGCAATCTTGCAAGATATCAACTCAACTCGAATCATCAAATGACATGGGCCTACCGTCTCTTCCAAGCGTCAACCAAACAAGGCAGAAATAAATTAAGAAGCTGGTATTTAACTGGCAATTATTATGCCATTGCTCACATAGGTTTCGTCGGCGATGGGATGAGCACGAGGGGTCGGCCTTCTCTCCTGCTGCAGCGGCAGGAATACCTCCAAGCGTCACGTGAGCTGAGACACGGAAATCGACGTCACTTGAGACGAAGCTGTCGACCATCATCACTATAATATGCTGACCAATAAACAACTCTTTTAGAGAATGAGTTTACCTGATGTCCAATATCATAAAGAATGTCTCGAGTTGCCACGCCAATTGTTTTTAACTCAACCTGCCACTTGGATTCATTCTTTAATCCTCACAAATGCAGGATAATAAAATTGGTAAGCTATGATTCGAGATGCAGAAGCAATGAAACTTTCACAGCATAAGAACACCAAAACTCGGCAAGTCAAAAACGCTTGCACAACACACAAATCTTATCCTTGCAAAAAGTATACTGGTTTCCCTGCTCACATGAGCTGCATGAACTTGTTTTGACTTTTATTAGGCTACTCGATGTAGCATCGTGCATGCAAAAGCTAGAATAGGAAATCCAACAATCACTTCAAGTGGAATCCAGTGCATGTATTCAACAAAGAGAACAGAGTGATCACAAATTTGATGGCCCCACTAAACCTATTCTCCATTCAATCGGTACAATGTAAAGGGCATTCACCCAACAACATAAGGTCTGCTAGTTCCAAAAGATTGAGTTTCTTTAGTATAGCAACACAGCTCCAAATCACCAAAATAACATTTTCAGGACACTCCTCATATAGCAATCAGATTCTAGAAAGAATACCACAAGAAACTTGGAATATTGGATTACAAACAAGGGGTTATCCAATGGTTGTGAGAGATGACACTATCAGTGAGAAGATATAGAATAATGTACCTGGTCCATCTTCTTGACTTCTTGCATCGCTTCCAACTTCACTTTCCAACCTGTCTGCCACAGAATATATTGAATCTCATCAGAGAATTAAATTGCATGTTTCAAGAATGCAGATTAGGATCTTAGTGAAAAGGCACTGTAGATATTTCTACTCCAGTAGCAACCAAGACACAACAAAATTCATCTACTTTGAACATTACCTCACATTTGTATAGAAATCCAAAACTATCTATGTGGCGCATGTCCTCCTCTGTTTCCTCTTACCGGTACAACCTGTTACTCTTGTCTTCTCTTTTTCTTCCTCCTCCTCCCCTCTTCTCTCCCTTTTTCGCTCTGGTCCAGATGGTACTGATTTATGAGTGCAGGTACATTGTTGCATATGAAACCATTCTGGTCCACGCATTGGCCAGTATGAACAGCAGACAAATTTTAAATCTTGATTTGAACAATAAGAAAAATTTTCAATTAGTGTTAAAATTAAAATAACTTGGAGGTTTTAAATCACTTACTTTTCGGATTATATACATAATGTTGCCAATTGATGTGGCTAGTGGCTTGCCTGGAGCTGCACAACTATATGTTGCGGTCATCACCATCTTGACGGAATTGCTACTCTAAGCTGGTAGTTCAATCCCGCAAGATGCACCTTCAGCAGTAACTAGAATAGAAGCCTTGTATTTATCACATCACATCCATGCTTCAACCTCCAAAAGCACAGAAGAATCAGAAAAATAACAGCTACTGATCCATGTTGTCTCCTTTAATTTTGTCCTTCACCACCTGATACTGCAAATGTTAGTGCACTTTCCTTTTAAGAGCATTACTACTTCTTCCCTTGTAATTAATATAGCACAAAGTGCTCATGGAATATATAAAAAACTAAGGTTTGCCTGTATTATGATATTTTTGATACGGTGTCAGTCCTTGATGACGCTATAGATTCAGCTTTAATTATAATTGGAAATGCACTCTGATCCATGTTCCTTGGAAAAATCATTTGCTTTAGGGTATGACCTGCTAGAAAAAACACTCATGCTAGAAAAAGGTCATACATTTGAAGCATACCTTCAGGCGAATCACAAAACAACGTTGTCCCTTTGGCAGTTAGAAAAGGATCATGCAGTAAATTTTTGGGGAGAGTAACATAATAAGAATAAGTACAACACTTTTTAATGGTGCTGTACTCAAAATCTCCCAATATATGTCCACGAATGTGCTGTATAACAACTTTTACCTCTTCAAAAAACTGGAAGCATATGCATTAAAAAGAAAAAGAAAGACTTTGTTAGCAGATTTTTGGTATAACGGAAGAAAAAATCTTAAATCGTCTGGAAAAATGACAATTCAAGCAACAAAAGCCTGAGTGTTTGTTTGACCTAGGCTGGAATTACATCACCGGCACAGCTCTTGTCAAAAGTTGCTGAACATCAGGAAACTGCTTCAGATACTAAATAAAAATGTTTGTTAAAGTGCATAAACTGATAAAAGTATATTCACTAACAATCTGTATGCTTCTAATGGGGTGATCAGAGATACTAAATCAGATGCTGTTATGGTGTATAAAATGATAAAAGTATAAACACCCAGAATCTGTAGGCTTCCAACATGAGACATAATATGAAAACGACATGCTAAATTCCAGAACCGACTAAAATATAATCTGACTGCAAAAGGGAAATTTGTAGTAGCTATCTAAAGCACATCAATTACCTCTCTTGGGAAAAACAGGCATAATACCTGTCCCACTATGACATCAGGTCAGCTTCAACCTGCTGTTCGTTTCTGCAAAACAAACAAGCAAGTTAATCATCACCAGTACATGACTCCTATGTACTATTTATAATAAATGGAATAAAATAACTTAAAACAATTGCTGTTGTTGCAGTGACATTATCAGTAATCTGTCAAAGACATTGATAATTTGGCTATAAACAAAAGAAAGTGCGTGTGACCTGTTTGAAAATCGTCAACTGGTTTGATCATTCATGGAACGGCCATCACCTAGAAGCATTCTCCAGAGATGTCATCCCAAATGTTTATGCTCATAGAATGAAGAAGATATGCCCAACGTATCAACCTGCTGACAACACAAAAGCATCCAAAAAAGTCCAGCAGTTTGGATGATCTCACATCTTGATTCCAATGGTGCAATACAATCTCCCCGTTACTACCTCAATAGGTATTGTACATATTAAGTGATGCATATATCTCATTATTTTTTACCAATTTTAAAACATAATAAATATTAAGCCCAGTGAAGGGCGTGTCTGTGTGAAGCATTATCAAAGAACCAGGGAGCATCCTTTCAGAGTCCAAAAAAATGAAGACAAATATTTCTTTAGCTGTTATCCAGACAAGAACCCAACAATCGTCTAATCAATGGTCATTTCCATACTCATATACTCAGTATTAGTATCGATGTGAATTCTGTTTCTCAAATTACTGAATGTACATGAAAAAAAAATACTTTACATAAAAATGATAAAAATAACTAAGACTTACTAAAGAAACGATCGTTCATAATTCAATAAGATGTGTCAATAAGGTGGGTCATTCATAAAAATCTTTCATCGAGTCACATGCAAGCCCATCACCTCAGTTTCAGCAAGAAAAGGAATTCTGAGTCCCCATTTCTTGAATGAGTTTAACAGGGAACATATCTTATCCACACAAAAAGTACAACATTAAAACCTGATCCAAATAATGCACGAACTCACAAGAGAGAAGAAACATATATATGTCAGAATCTTCCCAACTACTCAAACAGGAGAAATAGCAAACGAAAAGGAAGTAAATGGGAGGCTCACTGGCGTCGTTAAAGACAAATAATATGCTAAATTTTGTTAGCACACCAAGGAAAAGGCAAGGAAGTAAAAAGTATCCTCTTGCCTTAACCTATTCATTTTTCCAAGCGTGTAATATCAATGAAAAGCCAACACCTTGCAATTGTGACTGCTTGAAACCCTGAAACCACGGCAACAGCTTCTCAGCTGAGGGACAAGTTTGAAACATGAAGACAGCATTTCCGCCAGGTACACCAAAGAGCCAGCTGTGAACATCCCAAAACACCTCTACAGGGAGTCCATCAATCAGGATTGTCTGGTTTCCACGAAACTTCCAAGCGAGTCGCTTCACTTGCATTACCCGCTTCTTGTCGATATGTATCTCAAGGCATGGATCTTTAAGCCCAACCGTGTCACACTCGATTACAACATCATGAGCTTTCCCATTGTCGCAGAACTGAGCCTTGGTACAGTAGAGGTTCTTCCCAGATATATGTTCCCGCTTGGCTACGAAGGCCATATTGGAAGTGGAAGGGACTGCGGCAGTCTTACGGTAGGCCTCCTTGGCCAGATCACCGAGCAAGAGGACCATCTGTAGATCAAAGACAACCGCAACATAGTAACCTTGCAAAGGCTCAGGCCCCGGCCCAAACTTGGCAGCAGACAAGTCCCATACGATGTCCACCTTGCTACTCTCCACCTCCAAGCTCTTAGACCCTTTCCTCTTGGAAAAAAGCCACGGCTTGATGTCCACCTTACAGAGACACTGGCCATCGCCATCGTCGATCCCGACAGTCAACCCTTGACCCATCAGGGTCTTGCTCCACGTAACGGCGACGACGCAAGAACGGCCGCCGCGTCGCGCCCGGTAGAAGTAAGTCACCAGATTGTGCGCGGTCTTAACGGCGCCGCCGGACGAGGAGTCCGAAACCTGAATTCCGCTCTCGCCGAAACAAGAAGGGAAATCCCTCATGCTGATCCTCCAAGGCCACTTCCGACGGCGCAATGAGGAGCCTCGTCCCCACGATCCGGCCAAGATCTCCGAAGGACTTATCACAAACGCCGTCCCGGCGTGTCGCTGTCACGAGTTCCCCTCAACAAACCTCCCTCTTTTAGGGTACAAAGCAGAGGATTTCGAAGCGAATCCACGGACAAGGGCGGCCTCTCCACCACAGAATCCAATCAGCACTCTTCAAGATTCCGAGGAAACGCACCCTTCCCTTCTCTACTTCAAGGCTCCAGAGAAGCTAGCAGACGATTCAAACCCCAACTAGAAGAGCAAAGGAGAACAAGAAAGGGGGGAGGGGGAAGACGGACTCCGTTAAGAGAAGGCAAAGGAGGAATCTTGCCTTACTCCGACCGCTGAAATGCCACCGCACTACCCGCAGTCCTGAGCACGAGTAGTGGCGCCCATAATGAGAAGGAAGACCAGCTGCAAAAGGGCACAATGGCAGAAGCCCAAACC
Organism: Musa acuminata AAA Group; assembly: GCF_036884655.1. Classification (NCBI taxonomy): domain Eukaryota; kingdom Viridiplantae; phylum Streptophyta; class Magnoliopsida; order Zingiberales; family Musaceae; genus Musa; species Musa acuminata. Next base: position 1,444,004 of record NC_088344.1, read on the forward strand.
TTTATTTTGGAGAGGCCGACTCCCACCTCCGGTACTTAAAAACGTCTGAAACAAACTCTTAATCTTTAAGCTTTAATACTTTAATCAAGTAGTGTCATTAGCTTTAATGCATGATTAATGAATAAGAGCTTAACCAAAATCTAATTTGATTTCCATGTTGTGGATAAATCAAGACAAACCAAGTTTGGGTTTTTTAGAGTAATTACTGACTATATGCTTTATTTTGACCCAAAGGGGTGTTTAGCTACCATAATTTATGTCACCTCCATGTCCTTTTACAGCAAGTAATAAATAAACTTGCAAGCATTTGATTCCTAATAATAAACTAGCAAGTATTATTATTATTATTATTATTATTATTATTATTATTATTATTATTATTATTATTATTATTATATGCGACTAAACTCTTGTTGAAGTGGATAAAATTGGACTGCCATTTTCTTTGTATTAGTTGCAATCACAAATAACAATTATGGACAGAGGTAGGGAGCGAGCCAAAATGGCACCATTGTTAAGAGTGAAACCATGGTTGGGCTTTAATCCAAAGCCAAAAGAAACAGACAGATGATGAGAATACAGAGCACGAACAAATTCTGAAGACTCACCAACCCTGTGTTGCCACTGTCAAGATATGGCCATGATGCCATTCTCTGATATGAAAGGGTGACATTTTCTTGTGTGGTAGCTTTCACAGGACACGTCCAACCCAAAGAAGCAACTGTTGGTGTGTTGGCCCGCTGCCAAAAAAGACATGAACTGAAGCTTCAACTGAGGGTGTGATGAGGGGGGTGGGGGACAAGGCACAACTGAGCTTTCAGCTTCTGTGCAACAGCCCCTATTTGCCTCTCGTTCCATTCCTCAGACACGAACCAATCAATAGGAATCGGTGCATCTGATGAAGAAGACATCAAGAGGTTTCTTTTCCTTCAAGCGAAAGGGAAGAAGAAAGGTGTCTAAATGGGCTGTCCTCTTGTCTCACTTTCCATCTATTTCATCATGCAAAATCCTTGGCTTGAGATTGGGGTGTCTCTCCATAGGACACGCCCGTGACAAGTGTGGGCTCCCTTTCTTCTTTGTTTTGAGCATGTTAAGGGAATCCAGATCTAGTCCCCCTTGCTGGATCCAGCTATAACTTTTAGGCCCTGCCCTGTCTTTCGAATTTAAACTTATATATAACATGACTATCATATTTGTATACAAATAACATGCTCGAGCATACATGAAAAAATTCGAGCACACACAAATATGGTAAATCTGCATAAAACTAAGGTGAGGCTGGAAATATAATAAGACATAACATTCTTGTTCCTGCAAGTTGCTAATTAACAAACTATATGTGTGGATCCAATAAATAGGTCCACTCTTCAATCATGGAAACTACTCTATCCTCTCAGTTGAAGTGATCAAATAAGCTACAACTATTCTAGCCATAGCTGTAAGTGCTATAATATAATGCTTAATAATTTCTCAGCAAAACTGTTGTAGCCTATCTAAACACCATGTCAAGTGGTAAACTAATGGTAATATTAGGTGCGCAAAGTAGATTCTTACCAGGACTTGGTATTCTGTAGGTGAACTGCACTATGATATATTAAATGCACATCTCCGAAACATATAGTCCATGTATTGAAAGATGCAACCAAAGGATGCTGCTATTAAGTCCAGAAGTCTTCAGTTTACAGATTAATCCACTAAATAATTCTGCTTGATCCTGCAATGAAGATTCACCATTTTACCATCCACACAAGAAATGCCTTATAACTCTGCAAACATCCTGCTTATGACTAGGTGTGTATCTGAACATACTTTCCAGCTCCATACGAACAAGTACTCTATGGTGGTACACTTAAGTGAAAGACTCTTCTTCAATGACAGCTGCGACTCCTAAACCAAATGCTATAACCATTGATGCATGTAATCAAAGATCTAGTACAGGCAGTATACAAATGATCGGAAGCAATCATGATGCCAGTTCAACTAGCAACTAGTTAACTACAACATTGTACGCAAACCAAAGTCCTCGAAAATGAAACTAGATGGAATCTTATCCGATTTATACAACTGTTTTGAACTTCATGCAGTTTCTTGAATCCAAATCCTCACTGTCTTATCATTATCAAGTCCAGCAGATGCAATTATGTTGCGTGTGGGATGACAGGATACTGAAATGACAGTGTCGGTATGGCCTTCCAGTTTTTGAATCATCTGTTTGCTTTGGAGGTCCCAAAGATAGGCACACTTATCTTCCGAGCCACTAACTATATATTTGCCATTTGTAACAGAAAATGCAGATGTAATGCAGTATCTTCTGTTAACATGACCAGTGTAAATCTTCAAGAACTTCCCTGTGGAATAATTACATAGCTTCTGCAGAATGGTGGAAAGAGATTCATTTAGATGACACAAACAAGAGATATAATCATGTAAAAATCAGATCAAGCATGTTATCATACAGAAAGACCTACTTGTTAAGAATTTAAGCATATTTATCACAGCATACAAACATCAATCTTATGAATGAATCCACAACACAGAGAGATAGAAATGACGAAGAACTTGCAAAAGAAGTCGAGATAAATTATTTTGTGATTTTAGGCAAGATAAAAAAAGGAACCACTTCACCATATGTACACTATATGGTAAAGCCACTCAAGATGCAGATGGACAATGGCAATAATATATATATATATATATATATATATATATATATATATATATATATATATATATATATATACACACACATACACACACACACACACACACACACACACACACACACACACACATATCCAGGCTTGTGATGGATCTCCAGTTTGGCTAACAAGAATTCTGAGGTGTATAGAGATCATTATAAAGTTTGTCGTGCTTATATTTATTCACTTTTGATATTAGTCTAACAACCTTGCCCAATTGCTCCCTATCTTATATTAATATACTTGAAAAGAAATTGCAATGAACAAAAAAAAAATCAGCAGAACTAATCATAATTTCTTTAAAATAAGTATAAAAGAAACAAGATAGTTAAAAGATGGTGATAACAGATAATGAATAAAAATGATGGTTGTCACAGTTGATGAATAAACCTTCCAGAATGAGAGGTTACATATGAGTAGAATGTATGCCATTCTCTCTCCAGCAACCACATATTGGCGAGTGTCATAAACATGATTTGTTCACAAGCATCATATATGGAAAAGTGAGAGAACATAGGCAGCTATATTCAACTTTCCCAAAGAAATTATTGCTGAAAGCATCAATCAAGTACTGACCAGGTTCTGTATCATGCAAAATCACAAGAACATGCACTGGGCTACTAGCACCAAAGTGACTGTCTTGCTATGTGCAGGAATCCAACAAATTGTACAGATAAAGTGTAACCTTTCAGCTCATATTCAAGGATTCAAAACCTAACTGCTATCTTCTTCAGCAACCTTGTGGAGATACTGCAACAAGGTCAAATCTCATAGCTCACCAGTAAATAAGCAAGAATTGACAAGAGCCACATTGATAACCATTGTTTCATCTACTAAACCTTCTTGTCACTTGACCTCTTTCCACAAGTGTAACTTATTGATAGGGTCAAGAAAATTTACCTTATGGTTTCTACAACATTTTATGCAATAGCCCCATGTGCATCAAGCTTTGGCATATCACTGCAGTCCATATGATAAAACCAATATTTCTATTTAAGTTTCCTAAATTTCTCAAGGAGAAAAAAAAGGAAGAAAATGAAGGAAATTTTGAAGAAATTAAATTTTGATTTAATTGAAGATTCTATCTCATTCTACAATGATTGGAACCTATCAATCGGGAAAAATCATCAACTCCAAATCAAATTCGAAATATTATCTGCTTTGGGGTAGGAAGAACAAGTGATTGTTTTGACTTGGTGTGATTGAATTCTTTCCTTATTTCTATATTTTCCTTTTAAGATTGTTCATTTGGGAAGCATATAAGAAGGGGAAAGGATTTGTACTTGAAACATGAATGAATGAATATTTTTTCCTCACATTATGTATGTGTGAGGCCACATACTATTTAAGTTTCCTAAATTTCTCAGGGAGGAAAAAAAGGAAGAAAATGAAGGAAAATTTGAAGAAATTAAATTTTGATTTAATTGAAGATTCTATCTCATTCTACAATGATTGGAACCTATCAATCGGGAAAAATCATCAACTCCAAATCAAATTCGAAATATTATCTGCTTTGGGGTAGGAAGAACAAGTGATTGTTTTGACTTGGTGTGATTGAATTCTTTCCTTATTTCTATATTTTCCTTTTAAGATTGTTCATTTAGGAAGCATATAAGAAGGGGAAAGGATTTGTACTTGAAACATGAATGAATGAATGAATGAATGAATATTTTTTCCTCACATTATGTATGTGTGAGGCCACATACCCTTTTCCAATGGTATATGATTTCATTGTTCATACGTGAGACATGAGGAGATGTCAGACCTTCATCATTAGGAGCTACTCCTTAAGCAATTGATCATTTTCTCTATTATCTTTCTGTATTCTATCTTCCTTTTCTTTTCCTTTTCCCCTTCTATTCTATTAAAAAAAAGAACTCCCTCTACTTGTCAAAAACTCGTCCTATATCAGATTTAATATTCGAATCAAGATGTTCCAAATCAAATTTGGTATTAGAGTCAAGGTGTGCTATATTACACTTTAGTATAAATTCTATATAGGTTCTTTTGCCTAGCCTACAATAGGTTAATTGAAATAGGGACCACCAACAATGTTATGAATCAAAATTGCTATATGTTGTTTAACCTAGATAAATGCCAATTTTTACTAACAAATATGATCGGTATCTTAATCCATGATCAGAACATCTATTATCGAAGTTCTTAGTGAATGCCACCACCTTATTGCCTCCTTTGTTTTCAGTTTGGTTATTAGATTGAAAATGAAAGTCTATCGAATTAACCATGATGTGATGTGACTATGGTGATTAAGGTCCCATCAATCTTTGAAATTTTTTCTTGCAAAAAATTCAGTAATATATTTGTCAACAAGATTTGAATAAGAGAAGAATAAAACAACCATAAATCATATGCACTAGCACGTCAAAACAAAAAATGTCCCATAAGGAGGTTTCGTTGTTTCCTGTAACACTATGTTATATACACTTCAACTGATTTTTCAACAGTAATGGTGCTACATTTTTTGCTCAACTCCAGGACTTCTTTAATTATCTGGTGTCATAAGCTGGTCTGATGGGATAACCGATCCAATCTTTTTGAGCATGAATCGCTGGCCTATAATGTTTAAGCCCAAACTAATGGGTACTACACCCATTAGATACCTCTTGATTTTAACCAAAGTCATATGATCTAACATTAACAAATCATCAAGCAACAAAATCTATCTTGCATCATAATCAGATAAAACACTTCCTCTGGTCCTGAATATCTTCATACTTTATAGTATTTCAAGTTTATTTGATAACTTGATAGCATTTTTGTTCTTTTTAATTGAGTTAGAAGGTTCCAACAATCTTCTTTATCAATACGATATTTATCGAAGTTTCCATTACTGCCATTTCTACATAACCAAGTACATTTATTCTTAGCCCAGTACAATAAATAACAAGTCATATTGTCCCAAATAGTTGGGATTGGCTACATGGATTTTTATCCTACTGTTAAGCTCTAAGTAGGACATATTATCATTGAAACTAGTTACGTCAAAGTACCATCAGCAGTCTACAGAAACTATTCCCTACTCATCAAATGTCTTGATGTTCCTATTACCTTTATCTAACCTAATACTTGCAGTTCTAGTTAACCAGCATTGAATCCACTGAATCCTACATACTGACCTAGTCCATTGCATGGTCCTCTTAACTTCTCACTATTGGGTATATGAGATTAATCCTGCAATTATCCTCAGAATACCCAAAATTGTTACAATGAGAACAACTAAAAGGCATCTAGTCGTAATTTATATTTCTCACACAAAAAAGACTATTATAGTCATCAAGTTCACAACCACAGCTGGTTGAATTCTTAATTTGAACACATTCTGGAATATGGAACTTTCTTGCTTCTAGGTGTAGTCGATCTGCAAATAAAGGAACACCAACTACTAAGCACTTTAGTAGTCCAAGAATGCAACTTCAATCAAGGGAGCCATAGATGTAGCACTTCATCACTTCAAGTTCTTAAGAAAACCGAAGAACTCAGTTCTTGTTTCACCTATTTATTTCATTTCTTCAACACACCTAAAAAACCTCCTAGTTTCATCTATTTCTTAGACATTTTCAAATAGATAGATAGATATGGAGTGATAAATAAGCCTCAAATTATATTATCTGGTTAATTTTATAAAACTAAAAAGTTATCTTTTAGGTTGAAAAGAACAACAAAAACTTTTCTATCAAGAGCAATCATCTATAGGTAATATATTTTCTGCTTCATGAGATTCAGATAGATGAATCTTGTTTCTCAAGTACTTCATAGATATAGAATTTAAGAAATAAATACGCTTCTAAAAGTAGGGAGAATACATTGTAGTAGAACTAGAAAAACATAGCTTCACAGAAATCTATTATCGTCCCAACATCCTGATTCTACTTTTTCCCTTATTTTTCCTTTTCCTTTCCAGTTTTAGTGTCTCTCCCTTTCTAAACCTAAGATAATAACAACCACACTCCACGGTCATCAATACAAGAATCTAATCATCAGTCTTCAAGTTTTTGTGAAGCATCAAATGCTGTGGAGTAAAAACATTAACAATTGATTTCTCTGATCAAATACAATGGTGCCCAATCCCAATTTATTGTAAACAGCAATAAATTTGGTATTAAAAACATTAAACCCTAAATGTCAAGTATAGCCAAACATAATCGTTCAGGCATAGAAATTTACCAATATATTCTTTCAAAATAATTTGCATCAAGAGCATAAATTTGAATGTCAAACACATTATTAACACTAAAACAAAATGAAAGGGATTGATGACATACCAGGGTGTCATCAAGGGTGGCAATTAGGATGAACTTGCCATTAGGGGAGAACTTGGAGAAGGACACAGCGGGGGTCTTGTCATCGATGAGCACCTTCAGGCACGCCCCGGAATCGGCGTCCCAGATCTTGCAAGACCCATCGTGGCTGGCCGACACGATGATGGAGCCGTCCCTGATGAAGTGAACGGAGGTCACGGGCTCGTCGTGCGCCTCGATCGTCTTGATGCACTTGCCGCTCTTGACGTCCCAGATCCGCACAGTCTGGTCGAAGGAACCGGACGCGATGCGGTCCGAAGGAGGGTTGAAGTCGGCGCAGAAGACGAAGGAGATGTGGCCGCGGAAGGTACGGACGCAGCCGTTGGAGGGTTGGTGGACGTCCCAGACGCGGAGGGTGCGGTCGTCAGAGGCAGAGCAGACGTAGTGGGAATCGGAGGACCAGGCGAGGTCGGAGATGCCCTCGGAATGGCCGGAGAAGGTCGCGACGGTACCGAATGTGTCGGAGGCCCACACGATGACGGTCTTGTCGAGCGACGCCGAAGCCAGATAGAGGCCATCGTTGGAGAACTTGACGCACGAGACGGCGCGCCTGTGGTCGGTCAGCATGAGCGAGAGGCGGTACGGCCGGTAGGGAGATGCCGGCGCCGCCTGGGCGGGACCGGGGGTGGACATGGGAACGAACCCCGATTGTGGTTTGCGGAGTTGGGGTTGGGTCGGTCGGGCTCTTATTTATAGTAGTGAATAAAGTAATTTCTCAAACTTTCACTAAGAATAATATACACAAATATATGGACTAATTACATATTATTTTTTAATTAATTATTCTTAATATCATAATTTTTATACTTTCAAAAATTAAATTAATATTCTTAGACTCATAAAAATAAAATATTTAACCCTAATAAAATATTTTTTTCTCTTAATTTTTAATTATTTATATTTTTTTTAACTTTCGTATAAGAATTATAATGTAACTTTTGAAAGTATGGATATAAATAATTATAAAAAATAATTTATAATTAATCTTAAATATATGATTAGATATATGATATGCAATCATGTCACACAAGCATTATTTTGATGAACGTTTCGGACAACCTGCAAATATGTCAACAATTTGGAGGACATCTTAGTTAATTATTCCCATAAAATTTCTCGTACTAGAAAGCTATTTTTATAATACAGATCGATAGTCAATAATATCAATATTATACGGTGCAAACTAAATATTATGGCCAGGCATACGTCTACAGTTGAAATGCTACAAAGCAAGGATTAATCTTTAAGAATTATTGTTCCTTTTTGAGAGTTTAAAGAGAAATTTTTTGGCCATTGTTGACTTGAGAGTGAGACAAGAAGATGGGAAAGCTTGGGCAGATTAGGGAAGAAGATAAGAGGCTGAGATGAGATGTGTTTGGAAATCACATGCCATCAATTTAATTAGTCCATATAAGAGAGAGAGACAGAGAGAGAGAGAGAGAGAGAGAGAGTTTATTTGATGCTATTTGTTCATCAGACATCACTACATCCACCTTCGGTCTCCGTCACACTCAACCCCTCGATCATTAAGTGCCGCTAAACTTGGATCTCCAGACTCCACTTGTACATCTCCTTCTCCGGCACCGGCAAGTTGATGGTCAGCAGCCCAGTCTCCTCCTCGTAGCCGAACTCCACGTCCGAGGAATCCAGAGTGCATTTGAGAGGCCGCTGGGACGAGTACGCCCCTAGACGGCCGCAGCCGCGCACCCGGAGGACCACCCTCGCGGTGTTCCCTCGGTTATCGCCGAGGGCGCTGCCGTTGTCTCCGTCCACCGCGTCGGCCGACGTGACCTGCACGCCGAAGTGCTCCACCGCTCCACCGGCGTTGAACATGTCCAGCAGACCGATCGGCGCGAATGATATGTTTGGGGCGATGTTCTGCGCATGCATGCACGCACAAGGAATATGGAGATGACCACTCGCTGCGAGGTGTAGTGAAGGATTGAAGGAGGGATCGAGTTATGTACCTCGAGAGGACAGACATGGAAGACCTCGTACTCGAGAACCTTGAGAGTCACCGGCAGCGCTGCGCCTTTTGGCAGCCGAATCAGCTCGCCTGAGAAATGCAAGAGAAAGAAACAGCACTACGGATCGAGCATATCTTTCGATGCTATTAAGCGAAGAGCAGAAAACAGAATGAGCGACGCAAACCTGATTTGAAGGCATAGACGACAGCTTGGCCGTCCCAGTCGGGGCCGGCGAGTTGGGAGATTGTGTTGACATCTGTGGCAGTGACGGCGCCGGTGAGCGTCCCGGGGGTAGCATCGTGCACGCATGTCTTCTTGGCGAGCTTGCACCAGCCGGCACCCTGGCAATTGAAGACACCCACCACGCCAGAGCACTTGTTGACGTTCCATATCTTGAGCAAGCTGCACGGGCGAGATGTGTCAAGCGTCGTCTCTGTAGCTCGTCACTTCGCGTGGAATGGGGAAGGAAGGAAGAGACCACCGACCTGGTGCCGTCACGGGCTGGGTCGCAGAAGAGGCAGTCGCGTGTTGGGCGGCCGGGGAGCTGGGCGCGAAGGATGGAGCCGTCGGGCAAGACTAGCTTGTGCAGTAGCTCGAAGTTATGGTGTCCCGGTTTGTCACTGAGAGCGAAGAGGATCAATTTGGCGCTAAGCTTTAATTTCAAGAGAGGGAACTGCAGCAAGGACCGATCGCAGCTGCTTACCTGACATAGATGGGACAGCCGCCAACAGCTCGAGCAGCGCCATGGTACTCTGCTGCTGGGTGGAGACTCTGTGCAGAGGAAACAGAGATGCTCGTCTCAGCAGAACTCATATTGGTACACAGTTTTCATGGCAGAACTGATTCTTCTACTTACATGGAACATATCCCAGTCGGGCTGCATGAATTCCCCCAGGAAGAGGGTGTTGTAGGCCACGGAGGAGATGTGGATGGTGTGCGACGCCGGGTCCCTCGGATAGAAGTCGTCGGATGCCCTCACCACCGCCGTCTGCTTCGCGCTGCACCGACCAAACCAAGTTGGTAATACAAATACAAGCATTGGTGTCATCAACGGGCAGCAGCAGAGAGAGTTAGAGGCGTTGCCTGTAGAGGCCGTCGGTGTTGTGGCACATGCAGGAGATGCAACCGTTGTCGGGGAAGTTGCGGGCGACGGAGGCCTCGAGGGCCTGGTGGTAGGCGCGGGTGAGGGAGACGCGGCCACCGTGGCCGGCCCCCAACGTCTCGATGATGTTCTGGACGTCCACCTTGACGCCGTCGACGCCGCAGGACGACAAGTAGGCGTGCAGCTCGTTGTAGAAGCTGAAGACCTTCTTGGGGTGGACGAGGCCCAGCCCGTGAACGGAGAGGCTGTCCATGGCGATGTCCGGCTGGTTGCCCATCACCCCCGGCGACTGCACCGGGTAGGCCAGCGCGCTCTCGTAGTGCTCCATCCCCTCCGCCGCCGGCTTCACCCCGCCCCAGTACCCGGCCATTGCATGCCACACATACACATACCTGAAGCACACAGTTCTGTCACTAAATCGTCATCAACATCAACAAAGGAGGATTCGAAGAGCACCCACTTGACATTGCGGTGTTTCTTGGCTTCATCGACGACCAGCTTGAGGCCACTGCACCGGTCGATCTCCCCATCTTTTCGTTGGAATTTGGCGTTCTCCTTGATCCCCGTCAGCCTGCTGGCGAACCTGGTCAACAGCGATGTACATTTACCACGCCACCGCCAAAGAACCACCCCGGTTAACGACAGGTCCAATAAAAAGATCTCGGCTTACCCGCCTCGCTCCTCTGCCTTGTGATTGGTGACGACGGTGGCCGCCACTTCGTCCTTCAATCACATGGAAGCTAGAGGGCAGGATAAGCGGGACCCACATGTGGGGTCGAAAAAAAATAAGACGAAGAAAAAGGCTCCCGATTCCTACTGTGCTCCTTCCTGGACGACGGCCGCCGTTTGATCCCTCACCTCGGTGCCGATCTGCTGCCACCCGTCGTCAATGATGAGGAAGCGCGGCGGAGCACCGCCCTCGGACAAGCTGCAGAATGGAGGAAAGGTTTCGATCGATTCACGGCCACCAAATGGGCTGTCTGGCGAAGAGGAGAGAGAAAGTTCACCTCTGCAAGCCTTGGTCCACACCTTCGGCCGTGACGTCGGTGTAGAAGGCGTCCCATGTGCACCACCCGAACCAGTCCAGGAGTGAAGGCAGCTGCGTTAATTCCCATCAGTCAAAAGAAGGCTACATGAGACGCCCGGACAAAGACAAAAGTGGGAGTTTTCCCATCACGGGAATTGCCGTTTTACCTTCTTCTTCTCACGGTGGTGGAAAGTCTGCAGGTGCTTTTCCGCCGCCCTGTTCGATGCATTTTAACCACAGCAGTTTGATTAGTAGAAAGAAGACGGAAACCTCTTTTAGCCACCGAATTAACAAGCACGGCGTACTTGACCGCCTGGCTGATGACCTCGAACGGGTCGGCGCCCGCATGCATGTAGACTGCGTGCATCCCCTGCTTCGTCTGCACTGTTTTGTCTCCTGCACGAACAACCAAGCCAACCAGAAACTCAGACCAGCAGCAGATATTTGACTGGCTTTCCCGTTGAATTTGTCTGCTTACCGCTCTCCAGACATATCTCGATCTCGTCCTTGTCGTTCCCCTGCAGGGCAGCACGGAATTGGCCCTCTAGGAGAGGAAGGAAGACGGTGTAGACGGTGGATGACGCCTCCTCCTGGCTGGCCGAGCCGTCGGCCTCCACCAGCAGGAACTGCGTCTCTAGCGGCACGTCCCAGCCGCAGGTGCCCATCCGCTGCGTCATCCACCACAGCTTGAACCGGAAACAGCACATGAACCTGACCCCCCTGGTGAACGATCGACCGCACCGGCAACGTTAATCTCCTTACACGAAGGTGGATTTGAGAAGCTGTGACTTACCGAAGGGTGCCCATGGGGAAGACATGGAGGCTCTTGCTATCCGAGGCCGTGGCGCCGATGAAGGCCCCGGCTATGAGGCCGGCGCCGTTGCCGTTGGTGAGGACGATGTTGTCCGGGACGCCGGTGAGAATGGTCTTCCCTTGGACCACCAGGTTTCCGTCGATGATCGTGATCCCCTGCGTCACTGTCATCTTCTTCTTCTTCTTCTTCTTTGAGGTAGGTCTCTCGAGGAGGAGGGAAGGCAGCAACAAGAGATAGATGAGGTGAAGGAGATGGAAGGGAAGCGAACCGTCCTCCTCACACTCGACCGCGACGCACGCTCACGAGGTGTGGAGGAGAAGGCAGCAGAGGGAGTGCATTATATGCTCTCCCGTCGCCGACCGAGCTCGAACCGCCGCCGCAAATCCTTTGACGCGTGGCTTTGTCGTATTGCCGTGGAATCAAGATACTTTGCGGGGTTTCCGATCGAAGACTTTGGTTCGCTGCGAGTAAACGCTTTGAGATGCTGCGGCCTTCACTGCGATGGCGCCGTGTGCTTGCACCGATCTCAGCTTGGCATGCCGTGAAAGTTACAGCCCAAGGCAGCAGTAATAGTTGGGAGGCTGCGTCACGTCATTAGCGGCACAGCTGCCCTCAATTATGACACGGTTGCAGGCGAAGGTGTACAACAATGCATGACTACTGCCATTATTTTTGTGCCTCCCACAGCTACGTGGTACGTCTGCCTCCGTCTTTGTTTATGGGCAGGTCTGAGTCACCGCCAAGTCAGTGACGGGACTAACCGCTGGATTATAGCAAGTGGTGGACGCGCGTCGAGTCAGAGGCCGTGATCTCTTTCAGATTCAACGGCTGATTCATCTAAAACGGATGACTTAGGAATCGCTTTTAATTCTGATTGTTATTAAATAATGATCGATATTTCAATATTGTTATATAAAGATATTATTGGCATCTTGATTAATTCAATGAGATAGAGATACATATATTCAAAATTATCTAAGAAACTTTGGAGGTAAAAATATTACGCTATTGAAGTATCACTTATATGAAGATCGAGGTTAAAAGAGGTTTTCTGATTCAGTTTCTTCGATAACCAAATTAGTAACTTGAGGTAAGTGAATATGTTCGCGAGTAGTGAAAAAAAAATAATCCCATTGACTATGTTCAAAGTTTGCACTTATACCTGGTAGTGAAGGGATAAAATATTTCATCAAATATTTTTCAAACAAGCAGTATTTAATCACATCTAACAACCTTAGTTTAACCTTACGTACGTAGACAACAAGGGTGAAGACAGCTTATAAATGCTTGCTTTAGACCCATGTCCACATGGGTAGATTAGTAAGAGATAATTTTTCTCTCTTTTTTCTAAGTTGGACGTCACATGGAAGACAGATGTCAGATAGTGAATGATTGACGATATCCTTGTTGTGCTTTCAAGGGCTCTCGCAACACGAACCCAAAATGCGACATTTTGTTCATCCTAACACGTAATATTATACTTCTTCAATTGATTCTTCAACTTTGCGCATTGAGTAAATACTGACGATAATCGGGGATGCTCGACCTGTACCTTGAATCACTAAGTTTCATACATTGGGTGAATGCCGATGGGGTCGGGGATGCCTAACTTCCACGTGTCGGGCGAATCATCAACAGGGATCGAGAAAGCTTGACCTCTATGCATCGGGTGAATAATTAATAAGGGTTAAGAATGCTCAACCTATGCCTTGAATCGCTAACCTCCGAGCGCCAACCTTCAAGGTTTATTGATGTTTAACCTCCACACATCGAGTGAACACCAATGAAGGTTAGGGAATACTAGTAGAGGTTAGGGATGCTTGGGAGTCGAACATTAGACGAATATCAATGGAGTCGAGGACTCTCGACCTCCATGCATCGAGCGAACACCAATGGGGGTTAAGGATGCTTGGCCTACTCCCGACTTATGCCTTGAATCGTTGACCTCCAAGTGCTAACCTTTGAAGGTCATGGATGCCCGATCTCCACCCATTGGGCGAATGCCAACGAGTGCTAGGGATGCCCAACTTCCATGCACCGAGTGAACACCAATGGGGGTTGAGGATGCCCAACCTCAACAACATCAACTAAATAATCAATAGAGGTTTGGGATGCCCAACTTCCATGTGTCGGGCGAATACTAATGAGGGTCAGGGATCAATCTATTCCTAACTTGTGCCTTGAATTGCCAACCTCTGAAGGTTAAGGACACTAGACCTCCACGCATTAGGCAAACACTAACGAGGGTTGGGGATACCCAATCTTCATGCATTGTCCTACACCAACACCAAGCTGATAGCTAGGTCGGTGGTAGTGAGGTAAAGACCTAGAATTTAGCCTAAGGTAAAAATAGTGAGTTGCAACAACTTACCGAGGTGGCCCTTCAACTTCTTGAATATATCTTGTCGCTCTTCGGTCTATAGGAAATCCTTTTCTTTAATGCCCAAAAGAAAGGTGATTACCTATCGTTGGATCAAGATAAGGATTGTTTAAGCATTCCTAACCGACCAATTAACTATTGAGCCTCTCTTACCATCTAATAATATGAGTGAATATCTAATATGACTTGTACATTCTCGGGGTTTGTATCTTTCTCTTTGATGAACGATAAACCCGAGGAATTTCGTCGTGTTAACTCCAAAAATGCACTTGGTTGGATTAAGGTACATGTTAAATTTTTGTATAACTTGAAATATCTTGACCAAATTTACTAGATCCGAGTCAATCATCTTGCTCTTCACTATTATGTCATCTATATAAGTTTCAACATTTTTTTTAACCCGATGCTTGAATATTTTGTTCGTCATCTTTTGGTATATATTTCTATATTTTTTAACCGAAGGGCATGACTTAGTAACAATATGCCCTTAATTTATGATGAAGGAGGTATGTTCTTAATCCTTCAATGTCATTATGATTTAGTTATATCCTGAGTATGTATCCATAAAGGTGAAGAACATATGATCCGAGATATTATCAACCAACTGGTCAATCAAAGAAAGTGGATAGCTATCATTTGGGCATGCTCTATTAAGATTGGTATATTTAACATACATCATCCAATTTTTATTATATTTTTAATGAGTACAATATTGGCAAGCTATCAAGGGTACTGTCTCTTTATAATGAACCATGCTCATAATAGCTAGTCTATCTCCTTAATAATTATTTACTAATAGTCATAAGTAAACTTACGAGGCCTTTGCTTTATTAGTCATGCCTCAAGGAAAATGTTCAGGTGATATCGAGCTATGTTGGGGTTGATTTCCTGGCATGTCTCTTGGTGATCATGCGAATACCTTAATATTCTCCTAGATAAAGTTAATTAGCTATACTTGCCTCTCCTCAAGAAGGGTTGCTCCAACCTCAATAGTTCGGTAAGGTCGAATTTTATCTAGGGGTGCTTTAATCAGTGACTCCATTGACTCATGGATGTGGGATGGACTTTTCTATATCTCAAGGGTCCATAGGTGGTGCCCTAGGTCAGGCTTTCTTTTGTATGAAGGTTGCTATTAGGTAGCAATGTGTGACTCCCTTGGGTTACTTTTTAACTCTTCAATTCGACCTTCATCTGGAACTTTATCACCATATGGTAAGTTAATACCACCGCCCTCAATTTGTATAGTGTGAGTTAGCCTACGATCATGTTATCCCATATAGGGATATCCACCATCATAAACTTAGTCAATATTATTATGGAACAAGGCTCATCTCCGAATATTATGTGTAGGTTCATATTTTCAAGAGGCAAGGTAGAGTCACTAGTGAACCTCGTTAGCGAAGAAGTCAATGAGATAAAGATCGTTAATTAACAATATAAGTTTTTTGAAAGTATCAAAGTATAGGATATCAATAGAATTACCTATGTCGATCATGATCCTCTTCATTTGAGTGTTGATCATCCTCATAAAGACTACTAAGGCATTGTCATAATTCAGGTTGAGGTACTCTGTCTCTTCCTCCTTGAAGATTATTTTTGGGTCACCCTTCATCCTTAAGCACTTTTTAGTGATAGTTCAAGCATAATTACGACCGAAAGAGTTGTCTCTCCCCCTTCCCCTAAGGTAGGTTCAATGATGACTTCAATTTGCCTCTTAGAGTGAGGGTTCTCGGTGCTTTCGAATGAACCACCCTCTGTATCTATGAGCTCTTTAAAATCATAGCAAGCTGTAGTGTCATGGTCATGGTCATGATCTTGGTAGAACCAATAGTACTTAGACCTATATCTTTTCATTGATAGGATCTTCACTAGGTGAGGGTCCCTTAAGAGCTCATTTTCATTTATCTATAGAACAACTTCAATTTTAGTCCTATTTAAAGGGGTCAATTCGGACCTTGAGCGAGGTAACTCCAATCATTCATTTCTCCTCCGTTGTGATGATCTCGAGGTTAAGGTTAATTATGGTCACTCCTTCTTCAACTTCTTGTGTGACTCCTCATGTTTGCCTAAGATCATTGTCTCGATGACAATGTATTAATTGGTCTTTTGAGATATTTTTGGTATAATCATTGGTGGTCTTTCTATCAATGACTAAAAGAGACATAGGAGCCTAAGCCCCATCATGAAGATATGGGTGAGCATCTACTATGCATTGGATCTTATTGGCAAATCATACGATGAAGTTTATAAGTATTTTTTCCTCCCCCTACTTTAGTTCGAGGAGTATTATCGCTAAAGATTGAGGATGTACGTCTTGAAGTGAAGTTTGAACTCCCTCATCAGTTGACTAAAAAAACATATAGAAAGTGGCTACAAGCAAACATATCATTCTCGTGTTGGGACTTTTAACATAGTAAAAAAGGTGTGACACATTAAAGAGCCTAGGGTGTCATATAATAACACCCGAGTGTGGAAAGCTATAATGTGCTCTATTGAATCAACACTATCATCAAGCATTTCTAAAGATGGGAGACAAAAGTTCGTTGAAATCGGTTCCTCTTAAATTTTTTTAGTGAACAACTATTGACCTGAAGTCCTCTTTTGATCATTGGAGTTCTCATCACATCTCCTCAAAACGTCGATCCATTTGTCTTAATTGGATCCATAGGGAATCCTCCATTAAATTTATTGATTAGGCCTTAGATTTAGGTGGGGCAGACTAAGGGTGGTATAGTTTGTTGAATCCATGGTCAGGGAGTGAAGTGCCCTCTCGGTCGATGGTTTAATAGGCTTCGAACGCTCTTGAGATATCGACACCATATTGGATTGAAGAATTTTAATGGGTGCCAGTGGCAATAGAGCTAAGGACTATGGTTGAGTCGGTGGCACCATCTATTAGAATAACTTGGGCAAAAGTGAAGTGATGGCTTGTATCATACTTGTTAGCATTTATACTTATTGAATGAGGTTCAATAACTTGATAGGGATGAGTAGATGGCTGGGGCTACCCCTAAAGGTGTTTGTATCATGCTTGTTGCTACCCCTAAAGGTGTTTGTATCATGCTTGTTAGCATATATACTTACCGAGTGAGATTTAAGAACTCAACAGAGATATGTAGATGGCTTAGGGTTATCCCCAAGGGTGAGAATCTCAAGTCATTGAATATGTGCCAGTATCATATCGGTGTATGCACTGAGGTAGATGCACCAATATATGATAGGGTGGATGCTACCCCCCTTGGATGAAAGTATTATAGGTCAGGGGCAAAGCCTCTTCGCTCGAGTAATCATTGAGGGATTCAGTGAGAAGATATTCCTATGACATCAGACCATTCATCTAATACCAAAAATATTATAATAAAATATCATTAACATCTTGGTTAGTCTAACATGGTACATACTCACGTGTGCAGGATTGTCCGTGGTGCCTCCAAGGTGAAAATGTCAAGTTCTTGGGATGGTACTCGTATGAAAATCGAGGTCATGAAATTCTAATATAGTCATTTCGACTCTTAAGTTAGTAACCCGAAATAGGTGAATATATTCGCGAGTGATGAAAAATAAATTATCTCTTTGACTACGTTAAAAGTTAGCTCTTGTATCTAATAGCGAGTGGATAAAATATTTCATTAAATATTCTATGTGGGAGCGATATTTAATCATCTATAACTATGTTAGTTTAGCATTTTATCTATGAGTAAGAATAACATATAATTATTTACTTTGGACCCATATCAACATGGGCGGATCTATGAGAGATAGATTTTAATTTCTTTTTTTTTTTTTAACCTAAATATTATACGAAAGATACATATCAGATGTAAATGATTAATGATATCCTCCTATTAGATGTTATATGGTGTCATTAATTTAGATACTTGTGAAATTACCATGTCATTTTTCATCTCCGTCACGTACTAAAATAAAAAAAAAGGATTGTCAAAATTGACAAAAATAACTCTCCCGAGCTTAAATTAGATATCATTATATCGTAGAAAAACGAGCTACCTAAGATTACGATAAAGATGATAGACAGATATGATATCCGTTTCTCCCTTTAGTGGGAATGAGAATTCTTTTAGAGAATCGATACCTTCCTTTTCTTTCTTTTTTTCCCTTCCTTTGCTCTTGGTGTACTGATAAGTAAGAATCGAGGAGAGGGAGAGGAAGGTAGACTGTGGAGGGTGCTTGAGAGAGAGGCCCGGTGGAAAGAGACGAGTCCATTCTCTTTTCGTTTATGGAGATAAGTTTCTTATACACAGGCAAGTGAAGCACAGCGTCATGGGAATCATGACTTGTAGTCATGGAGAGTTCTGGATAAAGCTCAACTGTGTTAAGAATCATAATCATCAAATGAGTGTCTTTCACTGCAAAGTGTGAGCAAGAAAGATCGATCACATAACTCGACCCTTTATCATTCAAATCATCAAAGAATACTCCTATCGTCACCTTAAAGCTCATCCTTTCTTCTGTGTCGCCATCATGTCGTTATTCTGATGCTCCTTTCGTGAATTAGATTCGGCTAATTAATGAGATGATGAGGGTGTTTTATTGATCTCAATCGGACAGGTGTGTGGAGAGAAATGTCTCGAAGCACATTGTGGTCTTTCTTTAATCCCTGCGAGCATTTCTTGTCGGAGTTTCATGCCCTTCATCGAACAATATCTTGCTTGTTCTTAACCAGTGCTTGAAGGCACCGAAGGCCAACTGTGATGACCTCCTTCTCTGTGTCCCTTCTCCTAGATGCTGTGATGTGTTGTATCTGTAAGTTGCGGGACTTGGTGGGAATCTCTGAGGATGTTGTTCTTGTGATTTGCTGTGAGGAATGTGGCCACACTGTTGATGATGATGTGACACCAATTGCAATCATCAACTTCTGGATGTAATGAGCCAGTAGATTTGATCCACTTTGATGTTCGTGGCACTAACTTGTTTGTAAGAATGAAATCTTTTCTAGCTTACCTTAATTGTTTGATTCAATAAGGTCCTATAAAGTAAATAGATGTTACGATCCAAAGAAAAAAGTTGTCATAGTTGAATTATATAAATCTCATCCCATTCATTTTATCTTATTTGAAAAAGAATAAATAAAAAAATTAAATGAATTTAGTGCACTGTGTTTGCCGTCAATGCGACTCGAGAAGGATCGATACATATGTAGTGTAATTAAGGTTTGCAATTAGACTGGAGCTCATCCTTCCACCAACATTCTAGGGAGCTATTTTTTCTTCAAAGAAAGCGAAAATTATAATTATGAAGTCACAGAAATATATTAATGTTTATTTCTGTTTTTTCAACTGTTCTATCATAGCTACTCAAACAATTTTGATAGACATCTTGACCAGCTAATATCTGCTTAGAATCTAGCAGCACTCCATGATAAAGCAGAATCTTCATCTTCACTGTTTTGTGATGGATTTTTAAGGATCCAAATCACAGCTCTGTGTGGATAGGATCATGAGTTTGCGCCTGGTTGTCTTCCTCGACTCCACCGCAGCTGGAGGACTTGAGGCAATCTGCCTTAGGCTGCACGATCCCATAGTCGAATCCCATCGCACAGTTGCAGAAGGTTTCTGCTGTGCCATTTTCCGTCTCAAGGTTAATGTTGTTCAGAACAATGTTGCTGCATGGTACGCTGTCGCTGCAAGCAAATTTCATAGCTTTAGAAGTCCTGGACGTCCCGCTTATATTCCTGTAGATGACTTGGCTTATCTTCACTGCTGATGTCTGAAAAATAATGAGCACAAAAAACAAATCAACCTGAATAGCTTATCTTAAAAAATTTTACTCAACAAGAGAAGATCACTGGATTGAAAGATAAATAAATTTTGTAGAAACCATCCTAGTTACCAAATCATCTCATCTAAATGTTCTTTGTTGAAGTTTTAGAGAATTTGGTACTCAGCAACCAAATTGGTTTCATGATAAGGATGTTGTTATTTGAAATATTTTGCTAATTAGACCAACCCATCAACCAGACAAGGGCAAAGTATAGAATAATGGAAATGCTTAGGCTGCCAAAACCACAATTACAGTCTGCAAGATTAGTACACGATGTCGATACCTTAGTAAGCATACTTAAATACTTATCCTGTAATCAAAAATTTAGAATTATAACCTTGTTTAGTAGCTTTTCTTGCAGCTAGATCTTCGTTATCATAATTTCTAGACTACTAGGAAAGGTACAAACACTGGAAAAATTAGTTTGCCTTTCTACCATCACATTTTTTTACCCATTTTTCTAATATACATTAGCCCATCCTAAAGCTGAAGCAGTAATTGCAAGCAATTGGGTACATAAACATCAGTTATGTTCTCTGTGTCTTAATGAAACAAAGTAGTCAACTGAAATGACTTCTCACCTGGTTCTTGCAACTTTTTGGGGAATCACAGTAGAACTGGTCTATGATAATTGGATTCTTGACATCATTCATCTTCACATTCTCAAAGCGCACTGACTTAACATATCCTGAGCCCCCCTGTTCAGCAATTTGAGATCTTAGGCAGTTAACCATGCATATAATAAGTTGTAATGGTCACATCCTATAATGAGAGTTTCCTTTCCCTGGAGACCAAAAGCATATAAGATATCAAGCAAATGCCTGCATAGTACTTACTTGCCACGTCTTGATTCTTAGTCCATTTTCAGTGCCAGTGAGTGTAGCCGTGTCCAAGACGACACCTGTAACTATTGCTGTTGAATTGTCCTTCCCTAGGCTCCCTATGCTAGCATCCATTTCCAACAGAAAGGAATCATGTCATTATTCTAAACTTGCAGGTTACATTTTCATCCAAAGCTTTTTTATATATTTTGAGCCCAATACTTAGTGGTACCTGATTCCATGCCCTGGCCCACACTCAATGTTCTTCATCTTGATATTTGAGCTAGCGTTCACAATTGAAACACAATCATCCCCTATTTGATCAACAAAATCATTTCCTTGTCAACAATTTCTTGCTTATAGCTAACCATAATCAGAGTCACTATATCAAAAAATACATCTAGAAAGGCACATGTAATCGGCAAAACAATAACAACAACAACAAAAGTTTTCATTCAGGTTCAACAACCTTTATCTGGTAGGGGTTTATAATTAAGAAGATATTGCTCACGTTGAGGCTGCCACGCTGATAAGTAATCCCACGGTACAATATGTGCATTGTTTGTTACTGTATATGGATTTCTGAGTTATGTTTCTTCACTTAAATAACCCTATTTGGTTGTATTTACAGGTGATACAATCATGCAGGTTAACCAGAAAGTTGGTCCAGAAAGATGCAAAAATTATCAGAAAAGAGATAACTCTGATTTCTATTTTCATCGACCTGCATAACACTTTTCTGGAGAACAGACATGCATGCAACTTCAAAATGACACAATCGCCACATACAAGCATTTGAAAAAACATATATCAGGTGTGTAATGTACCTGTTCCAATGTGGCAATTCTGGATAGCGACATTAGATGACTCGGTGATATGAATGCCATCTGTATTGGGGCTATCTTCTGGGGCCAATATGCGCACTCCAGATATTCGTACAGCATCTGACCGAGATATTGTGAAGTGCATCTGCTGAGCAGACTGTACGGTGAGGCCTTTTACCCTTATTGCAGAGCTCGAATCGATTGTAAGTGCCTGCAACAATTGGTCACTGTAACTATCGGTGCTTTTGTTAATATTTTATAATTGTCTTTGGTAGATATGTAGGTGCTATTGATGAATTCTTATTCAGTAATTTTCATGATTCAAATTTCCTACAGCATCATATAGTTTAAGATGTTGATTGGTATGATAGATGATGCAAGGTTATAAAAGTTCAGAATTTTTTCTTCCAATTTCTTGCTTGAAAGGAAGTCTTGAAATTAATATTATTCATACACTCGAGTTACTATCATAACTACATCCTAGTAACATATTTGATGTATGCCAGACTATAACTATATCCATCCTAAACCCAACTCGTATCATTCATCACACATCCACATTGAATCCACATATCTACTGAAACATACATATTAACTTCTATCCATCCAAAGTTTGTTCCTATCCTTGTCATTGGCAAATTTTGAATCGTATGATCACATGGAATACCAATGTGGCCAACATTTTCTTGCACCTCTTCCAAGAAAGAAAAATCATGAATTCCCCATCCCCATAGAGGTTTGTTTCTGGAATCTCTTCACTCTTGGTTGCCTGAGTAACAAAGTAATCCTCTCCTTGTCCTTGGCCAATTTTGGATCATCAGATAGCACAAAGCATTAACGTGGCCAACAATTTTTTCCACCTATTCTAACTATTTCCAGAAAGGTTTATTTCTGGAATCTCTTCACTCCTGGTTGCCTGAGTAACACAATAATCTATCACCATGAGGATCTGACCTCAAACATAAGGGTTCACTATTTGCTATGTTAAACCATGATTTAGAGACAATTTCCAATGAGTTTCATTGGAAATATCTCAACTAATGGGCCCTTGGACCACGAAAAATGATTTAATGAACATATTTTTCCATGTATGCAGCTAAAGTCCATCCATAATAACCCTACCAAAGAAGCATGCAAGAAAATCATACCGTGGGAGCCCCTTTGCATGGCTGCAAATAAGCAAAATAAAAAAAGAGAACATGTGAGAAAGAAGCAAATAGCACAGAATAAAAGAAACATCAAGATAGATGACAAGTTATCTCTCACATTGGTTGTCGTAATCTTGCATGAAGCAGCCCACCATTTGCTACCAGAGCCATCAATTATCCCTCCACCTTGGAACTTGACCCCCTTTAGCTTTGAAAAAAAGAGCCACATTCTCGGGTGTTCGACATCCCAATCCTTGGGCTCATCTGGTGCCACTATGGTCCCACTCACCTGATCAATTCCCAAATGGACTCTTTCCTTAGAACTCATGATTGTTTTAAGGCAAATGTGTTGTATATACATTTTGTCTGCTATAATTGTAAGAAAAGCAGCAGCATACACAGGATTCTTACGTATACATTGCAATGCATAAGGTAACAAAAAAAGACAACTAGTACCTGTACAATTAGATTTTTTTGACAGGGCCCTCTGAACTTAGTGGCATTAACCTTGTAATGCCGCCGCTCAGGCACGAGAAATACTGCATTCTTCAAAGAGCAAGCTGTCTCCCAAGCATCTCGAAACGCCTGCAAGAAATTTTAGATATCAATCAAAGCCCGAACACACGGTAGCAGAACTAACATATGCATAAAGTAAACATGATACTGGAGCAGTATTACTCCTAATTTTAACACTGTATTCTCACTGGCTTTTTGAATCTTGAGGCTTCAATATGAAGAGCCAGTCTTGGAAGGATGGAGGTAACTTTTTTGCCAAGAGGCATCACTGTTGTCATTCACTGATCCTTAAAACATTGAAGAACCTCAAACAAAATTTACCTTTACCACTGGTACAACAAAACCTTAGACACATAGGTATGCTAATTGAGTGGGACAAATCTATCAGGCTACTGGCTGATCTGCAACATACCATACATATTCCTCTCGATTAGATACTTGCATTAAAGCTGTTGTTTTAGGTACATCTAAAAGAATTAGCATCCTGAAGTTTATAAATTAAACTCCCAAGTATCTTATTTATTAAGATCTATAAGATTCGTTGGATATCTACAGCCTCCATCACATTGTGACCACATAATGGACAAGGTTGGTCTGCGTCTTGTTGAAACAATTATGTCATGTTCATGTGAAAATGATGAGAGCGTAAGCAACTTAAAGAAAAAACTTAAATACTAAAACAAATCCTAACTTACTGTAAAAAACCTCTATAAATTCAAGATGATTAAACTAAGAAACATTGCTAGATAAGTGTTTGCTTGGCATGAGGCTCAAATTGCGTTGGTTGTTGCTATCTCCAAGATTTTTTTTATCAGATCATCAGGTTAGACTTTCAACTGAAAAAGAAAATATTAATGAAAGAAAGATATTTCAAATAAAATAGTCAAGAACTGGGTGCTGTAACTGCACCTGGGTGTCATCTGCTACTCCATCGCCAACTGCGCCAAAGCTATCGACATTCACAGGAATACGTGCCACCCGTTCACTTCCTCGCATTAGAACTGAATCCATTTCATAGGAAAGTTCTCCTTTTTCCAGCTCGCTTTCTCCATCTCCATCAAACCAGAGCCGACTTTCGTCAGGAGTAAAACTCTCCTCATCACTAAAACTGACCTTTATCATCAACATGAGCAGCATCAGAAACATGAACGAGCCCGATGACTTCTCCATACACCTCGGCTAGAAATTTGATCTGTGCTGCAAGCTACCTGTTAGACGATGGGAGCTCAGGGATCCAATATAAATCAAGAAGGGAAGCAAGAAGCAAAAAGGAGGTTACTTTACAGGAAAAAGCCATTCACAAAGGAGAGCTCGTCTGTTCAGAAGAGCAATACCTTGGCTTGGCTTGGCTTCCAAGTGTAGAAGAGAAGATGGCGGCAATGGTGGTGGTGGTGGTCTCTTTCTGACTTGAAGTATAAGAGAATTAGCTGCCGACATTCCAAGTTTATGCTTTACTCCTCTTCCTCCTCCTCGTCCATCATGGAGAGGTAGTGTAACCCATTCTGTTGCCAATGAAGGGATCGCGTTTAGAGAGGGTGGCCAGAACTGGCTACGGCTCTCACGTCATTTTGAACCGTACGTAGGTCCGTAAGCTTAGCCGCCACGGCTGGCGTCTCCCTTACTCCAGCCACCTATGCCCCAACCGAAACAGAAGACGCGTGCTCGATCATGCCTTCACGAGAGGGGGCGGGCGGGGTCCTGCGGGAAAACGCCCACGGTAATGAACCGGAGGTGGTTGGAATCGCAGCGCTCGACCGAAGAGGAGATCGTTGAGTACATAAATACCGCTCCTCCTCTGCGCCGCCATGGCACCGGTTGTCGGAGAGTGACACGGACGAGCGGATCAGAGCGAGGGTGGGGGTTGGGCAGGGGAACAGAGGGGGCTGCCAGAAATGAGGAATGTGAGAGAGACGGAGCAACGGCCAAGAAAGGGCTCCCTACGGAAGGAGATAGGCGGAGGTCATGGCGGAAAGTGGCGAGTTTCTTTTTACTTGCCTACCCGTGTTTGATCCAAATTAATTAATTTATTATATATATATATATATATATATATATATATATATGGTCGAATTTTTTAAAATAACTAACGTTCTGATCATACTCGTTAAAAGATTATTTTATTCTTATAATATTTGAAAATTTTTGTAGCTTAGCCCTAGCCATATCTTCTCCCGCGCGTAGCAACAAACTCGTCGACTCTCATCGTGATCGATCGTGGACCATGCACGAGGTAAGAGGAGTCACAAGGGCCACTTTCACGAACCTTGTTGGCCTTTTCCCTTTTTATTAAACTCATCATTATTTTTTCTTTCTTTAGACTCTTCCCTTGTCGATAATTATCTATGCGATGGTTACATAGAGACCAACGAGTGATCTCTCCTTCTTCGTATAAGGATTGTAATCTATCATAATAAGAACCAACGAGTGAGGCAACCAGGCATGAAGCGGAAAAGGATAGTCGATGAGGACAAAAGTACAACTAAGTGCGAGCGAAAACATGATGAAGGGTAGTGATCCAAATGGATAAAATGATAATTTCTAAAAAAAATATTCTATGAAAATTTTTTCAAACTTAGAATGTTTTATGAGATTAAAAATAGTTTATAATATTTTCAAAGTTCTAACACTACAAACTTAGAATATTTTATTTCAAACTTAGAATATTTTTTTATAATATTAAAAAATTTCAAACTTAGAACATTAAAAAAAAGGTTAT
Source organism: Musa acuminata AAA Group (assembly GCF_036884655.1). Lineage (NCBI taxonomy): Eukaryota > Viridiplantae > Streptophyta > Magnoliopsida > Zingiberales > Musaceae > Musa > Musa acuminata. The sequence continues at coordinate 1,470,118 of NC_088344.1, forward strand.
TTACATTTTTTTACGAGGCGATAATTTAAAAATAATAAAAAATTTAAAAATATTATTTTTAAAAGTTTTTTTTTCCAAGAGGTACTTTCATTTTTGGTATTTTTCTATCGTGCTCCCTATTTGAGTTAATCCTCAAAATATCATTGAAAAGACAGTCCGTCTATCCACTCTCTCTTTTTTTTCTCTTTTCCTATAGAGTGATCTAAAAACCGATCATACAGTTTTTATGGTACGGATGAAACCACAGCGACTAAAAACTACAAACATAATTAATTTTTAGTTAAAATATCTACTTACTATTTTTTTAGAAATATATAATTTGTTAGCAGCTATCTTAAGTTTATTGAGATTTGTTGTGGAAGAAATATATTGACTTAGAAACAAAAGTACGTCATAACGTAGACTTACATGCCCAGCTACAATGTTTCCTGATATTTTCGCATAATCACTATAAGCCCGTATAAGAAAACTTTCATCAAAGAAGAAAGAATTAAAATATAATACAAACTAATTTATCAACCTTTGTTGAATATATTCTTATTGGTTTATGAATAAAAACATGTTAAAAAAAGACTTCCCAATTATAATGTTCTTTTTTTTGGTAAAATTACATTGTCTCGACACCTCCACAATAACGCTCATCAAAATCATCGTAAACATATATAAAGACACTGTAGTCGATGAAGAAGGATTCATATAAATAATATTTAATTTTGGAGGAGAACATCGAGGGGATGACAAGCGAGGTTAAATAATATCGAATGAACTATATTTATAATGAGTATGAAAAAATTATTGTATAGATATCGACGATGATCGAAGAGGCATCAAAGGAATGATAAACAAAGTTTACAACAAACATATGGGTGACGTTAGTAGTAGGATCGATAGCGAGGATGAAATATGAAAAAAATATAAGGATGATAAATAATAAAATAATATTAAAAAAAATATCAATAGTAAAAAAGATTGTGAATAATAAACTTAAGAAAAAAAATGTTAGATGTAAAGACATTCTTGACCTCCAAATCTTGTACCTATTTATCGGTCTGATTGCTCGTCAATTCGTGGATCGATCCAATTTCGAGCCGTTCATGTGTCATAAAGCGCTTATCGAACGGCAAGTCCTATGAACCGGAAAATAAGGTCTGTGAACCGGACTTCGTTCCGTTCGATAAATAAGGTCTCTCATCTCTCCTAATTTTTAAAGAATAAAAAAATAAATAAAACCCAGTTTTCTCCTAATCTCTCGTCTCTTGGGCGTTCCCCTCCGCCCGAGTTCGCCGTCGCCTGCATCGTCGATCGCGTCCCCCACCGCCCGCTTTTCCACTCGCGTTCGCCTCCGCCTGCCCTGATGACCAGCACTCTTATTCTCTTTCTCATCATTCTCCGCAGCCGCCTTCCTCCCTCCCTCTCCTCCTCCGCCGCGTCCTTCCCTCCCCTGCTCATTCTCCTTTCCTTCGCCGCTGCCTCCTTCTCTTCTATTTTATAATTTTAGGCTCATTTTTCCTTTTACGTCGTCCTCCACGCGAGGTCGGTGAACTGCCACGTCATTAACTCGTGAATTGTGTCGTTACGTAAGTCGCCTCAATTGGCAGTGTCGTTGGCGCAGTCTCCCGAGGCAGCAGCGCCCATATTTCAACCGGGCCGAGCCGCCGACATCCGATCCCGGTCGAAGCCCTCTTTTCGCCCGGCTACAGAGGTCGCCAAGGGGCGACTCCGGCGACAAGGTGTTGGAGTCGATCATCGCTGCGAGACGCGAGGTTTCTTTTTCTTTCCCTTTGGACTTTTAGCGGCTGATCAAGATTTGTTGTTCTTTTTTCTCGTCTTCTCTAGAAAAGGGTGCATAGATCTAGATCTATGCACTCAAAGATCCACCGAGCTCACCTCGCCTCTGTCCTTATTCCAAAACCAACGGGATTGTTCTCAATCCATCCCTTGCAGGCCTTCCGCTGCCACGATCCCCCTCTCTTTATTTGTCGCTGGGATCTAGACCAAGCGAGTAGAGGGAGCTATGAACTATAAATTGCACTGTATAGTTTCTGAATGTTTTAACTCAGATGTTGCTCCACAAGCCTCATTGCACATTTTGCTTATGGTTAGATTGACTATGTGTATGCCAATCAAATTCGTCCCAATTATTCTCTTCGTGACTTGTTTCAGTTTGGCTAGTTGAAGCTTACACCAGGTTTTAGAGGTTTGCCAATGGGTAAGCTGATGGCTCTGGGAATGGCAAGATGACAAGGAGAGAACTACGCGTTGCTGATATACTTATTTTCTATTTACATTTGAACTTCCATCTGGGTGCCTTCTTGAGTTGCAAATGAATGTTGTTTAGTTGATAATTCTGTCACAAATAATTCATATGACGTACTTTACAAGCCAAAGCAAACTATTATGTGATGATATTGACAAATGGCTTTATTGTTGTGTTCTTTCTTATTTTGTGTTCTTCTTTTCATTGTTTTTTTACATTTTTGCATTATGCTGCTGGTATTTGAAACCTTGCAGCGATACATATATTTTCTTTCTCATTTAATTAACAAGTTACTTTCAAATAGATTTTCTTCTTATATTCTACCTGTTTATGCAGGCTGAAACGAGTGTAAGGATGCAAGACAATGAGAAACAAACGTTTGACTTGGGATTGTTTGTTGGAGATTTGGCTTTAGACGAGGATGGAAGCAGGTCTAGTTTCTAATTATCCCTCTTACTTGTTAGAGGACATTTAACTTCTTACATTTGGTGCATCTGAATGTAGACAGAAGTTACTTGAATACTATAACTTGATTTTTGTTACTATGTATTGTCTTTGTGTTTGATCTTTTTATGCTTTCACTCTTTAGTGTTATCTCAATTATGATTGTATGCATTCTGTGGGATGCTCAATCTTTGTGCATATCCTTAAATTTATATCCTCACACAGTCTGATCAATCTGAATCTTAAATTCAATTAAATCAGTACTTATTTCTTCTTAATTTAATTGCATTTAAGACAGTTCTTGATTATATATATAAAAAAATTCTAGCAGGCCCTAGCCAAATAGTTGAATCAGGGGTACTTTGAGGTTTGCACCTCACTTCTTTCTCCTTTTGTAAAGTTAGGATTTGACAAGTATGCTGCTAGATAACCTGTCTTCTGCTGCAAATAGTGGGGAGTGGTGGCATATGAGGGAACTTTTGTATTTTACTCATGACAACTAAGTTTTAAGTTTTAGACATTGCAAGGACCTTGAAGAGACAAGTCTATATTATCAGTTGTGGTGGTGTATGCATAAAGTTTGTGACTTCAGATGGGGCAATTCTAGAATTAGATTGGAATTTTCTCACTAAAAGAGTATTTAGTAAGTTCTCGATCGTGAGTTTCTTGCACTTAATACACTGTAACAAAAGATGAAAAAGTTGTTTATTTATTAGCATGATGTTTAATGATCATGCCTATCCCTTGGAATCAAACCTGTGAGGCTTTATAAGGTCAGCATGATGATTCCTGTTATGGCACAACAAGGTTTGAAATGTAAAACGGATTCCAATTCTTGGCTTGGTTCCAAGTTTCACTCGGGGCAACACAATGATATTCAGTTTCGCTAACATGTCATTTTTAGTGTGTTTGTCTTAATCAACTGATAATAGTATTTAAACCAAAATTGACATACTATCTAGTGTGAGAATTACGTGTTTCTCTTTACTAGAGTTCCACTCTATGCTTGTATATGATATCTACTTTTTTGTGTTCAGTGATGATATTTCATTGGAGGGACTGCAAGAAGAACTTGAAGAATGCAAGAATGTAGAAGTAAGTAGCTATAATCTCACATCTTACAAGTTTTAGAATTTGAGTTGTGCTGGATATGTATTTCTGCGTCTACCTGTGTAGACTTTGTAAATTCCATCTGCTTCTTTAACCTCAATTTGGCTTTCTAACTTACAATGACAACTTGCACTACTCTCTAGTCTCTATACTCGAGCACTGTTCAGTTTGCATCTGGATTCAAATCTAATAACCTTCTCTGTTCACCTTCTTTTGTAAATGCATCCTAATGTAGAGATGGTTTGTCCCTTGTTTTCTGTTACTAAAGGACCTGGACTGGCTATTTTTGAAGGTCCTGCAAAACCTAATTCCCACCATGTGTGTTGATTTGATCATAAAGGCACAAATTACAAAGGCATATCTATTTTTTTTTGGACCATTGAGTTCTATACATCTGTACCTAAATCTCTCAACATTCAGATTTTCAGATTTGTACTGCTGACTCTTTTGCATGCACTCGCAAGTTTTTGCCAAACACACATGCCGTCAGTTTAGATCTATAACTCAGAGACGAGGTTTATGTATAAATTCCAAGTGAAGCATGAGACCTAAATTGTACTTTTAAGCCAAGGATTGTCATTTTGTGGCATGATGGCATGCCGTTTACCCTACATGGCACAAAATTCAGTCATCATGCCTTAATTCCTGTTGGCATAGGCCAAACTTTGACCTAGCTTTACGTTGTCTGCTCCTGCATGACACAGTATGGTGCATGCTGATTCCCTTTCTAGCATGCTACAGTCCAACATGTACCAATATGCATCGCCTGGCATGACAATCATTGTTTCAGAAAGGGCCAGAGTTAGCTTTTGATTCATTGAGTTACTTTTATCTTAATGGCTGGAACTTCATTTCATGGGGAACATATTATACTAGATGGTGAATGCATGATTGTGGATTCCTTTTTGGATTTTGTCTCATTTTTGACTTCCCATTGTTACATTGGTACATCTACATGAATAAATGCTGTTAAGTTCTTGTTTCTACCACTTTTGAATTATTGTCACATGGAGTAAGTGTATAAGCGCATGGATACATACATATTTATGTGCATAGCATTGAAGGCTCATGGATGCCATATGTATGTAGATGTGTGGACAATCACAAGTTGGAGCCAATTTTTTTTTCATTTGATAGATAATTATTATAGGTTTTAGTGATCTTTTGGAATTTGGATGGATGTTTGAACATGTCATGTGGTAAAGCAGGTAAGTGGTAACATTTACATATTTCATTTCTAATGTGACTATGTGCTACTTTCAGTGCTAGTTATAAATAGGTGACTGGCTAATAAATGCTTCCGCAGACTGGCCTGCCCTTGTGTACACAAATAAGTAGGAACAAATGTATCAACAAATACTGTGGACATGAATGTACACAGTAATGCATGTGTGTACTTGTAGGCCAACTTTTCTTAGCCCACGACATATTTAAATTTTGGAGTCCTGCATATTTTATTCTTTTCAAAGAAGCATTATTTACAAAAGAATCATATTTATGCATGTTTAAAGTTTTTTTTTTATTTTTATCTTCTTGACCAATTTTTTACTTCTTGGTGAATCTATTGATCATTCTTCATTGGTTGATTTTCAGGAAGTGGCAAATATACTTTCTAAAGGCACGAAATTACGAGAGTACACAAAAGGTGTTGAGAACAATGTACGCCAGGTTGAACTGGACTCAATTCAGGTTCGTGGATTTACAACAGGAAGTTACTTGTCCTGATTTAACTTATTAGATGAAACTTGTAAGAAGGACCAAGAATGAAAAACACAAAAGGGTGAATGATTAAGGCACAATTGTATATCTTGAATGAAACACTTCCAGTATGGATGCAGGGTGGAAAGTTATGAATGCAAACAAAAATTAGCAGGGTTGGCCTAGTTTGAAATGACAAAACTAAGTGTTTTTTTGTAAATAGATTTTGCAACATTACTATTATTTTTTGTGGATGATACATTACTTATCTTGTCAGTCAATATATGATTCTTGATGTTGAGAAGACCTGTTCTCCTTTGAGATTCCATTGTATTTTTTTGACAATTAATTTTGTTTAGTTTAGTCATTGTCATTTTTTTAAATCTAAAAACACCTCGGTCAAGGATTTAGATATTTGTCAATACCGGTGTCCTATCAAACCAATATAGTACTGGAATACCCGGTGGCCTACTGATCCATACCTACTGGTACCCTGGAATACGATGATGATAAAAGACAAGAAAAAATAATATGTAGAGGTAATGAGTTATATGTTTGATCCTGGTACTTGATTGGACCATTGGTGCTGGTCCAAGTGATATTTTAATCCTTATCCCTAGCTTTGTTTGGTAATTGAGAAACAAAAATATTATAAGACAATTTCAAGATATTTGTTGCCACATTGCTCATGTAATTTGTAATTTTCCTATCTTATGGTACAATTCTTGTAAACCTGCAGATTGTTCAGAAAGTAAAATAGCACAATAGCATATAACTAAGATTAATAATAGGATGTTCCGTACCTTAAAAAGTCTTCATTTGTATATAATACTACCAAAGAAATACATAAGTGTCATGGATTTAGCTTAAATTTATAGAAAACTGACTATTTTGGCAATGATTTAGTTGAATCAAATATTGGGGAGCACACACTTATTATTGCCATTAGCCAAAAATAATAGGATACTTGAAGTACCTTAGTCAACTTGAGGAATGATAAGTTAGCTCATAAAAGAGTTGAAGATTATCAGTAATATTCTTAATGTTATAATTAAAATTTAGTGTGGATTTTTCGCTTAGATGGGGTGTATGGCAAGGCACGGATGCAACGACTTATGATCTCAGGGAGTGCTCTATTGTTTTAGTTTCTTTATTCCTAAGTGCACCCATGATCAACATAAAAAGCAATGCCAGTTCGGGGTTTAAGGCATGCCAATCGGGGTCCCCATGTGTGGCGTTAATTTTTATACAGAGAATATTAGTAATAAAGATTTCAGTTTTGCCCATATCAGTATGCACCAACTGGTATTTTACCAGTTTGGCGTCAATGGGCACGCAGATGCACATGCGGTACAGGGTTACCATTAAGCCCCATTTTTATTTCTTAACCTCACATACCCTATTGGTCCGGGTGGTCTTGCAATCCGTGGTTTTCATTTTAATGTATGGTGTACCATGACCTACTAAGCATTCACAACTGAAAGCCACCTAATACTGCATTGAGCTGTATGCTTGCCATTTGATCGTATTTTGCCTTTGTTACATTTTTGTGTGATCACATGTAACCCGATACCATAATACTTATATTTGTAATATGGTGACATGTAAAATTGTATTGTGTTTTACTTATATTATGATTAATATTTTCTTTGGGTTGTGATCTATGCTAGCATAAAATTTTCATTGTGAACAGTGATGGTGTGCAATAAGTCCACCTCTTGTTTCATATATTTTATAGGAATTGTAAAATCAAAAGTTATGCTGATTTGTATTACTCGAGTTAAGAGTCATTTTTTTGTTCATGCAGGATTACATTACTGAGAGTGACAATTTAGTTTTATTGCATGACCAAATTCGTGATTGTGACATCATATTATCTCAAATGGAAACAATTCTCAGTGGCTTTCAGGTATCAGTAGTTTCTTCTCTTTTTTGGTTTTTTATTTCTTAAATATCTGAGGTACTATACAGTTGGAGCCTGTAGCAGTATTTAAGTATCAAATGCACCCTTTTTCTTTATGTTTCTTGTCTCTGCTGTTATGTGTCTATGGTAAATTTATGCTTCAGAAAAAGAAAAAAGTTTGTAGGTTAGTAGATCTCTCTTTCTAATGAATTCCCTGCATAATGAGTAACACAAGTGGTACTACTAAATTGGCACTTCTTTTTCTGGTTCTCTCCATTTACTATTGTCCTAGGTATTGACTGTTTCAAAATTTAAGCGATAAATGTCTGTTGAGTCTCTGTAATTTGTGATTTTTCAGAAAATAGTCCATGCATACACAAATGAAAGTTAGTTTATGTCATGGCCATTTTAGGATCTTTTTCATTATTTTATTGGACTAAAAAACTTTGTGTTGTATAATGCCATCATTTGGCACACTTTGAATACCATATGCATTTGGTCATTTGCATTAATGTATTATCTCCTTGCATGCAAACACACTAATTTTCTTTTTTTTTTCTTTTACTCTAATTCTTTCTAATGTCCTTACATTTCCAGTATTTAGTCATTTTAAGTAATAGAAAAAAGGGTTTTAGTAGCTACTTGATACTAGTATGTTAACCTAATAAACTGGACAGTATACCTATATGTACCATGGTATAGCCAACTAAAATGATAAAAAGGGGATCACCATATGTGCTTTTGAGCTATATGCCTCAATCAGGTCCTTGTTTAGACTGGGAAATATGATGTGTACCAGTCTGATTGGTATTTAAGGTAAAGACTACAAAACCAACCATTTTTGTATGGTTCAGCCGGTATTTACCTATCCAATTGTACACCAGTTCATGGAGCAACCCAACCCGTGTGGTCCGGTCTGATTCTATTACATAATGCTAGTTTCTTTTAACCTTAGGTACGTTGCGATGTGACTCGAAAGCAAGTAGTCGTGATCTCTCCACCTGCCACCATCTGCACCAGTGCACCTCCTCCCTCTTCCAGTGCCTCCTTCCTTCTTCTTCTTCCCCTTCCTTCTTCCTCCCCTCCTTTCCCTCCCCCGGTTGTACAGTGGTACATTCCAGCAACAGTAATACATGGTATGCCGGAACGGAATGGACCGAACCCATACTAGTTCATCCATGGACCAGCACAGGTTTGGAACCTGAAATGTCACTCCTTGATTCAAACCTTATTAGAAATGATAGATTAATTTTGCCTTGTTCTTGTTGTAATTGCTAGTAGTGGCAAATAACAATCTAGTTAGTTGTAGTAAAGTCATTCCTTTTGCTATCTGAAATAGGAACCAGGTCCTGCCATCCTAATAGGAATTAATTCTAAGTTTCTAACTATGTTTTTATAACCTCTCTCTCTCTGTGTTCAAAGCAAAGTTCAATAGGTTCCTTAAAGATGTAAAATTACTTCTAACTTAATTGATTACAAAGTTATAAAAGGAACGCCTGCATCTTTCATCTTTCCTAGGCCATATTTTACCATTAACTTTCTTAATTTATCTTCCATACTTGTAAGTCTTACCTTGCCTCATTTTTCAGCAGTTGGATGGTTTCTTTGAGGATTATCTAAGGCTTCCATTCGTATGATATATACATGTGACTCACAAGGATGCAAATATTGACTACTTGTCCTCCTTTCTTTCTCTTTCAAGGTTTTCATACTTTTTTTTTTGGCCAAATGGCGTGGAAGTTGTTTGATTGAATTGAGCCTGAACTTCCTCTACTCTTAATTAATGTCTAGAAATTATTAGTCCAATGTTCAGTAACAGTTCTGAGTTGTCTGACCTATCACTTGTCAGGATGGGTTGGTATGAGCCCGGACTGGTTTGTACCAGCCAGATCAGTTCCAAAAATATTAAAACTAATAAAAATCTTATTATTTATTTTTTGCTTAATAATTAATTGAAATATAGTTTCTATTGTAAATTATATGTAAAGAAAACTTGCGTAACGAGCTTGTAAAATTGCTATAGAGGACACATGATTCATGTATCACCAAGGTTCGTTGTATCGTACCGTACCGTCGTTTCGACCCGGGCTCGGTACGGTACAGTACCAGTATACCGGGCGGTACATCAGGGCATACCGAACGGTACACCCTGGTGTACCGAATAATTTTATATTTTTTTTCATACTGTAGCAGTGCTACAGTATAGTAATGTAGCAGTGTTACAATATAATACTGTATCACTGTAGCGGTACTGGGCGGTCCGCGTACCGGTAACCTGTCGGACCGATACGGGTGGTATGCTTCGGTATGACAGACCTTATGTATCACAATGATATAATTGAAAGAATACATAAACAAGTTATTAATTTAAAATATACACTTCCTATTTTATAAATAGCTACTACCACCAAAAGGATCATCGTATGAAAATGAGAGGTCACTTTAGTTCTTCAATATGACTGTTGTAGATTAAGATTTGAACTATGAAGGCCATGCGCATGGTGCTTCATTCACCCTGATACTGATATACTGTCTGTCATTTATGAAGTAAAGTAGCAATAGTCATTAAATACAAATGAGGTAGTAGTAAAGTAGCAAAGAAGCTTGATTTGCTTGTAATTAAATCTGAGAAAGATGAATATTTGAAACTTGAAAGTGAGATTGAGAGGTTAAAGTGAGTCAAAGAAGGGATAGAAGAGTCATTGAGTGACAAGTAGGGAAAAAGGGTGGGATATGGTTACTGACTGGTACAACACTGATATGCTTATTGTCCAGTATCTAAGCCTTGTCTCGAATTGCACCTACTGAAATTGTTGGGTCCACCTCACCTACTGGCCATCAGATTTTTAAATACTGGTCTAAACCCATGCTGTCAAAACTTTAATCCCTGTATATACTATATAGTGTTGCACTTGTTTTGTGTAGGCCTCATTCTTTTTACTGAGAGCCTGGATCTAGCAACTTGTGATGTGAGTATTTCTTGTGAACACAACTTTTTTTGGTTATAGTTATACCGCTGTAATTTTTAGCTTTTAAGAAATGACATGAAGAAATCTTATTCTTAGTGATCACAGATTTGACAACATATCAATCTCTTGTGTCACTTGTGTGTTGATGGATATTATCATATTGGTTGAAGCTGGTCTTTAAAATAACACATTGTTACGTACGATTAAAGAAAGCTTTCATCTTGGAAGATGTTTTTCATCATATGGAATTCTTTTTTATCACAAAATTGTTGTTCAGTGGATCTTATTTGTCTACAATATGTATAGTTGTGTTGTAGCCTAGCTTGCTCTATTCCTTGGGCAACATGTTGTCCTCCATGTTTGGGAGCAGAAACACCTCTACTAATTCTTTCTAAATCTTGTTTGTTTGGTATTTAATTTGATATTAATTTAAAATTTATTCCTATCATTTAGACCATAAAATTGACTTTATTTGTGGTAGTCAGAAATTGGTTCAATAAGCTCAGAAATAAAAAGTCTCCAGGAGAAATCAATGGACATGGGTCTGAAGCTGAAAAACCGGAAGGTAAAATAGTTTTCAAACAAGGTACTTTTTTATTGATTTGTAGCCATCATAATAATTCAGCTTATCACATTGGTCAAGTAGTCCCCAAAGTAAAACTAGCTTGTCCTTGTTGTTATATGTATTGATATTTGAAAACTTGTTCTCATATCTGAGTCAAGATATGAACATCGTCTCGCAACTTTAACAAAAAACATACTACTTTCTGAATTAGTTGCCTTTTCCCTTTGTTTAAGAAGCATCTATGTTGATGTTCAATGTGGTGGAGTTCGTTTTCGTCTATGTGAAAGGAACACTTATGCAAGCCTTCAACAGTTACTCTTCAGTTCATATCATTTGTTGTGGAGTTCCTCTTCAGTTCCAGAATTACTTATTCTTGAATCAGGCTCAACTACTTAAGTTTTTATTGATGAAAATAGTGTTACCTGATTGGAAGACAATTCTTACTTTGACACACAACTACAGGCATGTGTTCCTGTACTTTGGGCATTAGCTGATTTCCATAATATGTAACCTAAACATTTGTTGGATGATCTAATAGGTAGAGCTCAGTACTAATCTGATCTATTAGGCAAGATTCCGTTGTCAGTGAATGAAAACTTCTCATTTGAAGTTCTCCATTACATAACTTTTTTGCCTTGCTTTTTTTAACCTGTTTCATTTATTGGGTCATAAGTTAAGAATTTATCTATGTTATGCTCTTCAGAAGGTATCATATTTATTATTATATCTTCTTGTTAAAAGAGTAGTTGAGTTTATTTTGAGCTGTTTAATCTACTTTTGTAATTACAATTTACTTAATCTCCATACAGGTGTTATTTTTAAGTGTAAACTAATACTAAACAGTCCCAAATTTCTAGTTGCATCATCAAAATTGGATATATCATCAGCTATCGAATGTCTAGTTAGGTAGTAATTTTTTTTTGTCAAATTACCAGAAGCTTCTAATTCTTGCAACAAGATGCTCTTTTATCATGAATGCTAAACTCAGATTCAGTTTGCTAATACTGAACTATGTATCTGTCACGCATTTGCTATTTGTTGCTTCTAAGGTATGTTCATATGGTGTTGTCTTACAGGGTGCAGAATCTAAACTGGCAAAATTCGTGGAAGACATTATTGTTCCCCCAAGGATGGTTGACATTGTGATTGATGGAGAGGTTATTAAGTGTTTTGCTTAGCTTTTGTTATCATCCCTTATCGGTTGGCTTTTGTTATCACATATAATTTGTGAAATCGCACGGTGACAAAAAAGCATGGTTTGCAATATCGTACCATATTGCTCGGTACGGGCGGTATGTACCCATCCGATAGAGGACCGGTACGGGTGATACATCGGTACACCTTAGTGTATCGTGTGTCAGTATGCTCGGTACAACTCGGTACGTATCGTATCGATAGCTGATCGGTACACCGGTATGGTACGGTATTTAGAATCTGGCAAAAATATTTATTTTATTCATTTATTGTAAGTTCTGTTTGTTCTAACATGAACTTCTGTCCATGATAGATAATTCAATTATTTATTCTGCAAAATTAACATGGTTGTTTGACTTTTATACATATATATATATATATATATATATATATAATATAATATAATATAATATAATGGTTTCAAAATTTGGTTGATACCAAGGGGTATATTATCAATCCATTCAAAGCATATGTATTGACTAGGTCAAACCCGGTCTTTGATCAGGGTTTTGTGGGATAACTATTAAGTGCTAAATATATAAAGTGGGGCTGTTGTTGCTGTTTTGGGTTTTAACTCTTCCTTCCTGGCATGTATTTTGGAAGCCTGATTTTGAATTCTTGATGTTCCTAAGTCCTTGATATTCTTCAAAAATCAAAACTGTCATTTATTTGGACAGTTACAACTAAAATAGTTTTATAGATCACCTGCATGTATAACATATATGGATTTAAATTTAGCTTTTGATATTTTTTCTTGGTATTATGTAGCATAGAGATTAGAATTGTCATCAAAAGTTGATATAGTTTATCACTGTAGTGCATACCACATGGTACACCAATTTATGTGTTCATATGAGGCTGCCATTGTTTTTTCATATTTAAAATAATTTTAATCAAATTGATATTTTGAGTTTAGTTTGGAATAATTTTTTATTCAAAATTTCAAGTAGAGCACAATCTAAAACTAATTGAATTTCATAAAGTCAAATTGGGTTGTCGAAAGCTTGATTTAGCTTTTCTTTTAGGTTTATAATTTTGGCTTGTATAAAGGGTACTAAGGCACTTCAACATTATTCTCTGTAATAGGGTGCTACTGGCTGATTCATAGTAGGGACTATTTTTGGCAGTTCTGTTTGCAAAATAGTAATGGGCATGAATGTATTTCAAAGAACTTCCTGTTGAAGCATAGTTCTAAACTGTCGATTTAGATTTGAGTTGAATCCAGCTTGACAAAGGTGAATTTTATTTTCTTAAAGTTGAAATCAAACCAGTTAAAGAGTAGATGGGGCTCAAGTGCGAATGGGTCACAAACCTATCTTACTAATAATAAACAAATAATTTTGTTCTTTGGTATGATTGAGTTTCAAAATATCTAATAATTTAGCACTGACATAGGACTAATTGTGAAGGTGGATATATTTATATTGACAGTATAAACTGGTAAATGACACGTTAGGAGGTATGAGGATAAGCAAAAGCTCATTTTCTTTGTTTCATAATGAAATTGAAGTGAAATAAAGGAGGAAGATAAAGGGACAAGTGGATTGAGATAGAGGAAGGAACCAAAAAATTTAGGAAAGGAATAACATAAAGGGAGAGGTATAGGGGAAGGTTCAGAATCATGTGGACTGGCAAATACAGAATTTTCTCTTTCTTGAGAAGAGGACCAGTTTCCGAAGAAGATAAAGTGAGAGGTATAGGGGAAGGTTCAGAATCATGTGGAGTTGCAAATACAGAATTTTTTCTTTCTTCAGAAGAGGACCAGTTTCCATGAAGATACACGGATGGTGGAATATTTAAAGTTTCCTGGACCTTAAAGGATTGTTGGTTGAAATTTTTTCTAAATGTAAGTAATAAAAGATAAAAAAATTATTATAAGTATGATGTCATAAAAACCTGTGCACTTGATGGGGCATAGTGAACTGTATTTTATCTTCCATTAGAACACCTGTAGAAGGGACATCACATTGAAAACCTTTTTGTCTTAGGATTATATTTGATATTTCCAATGTGAAACAACGGATGTTACGAAGCTTTATCAATGTGATTTCTGTTATAAAATAAATGCAAAATGATTGCACATGATATATTTTACGTTGGAAAATTTAGGTGCCCACATGTGTGCGTAGGCTATCTGCCTAGGTGTTTTTAGGGGTCATCTCCTAAGTCTGCCTATGCATTTGAATAACTTTGTTTTCAATAACTGGTGCAGGTTAATGATGAATATTTAAGGACCCTTGAATTACTAAGCAGAAAACTGAAGTTCATTGAAGTTGATTCTATGGTCAAAGGATCTAAAGCTCTAAAGGATATTCAGCCTGAACTGGAAAGGTTGAGGCAAAAAGTTGTTGCAAAGGTTTGTACAGATTGATGTTAATTCATTTACATGCTTTTGTACTTTGTCATCATGAACTTTTCTTTTAAATGGCAGATCTCCCGGATGTTTAAGGCATCCTTTAGGGTTTTTTTTCCCTCAAGTTGATCAGCTAGCATCTTCTACCCTTTTCAGCAAATTTTTGCACAGTTGAGACTACTTATAGAAGTTGCAGTTGTATTGTAGTTTGATAACTAGTTTATGTGAAATGGAATATACTGCAATACACTGACCATACTAAATTCCATGCTGGTTTGATTGTACACCGGCAGGCTGGTACTAACACATTACATCTTATTATTATTATTATTATCAACTATCAAGATATACATTATATAGTGATTACTAAATACTGGGCTGATAATATTCCATTATGGTTACTGTTTCCAGTATAGGAAACCTAAATTATTGATTTTTTAGTTTGTCTGAGTAACTAAAACTGTAAAACGATCACTCTTAGTGAAATAAAACAGATATACAGGGGTTCAAGATTATTTTTATTGGTTAAACAAGTTTTATCATATTGATGATCGGTGTTGACATCCATTTAATCTTTAAATGAGAAGGTTAAGTGGATAACTGTCGAAAAATAAAGACAAGTTCACACTCTTAATTTGTTTATGCAAATGACTTCAGTGGATTTAGCATGTGAGCTTTGTAGAGTGAGAAATTAAGCAGGACTTATGATGCCTAATAGTTAATATTCTAAAATATCTGTGGAAGTGTAAAGAATAAATACATTAGTTCTCATTTTGCAGTCTTGTTGCTATAAATGTTTCTGCCAGCTTTGGTTTGGTGTTTCTGGTGAACACCATTAACCAACAATATTGTTTCAATTAAATTTAAATAAAAACCTCTTTCTACTTTTATGCTTTGCCAGAAACAAGCGAACCCTTTTTTGAGATTAAGCTGGAGATTCTAAATGTTAGTGCATGCAGAAGTGTGCTGTATGATATTCTATTATTTCTATATTAGAAGGAAAAGATTATTGATATGTGTATTAGCCTTGAGTTGCCTAATACAGAAAACCTAAAAGAGGATTTTTTTTTAATTTTGGGTCATTTTCGGTCCTTTTTAGAACACCAGTATGTACTGATGCACTGACACATGGATTGCAACCGGCCTATGATCGATATGGGCAGTTGGCATGAGGTGACGTTTTCTGATTCAGGTTATGTGCTTAGGCTAGCTTGCTTTGTGGAATAGTAAGCCAGTTGAGTCATGGAAATTTTGTGAGAACCACTCTATGTACTCCTTTTTGGCTTAAGCTTCATGAGTTAGGGCGACACTTAAGATAAGGTTTTACTCGTGCGAATAGTGTAGCCTCATTGAGGAGAGAGGACCACTAGATTAGGTAATACAGCAGTATGAGGCTGTCCATTTCTGTTCACATGGACCACTAGATGAGGAGAGAGGAGTCTAGGTTGTATTTTAAGTCTTGACTATGTTCTCCAGGATTTGATATTCTCACATTCGTTTAAATGGTTTATGAAGGACCACATGTACTTGTGTGCCCAAAACTTGTAACCTGGGCTTAAGCATTTTATGGACCACATCTGTGAACTTGTGTGTCGAAAACAGGGCTTAAGCATTTTGTGCCAGGCAGGTATTAATGCTCCTTAAAACTAATTGGTTAGTCAATCATTTGGTTTGTAACATCATTAAAGGTCGCTAACGATTGGATTTGGTTAGCAAACAATTTTGGTCAGTGGAATAACAAGTGCTGTGAAATAACAAGCGTTGTCCTTGGTACTAATTCGTTTCAATATAATATGGTCAATTAATATTGGTGTTGTCTGATGTTGGTTAATTTCTTAGCCTTAGTTAAAATTTGTTAGAAACAGATAGAAGGCAGCCTGAAAGAAAGAAAAATAAGAGGGGATAAGCAGGAGGGTAAGGAGAAGAGGAGTGAGGCCTAGATGGAGGAAAGAAAAAAAAAACCTGACCATGACTGTTAAATAGAAGGACATACTAATACTTCAGCATTTTTATTTGGCATTAATCGAACCAAGGTTTGATGTACTAAAGCATACCGCTTGGTATGGGCGGTATGTACCGGTCCGACAGAGGATCGATATGGGTGGTATGTCGGTACATCTCAGTATACCATGTGTCGGTATGCTTGGTACAACTCGATAAGTACTGTATCAACAGTTGGTTGGTATACTTGTATGGACCGGTAATACGAACCATGAATCAACACTAATGCATTTGCTATTTGTTACAAGCTTACAACTATCCCATTTGTTGTCTCGTATCATTGTTGCAGTGCTTATTATTTGTTAGCATGTAATGGAAAGAGGAAGAATCACATATAAGGGCATGTCATAAGATTTCAAATTAATTCCAAAGTTGTGCTCTATTTCATAAAAAGTTCTTCAATTTGTGTTCGCATTACCTCACAGTTAACCTGCATGGAGATTAGAATAGCATTGAGATCATAGTATGTTATTGTCTATCTTTAAACTGCAAATGGATAAGTTTTGGATCTTTCATATGACATATATAGTTATTTATGACAACAATATAATTACATTTTAAGATTAATTTCATTTAATAAATATAACATAGTTATTTTTATTTATTTTCCTTCATTATTTTTCAATTGAAATGAGAATATTGATGTGGACATGCAGAGATACTAATAAAGATAATCCGTGAGCAATTAGGTCTAGCTTCGATAGAGGATAAAATGAAAAAGAATCATTTAAGATGGTATGAATATGTATTTCATATTTTTTAATATTTTTTATCTCAATTATGAGATATGAAGGTAAAATAATCTTTTAATGTGTAATATTTTTAATATTTTTATGTTTCATAATTTACTTTACATTTTTCGATATTTTTATTTTTTTATATTTGTGATGTATCTATTTATTTTTAAGCCTTTTGTCTGATCCAATCTTGTTGATCCAGTTCGACCCATTCTTATCCCACTTGTTTGTTCATAACTGATCTCTATCCTCTTGCAAACTGTGATGTTAAGCATGTTGGTTTATGAAACTGAAATTATCATAGTACATGCTAAATGGTGGTTCGTAGGTTGTTATTGTATGCTTGCTTAGCCTTCTTGAAAATTACAATGATCTTAAGGTAGACTGGATGTTCCAATGGAGTGTACTAGTTTGACTGCATTACCATGCTTATAACATTAATTTTCTTTTGGTTGCTTCAAGAAAAAAAGTTTCCTGTTCTCTTTTCTTGATACATTTACCTATTAATTATGATAACATTGCTTCCTGGTCCTCTTTATACATTGTGCACTAGGAAACACAGTTTGGTGCGGTGTTAGGATCAGCTATATTCTTGCATTGATTGATTTGTTAGGAACATGGTTCGTCTTATAGTCCATATTGGTGTACCGACTAGCCATCAGTATGGTATGTATCGAATCATACTGATATACTAACACATGATACGGTTGGACATACTGACAAACTGGTATGTACATTCCATACTGGTTTTCTATCAAACTGGTATATACCACTTGTACCAAGCGGTATGCCGTGGTAGGATGAACCTTGGCTAGAAGTAAGATGACTGATTTCAGAGAAGCACCAGGGAGGAAAATAATTTCATTTAAGGATAAGCCATAATTCCCAAATTCTGCTAAGATCTAGCCTTCCGATCATTTTAATACTGGAAAATTAAGCAGCAAGGCATCTGTTTAGGTAATTACATAATCTTATTCTAACAATTTGTCATGATACAGCTGAGTTTTCTTTTGTTTTAGATTTGCCTCTTCCCATTAGCATCTTCTTTCTCTTGTCAGTTTGTAATCTTCTATAAGCTGGTTAATCCACCTGTTTCGATTAAAATTTCTCTCCAGTTATCTGGTGGCACAATTTACATAAATTCTTCTCTTTGCTTGAGTTGTAAATGGCTTTCCTATCATGCTGATTTCCTTTCTAACCTATCCTGCAATTAAGCAGTTATAGCTAAATCTTATATGTGCCAATGAAGTTGATCAACTACATCATTGAGCACACTGGCATACTAATGCATATAGAGATTGCAGCATAAGACGTGATTCATAAAATCACACGCTTGCTTGATGGGCCAATGTCTTATTGTTTTGATGCCGTAAGAAATGTATCTTTGAGAGAAGGTATACATTTTGGAAAACATGAGTATATAGTTAGATGGTTTTGCATTTCCGCACAGTCCAGAATAGTTAGTTATAGATATGTTTATTTGATTTTCCATAGGGAATTTATTTCATAATCTCAGGGTTAATTATTTTGTATTATAACTATTGTCCATGTAGGATCTTAAGTTGTGTTAACCTTATTCTTGAAGGTATTTGAATTCATTACCCAGAAGTTCAATGCCTTGAGAAAGCCAAAGACAAATATTCAGATTCTACAACAGAGTGTTCTTCTTAAATATAAGTAAGTTGTGTTTGTGGATGGTACTAGATCTCTCGTTTATGCACACTGATGAATATCTATATATTTTCAGATTATATGACACTCTTAAATAGTTCTTATTTGGTTTGGTGCATATCTGAACTCTTGGTCAACACCTTTTCTCTTGGTGTATAGCTTGTTTATCATTTCTGTTGCCAAATCTCTTATATACAAATGTTTTCCATTTCAGTCATTACAGGTGGATTCATGGTTTAGCAATGTAATTGTTGATTTGGTTAATCTGCTATATTTTCAATTATCGAGTGCCTTAAGGTTTTACTAATTTTCTTCCTTAATGAGGTTATTGATTGATTTATTTGCTTGGTCTTGGATTAACTGTGAACATATGTTTTTTAGTGCCAACAGATGGAAATATATTTGTCATTGTTATGGAAATTTTTATATAGCACTTTGTATGGCTAATTGCGTGATCAGAAAAATCCCTTCGTATTTGCAGATTGATTGAGAAAATGCCCCAGTAATTTGGAAATAATCTCCAAAGTTCAATTAATTTCTTCTGGCAGATATGTGATGTTTTAAAACTTTTTTGATGTTAAATTGGCCTTTTGAAACTAAATCACAGGATTGCCTTTTCCTTTTTCTCCAATAAATTATTCATTTTCTTATGGTCAGTGTGTAAGTTCGACCTCTCTCGGTCTTCAACTTCCTTGTATGGAGCTCTTATTTATACAAACTTAATTTTAAATGTCTACTTTGATGTTTTGTTTGACTTCTGCCTCAATTCAAAATGCTTACTGTCATGTTATTAGATGCTTAGTTGCTTACACTATTTGAATACTTACTGACACATGTTAAGTCATCCATAACATTTTAGATTCATGATCTACACTTATGTGAATGTGCTCAATATATGTAAAACAATTTATCATTGTATACAAGGCTTCAAGTTTTTGCTATATGTTTGTAGTTTTGACTTATGATTTATGCCTTAATATTTTGTATGTACATTTGAAGTACTCTTGTAACTGTTACTACTAGTATTTTTGCGAGATTGTCGAGTCCATGTATTGATTGACAATCAGACTAGTAAATACTTGATTGTGCCAAGTGTTACAATCGAGATTTGAGTCCATGACTGAGACACATTGCATCTATTGTTGGCATTATTCCAGTGATTATCAGCATTGTGGTGTTCACATCTTCAAACTATTTCTTAGAGTCTAATAGATCCTAGAACAGGCTATTTAAATAGAAAATTTTAATGTTATCAATTTTGGGCATTTGATCTAAATGTTTTTAATAGTTTTTAACTGTGACATTTCAGTTTGTATATTTAATCACACATGTTTGGTTTTGTAATTATAGGTATGTGATTCTCTTTCTTAAAGAACATGGTAAAGAGATATACACTGAAGTTCGTGCAGCATATGTTGATACAATGAATAAGGTAATTTTGATGTACTATTCTGCCTGTGTCAATTTTTAATAGCATCTATCATTCTTAGTAACTATTTTGGATCATATCTTAGATTCATCAGGTTGGTCTTTTTAATCATTCAGTATATATGAAATTGACAGATAGCCTCTTTGATTGATCCTTCCTAGGCCCTGCATTGGCATGGGCCTTAGGCACTAGGCAGCCCTTTTTTATTACACTAGGAATTGGAACATGTTTCCATAACAGGTTGTGCCTAATCTTTAATATTGATTATAATGTGTTAAATGACTACATTTTTCTAAAATTTTGTTACAATAAGCATTTATCAATACTATGTTTTGTTTAGGTGCAACAGATGCCCATCTAAGGATCTGGCCAGTTCTGTCATGTTAAAGTCATGACCAATTCACTATAGAAGATTAATTTTTTTATATTTTCTTTGATTTGTTCTCGCAGGTCTTAAGTGTTCATTTTCGTGCATATATTCAAGCACTGGAGAAACTGCAGCTGGACATTGCAACTGCCACAGACTTAATTGGCGTTGAAACTAGGAGCACAGGTTTTCTCTTACGAGGAAGAGAACCTTTGAAGTACCGTTCTGCTGTTTTTGCTTTAGGTGAAAGAATAAATATACTGAAGGTAGTTATCAACAATGACATTCTTCACTGTAGAACACAATCACACATAATATATTAGATTTTTCATGTTTAGAAATTGCTGAGATATTTGATTCTGAAGTATCTCCACAAAATATCTTAAATAAATAAATTGCCCATTGTTCTACAGTATGTTCTTTTAGTCTAAAACTACCTAATTCATTGAAGTCTTTACTGTTATTCACTACCACAATGTGGAATTGTTATATGCTAATCATTTTTCATTTAGCTTCTACCATGACACTTTGGAATGCAAATGGTCCCCCAGTCTCTCTTCTGGTGTTGGTGCTTTTCATTTATATTTCTATCTGCTTTTAGTCTCTCTTTAGATACTGTTGTTCCGGACATGTAAGTTGCTCATGTGATATTGGAGCTCCAGCTATTGTTTCCATTTCTTATGTTTTCTAGCTGACTACAATCTTGGTTACTATATGTACTGATCAGAAATAGAGAGAAACACACTTTCACATCTGTCTTGCTCCATTGATTCCTTTGATAGATCTTGGTAATCACCAGATTTGTAAAGGTTCATTAAGCACAATATATATCTTGTTTCATTCTGATAGTATCGAGCACCATTTATGTTTCCAGATCCTAACCGTTACCTGACAAAGTGATCCCTTAACTCATTGATGAGATAACCAACTTGTATGTAATGAAATACCAAGTATGGTTGGTGATCAAACAGAAAGTTTGTTGTCAGGAACTGACCAAGCATGAAACAAATTAAAGATCTAAAAAAATATCTTTTAAGTATCTTTAGAATATTAAGTTTATCTTCTCAGCAGATTACAAAATCAATAAATTATTACATTGCCAATCTGGATAACCAAGTTGGATAAAAGCTTTTGCCCATTTTCTCTCAAGTTTCTGTGAATTTTGTTGATAATGCTGTACTCTGCATCAAAGTTAGGTCCTAGTCCATAAATACTGGCACGTAGTGTGTCGATTATATTTGATTTTTATTAAAATTGGTTAATTATTGCTATGTTATTGTATATTTTATATTATTTATTCTATTTTCTCTTTTCCTTGTTCACTTCTAGTTTGAAATCATTCTATTTGTAAATCTCTTCATCTTATCTTTTCATTGTTTGTTGGAAATGTTTTTCTTTTCTACCTGAGTGAATGTGTTTACTTTACTTTTAATGTATATTTTGTGAGGAGTTAAAACACAATGTAGTGTATAACATCCCGGCAAGCTGGAAGTCCAGTACAGTATGATCAGTCTATTATTTCCCATTATCCTGTGATCTGTTTCAAGAGAATCTCTTTCAGAAAATTTGTAGAAGTGCAATTTTATACCAGAATTTGTCTAAATTCCTAATGCTGTTTATTGTGGTGTATGTCATAAAGACATTATTTTTTTGCTTGAATTTGGGTCTGTGACGTCTTCCTTGCACTGCTCAGGAAATTGATCAGCCTGCATTGATCCCACATATAGCTGAAGCTAACTCTGTGAAATATCCATATGAAGTTCTTTTTAGGAGTTTACACAAGCTTTTGATGGACACTGCCACTTCAGAGTAACCATGCTATGCTTTCTTCTGTATGTTATGTAGATAAAGTCAACACTTTCGGCATAATTGATTTCTGTGTTGTTTTAGGTACCTCTTCTGTGATAACTTCTTTGGAGAAGAATCTATATTCCATGAAATCTTTGCAGGTACTTCAGTGGTATTCTTATGATTGCACATAGTTCATTACTCACTGTTAGGTAGGATTAGAACATGATCTTTCAAATTAGATTCTTCACATGCAGTTGGTGATGTATCTTTTGTAATTTCAATTTTATACCTTCTTTACCTATTATCTTTGCATTTATTTCTTTGAGGTACATTGGCTCATGGGTTAAGATTTATCATTTAAGACCTTGATTAAAACATTAAATACCAACTGTTACTGGACCATATGGTCCGAGATCAGTCCTTGTTTAGACTTGTAAATATCAGTACAGTATTTGATCTTGGTATATATAATATATTTGTGAATTAAATATGTAGCATATTCCATAACTAGTAACTTTTTATCTATAACAACCAGTTTTGTAATATATGGGTCCATGTATAACAAGGTTAAAATCTCAGGTATCTAGTTGCTTTTTATCAATAACAACCAGTTACCGAGTAGGGGGAGGGTTGGAGGAGGAAGAGGAGGAGATGAGGAAGAAAAAGTGGAGTACCCAGCCTATGGTGGTGAGCGATAAGCACCACAAGGGAGGGGTGGCAACATGAAATAGATCAAGAATGCAGAGATGCCATGGTACTAAGTAGGTGGAGGAGAAAGAGGAGAAAGAAAAGAGCTGGACAAGAAAAAAAAGTGGAGGAGAATAAGAGTACCCAGTCCATGGCAGTGCATGATGGGCACCGCGGGGAAAGGAAGGTGGCATGAAAGAGATGTGAGAGAAAGAGAGATGTGTATGTGTGTGTGTGTGTGTGTGTGTGTGTGAGAGAGAGAGAGAGAGAGAGAGAGAGAGAGGTAATGTGATAACCCTAAATGTAAAACAAAAATAAGGACTGAACTGGGCTGGTTCCTGAAAATTGCTGATTCATGTGCTGGTTTGTATCTAATTTCATCTACAAAATTCTAAAGCCTTGGAGTCGATGAATTTTATGGTGTCGATGCTGAATTTCATACCTTTTCCAGCATCCTGGGCAGTATACCTACCTATGTTGCCTAGTACCAATTGAAGAAAATATTAAATAATTCAATACATGGGTATCAGGTTATATGATTGCACTGATAAGTACTGATTGGTAGCCACTTTACGAAATAGTATTTAAAACCATGATTTTAATATTTTACTTGGCTGATACCAGATAATATACTACTTGATACACTGGTACCATACTGGTCCAGTAGATTACTAAAATCAGCACCCGGCCAAGATTTAGAACCTTGTATTCTACAATAATCAGAACCAATTTGTGTCATCAATGAGTAAATGGGCCTGGTGCTTCTACTTTAAACAGTGATCTTATTAACATGATTAAGGAAAATTTGAAAAAAAAAGAAGCAAGCAAGAATGGAACAGAAAGAATTGAAATCAAAAGGCAAAGAGCAAAGATATTATTTCAAAGTTGGTACCTAGGTCAGAAGAAAAAGAGAACCAAGTATAGGGTGGAGTCTAGAAAAGAAGCAAGGTTTTTAATCTCGTATCGTACCAATATACCGAGCTTTGTTTGGTATGGTACGGTATGAGGTACCAAGTGGTATATCTAAAAAAGGGCATAAAACCCTTCGAAAATATCTAAAAACTAGAAATTGATCCCACGACCCAAAATCGACATCATTACAAACCCAACCTTGTCTTTAACCTCTTACTATTCGTCTCAGTAGAAATGAGCGACGATGAATAGCCATCCTCAGTCATCGAAACAAGGCGATTTACAAAGGTGGTGCCAGGTCGAGTTCCATCGTCCGACGGTGTTGCTATGACGAGGGTTGCGACGAGACCAGAAGCGGAGGAGTCGAGGTCGGAGGGAGGCAGTTTCTTCTTCCGTGACGGCTTCTTCAAGCGGCGGGTAGGAAGCGGTCCCAGATGGTGTTAGAGGTCACGATGGTGTGGAAGGTGGTCGAGACGATGGATAAGCGGCATGCCTCCTGGGGCGACGTAAGAGAAATGGCATGAGTGGCACAGAGCTTCGGAAGCCTCTTCATTCTCGACTCTTCCTTCTCCATATCATGCTCAATTTGTCACTTGTTCTCCTCTCTCTCCCTCTCTTGTGAAAAGGGCAAAGAAAAGGAAGCAAGTTTTTGTGTTGGAGCATTGTTACAGATGGTGACGATCGATTTCGACTGTTACCGACCTGTATCGGGCGGTAACTATCGAAATTTCGACCGTTACTGCCCGGTACAGCCCCGTATCGTCCGATATGGGGCTATATCAATGATACCGCCCAGTAGTGGGCGGTCCATATAGCTGTTTGCTGGTGGACCGGTACATACCGCCCGTACCGGGTAGTACGGTTCGGTTTTAGAAACCCTGAAAAGAAGTACTAGATGTGGAAGTGAAAGAGAGCTTTATTTGAGGAGGTTGACATGAATAGAAGGGTAATTGAACATGAAGGAGAAGTGTGTTAAATTTACTAAAAAAATTATGCAAGAAAGCAAAGTGGGGATGGAGGAGAAAGATGAAAAGCTAATAAAGAATGCGTATGTAGAGATACTGTATTTCCTGTAGTTGAAAATAATAATATTAACAAATGTGTCACATCCCTAGGAGCTTATCTATTATAATGATATGTAGTTTTAGTAAAGATATATATACTTTCATTTGTTTAGAAGCATAGAATAGTTCACATTGGATTTTGGAGGAGTTTTTAACTTAATTAATATTAGCAAAGGTCAAGGGCCAGGAGCTACTGAGCTGCACAATTTAAGCACAAAATATTCTCCATTTATTTTCAGAATAAATATATGATTACTTTTCTTGGTCAGCCATTTTTGACCTACCATAATCAAAGTAATTGAATGAGTTACACATAACAGGTTGTTAAGATGTTCCATTTATTTTTCAAAATTGAATCTATGATATAAGCTACAACATAGTTATTTTGTGAGGATTCTGTTGTGTATATGTCTGACTAAATGCATGTGTGCATGTGTGTGTGCATATTTTTCTTGTTTTCAATAATTGCTTACCAAAAAGAATAAAACAATGAAGCATTTTTTCCCTTTTTTCTCTTCAGGGCCATTTCAAGTGATAGATGAACATTTCAACACGATACTTCCAAACTATTATGATGCAATTGGTTTGATGCTTATGATTCGCATCATACACCAACACCAGGTATTATTATATGTTTTACATGAGATATCTTTTTGCTAAGTATATTTTTGGCCTTCGTCATGCATAGGAAGGCATCCAACTTGTCACTAGTCATTTTTTTCTCCCAAAATAATTGGCAGAAGATTCTTTAGGTGTGTATGAGTTATCTTATGCTACGAGTAGTGGCACTGTTTGTTTACTGTAACATGACGTTCAATCTAGTCCTTTACGTATTTCTTGGTCATGTTTGCTATTTCTCTTTTCTTACTTTTGGCCACTCCACCACCACAACCCCTTGACATCGGCTTTTTGTCCTACCTCCCTTTCACCTACTCTATCACATCCTGACCACCACAACCAGCATTTCTTTCTTGGGGATGGCAACTTGAATTTTGCATGAACACAAACCTGACAATTGCATTGGTAGGCTATTTGTGACTTTCACCCTATTTGAACATGAAACAAACTATTTAGATACGGGCAAATTTTCTGGCTGATGCCCATCCCGAACCCAAATAGGGGGGTACTCAAACCTGGTTTAAGCAGATTGGGTAGACAGTTACTTGCAAAAACCCGACATGCTGCCATTCCTACTCCTTTCCCTCTCCACCACCACCTCTCCACTGCCTCCCCTTCCACCTCCTTCCTATCCGGTTTCTCCTAGCCTTCTATTTTGCCGTTCTCTACACCAACATCGCTACCACTTGGTGGTGGGAAGGCAGACAAGGTGGAAGGATAGGTGGGAGAAGTGGTCGATTGATGGAGTGGTTAGGATGGAGTAGAGATGAGAAAACAAAGAGGAAAAAGATGGGGCTGATATGGCAAGTCAATGGGGTAGGTGTCTAGCCATATTACACTGAATGTTGTAACTTATTCTGATTTGATTTTGTATGTCAGTTGTGTTGGTCTTACTAATACTGGACCATTGGTGTAAAGGAAATTAATGTACAGGAACAATTTTGACCAAAAAATTTTGTGTAGGGATTAACTTGTATGTTGACCTATTTTACAGGGACTAATAGTGTATATTGACTGGCATGCATGAATTCTTTTTTATCAGATGAATGTTTTTGGGTGGAACGTCATTGTTTTGTGTTCTATTTAAAGGTCTGCTGTATGCACTAGAGATCTGTTCTTCTACAATATAATTTCTGAAATGTTAATCAAAGTTCTAGAGGGTCCAATTTCACTCAGGCATGTTGAATTTTTTGGGTTTAATTTTACTTTTTGTACCATGCAGAAAATTATTTTATATTGACGTAGATAAACCATATGATATTTTTTTGTCTCAAGTCATAATTAGATCTTGGTGCTTCTTTCCTGCAAAACTGGTGATTTGATTTTTGGATCGGATGGATAATTATACTAGCTTCTGCTTTTTATCTCTCTGTATAATTCACATCATCTATTTTTTTGTCATAATTTTACTTACAATAGATTGTCCTTGCAGTTGATCATGTTTAGGCGACGGATTCCATGTCTGGACTCATACTTAGACAAGGTCTGACTATTTAATTTTTATTGAACCATCTTGTGTTCATTTATTTATTCATTAATTGAACTTTTACTTTGTGCTCTTCTAAGGCCCCCCCTTGAGATTTTATTTTCATCCATTGTTAATGCAAAACAGACATATCTGGGAAGTTATTGATAAAAATTATATAAGCCTCTTTAAATATATGAGAATATGGTGTTTAGTGGGTAAGAATGTTGAGATATAATATATAGTATCCTGAAGGAGACTGGTAGCAGATAGGTTAAGGCACAATAAAGAAGATTAACTTCTTAAGTCATCTTAAGGAAACTGCGCTCTTGCCATATAATTTGTACTCTGTTGGCTAAGGTTTACAGAATTTAGCCTTGATTGGGATATGATCATGATCGCTATAATTCTGGTTTTGGATTGAGTTAAATCAGTGTATTTATTATGGTAGATTCTCAGTTTCATTTTTTAAATTGATTGGAGACCAGCCTGATGAATGTTAGTTAAATCATGTCAGTTTTCATTCAGTTGATGGGTCTTTTGTGGATTGTCTTTAAATAGAAAAGAGCTCTAACCAGCCTGTGACCACTGACTCTTAGGAACCATTATCAATTGCCTTAAATCGATTTTTTATTTTGTTAAATAGAAGAGAAGTGTTGCATATCCATCAAAAGGGATGAAAGATGATTCCTATCTAATTGACCTTGTAGTCATGGACTCCCTCTGCTGTGTAGAATACTTGTAGATTTCTTTTTTTTGGTTTAGTCAATGATCATATTCTGTTTTGTTGTGTTTCGTCTAAAATAATTGTGGAGCATAATTGTGATTCTAGAACAATTGATTCTTTCCTGCACTATGAACAGGTGAACATTTCACTATGGCCTCGTTTCAAGATGGTATTTGACATGCATCTGAACAGCTTACGCAACGCCAATATAAAGGCTTTATGGGAGGATGATGTTCATCCTCACTATGTTATGAGACGCTATGCTGAATTCACAGCATCCCTTGTGCACCTCAATGTTGAATATGGTGATGGACAGGTCAGCTGAACTACACACTGGTACCATTCTGTTGTGAGAATTATGAACACCACTTGCCTCATCTTTCAATGCTGAATGCAATGTGTCACTGAGCATATTAACACAAGATTCTTGTATGCATTAAAACATGTTGCTTAGAATCTGCTTTGCTCACTGGCATTATTCATCTGAACCATTACGAACTGTTTTTGCTTGTTATTGTAGCTTGATCTAAACCTTGAGCGACTTCGGATGGCTGTTGATGACTTGCTTGTTAAATTGGCTAAAGCAGTTGTGAAGCCCAAGTTACAGACAGTATTTCTTATTAACAACTATGATATGACAATTGCTATATTGAAGGTCAGGCGTAATATTTGGTTATGGTTTCTTATCCATGTTATTAATCAGCTATCATATAATTGGTTATGGTCCATGTGCCTTCTTGATGGTTTTGGTAAAATTGATGTGCAGGAAGCAGGTACCGGAGGAGGGAAATTGCAAGAGCACTTTGAGGAACTGCTAAAGAGCAACATAGGAGTATATGTGGTAAATATACAAAGTCCTGATACAAAGTTTATGTTGTTTACTGAAACAGGACAATAGTTCAGAAGCTTTTTCTTGGGAATTTACATTTCCAGTTGTGCTAAGATGAATTAGCATAATTTGATTATTAAATGAAACAGAATTTGAGCATTTGTTGTCGACACTTGTGAAACTAGGTACATGTAGATGCTGAAGTTTTTATGAGTCTCTGAGATATTTGGTTGACTGTGTACAGGAAGAATTGCTTCTAGAGCACTTTGGTGACCTTATCAGATTTGTCAAGACTAATGCTTGTGAGTTGGGAGATAAAATATTAAATTCCAAATACAATGAATTCCCTTACAATCTCTAAATTCTTTATTTTAATGATGCTTATATTAGCTGAAGACACGAGTACCGGTGCTGGGAAGCCCAGTGTTGCTGATGTTGATCCATTGGTCAAGGATTTTGCCAACAGGTGGAAGGCTGCAATTGAACTGATGCACAAAGATGTTATTACTTCCTTCAGCAACTTTTTGTGTGGAATGGAGATCCTGAAAGCAGCATTGACACAGCTACTCCTATACTATACAAGGCTCTCAGAGAGCGTGAAGAAAATTCCTGGTGGTTCTGCCTTAAACAAGGACTTGGTTTCCATATCCTCAATATTATATGAAATCAAAAAATACTCGAGGACTTTCTGATTTCCCAAGTATTGACACAGCATGATAGGATTTTTTTTCCTGGGGGATACTGTTCCATGTTTGCCACCACAATTTCTCTGTAGTAGCTCTCTGTAGTAGCACAAGATGATGAGGTCGAACGTATTTCATTCAGTTGGCAACTAGTTATTTAACGATTCCAGGATAATATGTAAGAGTTTTAGATGTGTCCTTAAAAACAAATAAAACATATGATGTTTATGAGTTTGTTTTCGTGTCTGTACATGTACTCTTTTGAGTTTATGATATTGCTGATTGTCATATGAACAGTACCAATTTAATGACTGACTGTGAACACTGGAAACTAGCTCAACTTGTGTGATTAACTATTTTACATTGGGAACTCCCTAGCTAAGCTTGAGGCTAACATTGATTATGATTTGGTATGGTTTTCAATATAAGTAAATGAATTTTGTCTTAAGCATTTTGGATACTAGTACTATGATTACCTTAGTCTTACGCATTTTAGGCAATAATTTTTTTTGACCTATTAATTACTGAGACGCTTTTATTGATAGTATTAACAAGCTTGGCCAGCTCCATGAATGTTCCATTTGCTCTTTCAACAACTACTACTAAAGCTGTTCATGGTGAACCAAGCCAAAGAGAATAAGTGATTTCGGTTCAGCTTCTGGGTTGCTTTCCAGGTAAATCCTTATGAAAGATCCAAGTGATGACACTGCTTCAATCTTTAAATATCAATGGTTTCTCTTGGTTTTTTTGGCTCATTCAAGGAATCTAAGACCACTGACACTTCAAATCTTGTTAGCCAAAAGAACCTTAAATTCTAGAGGTTCAAATTGGCCAATTTTGATTTGAGAGATGACCTCAAATTAAACTACAGAGGATACAATTTAGCTTCTTTGGTCAACCACCCATAATTAAATTCTCCTAATTAATTTATTTCAGTAATATTCTTTTAACATTTATTATTTACGGATAATCAAAATTTCCACTAA
Organism: Musa acuminata AAA Group; assembly: GCF_036884655.1. Classification (NCBI taxonomy): domain Eukaryota; kingdom Viridiplantae; phylum Streptophyta; class Magnoliopsida; order Zingiberales; family Musaceae; genus Musa; species Musa acuminata. Next base: position 1,500,578 of record NC_088344.1, read on the forward strand.
TTTTTATTGCTGGATTGAAGTATAGTGAGGAATTCTTTTTGTTTTTTCTTTGAGAATAATGTTCACAATGAAAGAAACAAGAAAGATTTATTTATAGGATTTGAGTCGGTTTGGTCCGGTCTTTTTCTTAGAACCGGGCGTTCTCGAACCCGTGCAGATCGCTAACACGGCTCAGGGACTTCCGCATTATGGCCACCTTGGCCAGCTGCTCGGCGGCGCGCCAAGCCGAAGTGGGCGTCAGCGGCTCCCCTCGCACCTCTGCTGGACCTTCCCGCCGGCTCGTCCTCCCGGACGGCGAGAGGTGCTCCTCCTGCTGCTCATCATGATGGAGCTGGTGCTGCGTCAGGCACCGTCGCCGCCGCTGGAGGTCGGCGAGCTCCGCGTCCAGGTTCTGGACGAGGTGGTGTCCGTGGGCGTCGGAAGCGGACTGCAGAAGCAACGCGCGGGCAGAGGAGAGCAGGTGGTGCGCCGTCGCGAAATCCGAGAGGTCGCCTAGGCGCCGCGACTCGGCCACCGCACGGGTTGCGACGAAGATGTTCCGTAGCCGCAGGGCGGTCGTCGAGCGGCAAGAGGAGCCGGGCTCGCGGTCGTACTGCAGGAGGGGTAAGATAAGGATCTGCTCCGCCCCGAACGCCAGTTCTTGGGTGGCCGGATCCCTGTAGTTGCACTTCACTGACAAGTGGTGATGACCGCTCTGTGGCCCGGTCGCCGCCACCGGCGCCCTCAGCTCCACCAGCACCTCTCTCTCCTCCTCTGCGTAGAGGTCCCCCAGCCAGAGAACAGAGTTTTCTCCCCCGATGGCCACGTCGCCGCAGCCACTGCCGCCGCCGCATGGGTAGACGGCGGAGATCTCGCCGGACGGGAACTCAAGTTGGAGCCGGACGTCCTGCATGACCACAGACACGAGGCCGCCCACGCACTTGATGAAGGCGTCTTCCTGTTTCATGGGCGATGGCTCCGCTGCTCCTACGAATCCAGCATCTTCGACGGGGATCTCCAGATGCGCGAAGCGTGTGGTGGCCGCGGCGGTGGTCGTCGTTGACAGCGCGTGGCGCCGGATATCACCACCGCCGGTACCGCGCGGTGAGCGAAGGGGTTTGTGATCGTGGTGGTCGCAGTTGTTGTTGTTGTTGTTGTCCTTCTTCTCTGGGTCAGACGTTTGCTGCGGCTGCCTGCCGTCCGACAGGAGCATGATGGTGGCCACCGGGTTGCGCTCCCTGCGGTCTTCGAGAACCTTGGTGGCCTTCCTGAGGGCGTCGCCGACGCTGGCGCCACCTGCCTTGGCGGCGCCGCCCACTACGACGAGCCTTTCCACGATCTGACGGGCGGCACGCTGGCCCTGCTTCGACATCTGGCGGAGAGGGAGTAATCTCTTGGCACCGGCAGAGGCCGAGAATGCCACCATGGAGAGCCGGTCCGCGGGACCCAAGGAAGAGACCACCAGCCGTATCGCGCGCTTCAGCATCTGGAGCTTCTCCCCTGTCATGCCTTGGCTCACGTCCAGCACTGTCACCAGATCGATCGGGGCACGGCCCGGCGCAGGATCGAGGAGAGGAGCAGAGGATCGAATCGGCGGGGCTTTCACCTTGAGCGCCACCACGTAGTTCCGGTGCCTCCGCCCCTCGGAGAGCAGCGCCGCCTGCGGCATCACGCTCACCTGGACGCCACTCGCTGTGGACCTCGGTGTCGGCCGACAAGGGACTCCTCCGTCAGCACGGAGTCCAGGAGATCGCGAGCGAGGGGTCGCAAGAAGCCCATGGAACTCATCCTCGCCTTCGCCATACTCATCCTCATCCTTGTCCTCGTTTGTAGCTTCTGGTATAGGATTGAAACGCACGCCTCCTCCCTGGTTGGGCTTGGGCACAAGAAGCAGCGGCTCGTCGTCGTCGTACACCTTAGCAACAGCCGCCATTCTGTTTTCCCCCAGCTGCCGTTCACCGCCCTTGCTAGCGTTCCGGCCGCCGCCGCTGGTAGTTCTCCTATTGGGGTTCCGGTTCTCCGTCTCTCTCGCCGTCCCCTGCTCGATGGCTGCTGCATCTTCCTCGCGGCGGTGGAGGGCGGAGAGGAAGGGCGCCTGGCGCCAGGCGGCGGAGCAGACTGGGCATGCGAGGCTGCCGTGGCCCCTGACGTGGGCGGCGATGCAGGGGAAGTGGAAGGCGTGAGAGCACTCCGCCGTGAAGACCGGGGTCTCCTGGCTCGCCTTCAGGATCTGCGAACATAATCGGCACCGACTCTGCAATTCCACCGCCATCACCACGATGAGAACAAACAGTGATCTTGGACGAGGACGACAACGAGTCAAAGAAGGACAACGCATGCTTCGATCAGTAAAAAGTCGAAAAGCCAAAAAGCAACTGAAATGACCGGAAAAGACGGGGAAAGCATTCGACGCATTCCATATCATTCTTCAATCAAAGCCCGCAGCCAAAAGCTGGGATTCTGATGAGATCCGGCCACCGAGAGGAGAAAGAACTGGTCAAATCAAGAGCCACGCAACTCTTGTGTCATCGGATCTCGTAAAAGGAAACCAAGAATCGACGACGAAAGACAGAAAATTCGAAGAAGGGATTCAAGGTTTGCAGAAAGATGATGCAAAGGTGCATGCTTTTGGGGGGCAGGGCATGCATACCCGGGAGAGGTGCTTGAAGAGGGCGAATCTTGAGGGGGATCTCGGAGACGAAGGTGTGGAGAACGCCTTCCGACGAAACAGAGCGGGGCTCCGACTCCTCGGAGTGCTGTTGGCGGTGGCGGCGGCGGCGGCGGTTGCGCTAACAGCAGACGTGGGCGTGTCACATTGCAGGTTCGGGTAGTCCGGGGACTTCGACTTGGTCTGGCACCGGAGGCCCGCTGCCAGCGCCAGCCTCGGCGTCGAAGGGTTGCTGCCGGAGAAGAAGCCCCGCTTGGCGCAGCTCCTGGGGCTGGGGCCAGGACTGACACTAGGCGTGCGCTGCTGCTTCTCCCCAACCTCCATCCTCGTCGCCACCGTGACTTCTGGATCTCGACGCACCGACGTGCAGAAGGCTCTCCGCCACCCTCCCCTTGGCATCGCTCTCCCCTCCACTTTGCTTCCTGCTTGTGTCTCTTATTGGCTTCGTCTCCTTCTCTCACTTTCTCTTTTGGACCTCTCTTGCGGATCCCTATATCCTATTTATTAGAAGCACCTTATCATCATCATCATCACCATCAGCAGCAGCAGCAGCAGCAGACTAAAATATTACCCATAAACGATAGCAACACTCTCGTCACCCGCTTCACATCTCCGCCTCTCACAGACAGAGCCCGGAGACAAACGGAGGCAGCTCAGATATCTACGGAGATTGACACCGCAGAAGGCAGAGTAAAGTCCAACGCTCCTCCCAAAGTACTTGCCATCATCATCACTGCAGCAGTAATTAAGTCCTACCGCATCACCTCTCCCACTGTGGCTTCGTGCATGGATCCCAAAAGTCAACACTGTTCCGTATCCCTCCTCTCACCGTTGTTGTCATCGTTATCTTTTCCCCCGTTCCTCTTTATCTGCTCTGCGACTTCGATCCGGTTCTTCGTCCTTTACGTGTCAACACGGAAAGAAAATGTCATCCCACTCTGAGGTGCGGCCATATGACCGCCATGGTGGAGAAGACAGTGAGCCACAGCTGCCTGGGTCAAAATTTTCGCCATGCAAGGTCAACGACGGGGGCATATCCACCAAGTAGTGCTCCTACTGATGCCCCTACGGGCATATGGCTGATTCACACCCAAGGTTGCTTGCAATACAGCAGGCCCACTTCGTAGGTTTCTTCCAATGTTTGGTGGTGGTGGTGGTGATGGTGGTGGTGGTGGTTGCAAACATGACAACCGATGCTTTCAGCCATCCAGAGTCCAATGTTAGAGCACTTGCTTTAGCTAATGATGCTCTCATTTCCACCATGAAACCTGAGAACTTGGATAGGAGATCCCCTACTGCAGCCACAACACTCTCACTCTCTTTCATCCTTTCCAGAAACAACAAGACATGTCATCTTTGATCAAGCTATGGATGCTGCTTTCTTACTTCCTCTTCTCCCTTAAAAGCCAAAAAAGCCTTCAGAGAACGATCTCTCTTACATTTCCATGCAACTCATACAACCTCTAAAAGATTAACATCATGAGATAAGAGACCTATATTTAGAGATAAGAGTTGAGGGGAGCTTTGCCATGGGAAATCAACCAATACAAATTTTTATGATTCTACTCTAAAAATAGTGAATTGTATATCAACATTCATGATTGGATATTCATGGCCTCCATCTAACATATTTTATACCTAAAACAATGCCAGACTCATTTACCAAAAGTTAAGCATTTGAAATCTTAATTTATATTTTTTTTATTATTTTAAATGTGATAACTAACATAACTGATAAAATAAATATAATAAATTTAGTTATAAGTATATTTAAATCGTGAGGGCCCCTTGCAATAGAGTTAGCCAAAGTGTAACTTCATAGAGTCTAAAAGAATCTATAAAATAAGAAAATAGTAGAATGTCTTTGAATCTTGAAAAGACACCTACAAATTCTATCACTTGATTTAGTGTCAAGTTGTTGTCTGACGAGTTATTTGATCAAAATCTGCATTCACCGCTTCTCTTTGTAACAACAAAATTAATTTTTTAACCATAAATTAAATAGTAATTTTTATTTCTTTACTGTATATATATAATATATATATATAGCTTGAATAAAAAAATCATTTTAATTAAATATAACACATATTTAAATAGGAAAAAGATAAATATTTAAAATAAATTTGAGTTCGAATTCAAATGAAGCGAGCGGTGAGAGACGACGAGGAGACGGGCCCCACATCGGGGGCTACTCGCAGTAACGTAACTCACCGGTTTGTCTCTCTCACAGACCCGGTCGTGGGACCCACCGCGTGGCGGGCCTCAGGCACCGACCGCCGCTCGTGATGGCCCCCACGGGCCCCATGTGCTTTGTTGCAGATGTATCCTTTTGCGGGTGACGAATCCGAGGGGATGCGAAAGAAAGAGTCCGTTGATTTTGTAATATCGGATGAATTTATTACTATTATTATGTTGAGCTTAAATATTTCAATCAGTAATCTAAGCTTAATTAGGCTAATGAATCAATCATCTAACCATCCTTTTACGATGGCATGCATATCTATGATAAGACCCTAGGATCTTATCGTCAAAAAAAAAAGAAGAAAAAAAAATGATCATCTCGAGAGGATCGACCTCCTTAATCGTCTCGATGGGATCAACCTCCAAGGATTTGTCAAAAGACTTCATAATAATATTTCATTATCTTCTAAGAAGAACAGTTACATTACTATTTATAAAGTTTCGTCCATAGTTTATCAGGAGACTCTAATTATAAATAAATATTAAATAAATCTCTATCTGATTCTAATTGAACTAAACAAACTCAATAAACAATTGAACTAAACAGAGTCAATAAATATTATTTAAAAGCTCATCACATAGTTCCACCTCTCCTCTATCGTCGCATCATAAGTAAAATATATCTATTTTACTATCATCAATGAATTATTTTTCTTATGTAAATAAATACATTATTTAGCTAAATAATATGAACACAAATAGCCTCCTCCTTAGCATCCAATCTTAAGGAAAAAATTCTGAAGATAATAACAATCTTGTGTTGCATCAATTCTTCTAATCCACCTAACACAGTTGACTTACTCATTTGCTTTTGTGTTGGCTTCCTTACACAAACTTATGTATGGCATAAGTCTTACACTGCCATTACATTAGACTATGGATTATAATAAGAAAGAAAATCTTCAGAATGCAAGAATTAAATATTCTCACTCTACAAAGGTGAACATGATTAGATTCTTTTTTGGACATTGAAACAGGGAAAGAACTAATGCAGCAATTAATGAGGGACCTGCCCTCAGTCTTGTCTCAGGCAGCAACTGATATTTGTGACAATGGTGCCAATAATTCTTCAGCACAAAGGAAAAGGACATCTCTGATTGATTGCCACTGGAACAAAAAAAATGAAGAAAAACTTTCAGATAGACTTGGATCGAGCAATGATTGATCGCTCGCAAAGGACAACAAGGGCAGAAACATGATAAGAAGAGGTAACTAATATGGCTGGGAATCCATTGGAAGATGTGGAGGTTTCAGTAGAACTGTGGGTGATCAAAGCGAGCCAATTCTTAGTTTTGTGTCATCAGTAGATCAAACAAGCCTACCACATCAACTCTGTTCGAGAAGAAGATGAGCCTTCTTCATACAATGACAAGATTTGATGTTTGCTATTTGGATAACACAGAAACAACAGTCAATATATAATTTTCTTCTCGAGCATGAATTCATTAAGACTGCTCACCACCTATTTTTAAGAGCATTTTGAGGCATACTGGTCAAACTGGATCACTCAAAGAATTAATATGTATTCTTCTTTCCTCCTGAAAAGTCATATTGTGTTTCGGATATATATATCAGTGCAGTTAATCTCCATTAAGTACTTTTAGTTAACTGTTAAATCAGGACTCTAAATTTATATCCTTCTTTCACTTGAATCTAAATGTAATTAATCTGGATTTTAAATACTTGGAGAGACATATATGCTGTTCTTTCAGGTCCAGATCAATCAAACTCTTGAATGCTGTTCCCAGTCCTATCAAGAATCCTTCAAATACTATCTATCTATTGAGTGTGGAAGCAGCAAACACAGTCAAAGTAGGGCTATGATATATCTATCCACGAATGGCGTGCATTCCGATCCACCTAAAAGCTCTTTTCCCTAAACTGATGCCTTGTTTCTAATTCTAGGATGATTTAGAGTGACTCTATATATATATATATATATGATAAGCATCTCTTGTTCTTGAGCATGATCAGGTCAACTGGCTTCTGCATCAAGATCCCCCCAAAAAGAAGGTAAATTAATCAGGTTATCAGATCGCATTTGGCAGATCAATCAATCCCCTCATTCATTTGAACTCTCAATTCTTTATGATGAGATCCAGAACAGTGCAATCCTGCAGGTAGAAATAATTGGTATGTAATCTCAATCTGACCTTTGTCCAGGTCATATTCTAATATCTAGTCAGTCTAATGATTAAGATCCACATGCTACTCTCATCAGTTGTGGCCATGACTGGACTCTTGTCCTCTTGTATGTAGTCAGTCTATCAAGACTTGTTTACTATTGAGGTTGAAGCCATACGCTAAGAATCAGCAATGGTACTGCTATGACTACTGCCAAGAAGAACAGCATCAATTATTTGTATGAGTAACCTAACATAGTTTCTCAGAAGAACTCATCTCAGTTCGTGATGAACAACACCCTACATGAGTTGCATGTGAGAAGTATGATTGCCAGCGGCATCTCTACTGTGCGTCAACTCATCAGGCTTTAATACCAGCAGGCAAAGGGAACATGGTTTCGTCGAACACTTGGGGGAGGCATGCACATGAAGGATAACCCGGACAGCTCCCACATGGCGTATGGGGATCCCTTGCTTAAGAAACTAATAGTTGTAGAGCTCCTTCAGCGAGCATCTTTCTTCACAAGCCATGCCGGATCGATCCAGTTTGACCACTGGAAGCATGTGCAGATCCGGTACGGAGATGGATCGGCATCTGCATTCTTTTACTGAGATCGGGTAGCGTCCGGATTAGGGTTACAGCGGCATGCGAGTGTTGGTATTGAAGTGCTTGGGGCCATCGTTATGGTGAGTTGGTGGTCTCACATGGATGGGGGGCGAAGGGTTTACATGAAGGAGAAGCGCTTGAAGAAGACAAGCAGACAGAGAACCCGTGGCTTATCAGGACACATGCATGCCATGAACTACTACAAACTGCTACGTATCTCCAACCACCTCCCAATCATACGCAGGAGAGAAGAGACAGTGGCGTCCCACCAACAGTTGATTCGACGACCCCAATGATGAGCGAGTGGGAGAGAAGGTGGCATGGTTATTGTCATCGGTAGAGCATTATGCTTGACGGGCACGGTGCTCGTGGCTTTCGAGTTGATGGACATCGATGGATGCCTTCTTCGTTCTCTCAGGTTCATGCACTTGCCAACGAGTAAAGACATCGGGCAAGTGAAGTGGATATAAACTGGTCAACGAGACATGAGGTGAGGAACACAAGTGAAGGGGGGAACCACGACGAAGGTGGCCAGGAGGCTACTCAAAGTTCTTCTCTTTCCTCTTTTTTTGGCTAAACAAGGAAGAAGTCAACGGTGATCAGGGATGATGAATGAGCACATGAAGTGTTTTGTGCTGTTAGTTGGTGCAATCGGTTGACTATGATATCTTAATCTTCTTGTTTATATATGGCTTCTTCTGGATTCTGGATCTGCGCTAGCTTAGTTTCAGAAGCCACACATTTGTTTTTGGCTAAACAAGAGAGGAAGAAGGCATTGCAATGCCACACCACATGCCTTATGTCTAAATCATAAATGCAATTTCCATTAAGCATTCATGCTGTCAACTCACCCACACATCTCTATCCATAATTAATGTAGTTTTTATTATAAAATCATATTTTTAATATTCGAAAGTCAAGAACTATTAATTTTTTTATTAAAAAAAATCTAATCGATAATTTCGATTATTTATATCCTAATCTAAGTAAGAAATCATGATTAATTTCATCAATTCTTTTTAGATTCTTTCTTGTTTAGGACTTAACGAAGTCCCTCTATTTCCATCTTATATTGATGAAGCTTAATTTTCACGATGGACTCCTCGTAGGTACCGTAAAACAACAACGACAATAACAAATAAAAATAAATTGTATTATTTTAATTATTCGTTTGCCATTGACTAGACTTGTAGATGATCAAATAAGATGATGTTTTTCTAACCTACCCCTCCTCATCATAAGATAGATAAGACGGAGTTTGCAACAAGCATCAACCAAAAACATCTCTTCAACGATTATGAACCGAAAAGTATAGTGATTTTATTTATATCTTTTCTATTTTATTATCTTCAGATATGCCCTCTTATTATAATTCTTTTTTCTTTTAATAATCCTCCACATCTATGTATGTATGTATAGAAAGATGAACGGATAGATAAATAGAGATGGAAAGAGAGAGCATCTATAATAATTGAACTACAGTGAAATATATTTCCACATGCATGAGCGAGTTCAACCAAGGAGTGCATTTGAGCCTAATGTCTTTATCAGGATTGACTCAGCAAAGCATCTTTAATGATCTGAGGCAACGTGATAACATTAGTGGCTATCATGAATAAAGACTGATAAAACCATAGTAGTAACCCAAGCTTTCTCATGGCAATCAACCTTTCCTCTTGAAAGATGAGAAGAACAAGTAGCTCACTCATCCAAGATTACTCTCCCCAAATGGTACACTTGCGTGTATTCACACATCATGAAATGAAATAAACTGTGATTCGGTAAGGTCCCAAGTGTTTTAACTCGGTTTCCACTGCATCAGTAGCTGCCGGAAAAGTTGTTGAAAGGATTTATCCTCTTACTTCAGAGATATGTAACAGCAGATTTGTACTTTAAAGAACTCTTAGAGGTAACTCAAACATTTTCTGCAGCACCTTCATGTGATGTTTCTTCTAATTTCCCCGTCGCGGATAGTTTCTCAGCTGCTAGTCTTTGTTCCAGTGCCCTTGCTCCCCGTTCTCTGTAGCAGAATCAGGTCACTGAATTAGTATCTACAGTGACAATGTTCTGATGGGTACCATGAACAAATCTATTAAGTATCTATGTCATCAATTACATGCATCGTTTGATACACCATACAACCCTGTTTCATGCAGCAAAACTTGGGTTAGTAGCATCATCATGCATGAAAGACATTGTTCATCTGACACACAAAAAAATGCTAAACCTGATAACTGCAACAAATAGTCAAGGACAACCAAGCTAGCAGTGGACGCTGCACCAGTCAACATATTATAGGTATTTATCAACACACCATAGGTATTTCTTCCCAATATCAGAAACCGTGCTAGATTTGACATTTACAACATGTAGCAAGGTGTGTGTGTATGACCGCTTTACCAAGCGATACAAGTCTTGTACCGAGCCCTGCACGTATTGCTTGATTTATATTGGTCCACATACTGATAGGCTATTAGACCAGTAAATACCATCCTGCCAAATCACCATCCTACAAAATCTTACCATGCAAATCTTGGCCTAGAATATGATGGAATTCAACACACATGCATCTAAGATTGTCTTGATCAATATAAAAAAGGTTGGATTTGGCTTGAAGTGTCCTAGAGCATGTTTTACTGTAGAAACGATTTTTGCATTATTTATTTTGTGTTGGATAATGAACATTTTGTTTCTAAATTTTTTAATAATGTATACATCATGCTCCATGGAGCTCATTGTTGATTTTTTTTTTTGCCCCAATATTTAGTTTCCAGCTGGAAGGACTAGAACCCCACATGCGTTGCATACCACAATGACTGAATTGAATATTTGACTTTGATCAGCTATTAACAGGAAGTACATACTCTTAAAGAGAACTTTACAAATTTAGTTGGTCATCTATGACTGTATAACAGAGCCTCTGAGAAGTACTTATTTATTTCTCACTACAAGAAATTTTGCAGCTGTACTATCATCAACTCCTTCAATGATCAATTTGTTGATACTAGAAGAACCACTGCAGTTTGAAAGTCAACGATAATATTTTTATGTCTATTTATGTTTACACATTATCCATACACATATTTGTGAGATGTTTATAATTTTTTGTTATTTTATTTTATTTTTGAAGTGTGTATACGTATATAAATATATGTATACAAATATATTTTATCTTAATAAATATGTCACGCACCACAGGATGAAAGTTTTAGCAAATAGGAGCTACGTAAAATATAAGACTTATGCAACAGTTTATGGACAAATAAAATCATTATGAATTCTTAAAATCAAACCTGATAGAAGATTAATAAGGAACAGAAAACATAAATGTTGATCATCTAATAATCAGTGCTAGCCTCAGAATTTGCTCTCAATCTATGTCTGAAGAAAACTTGCTGTTCTGCCTGGCCTAAAATTCTTGTATTCTTCCAATAATTTAACTGGGTGATTATCCTTTTCCCCTTTTTGTTTTTTTTAATTTTTCTTCTCTCCTTCGGACCTGAATTCTTCACTATACAGATTTCAGACCAACAAGATTCTCAATAGCTTATCAACTTATCTTGGTGCAATTATGCTTCCTGAACGTCTTATTGGCACATCCATGGTTTCTAAATGATGTGTAGGAGGATAAAGTTAGGAAGGATTAGATAATGGCACAAACTATAAGATCTATAATTAACATGACTAGGAAGAAGGCAATAAAGGGATGACAAAAGAATAATAAACAAAAAAAGTGAAGCAGTATCATACCAAAGTGATATGTTCATGTTATCAAACGACTCTTATCATTAAAAGAAAAACGAGATGAATCAAGAGCCAAAGTAAATCTTGATCTGAAGAGTAAAATAAAACAAAATAAGAGCACACAAGAAAGCACAACATTGTTGACTGTTTTCAGCCCCATGATTTGAAAATGTTTGGGTGGTTGCACCTTGTTGATGTCATGAGAGACTTTTAATATGACTGCATTTGTTTGCCATACATATTGCAGGTTTTTTTTTTTCTCTCATATCGCACGTTTGATTACCTTGGTTATAAATGGAGACTAAGACCATGGCATCTTTCTACTTGCATATGCAGATTACACCAGTTGGCACTTGAAGGTTCAGAAACAACCCAGCAGTATTAGGAATAAATTGTCCACATTTCCAACATATAGAAATCAGGGCAGAAGCCAGAAACAGAGAAATTACTGGTTGGATCTCATTAAGGTTCTGTTTTTGGCTACCTCTTAAGTTTATTCTAACAGACAGTCATTGTGATTCTCATGGTGCATCATGACTTGTATCAGTTAGATACAATGTCACTTCATCAGCCCAAGAAAATAGCAGTGACTTGTATGGAACTACAATAGTGGTGGTACAATAGTGGTGGTACAACTAGAAGGTCTCAGGCAGTTTACTGGAAGATAAATCAAAGAAAACAAAAAAAAATCACCAATATGACTCTAGATAGCACCTGTGAGACAATAAAACCAAATATTCTAAAGTCTTCAGGATTTGATTATGTACTCGGGAGGATGGCATCAGAAAATAAAGCAGAGAAGAACATATTCTGATAACACCAACAAATAAACACACCTTCTTCTGATCGCGTCAATTGAATCAGAACCGGGCATCGGAGATCCATCTAATGTGTCACCTCTTGTATCAGCAGAGCTATCAGATATTCTTCCACAAAAAACCCAATGAAATAATGAAGCAATGGGGTCCAATACTGGCCTGCAAATTCAGTACAAATAGTATACGTACATCTAATGGATAGAATTCAAAGATATACCAATGGAGCATAAATGTTACCACAAGAATTCAGGGAAGAAGCTTGAAAATGAGAAATCATCACTTGGATCTCCCTTGAGAGTTGTTGCTGGTCGCCTTTGAAAGTAACGCAAGTATATCCAACTCATATATATGCCAAATAATAAAGTTGGAAGGTAAGACACAGAATCCATTGTGAAGAAGCTTGTGGCAACTGAGATCAATGCAACGAGAGTTGGCATCCACTGAGAAGCATGGGAATAAGAAGTAATAACTAATGTGTTAGTAAATCCCTGGGACAATGAAAAAGCATATATACCAAACCCTGAAAATTACAAATGTATACCTTTGCTTTGATCTTTAAAATAAAAAGACTGAGCTCCTGATCTGGTAGAATTTGCTTCAAGCCTACAAGAAATCCTGAAAGGACCCCATGGAAGCCAGAAAATGCTGTATATCTGTGGAACAAGTATGTGGATAGGGAAAATGAAAAGGGTACAATGTTCATAATTATAATGAAATTAAGTAGCAGCATATGTTCTAAGGCACAAGACTATGTTAATCATCAATGCCTATCAGAATTTGACATAGAACTTTGATGAATGCTGAAGCAGAATGATTTATGTCCATGTAGGAAGCCCAACTTGATCAAGATTGAATTAAGATATCAACCATATATTGGTACAGCTATTAGATTTACATGTCCATTTATAGCTCTATGTGTGTGGTTATAGCAAATATTATCCTGCCATGAACACCTTGCTAAAAATGATTGTTATCATTTGACAGCTTATAGTGCATGAACTACAACAATCAAACTTACCACACGATCATAACTCACATTGTTTTAATTTATCGAAAGTTCACCCAATAACTAAATCTGGAGGGAAAGAAAATATTTGTTGATGTACAATATGCTGCCAAAATAGATAAAACTGGACCTTTAGAGAGCTGAGGCTTACAGATAGCTTTCCTGTCTTGTAATATAGTACAGAGCAATAGCAGTTACAAAGACGCAAATCGAAGTTAATAAATTCACCACTATGATGAACTTTAAGAACTCCTTAGAACCCCACAATGGCTCCAGCCACCTCCCAAATAAAAGAAGACCAACTGTGCTGATTGCCACCTGTGAATACAACATTAGCCATATTAAAGTATATTCCATATAGAAAACACATGCTGCAATAATGAGACCTTGTGAATAAAACCAATATCCATGTTAGTCCACATATGCAGTTGACCAAAGTGTGATAAATATTAACTCATTTTGGTTATTATTTTGAACACAGTATACATTTTTACTGAATTTCTTTGGTATTATGAAATAATTGAGTGTATCCTAGAAATGAAAAAAAAAAGAAAAAAGATATCAATATGTACTGACCCATCGACTTTCCTGGAGTGGACTTCAAATGAGTTTGGATAAGCTTTCCCTATCCTTAAAATAAAAAGAAAATGCCTTAACTCAACCTCTCAGGAGCTGTAACGCCTTTCCAAATTACTAGTAGAATTTACACAAATTCATACAGACAAGGCTATTGTTTCCCTTTCGAACTCTGTACTAAGGAATTTCAACAACGCATCTAAAAGAAATAAATATAAGATGTAGATGGATTATCAACAAGAAATCCTCAGCAGAATTACTAAAGTACACCTAACATGTGTTCAATGATAAGATATATCACATGGAAATAGAAACAAAAATATCCTAAAAAATGTGTAAGGGCTGGATTGTTATACCATGTCACAGCAGAGTAGTGGCACCTCACTATACGATCCCATACATGTAGAACAACCCTATACTGACTGTGATAGGCCAATTTGACCAAAAATTAGCCTAATCATATGTCGCGTCTCTGACAGAAAAAATGCCACATGCCCATACATTCTTGGCATGGCATGCTTTGTTTCATGACAAGCTTGAGTGTGTAAAAAGCTCCTTCTCAAAGATAACCATGAGAAGATTTAATAAACTAACAGCCAGAGAGAGAGATTTTAAAAAGATTTCGAATATTTGAATATTCAATCCAGAATTCCCCGAATACCCAATAAGGATAAACATGTGATTAGTACTTACAAGCTACATGTTTCAGAAGGTTTTAGACAAACAAAGAAAAATCAAGCTTAAAAAACTTTCCTAATATCCATCAATAAATTATACTCATTGAGACAATAAAGTTACATGGAAATTAGAACCATAAGAATCCAATAGTCATATTTTAGATGAAATAATACTCATGATCATAAAACTCAACCAGGATAGTACATAACACCTGATATTTACATGTTTGACCGCGAATGAATAACGATTCGCTACGTTAGGTACCACTGGGTATTCATTTTTTATTTATTTTAATAAAACCAGGAACTACATGTTGGTACACACTGATATGATACTTATTTAATGGAAAAATAGATTTTGGTTCTGGTCCAAGACTTAAAAAAGTAATGATAATACTCAAGACTCTTGTTTAGAGACAACTAGCATCATTAAGCCTTCAATTGCTTCCACTTTGCAGAAACTGGATCAAGATTTAAAACTATGATACTCAAGACTAACTGTTCTAAAAATAACTATCATCACTAACCCTCCAATGTCTTCCACTTTTCATTTTCATATCCATTATCTAGTCCACCACTTCTAACAAAAATGAGGACAATGTCATGAGCTAGTATAAGTTCTTGACCAGAAACCAAATTTTCAGAAAATGATTGTCATTCTACTAGATTTTGTCAAATAATTTTTACACAACTTCCTCACATACCAGTCCCTTTGATATGTCCAAATTCCCTACCCAACATCATCATACCCCTTTCACATTGTCAAATTACCTAGCCAACAAATCTCACCAATGGTGGGGAAAATTGAAATATGGCATTTTCACCTAATTCTTCTATCATCTGGGTGCTTTGCTGATGTTTGTCTAATGCTGACATTTTCACCTAGTTTCTTTCTTTCTTGGCTCAGCTAAGCTTAATCAGATTGATTCCTCCATATTATAGATCGATTGGCAATGAATTGAAAAGAACAGACTAAAATTGGCCAATTGAGACCAGCAATTCTGAAAGGAAAAAGTGACACAATAGAGAGGAAAAGAAAAGCCAAATCTGACTGTCACTAGCTAAGGGGGTAATTACATATTATCCCCTATAGTTAACTATGATTAGCATCTCAATTATACACTTTAAAAAGTAGCATTGGGGTCCCTACATTTACGAAGGTGAAACATTTATTCTCAATTCTTCTTACGTCGTTAACTTCGTCGACGGAAAAAATCACACGTATATAAAAAATACGAATGAAAAGGATAAAACATAATTTCATTATCTTTCCAAACTGCTAGTCTGCAATCTAGCACGCCTTCCTACTCGCCCGCAGTCTGTCGTGCCTTCCTGCTCGCTCGTTGCTCGCTTGTCGCACCTGCTCACCCGCCGCACCCACTTGCCCGTCGCACTAGCTCGCCCATCGCTGGCCCGCCGCACTCGCTCGCCCATCTCTCGCCCGCCGCACTTGCTCACTTGTCGTACCTACTCACCCGTCGCTCGCCCGCCGCGGGCAAGCAAGCGGCAGGTGAGCAAGTGCGGTGGGCAAGAGGTGGCAGAGCGATAAGCGAGCAAGTGCGGTGGGTAAGCGATAAGCGAGCAGGTGCGACGGGCGAGTGGCAAGTGAGCAAGTGCGGTTGGCGAGCAGCGAGCGATGAGCGACAGTTGCGACGAGCAAGCAGGAAGGTGTGGCAAGCTGCGGGCGAGCAGTTTGGAAAAAGGAGGAGAAGAGGAAATCGATAAAGTTTATATAAAATTAATAATTTAAAAGATTGAAATTACATTTTTATCCTTTCCATTCGTAGTTTTTTTTGCACATGATAACACATGCAATTTTTTTCCGTCGAAGAAGTTAACGATATAAAGAGAATTGGGGTTAAATGTTTCACCTTCGTAAGTGTATGGACCCCAATGCTACTTTTTAGAGTATAGGAACCGGGATACTAATCATAGTTAACTATAGGGGGTAATCTATAATTACTACCAAACAAAGACCATAGGATGAATAGGAACAGGAAGTAAAGATACTAACTTCTAAATGGACAGTGCTGCTTGTCAAGATGTTATCACTCGCATCAGCTAATCATAGACGCAGTGAGAAGAGAGAAGGAAAAGGGACAAAAAAAGGGGAAGAGGGAAAAAAATTAAGGTTTAGGAAGTTTTAAGTACATGCAACGATTAATCTCTAACAAATTGGAGCCAACAGATCCAATGGTTTTTCTAAATTACATTCAATTATATAAATCACAAACATAATTTTTAAGGTTTTAGACTTCTGTAAATGTATATTTTTCTAACGTAGCATCTATCACTTTCATTTTTTAATTTATAATTTGAACTTCTTTTAGCAACTCATGATCTAACCAGAATTCTAAGGCCCATCAGAATTTTATTACCTTTCTTTCGAACCTTGATGCTAGATTTCTCAAGATCATTTGAGATCCTTTTGTTTTAGAACATGTCTAGAACATGTCTGTGATGAGAAAATCTTGTGTCACGAGAAATCAAATAGTTCTCAGTTTCTTCTTACAATGCACATTTAATTTGTTAGTAATTTGCATGTCATTCCATGAAAGTGTCAGTATGGTGTGACTGCAGTCAGCTAGCTTCCTTGCCGACCACTGCCTAGTACGAATACACATTAAACAATTATAATCATTAGCTGACTTTGTCCCATCATATGATTTTACTGCTTTGACAGAGAGGTGACTTGCCTACCAAGATGCATTAACTGTAATTTTTATGGCTTAACTCAGTTGCAAAAAATGCTCTAGAAAGTAGGTCCTGATCTCTGACAGATGCAAGCAACACTAGGATGGGCATCAAATATAAATTATAGGCCATGAATTTAGCATTAAATACAATCATCATACTATTGTTTACACTTTCCATTCTTAAAAGTACATTGCCAAAAGACTGATGCAAGAGAAAAAAAACATG
Source organism: Musa acuminata AAA Group (assembly GCF_036884655.1). Lineage (NCBI taxonomy): Eukaryota > Viridiplantae > Streptophyta > Magnoliopsida > Zingiberales > Musaceae > Musa > Musa acuminata. The sequence continues at coordinate 1,517,939 of NC_088344.1, forward strand.
CTCAAAAACAGAATTTATGATGTTGATAATATATTTCAATTATACACATTGCAAAAGAACAAAAGATGACAAAGAATACCCCTAAAATTGATTGCTCAACATAACCAGCGGTGATAAGGTTCCATGCAAACGGAATTGTCCTACAAAAGCATTATCATAAGCATTATTACATAAGCTAGTTGGATCAGCAATTAGTAGAAAATATTCTGTTTCGTAAACATGAAAATTTTGGATCAAGGATTAACAGACAACAATGATGTTAAAGTGCCTCTGTTGAATAAAAGTAAAAAAACTACAACTCCAGCATATAAAAGAAAATAAAGAGATGGCTTCCATATGAACTGCACATAACGCCCATCAAATACTGAAAAGGACTTTCGTCCATCAGAATGGTTGTGTTTTGTTCCCATTATTTTGTTATAAAAAGATGGCAATAACTGGTACACCAATAATGCAAGATAAGATTTTCACCTCAATACAGACTTGTCAATTTGATGAAGATTACCATTGTTAAGCTCAATTTTATATTGTTGATCTCTTTAAAAAGCTTGAATCTCAATAAATTTGTCAGTATGAAAAGATGGAGAAAAGTAAGGTGTGGCTGACGTACACCAAAAATGCAGTTTTGACTTTAATGTAGACCTGTTACTGAATATGCAAAGAAAAACCAACTTTGACCTCGGCAGGTGAGCTGCTGAAAGAGTGTCTGGCCCTTAGAGACTTATGTTTGTGAATCAGAGAAGATCCTACTACTATTTTATTTATTACTCAAAGTAATCATCATAATCGTCGTCTGCCATCTTTGTCACAGTATTCGTCATCCACGACCAGCAAAACAAAAAGGAAAGAATATTGGGAGAGAAAATGACAGAGCAAAACAGTAGTCCTTAATCTCTTAAGTAGACATATGTCATGCTATTCATGATTAGTCTCAAATTCCACAGGACTCTCTCGAAATTATTATTTTTCCTTTCTCACATAAATTTTTTTTGTTACAAATTCTTTTAAATATTATATTACAAAATAATATTCTTCATGTGGTAACAAGAGGGAAAATTAGTGCCTAACTAAACTTTGGCATCCATGATATCCTCTAAGATACTACCTTTATGTGTTCAGCATAAACAATTATCTTATATCCAGATCCTCATCCTCTTTCTCTCGTTTCTCCTTTCTATTTTTTTTTCTAGTAATAAAGAATTAAAGATGCCAAATGTCAAAGGATGGAACCACTAACGATAGTGGTTCTCCCTCCTTCCCTAACAACAGCACTAGAGAAGTATATGTTATAACCCAAGGGTAATGGCTAAACTATCATAATTTCGACCACCAAACACCCACCAAATGTTTTCCTTTAACATCAATTAAATGTACCCACTAATCTAAATTTAGGACAAAGCATCAAGGATGACTTTTGAGATAAGAAAAAGAAAATTTGCCCTCTCCTGGGAAGAAAGATGGATTTCACAGTCTCAGAAAAAAGTGTAAAAAATTAAACAGATATTCTGAATAAGAATTGTAGTATTATATATATAAATAAATAAATATATATATATATATATAATCAAATGTAGCATATAGGTGATTTTACTGCATAATAAGCTATCAAAAAACTCCATTTGATACCTTGAGGGAATAAGGACTACATAAGGGAGAATTGAAGGAAAGATTTGGAGCAAAACATATCCTCCAACTAGAACCACAGCAAGGCCTTTGCACAATCGGGTGAATCCTGCATAAAAGCTGCTGCCCTGCATTTAGAAAATGTAGCAGATATAAATTTATGACATCTCAAAATGTAAAATAGATGTGCAAAAGGCAATCTTCAATAACTGAGAACATTTCAATGATAATATTAACCAAGAGCAACCAATGAAGAACTATCAACAATTGCTTTAGGAAGTGCAATAATGAAAACGAATAAATGCTCTTGTTCGTTTCTTAGTGAACAAAAAATTTGAGCATTTCACAGTATTAGTCAATGTCTGTTCCTATTATCCCTCTCTTGTTACTATCTTCTGCTTCACTTTCTTTAACCATCATCTCTTCCTGAAACACCTACAGGCCATGCCTACACACACATGTACAAGAAAAGAAAATGTCTCTTCTCGTTTGTATTTTCCCATTTAAGTCAAGGATTCACGCTAGAACGTCACAGATTAAAAAAATTAGGCCAACATTTGCGGATACTGAATCTGAAATGAACCATATATACTTATCGTTTTCGTTGAACCCTTGGTGTTAATCAAAGAAATACACGTGCAACCTCGTCTTCTTGCTTAGGGCTTATCAAAAGAGCATAAATCTACCAAACATCCGACCCTGCTGCTTCCGAATCCATTGAAGCAAGAAGCGAGTAGTTCGGAAGCAAAAAACTGCAAATTGGTTTCATTCGACGCTAAAATTTAGGAAGCCGTCCTAACCCACGAATCGCAATCACATCCCTAAGAGGAAAAGAGGAATCACAACGAACTATCAGAACTGGACCCGATCCGGCGGACAAGAAATCAGATCCAGCGCTAAAACCCAAGATCCAGATCAAGCAACCGCAGGGAAACGATGAAGAACAGATGAGAGAGAGAGAGAGAGAGAGAGCGCATCTTACTCACTCTTGTTTGAAGCGGCTGAGGGGGAGAGGAGCTGCTCAACATCTTCGCTGTTGCAGATCCGTTCCCCTGAAACAAATGTCAGCGGTGGGGAGCCGAGCGATACGAACGTCTCTTCTTAGCGTCTGAACTGAACGGTGGTTGAATCTCGATTGAGTCGAATAGGCAGTAATTATGAGTTATTCGACTCGATTGAATTAAATAAAATAATATCAACGTAATAATATCTCTCCATGACCTGCGTGTTATCGGAAGAATTGATTCTATTATTATTATTATTTATTATTTATTATTATTATTATTATTATTATTATTATTATTATTATTATTATCATCATCATCATCATCATCATCATCATCATCATCATCATCATCATCATCATTATTATTATTATTATTATTATTATTATTATTATTATAAATTTAAAAAAAATAAAATTAAGTAGAAAAAAAAATATAGAGAACACATGTGTTCTCCGTTTCCACCCTATTTAAATGAAAAATGAGATGAGAATGAGGGATGTTTCTTGTCCTATTGATATCTCTAAGGTAAATCTTAAACTTTATTAAGTTAAATTCATAACCCATAATACTACATTAGAATGTGTCTAAGTTTATTTTATATTTAGATGATCGCCACTAGAGTTGAGAAATCGTCCGACAGAAGATGACGCATTAGAGAAATGATGTATTGGCTGAATAAATATCAAATGAGGATAGGATATTGATAATCGTCCATGTGTCATAATCTTTGATGTAAATGTAACAATATATGTGAAAAAAAAAATAAATGTAACAATATACATGACCAAAAAAAAATAAGACGTTAGTGTAATATGATTGGTCAGTGCATTGTCATGTATATCATTTAATGTAATATTTTTTTATTTAAAAAGTATAACTAGTTAACAAGAAAGGAAGTAACAATGAGAGGACGACGAAAGGAAAAATGACGAAGGGAGGCGTTGAATTTCGGATTTTGATGATAAAAATTAATTAATAAAAATATGATCTAATATGCATTTGAACGACACAGGACTAACGTCGATTAAGAAAAGACAAATCGATTATCATAAGAAAAATCAGATATTGGGTCGGAATAGAACATGTCAGAAGATTAGATTTCGTGACGGAGGACTGGTCAACATGCCGGAAAGACTTTGTATCATGAGTTCGGGCATCGGGCTAAATAATTAAACATTGTGCTAAAGAGATTGAAAGTTACAGGAGTTAACATGCTCATTGGGCGATATGTCGAAAGAGAGGATGATGCACCGAAAGATCGGACGAAGCGCTGAATGAGCCAATGACATGTTGGAAAACATAGGATTTGTGTTTATAATCAATTGTGTCTAGATCAAGTTAGTTTAAGTCTAATTGAATCGATTTTAGGATGAAAATAATACCAACTCAATTAGGGACCAATTATGCTTGAATCAAGGTTGAATTGGGCTTGCTGTTTAGCTCATTCAGTGACATATAGTAGGGTCAGGCGATGATACCACCCAGACACACTCTCCTAAATTATGTCAAACGATAGTACTACTAGACTAAGCGATGGTACCACCCAGTGTCAATGTGTCAAGCGATGGTACCGGCGGTGGTACTATCCAGTGTTAGTGGCAGTGTTAGTGCTGCAGGCGGTGGTACCACCAGAACACGGGAAACCCGGGATGAGACCATTTTGACTTCAAATTTCAATCCATTTGAGGCCTATAAATACCTTACTCGTCCCTACTCGATTTATATATGAAATTGAATAGTAAAAAGAAAAGAATTATCGATTAAAAATTGTAATATCTTTAGATTAGTGAGTATCTTCCTCCTAGAGTTATAAAGTTTCCAAGGCAGGAGTGAGGTCTAAAAAAGAAATGTAAAGGTTCTCTCCTGATGAAAAAGAAAAAAGAGTTATAATGGTAATTGATCTTCGCTCGTCGAAAGAAGATCGATAGTAAAAGTCGGTAGCCTCAGGAGTAGACGTAGGTCACAGTGACCGAACCACTATAAATCAGTTTGTATTTACTTTATACTTTTTATTCTTATTACAAACTGATTTACTTATTCACTACGTTTACCGAATGATTTCAAGTTAAACGTCTTTCCGATACGAGCTTTATCGAACGAAGTTTTTCAAATCGATAGAAGTTTTACGTAAGCACTAATTCACCTCTCCCTCATAGTGTCGATTTCGATCCTAATAAGAGGCGGAGGAGGAGGAACCGGGGGAGGACATGGAGAAGGGAGAGTAAGGGGAAGAAAGAAGCCGGTAAATAGCAGGCGGAATTAAAAAAAAAATCATTTGCAATACTAATGAGCCTACAATTTAAAAGGGAAGAAACGAGGCAATGATAAAAGAGCAGGCGGAATTAAAGAAAAATAATGAGCCTATAATTAATTATTTTATTCAAATTTCAATATACTGTATTCATACTTGATATATTTAAGTCTAATTTATCACAATCTAACAACGTTTAACATGAGTGTAACAGTATGTTTAATTGTCGATCTTATAAAATCGAATGATTATAACATGATACTTAGTTATTTCATCATCTCATCTCATCGTTACGTTTATTTGTGGTATTCGTCATCGAGCTTCATACGTCGTGATCGACACATTGTTTATAGAAAACGAGTCCTGCTGGCTCGAGGAATCGGTTTCGAGCGGCCTTCTCGTTGCAACAAAGCCCGGTCGCCTCGGCTGCGGCAGCAGCGAGACGACGCTTCCCAACATCAAAATCACCGCCGACATCGTCGGTCGGTCCTCCGGCCGCTCCTGAACGCACAGAAGGCCGACCTTCATGCACCTCAAGACTTCCGCCTGGGGATACGAGCCGCCGATGGCTTCGTCGACCAAGTCGAGGCCTTTACCTTCTTTCCATAGGCGCCACGTCTGAAGGCAATCACGGTCAGTGGCACAGCGAGAGAGGAAGACGACGATGAGTTACTATACTTACGTATCCCAGAAGATTGAGTCTGCGCGACGAGTCATAGATTCCTCTGTTCTTTTTGCCGCTGATGATCTCAAGTACCAACACGCCGAAACTGAACACATCAGATTTCACGGAGAAGATTCCATCCATGGCGTATTCGGGAGACATGTATCCGCTGCAGTTATGGTGAGAGTAATCAGCGTTTCTGATTCTGCTGGTCACGATGCACATGCCAATACAAGTTCATGTATTATGTGTTCTTGAAGTCTTACTATGTTCCGACGACTCTCTTGGTGTTTACTTCCGTTTCGTCCCCTCCAAATATCCTTGCCATGCCGAAGTCAGATATCTTAGGGTTCATGTGCATGTCGAGAAGAATGTTGCTAGCTTTCAGATCCCTGTGGATGATCCTCAATCTGGAATCCTGATGGAGGTACAGAAGGCCTCGAGCAATCCCAACTATGATGCTGTAACGCGTTGTCCAGTTCAGCAACCAACCCTTAGCTTTATCTGAGCAAAGATTCTCGTGATGAGTGATGAATGGAGATGCAAAATGCCATGAGGAGGTGAAAGGATGAACTGACCACCAAAGAGGAAGGAGTCCAAGCTTCCGTTGGGCATGTACTCGTAGATCAACATCCTTTCTTTTCCTTGAATGCAGCAACCAAGAAGGCGAACAAGGTTACGGTGCTGCAGCTTGGCGATCAGCACCACCTCGTTCATGAACTCATCGAGGCCCTGCACCGATGTCTTGGACAGCCTCTTCACAGCTATCTCTTGCTCGTCCTCCAGCTTACCCTGCGAGCTTCTGGTTGAGAGCAACTAAGTTGGTGAAACTGTAAACCGCGAGACTCGGTCGATTCCCTACCTTGTACACGGGACCAAATCCCCCCTCGCCGAGCTTGCTTTCTATGGAGAAGTTGCTTGTGGCGTCGGCGACCGTTCCAAGATCGAACAATGGGAGGTCCAAGTCCTTCGCTTCTGTTCCTTCATCGTTATGTCGCTCTGTCAAGGAGATGGCCATGCCTGACATACCTGCTGAGTGATAACAAGAGGTGATGAAGGATTCCTCTCAAGTGGTAGTAACAAGGTAAAGAAGAACAAGTGTTGATGGTACTTGTGCTGCTTCTTTTCTTCCTTCTCCAAACACAGCAACCGATCAAAGCTAGGATTAAGATGAAGAGAGCAATGATCACAGTGATCACGGTTAAATGGATCCGGTGATGACTTGATTCTGAGTCTGAAACATCAACATGATCATATGAAAACAAGAACAAAATTATATGTTCTCCTCAGATAAAAACCTTCGAGAAGCATGCAGTATATATTAGCATCATATTTTTAGTACCACCACGTTCAGAGATGTCAAATTCTCCTTGGACTATTTTTCCTATGAGCTAAATATCACAAATGACAATGAAAATTCCGGAAAAGAAGAGCTCATCACAAAAAAAAAAAAAAAAAAACAAAGGTCTCTGGTCAATGGCGACTTCATTGTTGATTATTGATTCGAAGGTTTATGGGTCTTACAAGTAGCACCTATAGGCTTACAATCACATGCTTTTATCCCTTCTTTGTGTGTGTGTATATATATATATATATATATATATATATATATATATATATATATATATATATATATATATATATATATTCTTTTATTATTTATTAGTAATTTTTAAATTTATATTCACTTTGACTTCTGACTTTCTTAATTTTATTTCCTAATTAAGTTATGTTTTTCTCTTCTAGTTTACTTTATTCTATGTTTCATGCTTTATATATCAATGATCTTTTACTTGGTGATATTATTTTACCAAGAAATAAAAAGTACATGGGACTTCTTCATAAAATTTGGAACAAATATATAGAAATCAAGTTTTTAATTTCTAATATATGCGTTTAAATTATACCTTAATGTGCACCACTATATTTGACTCTCTAGATGAGACTCAGTCAAAAATGGCATTGCGTCATCATAAATCCTGAGATGAGACTCTCTAGATGACATCGAGGACATTGCGTCATCGAAGTCAAAAACGCCGCCCTAATCCCTCACCATCATGCGTCTCTCTGGTCGACGCTAACCGGGTTCAGCCCCGAATTGCTGGCGACTGCGGGCTTCCCGCAGCCAGCGATCCAAACTAAGCGAGACCGAGCTGTACATACCTAGATCGGCGGCCGCCGCCCTGACATAGAGATCCTGTCCTCCACTGCCGTACACCCTCAGATCTGTGAGATTAGTACTCCATAGTATGCACCCGCTGCCGCTCCCGCTGATGTTGGCTTGAGCGTAGGCCGTGCACGAGCAATTCTTCAAACACTTAGTTCCGCACTGGTCCAGGGTCGTGCCGACCCATTCCACCGTCGAGCTCGACGTGTCCGGTAGCTTCACGCCGCTCACTAAGGCGAACCCGTCGGTCCCGTACCGGCAGTCCACCTCCGTCTTCCTCACGCACCCGTCGGAGCCGTCCCTTAATTCCCAGTTGGTCGGATTCTTCGGCTGGAACCCCTGCGGGCAGCCGCACTGCGGCGACCTGCTGGGGTAGCAGACGGCGTTGGGGCCGCACAGGGAGATGCTGTCGCATTGGTCATCGGGGTGGGACCAGAGAGGGTTCCATAAGTTGCTGTCGTTGACCCACACCAGTCGTTCCACTTTGCCGGAGTGGTTCATGACCAGCCTGGAGACGATCGAATCGCTGATCGCGTGGGAGACGTAGACGACCTGGGTGTTGTCGTCGAAGAACTGCAGCGAGACCAAGTTGTTGGACTCCATCTGTGGGATTCCGGTGAACCGCAGCCCATTCCATGGGCCACCGCGCCACACCTGCTGCGTCCCTGACCATTCAAAGGCCTGGGGAACGCCGTGCAGATCGATGCCGAAGGTGTACTCGCCCGGCGTCGGGTCGATGGCGCTCGCCCACGACGTGAGCGTGCGGTTGAACCCGGTCGTTCGATTCCACCCGAGCTTCATGCCCGGCAGGAGCGTGTCGGTCGGGTAGTCGAAGCTCTGCCACGCAAAGCTGTTCGGATCACTAGGATTACCATTCTTCTCCCTGACGACAAAGTTCCCATCGTCGAGGAGTTGCGCCACCGGGTCCGAAAGCCCGAGCGACGGCGAGGACCAGACGACCATCGAGTTCTCGCCGGTGATGACGAGCGTTCCGTTGGCCGCCACCGATAGGTTTCCATGGCTGCCGGCGACAGGCCGCTGGCGATTGGCGACCCACACCACCGTTTGGACTGAGATATTCTTGTACCATATCCCGATATAGCGGCTTTCAGAACCGTTGGGGCTAAAGAAGCCCAACTCGAAGCTGCCGCCCTTGGAGATCAAGGGTTGCCCGTCGTCAGCGAGGGGGTGGTGAAGAGTCAAGTTGTCCGCTCCATTGGAGGGGGAGGAGAGAGTGGTGAGGAAGTAGAGAAGGAAGGAGGCCCCAGAGAGCCTCCTCATGGTCAATTGATTATTCCTAGTGGTGGAATCTCAAAAGCAAGTCGAACACTGTACATTTATTTGGTTGGCGTGCTTATGGAAAACACTAGTTTCTTTCTCTAACATCATCGCAACGTCATTTTACTTGTTTACTCTCATTTGGCATATTAACTTGATTTCTTCCGAAAGGGCAATGATAATTCTATACTTCTTATTTGCCCCTGCATTCTAATAATAGTATTTAAGAGTGATAAGGGAGACATGATACGTAGCTGCGGACATGATATCTTGTCAACATCGCTTCCTCTTATTTTCATTTTTTAATAAATGATGAAGATTAAATTTAAAAAAATTATGATAATTATTTTTTTTTAACTAAATTAGCTGACACGTTTAGTACCACACAAAAAACATATCTCGGATAAGGTTTTAAATTCTTAATCTTATTCTTACTTATTAGACATGCTACCAAGACTTTGACTTGGCGCTAGGAGATGACCACACGATATTGACTAGAAATTTGATTCAATAATCTATTACTTCGTATCTTCTCGATTTGACATGTTCTATTGATTATCAAATTTTTTATATAACGGTTTCAAATATTTATTATAACTTAAATGATCATCTACCATATTATTAACGAGCCTAGTAGGGGCTAACTTAAATAAATACTTCGATCTTCAAGTCCTTACTAAATTAAGTTATAAGATCTCAAATTATGTGTTGAACAAAAAAAAATCTATCATGAAATAGTGCTCAAATTATTTTATATGAATCTAAAGTATAAAGATTCGATTAAAAAGAATAATCGCTTACAAATCCTATAAGTTCATAAAAGTCCAGCATGAGAATTGTATTATATGTAGACAGTGATTGATGAGGCTTGTGAGAAAGAATGGTATTGACTCTTCCAAATAAATATGAGGCTGTGAGGTAAAAAGGACCCACAGTTTGTAACATAGAAATTTCTGATCGGTGATAGTCTACCAAAACAAGGCGAATTGAGGCACATTGACTCATGTTGATTTGACTTTAGTGACCCACATTGACTCTTTCAAATAAATATGAGACGGTGATGACACCTAAAATGATCCACTACTTGTCATGTGGAAAATTTTGATCCATGATAGTCTACGAAAACAAGGAGAAACGAGGCACGCTGACTTGACTTTAGTGTCCCACAAACCTTTCATACTGTGTAAATCTTAAATTACCAAAAATATTAGACAGTACATTTGTGTTGGTGCATGAAATTGATTAAAGCTAATATATATCAAATCAGAATCCAGTATAAAAACTTTAGTTATTAAGTTACTAAGTTGCAGAGTAAACATAGAATATATAGTCTTTTCATATGAATATTTTTAACATATTCTCGTATCTTTCCATTACTCTTAAGAATCTGGTTTGCATCTTTCTTGATGCTACATGGCAATTCACTCGTTCGCATTTACCTATCACTTAGTTAGATTTTGTTTTAGACTATACGTGTTAGGGGAATTTACCCGACATAATCAGAGCCTAAGGGCATAGGAGCGTCTGACATGACTCTACGGTGATTCTTGAGTGATTCTGAGATAATTCTTAAGTGACTCCGAGGTGGACCTGAAGTGATTTCGAGTTGGTTCTTGAGTGACTCCGGGATGGGGGTTAAGCTTTTAGAGCGTCACTTGTACTAAGAGTTAGTTACAAGTGTCCTACAAGCTAATCACGTGAGTGATGACACATGTAGCATGCTATATAATTTTTTTTGTTATTGTTATTATAACACTTTATCACTTTATATTGATGATGAATATATATTATAATATATTTCAATATGTGCAATGAGAATTGAATCATGATAAGATCATGATAATGAGATCAATTTTTCTATAAATATAAATTGCTAAATATTTTCAGTCATAGATTACTCGAGAGGGACATTGAGATAACTGGACATACTAATGTATTATAGACTCATGCATATGATGGAGACAACTAGTCTCATAGCTGCTTGTGTGGGGACATTAAGGATATAGTACAACTACTCATTGGAGATTTAGTTCACTGATCTGCTTGCGAAATATTGGTTGGTTAATCATATCTTATTATCAGATAGTAATTCTATAGTCTCAATGTGTCTGATCCTTAGACTTGAGATACTAAGGATGTCATGTATGAATACTTCATTCTTTGATATCAAACTTATAGGTCTGGACGTTCCAAATCTAACGTAATTGAGTATCAATATAGGATCATTCACTTTGGTATTATGAGAGAAATATCTCATGTACTCTCACTCAAGCAAATCCCTATGGTCAATCGAATTGTAATGAATTCAATGAGTGTGATATTCAGATCGAGAGACTCGAATATATTTCGTATGTGCCTGACAACACCATACCCGGTATATGATATCTAGGATATTAGATAGATGAGGGACTATAGATACATGGTAACTGAGGACAGACAAGTCCAATGGATTAGATCTCGCTATACTGTTTGAGGACTATAGCGTAGTGGCCTAGTACATCCGTAGTCAATGAGTTGAGTGAATTATTATAGAGATAACAATTTATTGAGTTATAAGGAGTTTTGACAGGTGTATCTCATGCCCAACTCGGTATTGGGCATAGAGGGTCATACACATATGGTAGAAAACGTGACGAATAAGGGATCATATATATGTCTGGACGTTCCAAATCTAATGTAATTAAGTATCAATATAGGATTATTCACTTTAGTATTATGAGAGAAATATCTCATGTGCTCTCACTCAAGCAAATCCCTAGTCATGGTTAATCGAATTGTGATGAATTCGATGAGCGTGATATTCAGATCGAGAGACTCGTATAAATTTCGTATGGGCTTGACAACATCATACCCGGTATAGAATCTCTAGGATATTATATGGATGAGTGACTATATATACATGATAACTAAGGACAGACAAGTCCAATGGATTAGATCCTGTTATACTGTTTGAGGACTATGGCGTAGTGACATAGTACATCCGTAGTCAATGAGTTAAGTGAATTATTATATGGATAATAATTCATTGAGTTATAAGGAGTTTTGATAAGTGTATCTCATGGCCAGCTCGGTATTGGGCATAGAGGATCATACACATATAATGAAAAACATGACGAATAAGGGATCATATATAGGATATCCGATAAGCCCCTTGTTTTAATGGATTCTTGGGAGAGACCCAATAGAGCTCAGGATAGTTGTTAGATGGAGATCCAATGTCTATCAAGTCGGGAATTATTGGATGAAGATCCAATACTTAAAAAGAAGGATCCATTATGATTAGTCAAAGGAGGGTCTCAATAAATAGGAGTTGGGACTAAAAGAAATCATAGGCTAGACCCCTACTGTCACCACCTCCTTTCTCCTCCATGCTCCTTCCTCCAATCGACTGGTCCCTCTCTAGTGTGAGTGGGCAGCAAGAGGGATCAATTTCTCTTTGGTTGTTGTGGTATAGTGGTGCGTGAATACGAGGAAAGGATGCACATCTGCTGTGTGGATTATCACTAGAGAGAAGTTTACTAGAGTTCCTTTATCCATGGACTAAAATCTACATATTATAAGATATACGATCTCTCTTAGGTGAGAACGTTTTAACTACTATATGCAATTACTGTTGAAAAATCTAGGGGGTAACATCACATACATAGCGGAAGAACATAAAACAAAATCCTAAATTTTTTAAAAGGTGTTCATCGTCGTGCAAAGATTGGTGCGTAAAAACCTACGAAACTGAAAACCTAATGCGAGATAGTTGTGTTATCTAGGGAGATCGTATATCTCTAAATTCCTACAGATCTGTGGGAGAGGATCAAGGAGGTTAAGTGCTCTCCTCTCTAGCGGTGATTCACATGGTAGGGGTTGCGAAAACACTCCTTAAATCACTGCCCAAATCTCCATACCTATTGGATGAGGAGGAAAAGGGGAGAAGAGAATAGAAAGTGACAACTAAGAAGTCTAGCCTATGACCCTTTGATTTTTCCCTATTTATAAAAGCCCCTTGTCAACTTAACCTTAATGGATCCTACCTTATTGGGTATTGAATCTTCATTCAACTACCAAAACCTCTTAGATTAGTGGATCTCTATCCAAAAATCTCTATTGGCTCTTATTGGATCTCATCCTTAGAATCCAATAATTTAGGGCTTATTAGATATCCAATAAGATAAGGGCTCCGACAGATATCTCATATTCGAACCTCTACTCATCACAATACCTACCATATGTGTGTGACCCTCTAGGCTCAATATCGAGCTGGCCGTGAGTCATACCTATCAGAACTCCTTTTGGCTTAGTGAATTATTATATTTATAATAATTCACTCGACTCATCGACTATGAACGTACTTAGTCACTACGCCGTAATCTCTAAACGATATAGGAGAATCCAATCATTTGGACCTATTCGTCCTCAGTTACCGTGTACGTATAGTCTCTTATTCATCTAATATCCTATAGATCGTATACTAGGCATTGTGTTGTCATGCTCATACGGTTTCTCCTTGAGTCTCGCTCTAATCAAATTCATCTATAGAACTCTTTCTCTCTTAATCCAAATGACATTGGCTAAGGATTTGTTTAAGCAAGAACATATGAGATATTTTTCTTATGATTTCAATAACATATGATCCTCTATCGACACTCAATAACTCTCGTAAAATTGGCTGCCACTCCCGATGACCAGTTGTGCTAGATCTGAAACTTCCAAACCTATAAGTCCAGTATCAAAGAGTGGAGTACTCATATAGGACATCCTTGATTGCTAGTCATAAGTGCCCAGCAAGCCAATCACGTGAGTGATGGCACGTGTGACTTGATACAGAATCTTTTTGCTTATTATATTTTTGGCGTATATCACTTTATAACTATTACATAAATGCATATGTATAGTGATGTCCTTGGATTTGTGCAATGGGAATCGGATCGTGATGAGATCACGATAATGAGATCGATTCACCTTTAAACACATATCCTAAATAATCCCGGTCATAGGTTACTCGAGAGGGACATCGTGATAACCGGATAGACTGGTGTGCTGTATACCCGTCCATATGATGGATGCAGCTGGTCTCATAGCTGCTCGTGTAGGGACACTAGGGATACAGTACAGGTGCTCATTGGAGAATGAGTTCACTGATTGATCCGCTTACGGAATGCTGGATGGTTGATGATGCCTTATTGTCAGACAACGATTCCGTAGTCCTAGTGGTGTATCTGGTTCTTAGACTTGAGACACCAAGGATGTCCTGTATGAGTGCTCCACTCTTTGATACCAGACTTATAGGTTTGGCTGTTCCCAGATCTAGTACAGCTGGTCATTGGGAGTGGTAGTCGACCTTACGAGGGCTATTGAATGTCGATAGAGGATCATCCACTCTCGGTATCATGAGAGGAATATCCCATGTGTTCTTGCTCAGACAAATCCCTGGCCAGGGTCATTCGGGTTGAGAGAGAAAGAGTTCTCCGGGAGAATCCGATTAGAGCGAGACTCAAGTAGAAACCGTATGGGTCTGACAGCACCATGCTCGATATACGGTCTCTGGGATATTAGATGGATGAGGGACTATAGGTACATGGTAACTGAGTGCTAGTCATAAGTGCCCAACAAGCCAATCACGTGAGTGATGGCACGTGTGACTTGATACAGAATCTTTTTGCTTATTATATTTTGGCGTATATCACTTTATAACTATTGCATAAATGCATATATATTGTGATGTCCTTGGATTTGTGCAATGGGAATCGGATCGTGATGAGATCACGATAATGAGATCGATTCACCTTTAAACACATATCCTAAATAATCCCGGTCATAGGTTACTCGAGAGGGACATCGTGATAACCGGATAGACTGGTGTGCTGTATACCCGTCCATATGATGGATGCAGCTGGTCTCATAGCTGCTCGTGTAGGGACACTAGGGATACAGTACAGGTGCTCATTGGAGAATGAGTTCACTGATTGATCCGCTTACGGAATGCTGGATGGTTGATGATGCCTTATTGTCAGACAACGATTCCGTAGTCCTAGTGGTGTATCTGGTTCTTAGACTTGAGACACCAAGGATGTCCTGTATGAGTGCTCCACTCTTTGATACCAGACTTATAGGTTTGACTGTTCCCAGATCTAGTACAGCTGGTCATTGGGAGTGGTAGTCGACCTTACGAGGGCTATTGAGTGTCGATAGAGGATCATCCACTCTCGGTATCATGAGAGGAATATCCCATGTGTTCTTGCTCAGACAAATCCCTGGCCAGGGTCATTCGGGTTGAGAGAGAAAGAGTTCTCCGGGAGAATCCGATTAGAGCGAGACTCAAGTAGAAACCGTATGGGTCTGACAGCACCATGCTCGATATACGGTCTCTGGGATATTAGATGGATGAGGGACTATAGGTACATGGTAACTGAGGACAGACAGGTCCAATGGATTGGATTCCCCTGTATCGTCTGGGGACTACGGCGTAGTGGCCTAGTACTTCCGTAGTCGATGAGTCGAGTGAATTATTACAGAGATAATAATTCACTTAGTTAGAAGGAGTTCTGACAGGTATGACTCACGGCCAGCTCGATATTGGGCCTAGAGGGTCACACACATATGGTAGGCATTGCGATGAGTAGAGGTTCGGATATGAGATATCCGACGGAGCCCTTGTCTTATTGGATGCAGATCCAATACCCACTAGGGAAAGGACCCATTAGGGTTTTGACACGGGATCTCTATAAATAGGA
This sequence comes from Musa acuminata AAA Group, assembly GCF_036884655.1. NCBI lineage: Eukaryota > Viridiplantae > Streptophyta > Magnoliopsida > Zingiberales > Musaceae > Musa > Musa acuminata. The sequence continues at coordinate 1,533,654 of NC_088344.1, forward strand.
GGGATTCACAGCCTCATAGGCTAGAGTCTTTGCTTGCCCTTCCTATTCTCCTCTCCCTCTCCACCTCAGAGTAGGCCTGGAGTTTTGAGGAGCATCGTCGCAACCCTGCTGTGTGGATCACCGCTAGAGAGGAGGACGCTTGACCTCCTTCACCCTCTCCTAAGGATCTGCAAGGAAACAGGGATATACGATCTCCCTAGGTAACACAATCTCTATACGCAGTTTTGTGTTTTGCGGATTTTTGCGCACCAATCTTCGCACGACGACGAACATCTTTTTGGGAATCGGGGATTTTGTTTTCTTGTTCTTCCGCTGCGCATATGATGTCGCCCCCTTATGATTTCCCAACAGTGGTATCAGAGCCAGGTTGTTCGTGCAAATGATTGGTTTTGAACTGCGTGTATTGTGTTTAAGAAGAATTTTGACGTCAAAATCGTTGACGCAAAAGCAAGGAAGGGCAACAACAGTTGCTGCCCTCGATCTGCATGCCTGTAGCCACCTGCAGCGGCAGCCGCAGCCGCAGCCAGGCAGCACAGCGCCGGCGCATGCGCAAGCGCTGTGCCTGCAGCAGGCTTGCTGCCGGCGGGGCTGGCAACCCACGGGCAGAGGCGCCGCAGGGCAGCGGCGCCTACCGCCGAAAGGAAGCGGCGCCTGCCGCCGCAGGGCAGCGACGCGCGACGCCTGCCGCCGCAGGGCAGCGACGCGCGACGCCTGCCGCCGCAGGGCAGCGACGCGCGACGCCTGCCGCCGCTACTCCCGCGGGCGAAACCCCCCTCACAGGGGCGGCCGCCTGGCGGGACAGCACCGCCTGCGGAGGTAGCGGCGCCCGAAGGGGGCGCCCACCCGCAGCGGCGTCGCCGCCAGCGGGCGTGCCGCCTGCAGGCGAGGGCAGTGCCCTCGCCCCGCCGCACAGGCGCCGCCGGCAGGGTGGCGGCGGCGGCAGCAGCAGAGGGGGAATTAGGGTTTTGGGCAAAAAGACAGTTTTGCCCCTATGAATTTGATAAATTCCAGTTTCTGTCTTTTGTCCAAATTACGAAAATACCCTTAGGAATTGAGAAATTCCCTACATGTCCCTGATTTCAGAAAATATTAATTAATTAAAAGGTTTAGTTGATTATTATTTTTATTATTATCTAGTAGTCCTACATTATGATGATTATTTATACATGTGATGTATGATGAGTGGACGGATGATCATGGACCGTGTGATGTGTGTACTTGTGATTATTATTATTGAGGTCTGCGAACCTCCATTATATTTCTCGTTTATTGTCGGGCCTGCGTGCCTATGATTAAGTTGTAATCACATGAGGAGGCGCAGCGGGAGCGTGGAAGCCATAGCGGGACCCACGAGACGGACGATCGTGATGCATGGAGATGCATCAAAGATATCGACGGAACCGACGAGGACGAGATGGACGATCACAAGGCATGGAGATGCACCATTGCACACATAGATCTTGATGTGAGTGATTAGGCCTACTGGCTCGGGCCTAATCATATTAGGTTGTGGTCCATGATCATCTGGTGTGATTGCTTATACACATACTAGATATGTATATATATTTGCATGCGATGTAGATATATATTAAATATGTATATGTGTGACATGTCATATTAGGAGACCAAATCATAGAAACATCTCTCGATAATATTAAGTCGGTAAACGTGAGGCAATTAGATTGACCCACGTGGCCTTCCATCGTTATGAGTAGGAACCGAATCCTGGTGTAGGTTGAGTTGGTCGAGTCCCTCGAGACTCACCTATATCGCGATTCGCTATCTTGCTTACGACATAGAGATGTCACCGGTGACCTGAGGGCATGATATGCTTGGTCGAGTCCCTCGAGGGTATATCATCAAATCAGACTCATCTTGTAACGAAGGTGTTGACTTAACCGAGCATCATGGTTGGTCGAGTCCCTCGAGGCCATGGTGATTCGGAGGCCGAACAGGACGGGAATCACAAGGAGTTGTGATCGGCAAGAGTTGTCTACCTTTTAGGCTTAGTGTGATTGGTCGAGTCCCTCGAGGTTACACTAAGACGCTGATTGGATCCTGATCCCCACTAGAAGTCTGCCGGAGACTTCCGTTTCACGTGCTGAGGGTGTCGCGTGACTCGTTAGTAAAATAGTGGGAGCATATTAAGATAGAAGTCCATATCTTGATAGTTTATTTCTTGCAAAATCTGCATGTTATTCATTTTTGCTACATCTTTATTTTCAGAAAATGTCGCTTTCAAATCCCTTACGTGGCATACTTGATGTCAACCGCCTCACTGGTCCAAATTATACGGATTGGCTCCGTAACTTGAGAATTGTTCTCACAGCGGAGAAAATCGTGTACGTCCTTGATACAGTGATGCCTACGCCCGAAGAAGGGGCAAGCGAGGATGAGATCGCTAGCTACGTGAAGTACATTGATGACTCCACTCTTGCTCAGTGCTATATGTTGGGCTCTATGACTCCAGAGTTACAGAGACAACATGAAAAGATGGATGCCAGATCCATTCTCCTACATGTCCGTAAATTGTTTGAGGAACAGGGAAGGACTCAACGATATGAGATATCCAAGAGCCTTTTCCGCGCTAGGATGACTGAGGGGACACCGGTTCAGAACCATGTCCTAAAGATGATTGAGTGGATAGAGAAACTCACAGGTCTAGGAATGGTCCTAGAGGATAACTTGTGTGTGGACATTGTGCTTCAGTCCCTACCAGATTCCTTTTCACAGTTCATAATGAACTTTAATATGAACAAGCTTGAGGTGACTCTCCCAGAGCTCCTCAATATGTTGAGGGAGGCAGAGAGTACTATTAAGAAAGAGAAGCCAGTTCTCTACACTAGTGAGACCAGAAAGAAAAGGAAAGCAGAAAGGTCCCTTAAGAAGGGAAAGGGCAAGGGCAAACAAGGTAAAGCAAAGGTTGCTAAGAAAGACCCAACAAAGGACAAAGGCCAGTGCTTCCACTGTGGTAAAGATGGGCACTGGAAGAGAAACTGCAAAGAGTACCTTGCAGAAAGGGCGAAACAAAAGCTTGATGAAGCTTCAGGTATATTCATGATCAATCTCCAATTGGCAGATTTTTGTGATAATTCATTGGTATTGGATACCAATATTGCTTATCACATCTACAATTTATTGTAAATTCTAGCAAAGCCGAGGGGAGATTGACGAGAGGAATATTGCATAAAGGTTTGTTTATGCAAGACACTACTCCACATATCATGAATGTAAGTGTCTAAGAGGAAACGAGATGAGGTGAACAGTGCATACCTATGGCATTGTAGGCTAGGTCACATTCATGAAAGAAGGATTCAAAAGTTGCTAAATAATGGATATCTAGATCCATTCGACTATGTGTCATATGCAACTTGTGAGCCTTGCATTCGTGGAAAACTGACCAACTCTCCATTTAGTGGAACTGGAGAGAGAGCCACTGAGTTGTTGGAACTCATACATAGTGATGTATGTGGACCCATGTCAACTCATGCCATTGGAGGTTACTCCTACTTCATTACATTTACTGATGATTTCTCAAGGTATGGATATGTGTACTTAATGAAGTACAAGTCCGAGGCCTTTGAGAAATTCAGAGAGTATAAGAATGAGGTGGAGAACCAGACTGGAAAGAGTATCAAAACTCTTCGATCAGATCGAGGAGGTGAGTACTTAAGTACAGAGTTTACTCACTTCCTCAAGGACCATGGGATATTATCCCAATGGACACCTCCTTATACACCTCAGCTCAATGGTGTCTCTGAAAGGAGAAATCGTACATTATTAGATATGGTACGGTCCATGATGAGTTTCGCTGACCTACCCATCTTATTCTAGGGATATGACCTAGAAACCGCAGCTTACCTTCTGAACAGAGTTCCAACTAAGTCGGTGGTGTCTACACCATATGAGATATGGAAAGGGAAGAAGCCTGATCTTAAAGTAGTTAAGATTTGGGGCTGCTCTGCCCATGTTAAAAGACACAACCCCGATAAGTTAGAATCAAGGACAGGGCGATGTAAATTTGTGGGATACCCCAAGGAAACTTGTGGGTATTACTTCTATCATCTCGAGGACCAAAAGGTCTTTGTAGCTAAGAGAGCAGTGTTCCTTGAGAAGGAACACATTCTTGACGGAGACAGTGGGAGAATGATAGAATTGAGCGAGGTTGGAGAACCAAGCTCAAGCACCACTCTACAGCCCGAGTTTGTTCAGGTATCTAATACACAAGTTTCAACTTTACGCAGGTCTGATAGAGTATCCCATCCTCCTGAGAGATATGTGGGACATATTAGAGCAGAGGATGTAGAGGATATTGATCCTCAGACCTACGAGGAGGCTATTATGAGTATAGACTCCGGGAAGTGGAAAGAAGCCATGAATTCTGAGATGGATTCTATGTACTCCAATAAGGTTTGGAACCTAGTTGATGCACCCGAAGGTATTGTACCCATCGGTTGCAAGTGGATCTTTAAGAAAAAGATCGGAGTAGATGGAAAGGTAGAGACCTATAAAGCAAGGCTAGTGGCTAAGGGGTATCGTCAAAGGCAAGGTGTTGACTACGACGAAACTTTCTCACCCGTAGCAATGCTAAAATCCATCAGAATTCTATTGGCTATTGCAGCACACTATGATTATGAGATCTGGCAGATGGATGTGAAAACCGCATTCCTCAACGGGAACCTGGAGGAGGAGGTGTATATGATGCAACCTGAGGGATTCGTGTCCAAGAACTGCCCAGATAAGGTGTGTAGGTTGCTTAGATCCATTTATGGACTAAAGCAAGCTTCCCGAAGTTGGAACATAAGATTTGATGAGGCAATCAGATCTTATGACTTCGTTAAGAACGAAGATGAGCCTTGTGTATACAGAAAGGTAAGTGGGAGCGCTATTAGCTTTTTTGGTGTTATATGTGGATGACATCCTCATCATTGGGAATGACATAGGAATGCTATCCACAATAAAGGCTTGGTTATCTAGACACTTCTCCATGAAGGACTTAGGAGAAGCATCTTATATCTTGGGGATTAGAATCTATAGAGATAGATCCAAAAGGATGCTTGGCTTGTCCCAGTCCAGGTACATAGAAACTATTGTCAAAAGGTTTGGCATGGAAAATTCCAAAAGAGGTCTCATACCGATGAGACATGGGATATCGCTTTCTACGAGTATGTCCCCAAAGACTCCAGAAGAAAGGGCGAACATGGATATGATACCTTATGCCTCAGCAATAGGGTCTATCATGTATGTCATGCTATGTACTAGGCCTGATATAGCGCATGCTCTGAGTGTCACGAGCAGGTATCAGGCGGATCCAGGCTTGGAGCACTGGAAAGCAGTAAAGTGTATCCTTAAGTACTTGAGAAGGACTAAGGATCTTTTACTAGTATATGGAGGTAATAGCCTTAAGGTTGAAGGCTACACTGACTCAAGTTTTCAGTCTGATGTCGATGATAGCAAGTCGAATTCAGGGTATGTGTACACCTTGAATGGAGGAGCAGTGTGCTGGAAGAGTTCCAAGCAAGATACCACTGCTGACTCGACAACAGAGGCGGAGTACATTGCTGCATCAGATGCAGCAAAGGAGGGAGTCTGGTTGAAGAAGTTCATCACAGATTTGGGAGTCGTGCCGGATAGTGAGGAGCCGACTTCCTTATATTGCGACAACTACGGGGCGATTACTCAAATAAGGGAACCCGGGTCTCATCAGAAGTGTTCTGAGGAGGTTCCACCTTATCAGAGAGATCGTGACCCGAGGAGATGTAGCAGTGGAAAGAGTTCCATCCGAAGATAACATTGCAGATCCACTAACAAAGCCATTGTCTCAGATTGTCTTTGAGCGTCACAGGGGTCTGATGGGGATCAGACACATAGGTGATTGGCTTTAGGTCAAGTGGGAGATTGCTAGTCATAAGTGCCCAACAAGCCAATCACGTGAGTGATGGCACGTGTGACTTGATACAGAATCTTTTTGCTTATTATATTTTGGCGTATATCACTTTATAACTATTGCATAAATGCATATATATTGTGATGTCCTTGGATTTGTGCAATGGGAATCGGATCGTGATGAGATCACGATAATGAGATCGATTCACCTTTAAACACATATCCTAAATAATCCCGGTCATAGGTTACTCGAGAGGGACATCGTGATAACCGGATAGACTGGTGTGCTGTATACCCGTTCATATGATGGATGCAGCTGGTCTCATAGCTGCTCATGTAGGGACACTAGGGATACAGTTCAGGTGCTCATTGGAGAATGAGTTCACTGATTGATCCGCTTACGGAATGCTGGATGGTTGATGATGCCTTATTGTCAGACAACGATTCCGTAGTCCTAGTGGTGTATCTGGTTCTTAGACTTGAGACACCAAGGATGTCCTGTATGAGTGCTCCACTCTTTGATACCAGACTTATAGGTTTGGCTGTTCCCAGATCTAGTACAGCTGGTCATTGGGAGTGGTAGTCGACCTTACGAGGGCTATTGAGTGTCGATAGAGGATCATCCACTCTCGGTATCATGAGAGGAATATCCCATGTGTTCTTGCTCAGACAAATCCCTGGCCAGGGTCATTCGGGTTGAGAGAGAAAGAGTTCTCCGGGAGAATCCGATTAGAGCGAGACTCAAGTAGAAACCGTATGGGTCTGACAGCACCATGCTCGATATACGGTCTCTGGGATATTAGATGGATGAGGGACTATAGGTACATGGTAACTGAGGACAGACAGGTCCAATGGATTGGATTCCCCTGTATCGTCTGGGGACTACGGCGTAGTGGCCTAGTACTTCCGTAGTCGATGAGTCGAGTGAATTATTACAGAGATAATAATTCACTTAGTTAGAAGGAGTTCTGACAGGTATGACTCACGGCCAGCTCGATATTGGGCCTAGAGGGTCACACACATATGGTAGGCATTGCGATGAGTAGAGGTTCGGATATGAGATATCCGACGGAGCCCTTGTCTTATTGGATGCAGATCCAATACCCACTAGGGAAAGGACCCATTAGGGTTTTGACACGGGATCTCTATAAATAGGAGGGATTCACAGCCTCATAGGCTAGAGTCTTTGCTTGCCCTTCCTATTCTCCTCTCCCTCTCCACCTCAGAGTAGGCCTGGAGTTTTGAGGAGCATCGTCGCAACCCTGCTGTGTGGATCACCGCTAGAGAGGAGGACGCTTGACCTCCTTCACCCTCTCCTAAGGATCTGCAAGGAAACAGGGATATACGATCTCCCTAGGTAACACAATCTCTATACGCAGTTTTGTGTTTTGCGGATTTTTGCGCACCAATCTTCGCACGACGACGAACATCTTTTTGGGAATCGGGGATTTTGTTTTCTTGTTCTTCCGCTGCGCATATGATGTCGCCCCCTTATGATTTCCCAACACTGAGGACAGACAGGTCCAATGGATTGGATTCCCCTGTATCGTCTAGGGACTACGGCGTAGTGGCCTAGTACTTCCGTAGTCGATGAGTCGAGTGAATTATTACAGAGATAATAATTCACTTAGTTAGAAGGAGTTCTGACAGGTATGACTCACGGCCAGCTCGATATTGGGCCTAGAGGGTCACACACATATGGTAGGCATTGCGATGAGTAGAGGTTCGGACATGAGATATCCGACGGAGCCCTTGTCTTATTGGATGCAGATCCAATACCCACTAGGGAAAGGACCCATTAGGGTTTTGACACGAGATCTCTATAAATAGGAGGGATTCACAGCCTCATAGGCTAGAGTCTTTGCTTGCCCTTCCTATTCTCCTCTCCCTCTCCACCTCAGAGTAGGCCTGGAGTTTTGAGGAGCGTCGTCGCAACCCTGCTGTGTGGATCACCGCTAGAGAGGAGGACGCTTGACCTCCTTCACCCTCTCCTGAGGATCTGCAAGGAAACAGGGATATACGATCTCCCTAGGTAACACAATCTCTATACGCAGTTTTGTGTTTTGCGGATTTTGCGCACCAATCTTCGCACGACGACGAACATCTTTTTGGGAATCGGGGATTTTTGTTTTCTTGTTCTTCCGCTGCGCATATGATGTCGCCCCCCATGATTTCCCAACAGTGGTATCAGAGCCAGGTTGTTCGTGCGAATGATTGGTTTTTGAACTGCGTGTGTTGTGTTTAGGAAGAATATTGACGTCAAAATCGTTGACGCAAAAGCAAGGAAGGGCAGCAACAGTTGCTGCCCTCGATCTGCATGCCTGCAGCCACCTGCAGCGGCAGCCGCAGCCGCAGCCAGGCAGCACAGCGCATGCGCAAGCGCTGTGCCTGCAGCAGCCGGCCGGCGGTCTGCTTGCAGCAGGCTTGCTGCTGGCGGGGCTGGCAACCCACGAGCAGAGGCGCCGCAGGGCAGCGGCGCCTGCCGCCGAAAGAAAGCGGCGCCTGCCGCCGCAGGGCAGCGACGCGCGACGCCTGCCGCCGCTGCTCCCGCGGGCGAAACCCCCCCACAGGGGCGGCCGCCCGGCTGGACAGCACCGCCTGCGGAGGCAGCGGCGCCCGAAGGGGGAGCCCACCCACAGCGGCATCGCCGCCAGCGGGCGTGCCGCCCGCAGGCGAGGGCAGCGCCCCGCCCCTCGGAATTAGGGTTTTATGGGAAAAAGACAGTTTTGCCCCTCGGAATTTAAGAAATTCCAGTTTCTATCTTTTATCCAAATTACGAAAATACCCTTAGGAATTGAGAAATTCCCTACATGTCCCTGATTTCAGAAAATATTAATTAATTAAAAGGTTTAGTTGATTATTATTTTTATTATTATCTAGTAGTCCTACATGATGATGATTATTTATACATGTGATGTATGATGTATGGACGGATGATCATGGACCGTGTGATGTGTGTACTTGTGATTATTATTATTGAGGTCTACGAACCTCCATTATATTTCTCGTTTATTGTCGGGCCTGCGTGCCTATGATTAAGTTGTAATCACATGAGGAGGCGCAGCGGGAGCGTGGATGCGATAGCGGGACCCACGAGACGGACGATCGTGATGCATGGAGATGCATCAAGATGTCGACGAAACCGACGAGGACGAGATGGACGATCACAGGGCATGGAGATGCACCGTTGCACACATAGATCTTGATGTGAGTGATTAGGCCTACTGGCTCGGGCCTAATCATATTAGGTTGTAGTCCATGATCATCTGGTGTGATTGCTTATACACATACTAGATATATATATATATTTGCATGCGATGTAGATATATATTAAATATGTATATGTGTGACATGTCATATTAGGAGACCAAATTATAGAAACATCTCTCGATAATATTAAGTCGGTAAACGTGAGGCAATTAGATTGACCCACGTGGCCTTCCATCGTTATGAGTAGGAACCGAATCCCGGTGTAGGTTGAGTTGGTCGAGTCCCTCGAGACTCACCTATATCGCGATTCGCTATCTTGCTTACGACATAGAGATGTCACCGGTGACCTGAGGGCATGATATGCTTGGTCGAGTCCCTCGAGGGTATATCATCAAATCAGACTCATCTTGTAACGAAGGTGTTGACTTAACCGAGCATCATGGTTGGTCGAGTCCCTCGAGGCCATGGTGATTCGGAGGCCGAACAGGACGGGAATCACAAGGAGTTGTGATCGGCAAGAGTTGTCTACCTTTTAGGCTTAGTGTGATTGGTCGAGTCCCTCGAGGTTACACTAAGACGCTGATTGGATCCTGATCCCCACTAGAAGTCTGCCGGAGACTTCCGTTTCACGTGCTGAGGGTGTCGCGTGACTCGTTAGTAAAATAGTGGGAGCATATTAAGATAGAAGTCCATATCTTGATAGTTTATTTCTTGCAAAATCTGCATGTTATTCATTTTTGCTACATCTTTATTTTCAGAAAATGTCGCTTTCAAATCCCTTACGTGGCATACTTGATGTCAACCGCCTCACTGGTCCAAATTATACGGATTGGCTCCGTAACTTGAGAATTGTTCTCACAGCGGAGAAAATCGTGTACGTCCTTGATACAGTGATGCCTACGCCCGAAGAAGGGGCAAGCGAGGATGAGATCGCTCGCTACGTGAAGTACATTGATGACTCCACTCTTGCTCAGTGCTATATGTTGGGCTCTATGACTCCAGAGTTACAGAGACAACATGAAAAGATGGATGCCAGATCCATTCTCCTACATGTCCGTAAATTGTTTGAGGAACAGGGAAGGACTCAACGATATGAGATATCCAAGAGCCTTTTCCGCGCTAGGATGACTGAGGGGACACCGGTTCAGAACCATGTCCTAAAGATGATTGAGTGGATAGAGAAACTCACAGGTCTAGGAATGGTCCTAGAGGATAACTTGTGTGTGGACATTGTGCTTCAGTCCCTACCAGATTCCTTTTCACAGTTCATAATGAACTTTAATATGAACAAGCTTGAGGTGACTCTCCCAGAGCTCCTCAATATGTTGAGGGAGGCAGAGAGTACTATTAAGAAAGAGAAGCCAGTTCTCTACACTGGTGAGACCAGAAAGAAAAGGAAAGCAGAAAGGTCCCTTAAGAAGGGAAAGGGCAAGGGCAAACAAGGTAAAGCAAAGGTTGCTAAGAAAGACCCAACAAAGGACAAAGGCCAGTGCTTCCACTGTGGTAAAGATGGGCACTGGAAGAGAAACTGCAAAGAGTACCTTGCAGAAAGGGCGAAACAAAAGCTTGATGAAGCTTCAGGTACATTCATGATCGGTCTCCATTTGTCAGACTCTTATGATAACACATGGGTATTAGATACCGGTAGTGCTTATCATATATGTAATTCGTTGCAGGTTCTGGCAAGGCCTAGGAGACTAGAGAGAGGCGCGATGGACCTCAAGATGGGTAATGGAGCAAAAGTTGCTGTTTTAGCTGTTGGCGAGGTCGCCCTACATCTGCCTAGTGGAGCTTTTATTGCATTAGATGCATGTTATTTTGTTCCTTCTATTATCAAAAACATTATCTCCATTTCATGTTTAACAGTTAGTGGATATAAATTTGTTTTTGAGAACAATGGTTGTTCGATATTATTAGATGATAAGATCATCACGAAAGGAACATTGCATAATGGTTTATTTATGTTAGACACCACTCCACATATCATGAATATAAATATGTCCAAAAGGAAACGAGATGAGTTGAACAGTGCATACCTGTGGCATTGTAGGCGAGGTCACATCCATGAAAGAAGGATTCAAAAGTTGCTAAATGATGGATATATAGATCCATTCGACTATGTGTCACATGCAACTTGTGAGCCTTGCATTCGTGGAAAACTGACCAACTCTCCATTTAGTGGAACTGGAGAGAGAGCCACTGAGTTGTTGGAACTCATACATAGTGATGTATGTGGACCCATGTCAACTCATGCCATTGGAGGTTACTCCTACTTCATTAAGGTTTGGAACCTAGTTGATGCACCCGAAGGTATTGTACCCATCGGTTGCAAGTGGATCTTTAAGAAAAGGATCGGAGTAGATGGAAAGGTAGAGACCTATAAAGCAAGGCTAGTGGCTAAGGGGTATCGTCAAAGGCAAGGTGTTGACTACGACGAAACTTTCTCACCGGTAGCAATGCTAAAATCCATCAGAATTCTATTGGCTATTGCAGCACACTATGATTATGAGATCTGGCAGATGGATGTGAAAACCGCATTCCTCAACGGGAACCTGGAGGAGGAGGTGTATATGATGCAACCTGAGGGATTCGTGTCCAAGAACTGCCCAGATAAGGTGTGTAGGTTGCTTAGATCCATTTATGGACTAAAGCAAGCTTCCCGAAGTTGGAACATAAGATTTGATGAGGCAATCAGATCTTATGACTTCGTTAAGAACGAAGATGAGCCTTGTGTATACAGAAAGGTAAGTGGGAGCGCTATTAGCTTTTTTGGTGTTATATGTGGATGACATCCTCATCATTGGGAATGACATAGGAATGCTATCCACAATAAAGGCTTGGTTATCTAGACACTTCTCCATGAAGAACTTAGGAGAAGCATCTTATATCTTGGGGATTAGAATCTATAGAGATAGATCCAAAAGGATGCTTGGCTTATCCCAGTCCAGGTACATAGAAACTATTGTCAAAAGGTTTGGCATGGAAAATTCCAAAAGAGGTCTCATACCGATGAGACATGGGATATCGCTTTCTACGAGTATGTCCCCAAAGACTCCAGAAGAAAGGGCGAACATGGATATGATACCTTATGCCTCAGCAATAGGGTCTATCATGTATGCCATGCTATGTACTAGGCCTGATATAGCGCATGCTCTGAGTGTCACGAGCAGGTATCAGGCGGATCCAGGCTTGGAGCACTGGAAAGCAGTAAAGTGTATCCTTAAGTACTTGAGAAGGACTAAGGATCTTTTACTAGTATATGGAGGTAATAGCCTTAAGGTTGAAGGCTACACTGACTCAAGTTTTCAGTCTGATGTCGATGATAGCAAGTCGAATTCAGGGTATGTGTACACCTTGAATGGAGGAGCAGTGTGCTGGAAGAGTTCCAAGCAAGATACCACTGCTGACTCGACCACAGAGGCGGAGTACATTGCTGCATCAGATGCAGCAAAGGAGGGAGTCTGGTTGAAGAAGTTCATCACAGATTTGGGAGTCGTGCCGGATAGTGAGGAGCCGATTTCCCTATATTGCGACAACAACGGGGCAATTGCTCAAGCGAAGGAACCTAGGTCTCATCAGAAATCTAAGCATGTTCTGAGGAGGTTCCACCTTATCAGAGAGATCGTGACCCAAGGAGATGTAGCAGTGGAAAGAGTTCCATCCGAAGATAACATTGCAGATCCACTAACAAAGCCATTGTCTCAGATTGTCTTTGAGCGTCACAGGGGTCTGATGGGGATCAGACACATAGGTGATTGGCTTTAGGTCAAGTGGGAGATTGCTAGTCATAAGTGCCCAGCAAGCCAATCACGTGAGTGATGGCACGTGTGACTTGATACAGAATCTTTTTGCTTATTATATTTTTGGCGTATATCACTTTATAACTATTGCATAAATGCATATGTATAGTGATGTCCTTGGATTTGTGCAATGGGAATCGGATCGTGATGAGATCACGATAATGAGATCGATTCACCTTTAAACACATATCCTAAATAATCCCGGTCATAGGTTACTCGAGAGGGACATCGTGATAACCGGATAGACTGGTGTGCTGTATACCCGTCCATATGATGGATGCAGCTGGTCTCATAGCTGCTCGTGTAGGGACACTAGGGATACAGTACAGGTGCTCATTGGAGAATGAGTTCACTGATTGATCCGCTTACGGAATGCTGGATGGTTGATGATGCCTTATTGTCAAACAACGATTCCGTAGTCCTAGTGGTGTATCTGGTTCTTAGACTTGAGACACCAAGGATGTCCTGTATGAGTGCTCCACTCTTTGATACCAGACTTATAGGTTTGGCTGTTCCCAGATCTAGTACAGCTGGTCATTGGGAGTGGTAGTCGACCTTACGAGGGCTATTGAATGTCGATAGAGGATCATCCACTCTCGGTATCATGAGAGGAATATCCTATGTGTTCTTGCTCAGACAAATCCCTGGCCAGGGTCATTCGGGTTGAGAGAGAAAGAGTTCTCCGGGAGAATCCGATTAAAGCGAGACTCAAGTAGAAACCGTATGGGTCTGACAGCACCATGCTCGATATACGGTCTCTGGGATATTAGATGGATGAGGGACTATAGGTACATGGTAACTGAGGACAGACAGGTCCAATGGATTGGATTCCCCTGTATCGTCTGGGGACTACGGCGTAGTGGCCTAGTACTTCCGTAGTCGATGAGTCGAGTGAATTATTACAGAGATAATAATTCACTTAGTTAGAAGGAGTTCTGACAGGTATGACTCACGGCCAGCTCGATATTGGGCCTAGAGGGTCACACACATATGGTAGGCATTGCGATGAGTAGAGGTTCGGATATGAGATATCCGACGGAGCCCTTGTCTTATTGGATGCAGATCCAATACCCACTAGGGAAAGGACCCATTAGGGTTTTGACACGGGATCTCTATAAATAGGAGGGATTCACAGCCTCATAGGCTAGAGTCTTTGCTTGCCCTTCCTATTCTCCTCTCCCTCTCCACCTCAGAGTAGGCTTGGAGTTTTGAGGAGCGTCGTCGCAACCCTGCTGTGTGGATCACCGCTAGAGAGGAGGACGCTTGACCTCCTTCACCCTCTCCTGAGGATCTGCAAGGAAACAGGGATATACGATCTCCCTAGGTAACACAATCTCTATACGCAGTTTTATGTTTTGCGGATTTTGCGCACCAATCTTCGCACGACGACGAACGTCTTTTTGAGAATCGGGGATTTTTGTTTTCTTGTTCTTCCGCTGCGCATATGATGTCGCCCCCCATGATTTCCCAACATTGATATCTCAAGTCTAAGGACTACACCACTAGGGTGATAGAATTGTTGTCTAATAATGAGGCATCATTAATCTTCTAGCATTCTATGAGCGGATCAATCAATGAACTCATTCTCCAATTAACATTTGTATTGTAGCCTTAGTGTCCCCACACGAGCAGCTAGGAGACCAACCGCCTCCATCATATGAACGGGTATACAGCACATTAGTATGTCCGATTATCTCGATGTTCGTCTCGAGTAACCTATGACCGAAATTATTTAGGGTCCGTGTTTAAAGGTAAATTAGTTTCATTATCGTGATCTCACCATGATCCGATTCCCATTGTACAAATCCATGGACATCACTATATATATATATATATATATATATATATATATATATATATATATATAAAGTTAAAAAATATAATAATAATAATAATAATAATAAGCAAAAAAATTATATGTCATATCACACGTACCATCACTCAACGTGATTAACTTATAGGACACCTATGAATAGCATATCACAATATATATAGCATGCAAGATAAAGTGATAAAATATCGAATAATATAATAAGAAAAAAAAACGTGTATCATGTTGCACGTGTCATCACTCACATGATTGACTTACAAGACACCTATGACTAGTAGTTCCTTCACACATGTCGAAGTCGATAGGGGGATTTTCAGACTCGACCTATCTGAAACTTAATTTAGTGTTAAGTGATGAGTGTTAAGGGAAGTTTGAGTGTTCCAAGTCTCTCTCTCTAACGCTGGTCAAGAGATTGGTTTTTATACTTGTGGACGAAGGTCGATGGTACATGGTATGTTAATGGCCATCGGCTCCTCGCACGGTTGGGTCGTACCTTTCGTGTGGACATAGACCAACCTACATGGATGCACGTTGAGCGATGCCATTCCAAGCTTTCCAAGGTGGCTCTATGCAATGTGACATCATCTTGCATGACCTCGAATAATGCGAGAGCAAGTGGTCGTCCTGTTCAAGTTTGAGGTATCGCATCGACATAGTACACTATGTTAGCCTTGTGGCCCCATGTTGGCGCTGACCATAGGGGTGATATCAAAGTATGTATGCCCTATCAATGTGTCGACCTATCCAAGCTTGAGGTATCGCATCGACATAGTACACTATGTTAGCCTTGAGGCCCCATGTTGGTGCTGATGTGGCTATTGATCGTTGCTAGGGGGGTGATATCAAAGTATGCCCTATCAATGTGTAACCTCATATTCTCCTTATAACCTCACTTCTAATATGAATGTAATAGTATATTATATTATTTTTCATTGATTTACACAATAAAATGATTATCACATGATAATAACGAGTTGACAGTTTATTATTTTTTATTTAAATTTCAAGCTGCTTGTATTCATATTTGATATATTTTCAGCATAATATTATCACAATATAAAGACGTTCAACATGAGTGTAACAGTATATATTTTCCACATAATATTAATCGAGTGATCATAAGATGACATAATTAATTATTTTATTATTTGTTTTCTTTTACTTCGTCTAGAATATTGAGATATTTGTTCCATTATCATGTTGTACTTGCATCAATTAGTAGCACCGATTAGTCTAACAGCTCTTGCAGGATTCGATTCTACATCATTTCGTTGTTATGTTTATTTGGGGCATTCATCATCGACCTTCAAACATCGTGACCGACACATTGTTGATGGACAACGAGTCCTGCTTGCTCCTCGAGGAATCGGGGTCCAGCGGCCCTCTCATGGCAACAAAGCCCGGTTGCCTCGGCTGCGGCAGCAGCGCGCTGTCGCTTCCCAACATCAACAGCACCGACGACATCGTTGGTCTGTCCTCCGGCCGTTCCTGAACGCACAGAAGGCCGACCTTCAGGCACCTCAAGACTTCCGCCTTGGGGTACGAGTCGCCGATGGCTTCGTCGACCAAGTCGGGGCCTTTACCTTCTCGCCATAGGCTCCACGTCTGAAGGCAATCACTGTTAGTGGCACACCGAGGGAGGAAGACGACGATGAGTTCTTATACTTACGTATCCCAGAAGATTGAGGCTGCGTGACGAGTCATAGATTCCTCTGTTCTTTTTGCCGCTGATGATCTCAAGTACCAACACGCCGAAACTGAACACATCAGATTTCACGGAGAAGATTCCATCCATGGCGTATTCGGGAGACATGTATCCGCTGCAGTAATGGTAAGAGTAAGAAGCGTCTTTGATTCTGCTGGTCACGATGCACATGTATTATGTGTTCTTGAAGTCTTACTATGTTCCGACGACTCTCTTGGTGTTTACTTCCGATTCGTCCCCTCCAAATATCCTTGCCATGCCGAAGTCAGATATCTTAGGGTTCATGTGCATGTCGAGAAGAATGTTGCTAGCTTTCAGATCCCTGTGGATGATCCTCAATCTGGAATCCTGATGGAGGTACAGAAGACCTCGAGAAATCCCAACTATGATGCTGTAACGCGTTGGCCAGTTCAGCAACCAACCCTTGGCTTTATCTGAGCAACGATTCTCATGATGAGTGATGAATGGAGATGCAAAATGCCATGAGAAGGTGAAAGGATGAACTGATCACCAAAGAGGAAGGAGTCCAAGCTTCCGTTGGGCATGTACTCGTAGATCAACATCCTTTCTTCTCCTTGAATGCAGCAACCAAGAAGGCGAACAAGGTTACGGTGCTGTAGCTTGGCGATCAACACCACCTCGTTCATGAACTCATCGATGCCCTGCACCGATGTCTTGGACAGCCTCTTCACAGCAATCTCTTGCTCGTCCTCCAGCTTGCCCTGCGAGCTTCTGGTTGAGAGCAGCCAAATTGGTGAAACTGTAAACCGCGAGACTCGGTCGATTCCCTACCTTGTACACGGGACCAAATCCCCCCTCGCCGAGCTTGCTTTCTATGGAGAAGTTGCTTGTGGCGTCGGCGACCGTTCCAAGATCGAACAATGGGAGGTCCAAGTCCTTCGCTTCTGTTCCTTCATCGTTACGTCGCTCTGTGAAGGAGATGGCCATGCCTGACATACCTGCTGAGTGATAACAAGAGGTGATGAAGGCTTCCTCTCAAGTGGTTGTAACAAGGTAAAGAAGAAGAAATGTTGATGGTACTTCTTTTCTTCCTTCTCCAAACACAGCAACCGACGAAAGCTAGGATTGAGATGAAGAGAGCAAGGATCACAGTGATCACGGTTAAATGGATCCGGTGATGACTTGATTCTGAGCCTGAAACATCAACATGATCATATGAAAACAAGAACAAAATTATATGTTCTCCTCAGATAAAAACCTTCGAGAAGCGTGCAGTATATATTAGCATGATATTTTTAGTACCACCACCTTCAGAGATGTAAAATACTGCTTGGACTATTTTTCCTATGAGCTACTATAATATCACAAATGGCACACAAAAAGAAAAAGGTCTGTGGTCAATGGCTGCTTCATTGTTGATTATTGATTCCAAGGAATATGGGTCTTACAAGCAACACCTATAATCTTACATTCACATGCCTTTTATCCCTTCTTTGTATATATATTCTTATTTTTTATTAGTAATTTTTAAAAAAATTATTCTATGTTTCATGCTTTATATATCAATGATCTTTTAATTGGCGATATGTTCTGTTTTTCTCTTCTATGTTTCATACTTTATATATCCATGATCCTTTTCTTAATGATATTATTTTACCAAGATATAATAAAAGTACATGGGACTTCTTCATAAATTTTGAACAAATATATAGAAATCAAGATATATCGACACTTTATTTGACTCTCTAAATGAGATTCAAAGTCGAAGCAATCGATCATGGCTACGGTCATCCCAATCATAAATCTCCTCACATGGAGGAGATTGCGGCATCAAAGTCAAAAACGCCACCTTAACCCTCGTCATCACCTGTGATTAGGGTAATAATAGCGACATGACACGCCACGACGTCAGCCACGCTTGGACGACACTCTGCCCAAAGAGGGCAATAATGCCGACGCGATGTGCGCTGACGTCACCCGCTCTCAGACAACGACTTCAACGTTGCCCAACCTGTTTGGCAGAGGTAGAGGAGAACGACGACCGAGGCACGCCCATGCCTTGCGGCAGTTTGGTTCTTCACACCACGCCAAACCAATGTCAGACGCCACCATCTGCCTTTGCAAACGGGCACATTAAACCACGACAAGCTTCTCTATAAATACCCTCGCACTCTCAACAAGCAAGTGGGGGCAGATGAGAAAAAACTCTTATTCTTCCGAAATCTCTTCCACTATCTTCTGACTCGATCGTCGGAAGGGTCGGGTCGAGCTTCCCGACCTGACCTTTGTGCAGGAGCGAAGCCGAAGGTCTCCGCTGGACGTGCGGGGAGGAGTTCCCGCCCGGAGGAAAAAAAGCGACCCCGTCCCGATCGTACCACCTCAGCGCGACCATCACGGCGAACCCGAGGGCCGCACCGGAGAGATCCCGCCATCCTGTCACGAACGGTCGTCGCGCACCCGCAACAACTCCGTTCAACGAACCGTTCGTCGCTCACACCCGCATGTACAGCTGCTTGACAGCATGTTTTCTTATGGTTTTGGGTCATTTTGCTTGTAAATATGTAAGTTCGAACAAGCTGCAGCGTTGCAAAGCGACCGTTCACCGAACCGAGCAAAACAGCCCCAAAACAGCCCAAAACGGCTCCGTTTTCGCGTGCCGCGGGAGGTGAGCGGAGTGCTGCCTCCGCCCACCAAAATGTTAGCCAGCTCAGACCCCAGGAACCCCCCGGGTGGCACATGGCTGGATGGGGCTTCGGTTATATACCGGGCGTTGAACACTCTTTCGCAAATTCGCACATGACCTTTACGAGAACTTGGTGTTGCGTCCGGGACCAGGTGAGCGGCTGTTTGTGGGCTTGCAGCTGTTCGTTCATCCTTGAAAGCCTTGTTTTTCCCCCTCTCCCTCTTTTCTCTTGTGCACACAAGGTGTTCGACGAATTGCTTGTAAAGCTTTCCTTTTCGCGAGACTTCGGGACTTGTCCGTTGCTCGTTCTTTCGATCTAACTCTCTTTCTCTTTTACAGGTCCTTCTGGACCTGCGAGAGGTTACAAAGTGGGCTGATCCTTGCGGAGCAAGATCGCAAGGGCGAAGCGCGACTTAGGCAACGCAAGCTAAGTTCGCGTCTTTGCCGCAAGAGTGACTCGCGACTTAGGCAACGCAAGCTAAGTTCGCGTCTTTGGCCGCAAGGGTGCCGCAAGCCTTAGGCAATTCCAGCTAAGGTCGTGACAATCCGGACCCGAACCTAACCGCGTCGGCCCCGAGGCCATGGCTCAAAGCTGTTTACACTAACAACCTGTCTCTCTGGTCGACGCTAACAGGCTTCAACCCCTAATTGCTGGCGACTGCGGGCTTCCCGCAGCCAGCGATCCAAACTAAGCGAGACAGATCTGTACATACCTAGATCGGCGGCCGCCGCCCTGACATAGAGATCCTGTCCTCCGTTGCCGTACACCCTCAGATCCGTGAGATTAGTACTCCACAGTATGCACCCGCTGCCGCTCCCGCTGATGTTGGCTTGAGCGTAGGCCGTGCACGAGCAATTCTTCAAACACTTAGCTCTGCACTGGTCCAGGGTCGTGCCGACCCATTCCACCGTCGAGCTCGACGTGTCCGGTAGCTTCACGCCGCTCACTAAGGCGAACCCGTCGGTCCCGTACCGGCAGTCCACCTCCGTCTTCCTCACGCACCCGTCGGAGCCGTCCCTTAATTCCCAGTTGGTTGGATTCTTCGGCTGGAACCCCTGCGGGCAGCTGCACCGCGGCGACATGCTGGGGTCGCAGACGGCGTTGGGGCCGCACGGGAAGATGTTGTCGCATAGGTCATTGGGGTTGGACCAGAGAGGGTTCCATAACTTGCTGTCGTCGACCCACACCAGTCGCTCCACTTTGCCGGAGTGGTTCATGAACAGCCTGGAGACGATCGATACGTCGATCATGTGGAAGACATAGACGACCTGGGTGGCGTCGACGGAGAACTGAAACGAGATCTTGTTGTAAGACGTCATCTGTGGGACGCCGGTGAGCCGCAGCCCGTTCCATGGCCCGGCGCGCCACACCTGATCCGTCCCTGACCATTCAAAGACCTGGGGATCGCCACGCAGATCGATGCCGAAGGTGTACTCGCCCGGCGCAGGGTCGCTGGCGTTCGTCCACGACGTGAGCTGGCGGTTGAACCCGATCGTCAGATTCCACCCGAGCTTCATACCCGGCAGGAGCGAGTCGGTCGGGTAGTCGAAGCTCTGCCACGCAAAGCTGTTCGGATCAGTAGGATTACCATCCCTCTCCCTGACGACAAAGTTCCCATCGTCGAGGAGCTGCGCCACCGGGTTTGCAAGAGCGAGCGACGGAGAGGACCAGACGACGGTCGAGTTCTCGCCGGTGATGCGGAGCGTTCCGTTGGCCGCCACGGATAGGCTTCCATGGCTGCCGGTGACAGGACGCTGGCGATTGGCGACCCACACCACCGTTTGGACTGAGATCTTGTGGTACCATATCCCGATATAGCGGCTGTCAGAACCGGTGGGGCTAAAGAAGCCCAACGCGAAGCTGCCGCCCTTGGAGATCAAGGGTTGCCCGCCGTCAGCGAGGGGGTGGTGAAGAGTCAAGGTGTCCGCTCCATTGGAGGGGGAGGAGAGAGTGGTGAGGAGGTAGAGAAGGAAGGTGGCCCAAGAGAGCCTCCTCATGGTCAATTGATTATTCCTAGTGGTCGAATCTTAAAAGCAAGTCGAATACTGTACATTTATTTGGTTAGCGTGCTTATGGAAAACACTAGTTTCTTTGTCTAACATCATCGCAACGTCATTTGCTTGTTTACTCTCATTTGGCATATTAACATGATTTCTTCCGAAAGGGCAATGATGATAATTCTATACTTCTTATTTGGCCCTGCATTATAATAATAGTATTTAAGAGTGATAAGGGAGATATGATACGTAGCTGCGGGCATTGTAACTCATCTAGCCAGCCAACATGTCATTTCAACTTGTCGACATCGCTTCCTCTTGTTTTTATTTTTTTAATAAATGATGAAGAATAAATTAAAAATTTTATGATAATTATTTAATTTTTTTAACTAATTAGCTGACACCTTTAGTACTACAATATATATATATATATATTTATATATATATATATATCGGATAAAATTTTAAATTCTTAATCTTATTCTCATTTATGGTACGAAGATTTTTACTTGACCCTAGGCCCTAGGAGATGATCACACGTTATTGACTATAAATTTGATTCAATAATCTATTACTCCGTATCTTTCACGTTGAACATGTTCTATTGATAATCAAATATTTTAATAATAATTTCAATTATTTATCATAAATTTTATGATAATTATTTAAATTTTTTTCACTAAATTAGCTGACATTTTTAGTATCACACAAAAGAGTAAATACACTTGGACGCGATCGAATTCTCCAAGTCTTTTCAAACCGAAGTAACAATATTCAATATGCCTAATTATGTGTTGAACAATAAAAATCTATAATGAAATAGAGCTTAAATTATTTTATATGAATCTAAATTATAAAGATTCAATTAAAAAGAATAATCGCGTACAAATCCTAAGTTTACAAAAGTCCAGCACGTGAATTGTATTTTTTGTATTTTATGTAGGCATCGAGAAGTAAATTAGTCAGCGGTGGAATGTCTTCCGAGTACGATCGAATGGCCTAACAGTGATTGATGAGGCTTGTGAGAAAGAATAGTTTTGACTCTTCCAATATATATAAGGTAGTAAGGTAAAAAGGACCCACCACTTGTCATGTCGAAAATTTTGATCCATAATAGTATGCCATAACAAGACGAATCCATGATAATCAGCGATGGAATGTCTTTTCCTTCTACTATGGCATGAATCTAATTATGATTGAATGGCCTAACAGTGATTGATGGGACTTGTGTATTTGACTCCTTCAAATAAATATGAGGAAGTGAGGTCTCTAAAAAAGACCCACCACTTGTCATGTGGAAAATTATGATCTATGATAGTATACCAAAACAAGAAGAATTGAGGCATATTGACTCACGTTGACTTGACTTTAGTGATCCACATTGACTCTTTCAAATAAATATGAAGCACGCTGACCTCACTTTAGTGACCCACATACTTTTACTATGTAAATCAAATTGATTAGAGTTAACATATATCAAATCACATATCAATTCAGTACAAAAACTTTAAGTTACTAAGTTGCAAAGTAAACCCAGAATATATACTCTTTGCATATAAATATTTTTAAAATATTTTCTTATTAATGTGTGAATTATCTTCCCTTTACTCTTAAAGAGTTCAAACAGCATCTTTCTTTAACAATATAGCATTCGCTTTTTATCTATCACTTGGTCCAATTGTATTTTGGATGCTACAGGAGAATTCATTATTGACCTTATGGGGTTTGAGCCTAAGGTGATTTTTGAGTGACTTTAAATAGTTAGTTCTTTGAGTGATTTCGAGATGTATTTGAAGTGATTTCGATTTAGTTCTTGAGTAGCTCCCGGGTGGGGGTTGAGATTTCATAGTGTCGCTATACTAAATGTTAGGTGTCATGAAAGCAAATCATGTGAGTGATGATACGTGCAACATACTATACAATATTTTTTGTTATTATTATAATAATATTTTATTACTTTATATTAATTATGAATATATACTGTAATGTCTTTAGATATATGCAACGGAAATTAGATTATGATGATATCATGATATTGAGACCGATTCATATTAGTATCCCCACACGAGCAGCTATGAGACTAGCTGCCTCCATCATATGAACAAGTATACAACACACTAGTTTTTCATGTTATCTTAATGTCCCTCTCGAGTAACTTATGACCATAATTATTTAGGGTCTATGTTTAAAAGTGATTCAACTTATTATCACGATCTCATCATGATCTCAATCTCATTATACAGATCAACGGACATCACAATATGCATATATGCAATAAGCAATATAAAGTGATAAAAATATCAAAATATAATGAAAAAAATGTGTATCATGTCGCACGTGCCATCACTCATGTGATTGGCTTGCAGGGCACCTATGACTAGCAATTTGCCTATAAAAATATATCGCTATATATTCCCGATCATAGTGTTGGGAAATCTTGGGCGCGACATCACATGTGCAATGGAAGATCAAAAAAATAAAATCTCAAAATTCCCAAATATATGTTCGTTGTCGTGAGTCATACCTATTGGAATTCTTTCTTGCTTTGTGAATTATTATCTTCATAATAATTCACTCGACTTATCGACTACAAGCGTACTAGGCCACTACGCTGCAATACCTAGATGATACAAGGGAATCCAATCCTTTGGACCTATCTGTCCTCGGTTATCGTGTACATATAGTCCCTCATTCATCTAATATCTCAGAGACCATATAACGGGCATGGTGTTGTTAAGCTCATACGGTTTATCCTCGAGTCTCGCTCTAATCAGATTCTCCCAGAGAACTCTTTCTCTCTTAATTTGAATGACCTTGGCCAAGGATTTATTTGAGCAAGAACACAGGATATTCCTCTCATAATATTGAGAGCGTATGATCTCCTATCGACACTCAATAGCCATCGTATGGTTGGTTGTCACTCTCAATAACCGACTGTTACTAGATTTGGAACTTCCAAACCTATAAATTTGGTATTAAAGAGTGAAGTACTCATACTAGACATCCTTGTATTAAATCTTAGATTTTGATGATAAAATTAATTGATAGAGTTTATGATTTGATCTACGTTTTGAGTGACACATGAAGCTTCGACCAAGGAGAGGCAATTAAAGTAGGAAGAATCATGTTGGGCCGGAGAAATACATGTCAGAAGATTAGACGTCGTGTCGAAGGATCGGTCGACGTATCGACGAAAGACTTCGAGTCATGAGTTCGGGCATCGGGTCAAGAAGAGTGGATATTGCGCCAAGGAAATCGAAGTTGTGGAGGTCAATTAGCCGATTGGTCAATAGGCCACAAGAGAGGACGATGCGCCGAAGAATCAGACGAAGCGTCGATGAACCAATGACATGTCGGACAATATTTGATTAGCTTAGTAATAATTGCCTAAATCGAAGTGAGTTTTAAGTGTGTAGGATTAACTACGATAGTAAAGCATAAAAAAAAAAAAATGAAGTCCCAGAGTCAAGAACACGATTTCGTTGGGAGTTCATCGGAAGTCTGGACGTTCATCGAAAGTTCTACCGAAATTGATCAAAAAGTCCAGGAGCTTGCAAAAGAAGCTTATCATAACTCACCAAGAAGATCGTTGTGAAGTCCGCACTCTCAACTTTTTGTTTCGTTGTTCAACTCATTGGAGTTTAAATTTTATTTATATAATAGCCATCAGGTTTCTTGAATACAATTTAGAAGGACACCTCACATACATGTGAATAGAAGCCATGATCACATGAAACTTCATATATTCATATTTTCTTCGCTCTGAAACAAAGTCTTTGGAGTTCTTACGGCACCCAAGTTTATAAACAAGTCATGTCTCAAGATTTGGTATGACTTTTTCAGATAAAGCTAGTACTAGTATATTCTAGGTTTTGTTGGCCCTGTAATCTCCTTGTTCTTCTTAATTATCTTCTCTTCCTCGAAGATCTTTTCTTGCATTCATTTGTATCCTAATTCTTCTTTTTGTCTTCTCCTCGTCAAGTCTTTTCTCACACTCATTTGTATATCCTAATTTCTGATGATCTTCTTAATCTCTATAAGGAAAACCAAATCAGAACAAAGAAATTACAAACTAAGAGATTGAAAAAACAACAATAGGTCGGAAATCAGAATCCGGCTGGCTTCCTAGATGTAAAACAATGTCATTTTATGCTTAATGCATGTTAGCCAATGCGATTGTAATAACTTAGCAACTAGAATCTGATAAGAAATAAGAATCTCATGTAATCTTGGACACTTACCCCAACAGTTGGAAGACAAAGGCCTACGGAGAGAACAGGAAATATATTTGCAAGTGGTTGGACTGTTGTTGAACATGAACTATACACCAAAATCAAATTCTTCATGTGGTGACAAGCAAGAAATTTAGGGCCTCACTAAACCTTGGCATCCATGATATCCTCTAAGATACCACCTTTATATGTTCAGCATAAACTGTATCTTACATTCTCATCCTCTGTCTGTCTCTTCTCCTTTCTATTTTCTTTCTAGCAATGAAAATGCCAAACGTCAAAGGATGCAACCACTAATGATAATGCTTCTCCCTCCTTCCCTAAAAACAGCACTGGAGAAGTAAGTGTATGGTAACCTAAGGGTATAGGCTAAACTATCATAATTGCTGCCACCAAACACCCAACCAAACGTTTTCTTGGTTTCCTTTCAATATCAATTAAATGTACCCAGTAATCTAAATTTAGGACTAAGCATCAAGGAGCACTTTTGGGATGAGAAAGAGGAATTTTGCCGTCTCCTGGGAAGAAAAGATGGATTTCAGACAAAAAGTATCAAAAGACTAAACAGATATTCTGGATAAATAAATATAGATTTACAGATACATATGATCAAATGTAGCATATAGGTGTTTTTACTGCATGATAAGCTATCGAAAAACTCCAATTGATACCTTGAGAGAAGAAGGGCTACGTAAGGGAGAATCGAAGGAAAGATTTGGAGCGAAACATATCCCCCAACAAGAACCACAGCAAGGCCTTTGCACGATCAGGTGAATCCTGTATAAAAGCTGCCGCTCTGCATTTAGAAAATATAGCATATATAGATTTGTGATATCTCAAAATGTTAAATGGATGTGCAAAAGGCAGTCTTCAATAACTGAGAACATTTCGATGCCAATATTTACATCGTCGAGAATATTGAGATATTTGTTTCATTATCATGTTGTCCTGGCATCAATTAGTAGCACCAATTAGTCTAACAGCTCTTGCAGGATTCGATTCTACTTCATTTCGTTGTTATGTTTATTTGGGGCATTCATCATCGACCTTCAAACATCGTGACCGACACGTTGTTGATGGACAACGAGTCCTGCTTGCTCCTCGAGGAATCGGGGTCCAGCGGCCCTCTCATGGCAACAAAGCCCGGTTGCCTCGGCTGCGGCAGCAGCGCGCTGTCGCTTCCCAACATGAACAGCACCGACGACATCGTCGGTCGGTCCTCCGGTCGCTCCTGAACGCACAGAAGGCCGACCTTCATGCACCTCAAGACTTCCGCCTTGGGGTACGAGTCGCCGATGGCTTCGTCGACCAAGTCGAGGCCTTTACCTTCTCTCCATAGGCTCCACGTCTGAAGGCAATCACTGTTAGTGGCACAGCGAGGGAGGAAGACGACGATGAGTTCTTATACTTACGTATCCCAGAAGATTGAGGCTGCGTGACGAGTCATAGATTCCTCTGTTCTTTTTGCCGCTGATGATCTCAAGTACCAACACGCCGAAACTGAACACATCAGATTTCACGGAGAAGATTCCATCCATGGCGTATTCGGGAGACATGTATCCGCTGCAGTGATGGTAAGAGTAAGAAGCGTCTTTGATTCTGCTGGTCACGATGCACATGCCAATACAAGTTCATGAATTATGTGTTCTTGAAGTCTTACTATGTTCCGACGACTCTCTTGGTGTTTACTTCCGATTCGTCCCCTCCAAATATCCTTGCCAAGCCGAAGTCAGATATCTTAGGGTTCATGTGCATGTCGAGAAGAATGTTGCTAGCTTTCAGATCCCTGTGGATGATCCTCAATCTGGAATCCTGATGGAGGTACAGAAGACCTCGAGCAATCCCAACTATGATGCTGTAACGCGTTGGCCAGTTCAGCAACCAACCCTTGGCTTTATCTGAGAAAAGATTCTCATGACGAGTGATGAATGGAGATGCAAAATGCCATGAGAAGGTGAAAGAATGAACTGATCACCAAAGAGGAAGGAGTCCAAGCTTCCGTTGGGCATGTACTCGTAGATCAACATCCTTTCTTCTCCTTGAATGCAGCAACCAAGAAGGCGAACAAGGTTACGGTGCTGTAGCTTGGCGATCAGCACCACCTCGTTCATGAACTCATCGATGCCTTGCACCGATGTCTTGGACAGCCTCTTCACAGCTATCTCTTGCTCGTCCTCCAGCTTGCCCTGCGAGCTTCTGGTTGAGAGCAGCCAAATTGGTGAAACTGTAAACTGCGAGACTCGGTCGATTCCCTACCTTGTACACGGGACCAAATCCCCCCTCGCCGAGCTTGCTTTCTATGGAGAAGTTGCTTGTGGCGTCGGCGACCGTTCCCAGATCGAACAATGGGAGGTCCAAGTCGGTCGCTTCTGTTCCTTCATCGTTGTGTCGCTCTGTCAAGGAGATGGCCATGCCTGACATACCTGCTGAGTGATAACAAGAGGTGATGAAGGCTTCCTCTCAAGTGGTAGAAACAAGGTAAAGAAGAAGCAATGTTGATGGTACTTCTTTTCTTCCTTCTCCAAACACAGCCACCGACCAAAGCTAGGATTGAGATGAAGAGAGCAATGATCACAGTGATCACGGTTAAATGGATCCGGTGATGACTTGACTCTGAGTCTGAAACATCAACATGATCATATGAAAACAAGAACAAAATTATATGTTCTCCTCAGATAAAAACCTTCGAGAAGCGTGCAGTATATATTAGCATGATATTTTTAGTACCACCACCTTCAGAGATGTCAAATACTGCTTGGACTATTTTTCCTATGAGCTACTATAATATCACAAATGGCAAACAAAAAGACAAAGGTCTGTGGTCAATGGCGGTTTCATTGTTGATTATTGATTCCAAGGTATATGCGTCTTACAAGCAACACCTATAATCTTACATTCACATGCCTTTTATCCCTTCTTTGTATATATATTCTCATTTTTTATTAGTAATTTTTAAAAAAATTATTCACTTTGACTTCTGAAATCAAGTTTTTAATTTCTAATATATTCGTTGAAATTATACCTTAATGTTGTTGAATCTCGTATTTTGATGATGAAACTACTTGATATATGTTTATGATTTAATCTGCGTTTTGAGTGACGCAGGATGCTTTGATCAGGATGAGACAATTAAAGCAGGAAAATCATGTTGTACCGGAGGAACATGTCAGAAGATTGGACGTCGGGCCGGTGGATCGGTCGACGTATCGACAGAAGGCTTCGGGCCGTGGACTCGGGCATCGGGCCAAGTAGAGCGGGTATTGTGCCAAGGATATCGGAGTTGCGGAGTCAACTGGCCGATTGGGCAATAGGCCGCAGGAGAGGACGATGCGCCGAAGAATCAGACGAAGCGTCGAGGGACCAATGACATGCCGGACAACTTGGTTAATTGCTTAGGATTAATTGTCTCGATCGAAGTTTTGTTTTAAATGTGCAGGATTAACTACGATGAAAGATAGACAAGCAGCAGGAGTTGCACCGGAGTCAAGTTCATGATCACGTTGGGAGTTCGAGAGTTCGACGGAAGTACGGACGGTCGTCGGAGGTTCTGCGAGAACAGATCCGAGAAGTCCAGAAGCTTGCCAAGCGAAGCTCGTCGGAACTCGCCAAGTGGATCGTCGCAAAGTCCAGGAGTTTGCCGGAAGTCCGCAGAAGCATCACCGAGGGTTCATCGGATGATCGACGGAAGTTCGCCGGAAACTCGCCGGAAGAAGCGATTGACGTACCGAAGCAAAGCTGCAGAAATTGTCTTAGATTTAATCGTAGTTAGCACGGTGATTAAGTTAGAAATGGGAGGTGATCCCATTAGCTTAATCCTGGGGCAATTGGGCCCCTGAAGAACTCAAGTTGGGTCGAATGGTTCAACCCATTCGAACCCAAGTAGCTGTGGGAGGTGCAACCGCCCAGGCAGGGAGGTGCCACCGCCCAGGCTAAGTCTCCCAGCGAGACTGGGCGGTGCAACCGCCCCAGCCAAGAGGTGCAACCGCCCAGGGCTCAGTCTCCAAGAGAGACTGGGCGGTGCAACCTCCTCTGTCGAGAGGTAGCACCGCCAGAGCTCAAGTTCCGAGCTCTGGCAGGCGATGCAACCACCGAGCTCGGTCTTCGAGCTCTAGCAGAGAGCTGCAACCTCTCTGGACAGGAGATGCACCGCCTGAGCTCGGTCTTCGAGCTCTGGCAGAGTGGTGCAACCACCTCTGGCAGAGAGGTGCAACCACCTCTGGCAGAGAAGAGAAACTTCTCTGGTCAGGAGATGCACCGCCTGAGCTCGGTCTTCGAGCTCTGGCAGGAAGGTGCAACCACCCCTGACAGAGAAGGTGGAACCGTCCGAGCTCAGTCTTCGAGCTCTGCCAGGCGGTGCCACCTCTCCAGTCGAGAGGTGCAACCACCTGAGCTCAGACTTCGAGCTCTGCCAGGCGGTGCCACCTCTCCAGTCAAGAGGTGCAACCGCCTGATCCCGGAATTCCGGGATTTGATCGTTTTGAGCTCGAAATTTGAATTGGGTTGGGGCCTATAAATACCCCACCCATTCAGCACTGAAAAGATACAGACCTACACCGAAATCTTGATCTTTTCTGTGATTCTAAGAGCTCAAAAGTGTTGTAAAGCCTTTAAGTCTCCTCCTTCTGTTCTTCAAGTTTTCAGTTGTAAAGTGAGGAGAGAAAGGTCTGTATAGGTTGTCTCCTGAGCCTGTCAAAAGGAGAGAAACTGTAAAAGGGAAGTTTGGCCTTCGCCTATTGAAGGAAGGCCCCTAGTTGACGTCGGCAACCTCGTCGGTGGAGGAAGCCAAAAGTGGAGTAGGTCAAGGCTGACCGAACCACTCTAAATCTCTGGTTTGCGTTTATTTTTGAGCACTTTATCATTACTGCAAACCTCCTCCATTACTACTGCTCTCTGCGCTCTCACGAACAAGTTCTAAGTGCTGTTCTTCCGAATCTGCATTCAGACGTAAATTCGTATTTTCGTACATTACAGTTTACGTTTACGTTTGATTCTGCAGAACTGTCTTCCGTGCTTTTACGAAAGAGTTTCTTTGCAGTTTACACTTACATTTTGATCCTATTGATAACTGCAAACTGTCCTCTACAATTTTACGAACGAGTTTCAACATTTAGACGTAAAACTGCATTTAGACGTAAATCGGCTTTCCTCTCACAATCATCAGTTCTCAGTTCATGTTTACGTCTTGATTTCAACTGCATACTGCCTTCTACGATTATACAAACGAGTTTCAAAGTTTAGACGTAAATCTGCGTTTAGACGTAAATCTGCGTTTAGACGTAAAACTGCGTTTAGACGTAAATCTGAGTTTAGACGTAAACTGCGCTTAGACGCAAAACTGCGCTTAGACGCAAACTGTGTTTAGACGCAAACTGCGCTTAGACGCAAACTGCGCTTAGACGCAAACTGTGTTTAGACGCAAACTGCGCTTAGACGCAATCTGCGCTTAGACGCAAACTGCACTTAGATACAAACTGAGAATTAGCTTTTGCATCATAATAGCTTTTATTGAACGAACGCAGCTTTTGGTTTTTAATCGCTGTAAGATTTCCGCTGCACTAATTCACCCCCCCCCCCCCCCCCCCCTCTTAGTGCTCTCGATCCTAACAATTGGTATCAGAGCGGGGTATCTCTCATTTCGGATTTACACCCGAGAGAAATGGCTCTTCAAGAGGGCTTTTCGGTCTTTCGTCCACCGTTCTTTAACGGATTGGACTACACTTACTGGAAAACTCGAATGAGAGTTTTCTTGATTTCTCTAAATCTGGATTTATGGAATATCGTTGAAAATGGTTTTCAACTTCCCTCTAAACCGACGAACGAATGGTCGGATTTAGAGAAGAAGTATTTTTCTTTAAACGCAAAGGCTATGAATGCCTTATTTTGCGCTTTGGACAAAAATGAGTTCAATCGGGTTTCTTTTTGCGAAACGGCTTTCGATATTTGGCGCACTCTTGAAATCACGCATGAGGGAACTAGTAGAGTCAAAGACTCGAAAGTTAATATTTTACTGCATGATTTCGAGCTTTTTCATATGAAACCAAGCGAAACCATTGTTGACATGTACACCCGTTTTACGGATGTCGTCAATGGTTTAAATTCACTTGGTAAAAGCTTTTCGGATTTTGAACTCGTTAACAAAGTTTTGCGCTCACTTTCTAAAACTTGGGATTCAAAAGTAACTGCTATTCAAGAATCGAAAAACTTGAACCAATTTCCACTTGAAGAACTAATTGGTTCATTGATCACATATGAAATGACGTGCAATGCACGTGAAGAACTTGAGAACCACCTTCCAAAGAACAGGAAGGATTTGGGACATAGAACATTTGAAGACCACTCGAGCATAAGCTCAAGTGATGGTGAACTTAAACTACAAATGAAACAAAAATTAAAAAGCAAAAAGAATCAAACTACTTGCTTTAAACGCAAGAAGAAGAACAAAAACTGGGATGAATCGAGCTCCTCCGAAGAAGAGAAAGTCAACAAAAGCAAGGCGGCAAACTACGCCTTAACAGCCTACAATGATGATGTAATCGAAATCCCCCTAATTTATTTTGAAATTACTTGATGCTTTCATGATGTATCTTTCTCTTTTAGTTTAGAATTAATTTTCTTAAAAATTACATGTTAAAAAAAAAAAAATTATTATGATCATACTAAGTAATTTCAAAAATGATAATATTGCATATTTTATGATAAACAAATAAAATGATCTTGATTGAAAATATGAAATCATGGTTAAGAAGTAATAATGTGCATTACGTTAATTTCCATTGTTATTTCTCGATTTTGATTAAAGATCATGTTTGATTTGAAGAAATGCATAATGATGAAATTAAATATTTCGATTGACAATTTCATGCATGAGATATACATGATGATTTTTGTGATTGATGGTTTTATGATGAAATTCATTTTACGATCCTAAACGTTGATGCATGTTTTCATTTGACATAAATGAAAAGGCATGCTAACATGAAATCGATCACTTAAGATGAAACACTTAAAAAAGGGGAGAAATATATGAATTGATGCTATAAACACTATGCTATGATTATCCCATGCTTGCATCACCAAGAAATATATGATTGCTATCATTGCTATATGCCCTGTATCAAGATATCAAACAAAATCTTGCTTCACAGTTTTACGCATTGATATCTTACCACATGATGAAATGCTACAATTGATGAACACTTGAAATGTAATCCTCTATCTTATTGATTTTTCAATAAATCTATGCTTGTCATACATGAATTTATTGAATGTAATTTTGAGGATGATTTCAGATTTGACAAATGCTTGATTCGTATTTACGATATAAGATACACTTTAAATATGAATCATGCATCAATCATGTTAAATGCTTTAATCATTTTCTATCTCTAGAGTTCTCGATTTTGATGAAATACAAGTGATAAATTCATTTATGATATCTTGTAAATCACTTGAATTATGAATGAGTTTTTTTTTTATGATGCGTTAAAAGAATCACTTAAAAAGAAAATGCTTTTCCCATCTGATCGAGATTAATGATTTCATGATATTTTGTGAATCTCGAAATTAATTTTAATGACTTGATTATGAATTTCAAGTTAATGATTTGATTTGAATCATAATCTTGATCTTGCAAAATTGAAGTCACAAATAATATCCTGTGGTATTCATGAATTGATACTCACAATATGAAAGCATTGATATTCATGACTTGAATTGGATTGAAACATTGTATGCTTAAATTAATCATTCTCCTATGTTTCAAAAATTCCTTAAATGCCTTATGTGATGATTGAAAACTAACTTGCTTTATGATGAATCACGAATCATAACTTGATCTATGATGCCTTGAAATGATTAAAATATTTAATACTTTTATGCTCTACCCCCTACTTTCTTCTTGTTTTCAATGATAAAATGGGGAGAAGTTTTGATCATGCATGGTAGGATATAATTTGACAAAATTGATACCATCATGATATGAAACATTTATGATGTGCAATTATGCATGCAATACTTGCTTTCTAATTATGATGTGATGTATTGCATATGATGTAAATCATGATCTAAAATGCTATGAGTGCCAAGTTACACATTTTGAGAAGAAATTGCTATATTGAAACATTAATGTAATTATGAATGGTGATATGATATCATGCATGTAATACTTCAACTTATGATAATGATGCATGCAATGATAAAATATTCATGATGAAAAATTGTCTTGACATTCATAACTTGATTATTCATCCTTTGTCATGATTTTGAAATCGTTGTAAAAGGAAAAAAGAAGTACAAAACTGTATTCTCTCTTCCTTTTTTACAATGACAAAGGGGGAGATAGCTAGCTTGTACAAGTCAAGAAGATGCAAAAACTTGACTGCTTGCTTGCCTATCTTAAGTAGCAAAGATTGCTAACTTGCTCATTTCAAGAAGAAAAATTGTCTTCTTGAACATCACTATCTTGAATATCTTAGTTGAAGCAAAACTTGCAATTTGCACATTGCAATAGGAAGCAAGAATCATGAGCTTACACAAGAAAGCTATCTTGTATTTGCTTTCGAAATTTTTGCTAGCTTATATATTGTGAAACTTGTATATCGTAAAAATTGCTAGCTTGTTGGTCTAAAGAGAAGCAAAAAGTTGCTATCTCAAAAGAGGCAAAAATGCTAACTTGCGCATCTAGCAAAGTGAGCAAAATTTTCAAGAAGCAAGAGTTGCCTTCTTGAACATCTCTAATTTGCTAACTTACATGATGTAGAACTTGCTATCTTATATGCTATAAAACTTGCATATCTAAAACTTGATAGCATGAATGTTCTAAGCATGATGAAATACTTGCTAAATCTTCTAGCTCCAAAGATTGCATTATGATAAAACTTGATACTATGTTTTTCATGCAATGAATTGAACCAATATCACAAACACTTGATTGTGGTACTTCTCCTTTTTGTTGATGACAAAGGGGGAGAAGTATGTTGATGACATGACATGTGATGCATAAGTTTATGCATATGTTCATGTTGACGTGTTGCAAGTATTCATGATGAATATTGCAATGACTTGAATTCAGGTTGAATTCAAGGTTCTATCAATATGGCATATTGATAGGGGGAGTTTGTTTAAACTCCGGGAGTTAAGTTTAACTCCGTCATCAAGTGGTTGTCATCATCAAAAAGGGGGAGATTGTTGAATCTCGTATTTTGATGATGAAACTACTTGATATATGTTTATGATTTAATCTGCGTTTTGAGTGACGCAGGATGCTTTGATCAGGATGAGACAATTAAAGCAGGAAAATCATGTTGTGCCGGAGGAACATGTCAGAAGATTGGACGTCGGGCCGGTGGATCGGTCGACGTATCGACAGAAGGCTTCGGGCCGTGGACTCGGGCATCGGGCCAAGTAGAGCGAGTATTGTGCCAAGGATATCGGAGTTGCGGAGTCAACTGGCCGATTGGGCAATAGGCCGCAGGAGAGGACGATGCGCCGAAGAATCAGACGAAGCATCGAGGGACCAATGACATGCCGGACAACTTGGTTAATTGCTTAGGATTAATTGTCTCGATCGAAGTTTTGTTTTAAGTGTGCAGGATTAACTACGATGAAAGATAGACAAGCAGCAGGAGTTGCGCCGGAGTCAAGTTCATGATCACGTTGGGAGTTCGAGAGTTCGACGGAAGTACGGACGGTCGTCGGAGGTTCTGCGAGAACAAATCCGAGAAGTCCAGAAGCTTGCCAAGCGAAGCTCGTCGGAACTCGCCAAGTGGATCGTCGCAAAGTCCAGGAGTTTGCCGGAAGTCCGCAGAAGCATCATCGAGGGTTCATCGGATGATC
This sequence comes from Musa acuminata AAA Group, assembly GCF_036884655.1. NCBI lineage: Eukaryota > Viridiplantae > Streptophyta > Magnoliopsida > Zingiberales > Musaceae > Musa > Musa acuminata. Next base: position 1,568,794 of record NC_088344.1, read on the forward strand.
GACGGAAGTTCGTCGGAAACTCGCCGGAAGAAGCGATTGACGTACCGAAGCAAAGCTGCAGAAATTGTCTTAGATTTAATCGTAGTTAGCACGGTGATTAAGTTAGAAATGGGAGGTGATCCCATTAGCTTAATCCTGGGGCAATTGGGCCCCTGAAGAACTCAAGTTGGGTCGAATGGTTCAACCCATTCGAACCCAAGTAGCTGTGGGAGGTGCAACCGCCCAGGCAGGGAGGTGCCACCGCCCAGGCTAAGTCTCCCAGCGAGACTGGGCGGTGCAACCGCCCCAGCCAAGAGGTGCAACCGCCCAGGGCTCAGTCTCCAAGCGAGACTGGGCGGTGCAACCTCCTCTGTCGAGAGGTAGCACCGCCAGAGCTCAAGTTCCGAGCTCTGGCAGGCGATGCAACCACTGAGCTCGGTCTTCGAGCTCTAGCAGAGAGCTGCAACCTCTCTGGACAGGAGATGCACCGCCTGAGCTCGGTCTTCGAGCTCTGGCAGAGTGGTGCAACCACCTCTGGCAGAGAGGTGCAACCACCTCTGGCAGAGAAGAGAAACTTCTCTGGTCAGGAGATGCACCGCCTGAGCTCGGTCTTCGAGCTCTGGCAGGAAGGTGCAACCACCCCTGACAGAGAAGGTGGAACCGTCCGAGCTCAGTCTTCGAGCTCTGCCAGGCGGTGCCACCTCTCCAGTCGAGAGGTGCAACCGCCTGAGCTCAGACTTCGAGCTCTGCCAGGCGGTGCCACCTCTCCAGTCAAGAGGTGCAACCGCCTGATCCCGGAATTCCGGGATTTGATCGTTTTGAGCTCGAAATTTGAATTGGGTTGGGGCCTATAAATACCCCACCCATTCAGCACTGAAAAGATACAGACCTACACCGAAATCTTGATCTTTTCTGTGATTCTAAGAGCTCAAAAGTGTTGTAAAGCCTTTAAGTCTCCTCCTTCTGTTCTTCAAGTTTTCAGTTGTAAAGTGAGGAGAGAAAGGTCTGTAAAGGTTGTCTCCTGAGCCTGTCAAAAGGAGAGAAACTGTAAAAGGGAAGTTTGGCCTTCGCCTATTGAAGGAAGGCCCCTAGTTGACGTCGGCAACCTCGTCGGTGGAGGAAGCCAAAAGTGGAGTAGGTCAAGGCTGACCGAACCACTCTAAATCTCTGGTTTGCGTTTATTTTTGAGCACTTTATCATTACTGCAAACCTCCTCCATTACTACTGCTCTCTGCGCTCTCACGAACAAGTTCTAAGTGCTGTTCTTCCGAATCTGCATTCAGACGTAAATTCGTATTTTCGTACATTACAGTTTACGTTTACGTTTGATTCTGCAGAACTGTCTTCCGTGCTTTTACGAAAGAGTTTCTTTGCAGTTTACACTTACATTTTGATCCTATTGATAACTGCAAACTGTCCTCTACAATTTTACGAACGAGTTTCAACATTTAGACGTAAAACTGCATTTAGATGTAAATCGGCTTTCCTCTCACAATCATCAGTTCTCAGTTCACGTTTACGTCTTGATTTCAACTGCATACTGCCTTCTGCGAGTATACAAACGAGTTTCAAAGTTTAGACGTAAATCTGCGTTTAGATGTAAATCTACGTTTAGACGTAAAACTGCGTTTAGACGTAAATCTGAGTTTAGACGTAAACTGCGCTTAGACGCAAAACTGCGCTTAGACGCAAACTGTGTTTAGACGCAAACTGCGCTTAGACGCAAACTGTGTTTAGACGCAAACTGCGCTTAGACGCAATCTGCGCTTAGACGCAAACTGCACTTAGATACAAACTGAGAATTAGCTTTTGCATCATAATAGCTTTTATTGAACGAACGCAGCTTTTGGTTTTTAATCGCTGTAAGATTTCGGCTGCACTAATTCACCCCCCCCCCCCCCCCCCCCTCTTAGTGCTCTCGATCCTAACAAATGTGCGCCACTATATTTGATTCTCTACATGAGACTGACTCAAAGCAGCGAATCATGGCTACAGCCCTCCCTATTATGAATCATAAAGCAATCGATCATGGCTAACCCTCGCCATCACCCGTCTCTCTGGTCGACGCTAACAGGCTTCAGCCCCTAATTGCTGGCGACTGCGGGCTTCCCGCGGCCAGCGATCCAAACTAAGCGAGACCGAGCTGTACATACCTAGATCGGCGGCCGCCGCCCTGACATAGAGATCCTGTCCTCCACTGCCGAACACCCTCAGATCTGTGAGATTACTACTCCATAGTATGCACCCGCTGCCGCTCCCGCTGATGTTGGCTTGTGCGTAGGCCGTGCACGAGCAATTCTTCAAACACTTAGCTCTGCACTCGTCCAGGGTCGTGCCGACCCATTCCACCGTCGAGTTCGACGTGTCCGGTAGCTTCGCGCCGCTCACTAAGACGAACCCGTCGGTCCCGTTCCGGCAGTCCACCTCCGTCTTCCTCACGCACCCGTCGGAGCCGTCCCTTAATTCCCAGTTGGTCGGATTCTTCGGCTGGAACCCATGCGGACAGCCGCACAGCGGCGACCTGCTGGTGTCGCAGACGGCGTTGGGGCCGCACGGGAAGATGGTGTCGCATGGGTCCATTGGGAAGTACCAGATAGGGTTCCAGAACTTGCTGTCGTCGACCCACAGCAGCCTCTGAAGGGTGCCGGAGTGGTTCATGACCAGACTGGAGACGATCGATGCGTCGATCGTGTGGAAGACGTAGACGACCTGGGTGGCGTCGACGACGAACTGCAACGAGAGCATTTTGTAGGACGTCATCTTTGAGACGCCAGTGAACTGTAGCCCGTTCCATGGGCCACCGCGCCACACTGCGCTCGTCCCTGACCATTCAAAGGCCTGGGGGTCGCCGCGCAGATCGATGCCGAAGGTGTACTCGCCCGGCGCCGGGTCGCTAGCGTTCGTCCACGACGTGAGCTGGCGGTTGAACCCGGTCGTCAGATTCCACCCGAGCTTCATGCCCGGCAGGAGCGTGTCGGTCGGGTAGTCGAAGCTCTGCCACGCAAAGCTGTTCGGATCACTAGGATTACCATCCCTCTCCCTGACGACAAAGTTCCCATCGTCGAGGAGCTGCGCCACCGGGTCCGAAAGCCCGAGCGACGGCGAGGACCAGACGACGGTCGACTTCTCGCCGGTGATGACGAGCGTTCCGTTGGCCGCCACGGATAGGCTTCCATGGCTGCCGGTGACAGGACGCTGGCGATTGGCGACCCACACCACCGTTTGGACTGAGATCTTGTGGTACCATATCCCGATATAGCGGCTGTCAGAACCGTTGCGGCTAAAGAAGCCCAACGCGAAGCTGCCGTCCTTCGAGATCAAGGTTTGCCCGCCGTCAGCGAGGGGGTGGTCAAGTGTCAAGGTGTCCGCTCCATTGGAGGGGGAGGAGAGAGTGGTGAGGAGGTAGAGAAGGAAGGTGGCCCAAGAGAGCCTCCTCATGGTCAATTAATTATTCCTAGTGGTCGAATCTAAAAAGCAAGTCCGAACACTGTACATTTATTTGGTTGGCGTGCTTCTGGAAAACACTAGTTTCTTTCTTTAACATCATCGCAACGCCATTTACTTGTTTACGCTCATTTGGCATATTAACTTGATTTCTTCCGAAAGGGCAATGATAATTCTATACTTCTTATTTACCCCTGCATTATAATAATAGTATTTAAGAGTGCTAAGGGAGATATGAAACGTAGCTGCGGGCATTGTAACTCATCTAGCCAGCCGACATGTCATTTCAACTTGTCGACATCGCTTCCTCTTGTTTTTATTTTTTTAATAAATGAGGAAGATTAAATTAAAAAAATTATGATAATTATTTAAAATTCTTTTAACTAATTAGCTGACACCTTTAGTACCACACAAAAAAAAATATCGGATAAGATTTTAAATTCTTAATCTTACTTATCAAAAGACTTTGACTAGAAATCTATTGATATCAAACCTAATTATGTGTTGAACAATAGAAATCTATCATGAAATCGAGCTAAAATTATTTTATATGAATCTAAATTATAAAGATTCAATTAAAAAGAATAATCGCGTACAAATCCTACAAGTTAATTGTATTATATGTAGGCATCGAGAAGTAAATTAGTCAGCGGTGGAATGTCTTCCGATTACGATTGAATGGCCTAACAGTGATTGATAATGCTTGTGAGAAAGAATAGTATTGACTCTTCCAATATATATAAGGTAGTAAGGTAAAAAGGACCCACCAATTGTCATGTCGAAAATTTTGATCCATGATAATCAGCGATGGAATGTCTTTCCTTCTACTATTGCATGAATCCAATTACGATTGCATGGCCTAACAGTGATTGATGAGACTTGTGTGTTGACTCTTTCAAATAAATAGGAGGAAGTGAGGTCTCCAGAAAGAGACCCACCACTTGTCATGTGGAAAATTTTGATCTATGATAGTATACCTTAACAAGAAGAATTGAGGCATATTGACTCACGTTGACTTGACTTTAGTGATCCACATTGACTCTTTCAAATAAATATGAAGCGGTGAGGAGTCCTAAAATGATCCACGACTTGTCATATGGAAAATTTTGATCCATGATAGTCTACAAAAACAAGGAGAAATGAAGCACGCTGACCTCACTTTAGTGACCCACATACTTTTACTATGTAAATCTTAAATTACCAAAAATATTAGACAGTACTTAGTGCATCAAATTGATTAGAGTTAACATATATCAAATCAAATATCAATTCAGTACAAAAACTTAAGTTACGAAGTTGTAAAGTAAACCCAGAATATATACTCTTTGCATATGAATATTTTTAAAATATTTTCTTATTAATGTGTGAATTATCTTCACTTTACTCTTAAAGAGTTCAATCAGCATCTTTCTTTAACAATATAGCATTCGCTTTTTATCTATCACTGTCCAATTTTTTTTTTTTTATGCTACAAGAGAATTCATTATCGACCTTACGTGGTTTGAGCCTAAGGTAATTCTTGAGTGATTTTGAAATAGTTGTTAAGGGACTCCGAGATAGATTTGAAGTGATTTTGAGTCTGAGTGGCTCCGGGGTGGGGGCTGAGCTTTCAGAGTGTCGCCTATACTAAATGCTAGGTGTCATGTAAGCTAATCACGTGAGTGATGACACATGCAAAATGCTATATAATATTTTTGGTTATTATTATTATGATATTTTATTACTTTATGTTGATGATGAATATATATTGTAATGTGTTTAAATATATACAACGGGAATTAGATTATGATGAGATCATGATATTGAGACCAATTCGTGTTGGGAAATCTAGAGGCGACATCACATGCGCAACGGAAGAACATAAAAATAAAATCCCTAATTTTTCAATTTGTGTTCGTCGTCGTACGTAGATTGGTGCACAAAAACCCGCGACACAGAAAATCACGTGTGAGATAGTTGTGTTAACTAGGGAGATCATATATCCCTAAATCCATGCAGATCTTTAGGAGTGGATAAAGGAGATCAAGTGTCTTCCTCTCTAGTGATGATCCACACAACAGGGCTGCAACGACGCACCTCAAATCTTCGGGCCTACTATTTAAGGAAGAGAATGAGAGAGGAGAATAGGAGGTGGCTACTAAGAAGCCCCAGCCTATGGGCCTTTAGTTCCCTCATATTTATATTTATAGAGGCTCCCTAGTTAACCCTAATGAATCTTACCCTATTTGGTACTAGATCTCCATCCAATTACCCAAGCCTCTTAGATTAGTGGGTCTCTACCCAATAATCTCTTATTAGCTATTATTGGATCTCATCCATGGGATCCAATAATAAGATAGGGGCTCTAGCGGATATCTCATATCCGAACCTCTACTCATCGCAACATCTACCATATGTATGTGATCCTCTGAGCTCAATATCGAGCTAGCCGTGAGTCATACATATTAGAACTTCTTCTTGCTCAGTGAATTTTATCTCTATAATAATTCACTCGACTCATCAACTATGGACGTATTAGGCCACTACGTCGTAGTCCCTAGACGATACAGAAGAATCCAATCCTTTGGACCTATCTATCATCGGTTATCATGTACCTATAATCCCTCATTCATCTAATATCTCAGAGACTATATAGCGGGCATGGTGTTGTTAGGTTCATACGGTTTCTCCTCAAGTCTCGCTCTAATCGGATTCTCCCGGAGAACTCTTTCTCTCTTAATTTGAATGACCTTGGCTAAGGATTTATTTGAGCAAGAACACACAAGATATTTTTCTCATAATATCGAAAGCGGATGATCTCCTATCGACACTCAATAGCCCTCATAAGGTTGGTTGTCACTCTCAATAATTGGTTGTACTAGATTTGGAACTTCCAAACCTATAAATCTGGTATAAAAAAAGTGGAGTACTCATACTAGACATCCTTGTATTGAATCTTAGATTTTGATGATAAAACTAATTGATAGAGTTTATGATTTGATATACGTTTTGAGTGACACAGGAAGCTTCGATCAGGGAGAGACAATTAAAGCAGGAAGAATCATATTAGGCCAAAGAAAAACATGTCAGAAGTTTAGACGTCGCGTCGAAGGATCGGTCGTCATATCAACGGAAGGCTTCGAGCCATGAGTTTGGGCATCGGGTCAAGAAGAGTGAATATTGCACCAAGAAAATCAAAGTTGCGGAGGTAAATTAGCTGATTGGGCAATAGGCCGTAAGAGAGGACGATGCGTCGAAGAATCAGAAGAAGCGTCGATGAACCAATAACATGCCGAATAATATTTGATTAGCTTAGTAATAATTGTCTAGATCGAAATGAGTTTTAATTGTGCAGGATTAACTACGATAGCAAGGCATAAAAAAAAATGAAGTTCCAGAGTCAAAAACACGATTTCGTTGAGTTGAGTGTTATCGGAAGTCTGGATGTTCATCAAAAATTCTATCAAAATTCTATCAAAATTAATCAAGAAGTCCAGGACCTTCTCAACGAAGCTCATCGTAACTCGTCAAGGAGTTCGAGAGCTCGCACGTAACTCGTCAAGGAGTTCGAGTGCTCGCACTCTCAACTTTTTGTTTTGTTGTTCAACTCGTTGGAGTTTAAATTTTGTTTATATAATAGCCATCAGGTTTCTTGAATACAATTTAGAAGGACACCTCACATACATGTGAATAGAAGCCATGATCACATGAAACTTCATATATTCATATTTTCTTCCCTCTGAAACAAAGTATTTGGAGTTCTTACGGTACCCAAGTTTATACACAAGTTCAGCATAAACTGTATCTTACATTCTGTCTTTTCTCCTTTCTATTTTCTTTCTAGTAATGAAAATGCCAAACGTCAAAGGATGCAACCACTAATGATAATGCTTCTCCCTCCTTCCCTAAAAGCAGCACTGGAGAAGTAAGTGTATGGTAACCTAAGGGTATAGGCTAAACTATCATAATTGCTGCCACAAAACACCCAACCAAACGTTTTCTTGGTTTCCTTTCAATATCAATTAAATGTACCCAGTAATCTAAATTTAGGACTAAGCATCAAGGAGCACTTTTGGGATGAGAAAGAGGAATTTTGCCCTCTCCTGGGAAGAAAAAAGATGGATTTCAGACAAAAAGTATCAAAAGACTAAACAGATATTCTGGATAAATAAATATAGATTTACAGATACATATGATCAAATGTAGCATATAGGTGTTTTTACTGCATGATAAGCTATCGAAAAACTCCAATTGAAAACTTGAGAGAAGAAGGGCTACGTAAGGGAGAATCGAAGGAAAGATTTGGAGCGAAACATATCCCCCAACAAGAACCACAGCAAGGCCTTTGCACGATCAGGTGAATCCTGTAGAAAAGCTGCTGCTCTGCATTTAGAAAATATAGCATATATAGATTTGTGATATCTCAAAATGTTAAATGGATGTGCAAAAGGCAGTCTTCGATAACTGAGAACATTTCAATGCCAATATTTGCATCGTCGAGAATATTGAGATATTTGTTTCATTATCATGTTGTCATGGCATTAATTAGAAGCACCAATTAGTCTAACCGCTCTTGCAGGATTCGATTCTACTTCATTTCGTTGTTATGTTTATTTGGGGCATTCATCATCGACCTTCAAACATCGTGACCGACACGTTGTTGATGGACAACGAGTCCTGCTTGCTCCTCGAGGAATCGGGTTCGAGCGGCCCTCTCATGGCAACAAAGCCCGGTTGCCTCGGCTGCGGCAGCAGCGCGCTGTCGCTTCCCAACATGAACAGCACTGACGACATCGTCGGTCGGTCCTCCGGTCGCTCCTGAACGCACAGAAGGCCGACCTTCATGCACCTCAAGACTTCCGCCTTGGGGTACGAGTCGCCGATGGCTTCGTCGACCAAGTCGATGCCTTTACCTTCTCTCCATAGGCTCCACGTCTGAAGGCAATCAGTGTTAGTGGCACAGCGAGGGAGGAAGACGACGATGAGTTCTTATACTTACGTATCCCAGAAGATTGAGGCTGCGTGACGAGTCATAGATTCCTCTGTTCTTTTTGCCGCTGATGATCTCAAGTATCAAAACGCCTAAACTGAACACATCAGATTTCACGGAGAAGATTCCATCCATGGCGTATTCGGGAGACATGTATCCGCTGCAGTAATGGTAAGAGTAAGAAGCGTCTTTGATTCTGCTGGTCACGATGCACATGTATTATGTGTTCTTGAAGTCTTACTATGTTCCGACGACTCTCTTGGTGTTTACTTCCGATTCGTCCCCTCCAAATATCCTTGCCATGCCGAAGTCAGATATCTTAGGGTTCATGTGCATGTCGAGAAGAATGTTGCTAGCTTTCAGATCCCTGTGGATGATCCTCAATCTGGAATCCTGATGGAGGTACAGAAGACCTCGAGAAATCCCAACTATGATGCTGTAACGCGTTGGCCAGTTCAGCAACCAACCCTTGGCTTTATCTGAGCAACGATTCTCATGATGAGTGATGAATGGAGATGCAAAATGCCATGAGAAGGTGAAAGGATGAACTGATCACCAAAGAGGAAGGAGTCCAAGCTTCCGTTGGGCATGTACTCGTAGATCAACATCCTTTCTTCTCCTTGAATGCAGCAACCAAGAAGGCGAACAAGGTTACGGTGCTGTAGCTTGGCGATCAACACCACCTCGTTCATGAACTCATCGATGCCCTGCACCGATGTCTTGGACAGCCTCTTCACAGCTATCTCTTGCTCGTCCTCCAGCTTACCCTGCGAGCTTCTGGTTGAGAGCAGCCAAATTGGTGAAACTGTAAACCGCGAGACTCGGTCGATTCCCTACCTTGTACACGGGACCAAATCCCCCCTCGCCGAGCTTGTTTTCTATGGAAAAGCTGCCTGTGGCGTCCGCGACCGTTCCCAGATCGAACAACGGGAGGTCCAAGACCTTCGCTTCTGTTCCTTCATCGTTATGTCGGTCTGTGAAGGAGGTGGCCATGGCTGACATACCTGCTGAGTAATAACAAGAGGTGATGAAGACTTCCTATCAAGTGGTGGTAACAAGGTAAAGAAGAACAAGTGTTGATGGTACGTCTGCTGCTTCTTTTCTTCCTTCTCCAAACACAGCAACCGACCAAAGCTAGGATTAAGATGAAGAGAGCAATGATCACAGTGATCACGGTTAAATGGATCCGGTGATGACTTGATTCGGAGTCTGAAACATCAACATGATCATATGAAAACAAGAACAAAATTATATGTTCTCCTCAGATAAAAACCTTCGAGAAGCATGCAGTATATATTAGCATCATACTTTTAGCACGACCACGTTCAGAGATGTCAAATACTCCTCGGACTATTTTTCCTATGAGCTAAATATCACAAATGGTAACGAAATGGCGGCTTCATTGTTGATTATTGATTCCAAGGTATATATGGGTCTTACAAGCAACACCTATAATCTTACATTCACATGCCTTTTATCCCTTCTTTGTATATATATTCTCATTTTTTATTAGTAATTTTTAAAAAATTTATTCACTTTGACTTTTGACTTTCTTACTTTTCTTTCTTATTTAAGTTCTGTTTTTCTCTTCTATGTTTTCATGCTTTATATATCCATGTCCTTTTTATTGTTGATATTATTTTACCAATATATAATAAAAGTACATGAACTTTTTCATAAAATTTGAACAAATATATAGAAATCAAGTTTTTAATTTCTAATATATTCGTTGAAATTATACCTTAATGTGCGCCACTATATTTGATTCTCTAGATGAGACTGACTCAAAGCAGCGAATCATGGCTGCAGCCCTCCCTATTATGAATCATAAAGCAAATCGATCATGGCTAACCCTCGCCATCACCCGTCTCTCTGGTCGACGCTAACAGGCTTCAGCCCCGAATTGCTGGCGACTGCGGGCTTCCCGCAGCCAGCGATCTAAACTAAGCGAGACCGAGCTGTACATACCTAGATCGGCGGCCGCCGCCCTGACATAGAGATCCTGTCCTCCACTGCCGAACACCCTCAGATCTGTGAGATTAGTACTCCATAGTAAGCACCCGCTGCCGCTCCCGCTGATGTTGGCTTGAGCGTAGGCCGTGCACGAGCAATTCTTCAAACACTTAGCTCTGCACTGGTCCAGGGTCGTGCCGACCCATTCCACCGTCGAGCTCGACGTGTCCGGTAGCTTCGCTCCGCTCACTAAGACGAACCCGTCTGTCCCGTTCCGGCAGTCTACCTCCGACTTCCTCACGCACCCGTCGGAGCCGTCCCTGAATTCCCAGTTGGTCGGATTCTTCGGCTGGAACCCCTGCGGGCAGCCGCACAGCAGCGGCCTGCTGGTGTCGCAGACGGCGTTGGGGCCGCATGGGAAGATGGTGTCGCATGGGTCCATTGGGGCGTACCAGATAGGGTTCCAGAACTTGCTGTCGTCGACCCACAGCAGTCGCTCCACTTTGCCGGAGTGGTTCATGACCACCCTGGAGACGATCGATGCGTCGATCGTGTGGAAGACGTAGACGACCTGGGTGGCGTCAACGAAGAACTGAGCCGAGATCTTGTTGTAGGACACCATCGATGGGGTGCCGGCGAAACGCACCCCATTCCATGGGCCACCGCGCCACACCTGACGCGTCCCTGACCATTCAAAGACCTGGGGATCGCCGCGCAGATCGCTGCCTAAGGTGTACTCGCCCGGCGCCGGGTCGCTGGCGTTCGTCCACGACGTGAGCTGGCGGTTGAACCCGGTCGTCAGGTTCCACCCGAGCTTCATGCCCGGCAGGAGCGTGTCGGTCGGGTAGTCGAAGCTCTGCCACGCAAAGCTGTTCGGATCACTAGCATTAGCATCCGCCTCCCTGACGACAAAGTTCCCATCGTCGAGGAGCTGCGCCACCGGGTCTGAAAGAGCGAGCGGCGGCGAGGACCAGACGACGGTCGAGTTCTCGCCAGTGATGATGAGCGTTCCGTTGGCCGCCACCGATAGGCTTCCATGGCTGCCGGTGACAGGACGCTGGCGATTGGCGACCCACACCACCGTTTGGACTGAGATCTTGTGGTACCATATCCCGATATAGCGGCTGTCAGAACCATTGGGTCTAAAGAAGCCCAACGCGAAGCTGCCGCGCACAGAGATCAAGGGTTGCCCGTCGTCAGCGAGGGGGTGGTCAAGAGTCCAGGTGTCTGCTCCATTGGAGGGGCCGAGGAGAGGGATGAGGATGTAGAGAAGGAAGGAGGCCCCGGAGAGACTCCACATGATCAATTATTCCTAGTGGTCGAGCCTCAGAAGCAAGTCGAATGCTGTACATTTATTTGGCGTGCTTGTAGAATGACTTGTTTCTTTCACTTAATTGGCTTGAATCGAATGGCCTAGCAGTGATGGATGAGGCTTATGTCGGTATTGACTCTTTCAAATAAATATGAGGTGATAAGTAGGTCTCCTAAAAAGATCCATGGCTTGTCATTGGAAAATTTTGATCCATGATAATCTATAAAAAAAATAAAGAGAATTTAGGCATGTTAACTTGATTTTATTGACACATCGACAAAAGAATATATATACGGTGACTACAATTTTGAAAATCTCATCCCAAAATGTTTTGGGTAGTTATGCCTGTAAACACATACATATGATATTTTTCATAATGATGCGATTCATCCTTCCTGTAATTGAATTATGTTAAGATGTATCAGAAATTGTCATCTGATATTGGATGTCATATGATCTACAATAATCATTAAATAATCCTATATACTCACCATCATTATTCGATCTTATATATTTCAATTGCTTTTCTATCTCCCTTTCAACTCTAGCATGAAACTCTTTAAGATATTAATAACCTGATCTTTGGTCTTAATAGCATAGATCTAAATTTTTCATGAAAAATCATCTATAAAAGTGACAAAATAAAGTACAACACTAATACCAAGAAATTAATAGATTCACTAGGAGTTTTTGCCCTCAAAGAACCACATACATCTGTATAAACACAGTCTAAGGCATGCATTTTTTTTAGACAAAGTAGGACTAGCAAATGAATCTCTGTGTTATTTACCAATCAAACAATCAATACAAGGGTTCAAATATGTACCTCTGAGGTTTGGCAATATCTCTCTATTGAAAAGAGCTTGCAACCTCTTCTTACTCATATGTCACAATCGTCTATGCCACAACTCAATGCTGAAATCTTTCTATGTAACATTCAGTTGCTCACCATAAGCTTTGGCCTGCAACATGTATAAGGTGTGATATTTTTTTCCATAAGTTATAACAAGAGAACCCTTACTAAGCTTCCATTGCCCTCTATGAAATCTACTATCATCATCTAGTCTTCCAACTAAAATTAAATTCAGTCTCAAGTCAACCACATGCCTCACATCCTTAAGCATCAATTCATAACCAAAGTTGGTCTTTATGTGGATATCACTCATGCCAATAATGTTTGTTGTACCATAGTTGCCCATCTTGACAACACCAAAATTTTCAAACCTGTAGGTAGCAAAAAAACTCCCTCCATTGTGTAGCATGATAAAAAAGCACTTGTGTTAATTACCCACTTAAGATCCTGACACACAAAAGAAAAAATATTATGAGAAGAAGACAAAATCAAACAATCACCACCCTACACTATGGTCGTAGTATTATCCTATTTATATTTTAGGTTCACAAGTTTTCTGATCAAGAAAGTTTTGTTGTCAGCTTTTTTTTTTTCATAGAGACCTTCCAACTTTTTCCAAAGAGAATATGCAGGATTTTCAGTAGAAACATGATGAAAGACACTGTCATTGAGCCACTATCGAATAAACCTAACTGTTTTTCGGTCTAACATCTTCCACTCATCATCTGTCATAGTTGTGGGCTTTACACTATCTCCCTACAAAGGTCCATACAAATCTTTGTAATACAAGAGATATTCTATTCTTGGTTTTCATATCATCTAATTGTTTCCATTCAAGTTAATCATGCAAGAAACACTACTGACCTCCATATTCAAACACAAAAATTAAATCACCAAAACCCTACTCTGATACTAGTTGATGAGATATAAAAAGAAATAAACTTTTGTATATCAACAAATACTCGCAAGCCATAATACGCGACGGAATTAAATAGAATCACAATCAAATATAACATCATATTTATGTGAAAAATCTCTTTAACATGAAGGGTAAAAACCACGGGGTAAGCTATAGATAATCCACTATAAAAACAATAAATATATAAATCTTAGTCTTTTGCCCAAAACTCAAGTAATAATCTCAAGAAAATAACTGTCAAATAAGGATCGTCACTATACATAATATCCAAATTTTTCCCAAGTAATCATAGCAAGAATCTATCATAGATCTAATGTTGTTCTTGTCTTTTTCTCTTTTCTTCTCTTGTTTTTCTTTATTTTTCTTCTCCTTTTTTTAAACAAGTTGCTGCTATAATTTTTCTCTTAAAAAATCGTAATCATCACACCCTCCTAAAAGTTAGATAAAAGGAGATGAAACGTGGGCTATTAAAGCCCAATATAAGCTAAACCTGTGGGCTGTCAGCCCAACAAACATATTCGTAGGCTTTTAAACAATAATCCTGTATAAAAGCTGCTAACCTGCATTTAGAAAATATAGCATATATAGATTAATGATATCTTAAAATGTTAAATGGATGTGCGAAAGGCAGTCTTCGATAACCGAGAACATTTCAATACAAATACTAACTAAGAGCAACCAATGAAGCACTATCAACAACTGCTTTGGGAAGTGAAATAACGAAAATGAAAGGCAGTCTTCAATAACTGAGAATTCACAGAGTGGGTCTTTTGAATTCCATCACTAACGTAGCATCTACAGTGAGATGGACCATGTAAAATACAAGAAACACACGATGGAGAATGACAGAACAACTTGTGAGAACCTGAACATTTTCTGGTTCACTTGCACAAGGTATAGGTATTTCAGTGCATGACCACATCCTCTCATTTCTTAGTTATAAGTTCCAAATGCAATAATAGTTGAGTTTACAAAAAATATGATGCACAAAGACAAACAAGGCCTTAATGGTGTTTTTATTTTATTTTCATGGAATTCCCAAATGAGTTACATTCTAATCTATTCAATCTGTGGAAGGAAAAAGGAACTAAATCTCTTAAACACAGCACGACCAGCACTCACCATATCGCCACATGTGACAGGTGACAGTAAAGTGTGGACTATAATAATAATAATAATAATAAGTAAAAATATTATGTGTCATATCACACGTATTATTACTCATGTGATTGGCTTGCATGACACCTATGACTAACACATCATAATATATATAGCATACAAGATAAAAGTGATAAAATGTGAAATAATATAATAATAATAAAAAATATGTATTATGTTGCACATATCATTATTCACGTAATTGATTTACAGGGCACTTATGACTAGTAGTTTCTTCACACATGTCGAAGTCGATAAGGGGATTTTCAGACTCGACCCCTCTAAAACTTAATTTAGTATTAGGTGATAAGTGTTAAGGGAAGTTTGAGTGTTCCAAGTCTCCCTCTCTAATGTTGGTCAAAAGGTTGGTTTTTAAACTTGTGGACAAAGGTCGATGGTACAAAGTCTGTTAATGGCCATTGGCTTATCGGGCGGTTGGCTCATACCTTTCACTCGGAAATTGACCAACCTACATGGATGCGCGCTGAGCGACACCATTTTGAACTTTCCAAAGTGGCTCTGTACAATGCAACATCGTATTGCATGACCTCGAACAATGTGAGTACAAGTAGTCATCTTGTCCAAGTTTGAGATATCGTAACAGCATAGCGCACCATGTTAGCCCAAAGGCCCCATGTTGGCGCTGATGTGGCTATTGATCGTTGCCACGGGGGTGATATCAAAATATGTAATATCAACGTGTAACTTCGTAATATCAATATAACCTCACTTGTAATTTGAATGTAATAATAGTATATTATATATATTTTTCAAGGATTTACATAATAAAATGATTATAACATGATAATAACGAGTTGACAGTTTATTATTTTTTATTTAAATTTAAAGCTACTTGTATTCAGATTTGATATATTTTTAGCATAATATTATCACAATATAAAGACGTTCAACCTGCGTGTAACAGTACATTTAATTGCCAATCTTGACCCGACCTTATATATATAATCGAGTGATCATAAGATGATATAATTAATCATTTTATTATTATTTTTATTTTACATCGTCTAGAATATCGAGATATTTGTTCCATTATCATGTTGTACTTGCATCAATTAGTAGCACCAATTAGTCTAACAGCTCTTGCAGGATTCGATTCTACATCATTTCGTTGTTATGTTTATTTGGGCCATTCATCATCGACCTTCAAACATCGTGACCGACACATTGTTGATGGAAAACAAGTCCTGCTTGCTCATCGAGGAATCGGGTTCGAGCGGCCCTCTCATGGCAACAAAGCCCGGTTGCCTCGGCTGCGGCAGCAGCGCGCTGTCGCTTCCCAACATGAACAGCACCGACGACATCGTCGGTCGGTCCTCCGGTCGCTCCTGAACGCACAGAAGGCCGACCTTCATGCACCTCAAGACTTCCGCCTCGGGGTACGAGTCGCCGATGGCTTCGTCGACCAAGTCGAGGCCTTTACCTTCTCTCCATAGGCTCCACGTCTGAAGGCAATCAGTGTTACTGGCACAGCGAGGGAGGAAGACGACGATGAGTTCTTATACTTACGTATCCCAGAAGATTGAGGCTGCGTGACGAGTCATAGATTCCTCTGTTCTTTTTGCCGCTGATGATCTCAAGTACCAACACGCCGAAACTGAACACATCAGATTTCACGGAGAAGATTCCATCCATGGCGTATTCGGGAGACATGTATCCGCTGCAGTAATGGCAAGAGTAAGAAGCGTCTTTGATTCTGCTGGTCACGATGCACATGTATTATGTGTTCTGGAAGTCTTACTATGTTCCGACGACTCTCTTGGTGTTTACTTCCGTTTCGTCCCCTCCAAATATCCTTGCCATGCCGAAGTCAGATATCTTGGGGTTCATGTGCTTGTCGAGAAGAATGTTGCTAGCTTTCAGATCCCTGTGGATGATCCTCAATCTGGAATCCTGATGGAGGTACAGAAGACCTCGAGCAATCCCAACTATGATGCTGTAACGCGTTGGCCAGTTCAGCAACCAACCCTTGGCTTTATCTGAGCAAAGATTCTCATGATGAGTGATGAACGGAGATGCAAAATGCCATGAGAAGGTGAAAGGATGGACTGATCACCAAAGACGAAGGAGTCCAAGCTTCCGTTGGGCATGTACTCGTAGATCAACATCCTTTCTTCTCCGTCAATGCAGCAACCAAGAAGGCGAACAAGGTTACGGTGCTGCAGCTTGGCGATCAGCACCACCTCGTTCTTGAACTCATCGACGCCCTGCACCGATGTCTTGGACAGCCTCTTCACAGCTATATCTTGCTCGTCCTCCAGATTACCCTGCGAGCTTCTGGTTGAGAGCAGACAAATTGGTGAAACTGTAAATCGCGAGACTCGGTTGATTCCCTACCTTGTACACGGGACCAAATCCCCCCTCGCCGAGCTTGTTTTCCATGGAGAAGTTGCCTGTGGCGTCTGCGACCGTTCCCAGATCGAACAAAGGGAGGTCCAAGTCCTTCGCTTCTGTTCCTTCATCGTTATGTCGCTCTGCGAAGGAGGTGGCCATGCCTGACACACCTGCTGAGTGATAACAACTGGTGATGAAGGATTCCTCTCAAGTGGCAGTAACTAGGTAAAGAAGAACAAGTGTTGATGGTACTTGTGCTGCTTCTTTTCTTCCTTCTCCAAACAAGGCAACCGACCAAAGCCAGGATTAAGATGAAGAGAGCAAGGATCACAGTGATCACGGTCAAATAGATCCGGCGATGACTTGATTCTGAGTCTGAAACATCAACATGATCATATGAAAACAAGAACAAAATTATATGTTCTCCTCAGATAAAAACCTTCGAGAAGCGTGCAGTATATATTAGCATGATATTTTTAGTACCACCACCTTCAGAGATGTCAAATACTGCTTGGACTATTTTTCCTATGAGCTACTATAATATCACAAATGGCAACGAAAATTCCGGAAAATAAGAGCTCATCACAAAAAACAAAAAAAGGTCTGTTGTCAGTGGCGGCTTCATTGTTGATTATTGATTCGAAGGTATATGGGTCTTACAAGCAACACCTGTAATCTTACATTCACATGCTTTTATCCCTTCTTTGTATATATATTATTATTTTTATTAGTAATTTTTTAAATTTTTATTCACTTTAACTTCTGACTTTCTTACTTTATATTCCATGTTCTTTTTCATGGTGATATTATTTTACCAAGATATAATAAAATTACATGAAATTTGAACAAATATATAGAAATCAAGTTTTAAATTTTAATATATGCGTTTAAATTATACCTTAATGTGCGCCACTATATTTGACTCTCTAAATGAGATTCAAAATCGAAGCAATCGATCATGGCTACCCTCCTCCAAATCATAAATCATAAAGCAATCGATCATGGCTAACCCTCGCCATCACCCGTCTCTCTGGTCGACGCTAACAGGCGTCGGCCCCTAATCGCCGACGGCTGCGGGCTTCCCGCAGCCAGCGATCTAAACTAAGCGAGACCAGCTGTACATACCTAGATCGGCGGCCGCCGCCCTGACATAGAGATCCTGTCCTCCACTGCCGAACACCCTCAGATCTGTGAGATTAGTACTCCATAGTATGCACCCGCTGCCGCTCCCGCTGATGTTGGCTTGAGCGTAGGCCGTGCACGAGCAATTCTTCAAACACTTAGCTCTGCACTCGTCCAGGGTCGTGCCGACCCATTCCACAGTCGAGCTCGACGTGTCCGGTAGCTTCGCGCCGCTCACTAAGACGAACCCGTCGGTCCCGTTCCGGCAGTCCACCTCCGTCTTCCTCACGCACCCGTCGGAGCCGTCCCTGAATCCCCAGTTGGTCGGATTCTTCGGCTGGAACCCCTGCGGGCAGCCGCACAGCGGCGACGTGCTGGTGTCGCAGACCGCGTTGGGGCCGCACGGGAAGATGTTGTCGCATGGGTCCATTGGGGCGTACCAGAAGGCGTTCCAGAACTTGCTGTCGTTGACCCACACCAGCCTCTGCAGGGTGCCGGACTGGTTCATGACCAGCCTGGAGACGTTCCATATGCCGATCGTGTGGAAGACGTAGACGACCTGGGTGGCGTCGACGACGAACTGCAACGAGAGCATGTTGTAGGACGTCATCTGTGGGACGCCGGTGAACCGCAGCCCGTTCCATGGGCCAGCGCGCCACACCTGACGCGTCCCTGACCATTCAAAGACCTGGGGATCGCCGCGCAGATCGATGCCGAAGGTGTACTCGCCCGGCGCCGGGTCGCTGGCGCTCGCCCACGACGTGAGTGTGCGTTTGAAACCGGTCGTCAGATTCCACCCGAGCTTCATGCCCGGCAGGAGCGTGTCGGTCGGGTAGTCGAAGCTCTGCCACGCAAAGCTGTTAGGATCAGTAGGATTACCATCCGCCTCCCTGACGACAAAGTTCCCATCGTCGAGGAGCTGCGCCACCGGGTTCGAAAGCGCGAGCGACGGCGAGGACCAGAAGACGGTCGAGTTCTCGCCGGTGATGACGAGCGTCCCGTTGGCCGCCACGGATAGGCTTCCATGGTTGCCGGTGACAGGCCGCTGGCGATTGGCGACCCACACCACCGTTTGGACTGAGATCTTCTTGTACCATATCCCGATATAGCGGCTGTCGGAACCGTTGGGGCTAAAGAAGCCCAACGCGAAGCTGCCACCCTCCGAGATCAAGGGTTCCCCGCCGTCGGCGAGGGGGTGGTCAAAAGTCAAGGTGTCAGCTCCACTGGAAGGGCCGAGGAGAGCGATGAGGAGGTAGGGAAGGAAGGCGGCCCCGGAGAGCCTCCTCATGATCAATTATTCCTAGTGGTCGAGTCACAGAAGAAAGTCGCATGCTGTACATTTATTTGTCGTCCTTGTAGAATGATATGTTTCTTTCACCAACATCGTCACTTTGTTTCATTTAATTGGCATGAGCATCGTGTCAAAGAAATGTCTTGACTTCGCTGCCCAAACGTTGACGATAGTATAAAGAATATGAGCCGTTCTAATCACCACAAAATTAATTATGTAAAAACTGGATTACAGATCTGCGTGGGAAGATTTGGATTAAATTAATCATAGAATAACGATATTTATAAAGGCACAAACAAACAAACTTAGAGAAGAGGTGGATAAATTATGATTCATGATGTTCTTCTTTATTCTTATAGTATGAAAATAATTAGATAATTTTTTTTTGATTAAATTTTGGATTTGATGATGAAACCAATTAATAGTGTTTATCTGATCTTTAAAAGTAGAAAGAATAGATAATTAAATTCCATTAGGGATAGATAATTAAAAGTAAAAAGAATCATGTTTAGTTTGAGTGGAACATGTCAGAGATTAGACGTCGAGCCAGAGGATCGATCGACGTATCATTAGGAGACTTCGAGCTATGGGTTCGAGCATCGGGCCAAGAAAAACAAAAATTATGTTAAGAAAATCGTAATTGCAGAGGTCAACTGATCGATTGGGCAATAAACCGTAAGAGAGGATGATGCGTCGAAGATTCGGATGAAACGTCGATGAACCAATGATATGCCAGACAATACTTGATTAGCTTTCTCTACTTTATTCTAATAGTCTTTGTATGAAAATAATTAGATAACTCACTTTTTCTAACAGAAGATTAGTCCGCTTTAATTAAAGAAATTTGGTCAAATCAAGAGATGGGTGTTTGAACAGATGTTTGACCGAGTGGATGCATAAAGCATTTATCATTATTATATTGATTCAAATGGATGTATAAAACGTTAATAATCGTTACATGAACGGAACAAATCAAGCGAAGGTGTAATTGGAGGACTTCCACCTCTGTAGAGAGATCCATATGCATGTTTTATCCATTGGAAAATGCAGAAAAATGTGGACTTTTGGTGTAGTCATTGAAATGAATTTGAGCTGGATTTTTCGGTTCGATATGATCCAAATAGTGATTTTTGTATCATTTTTAGTTTCCTTCGATAAAATTTATTTTCTATTAGGAAAAGAATTGGTTGGGTTGGCAATTCTTCATCCTTTTGTTTTCTAATGAGTAGTTTTATTTTGGTCATAATTTGAGTAATAAGATTTTGTGAAACTTCTGGCTATCAGCAAGAATATAAATATTAGAATAACTATTTAGAGAGAACGTAACGAAAGATTCGGGAGTATATTATTATATACTTGAATAGAAGAAACTATTGCTCACACCCCTAAAACTTTGTTTTGGGGTTAATGTTTTTCCCTCGGATGGGAAGAAGAGTTTATATTAGAAATTTTGATTAAGGAAATTTGTCTTTAGCTTATTTAGTTCTAATAGTTTTTGAAGCATATTAATCTATTAAAAAATAAATTTAGACACATACTCCCACATTAATTTTTATCCTTATAAGAATAATAATAGACCACAAAAGATTTCAGATAGAAAATTATATCGTATATAATAATATATTTTATTATAGAAAAAAAACTATTTTGTTTCTTAACACTTGGAGTTCATAGCACTTTAACCAACACATTGAGACACTTTGATGTCAAATCAATTGAGTACAATTAATATGATCACGATCTTCAAATGTTATCCATATATCAATTTTTCTCAACTTATATTCGACACAACATAATTTCACAGAATATACAAAATTATTTTAGACATGTTCTAAACATAACATTATAAAAAGTCATATGTTCATAAACTCACTCATCCTATAAATATTTTTTATTTGTTATTCTCAATGATTTATTGATATTACGATCCCAAATAAACTTAGGCATTGGAGAATTTTATCAAGTGCACTGCCGATATAATTTATAAGATTAAATGTTTTTCGGATTCGACCCTCATGAGATAGACATGGAATAAGACTCGATTTACTTTAACTCTATATTTGATTTCGATAATCAGATTTTTGTCTTTCGGATTCGACGTTCACCTCGACCTCTACAGACCGAGCTCAAGCCCGAGAGACTTCTTATACTTGGTGATCGCTTCTTAAATTCTCATGGGCAACCCTAGGTGCTCCTCCTTCAGAGCTTCCTCAGCGGTCCAAGAAGCGGACATGGCAGATTCAACATCTCGAGAGAGGGTCAGCAGCTCATTGTCAAGTGTCCGAACGCGAGCCCGACTCTCCTTTAGCTCGGCCCTCAAGCGGTTCACTTCTTCCTCCAAGTCTGAGGCACATTGTTTGGCCGCAGCCATGGCTTCTGGGCTGGGCCTGCTCTTCAGCTCTTCGACCTCATGGCGGAGGCTAGAGTTGGCTTCCCCCAGACACTTGATCACCCGGTCGGCATCATACACTCGGTCGATCAGCACCATGGTATAATATTGACCCTACGTAAGGACTGGTGTCAGAATTCGTAAACAGAAAGTTAAATGAGAGGAAGGGTAATGCCTCTACTCACCTAGACGAGAGATTTGGTTGCTCGCCATCAGCACTATGGAGGGGGAGCAATAGAGCTGCTTCGCTAGTATCAGGTGGAGTGCCCCCCGAGAAAATTCTTGAGCAACCGACCCGTCGGACCATATCCGACTATCGGTCTTAAGGGTCGCCCATCGCGAGGTGTAAGAAGCTGCTGGTTCCCCCTCTGGAAGGTCGATCATACTCAGGGCCTGAAACTGCTAGCCTTCGGAATGAGATCGAACATAGCACAAGTCGCGCATCGACTTCGGGCTAGTCGATGATCTCCTCGAGGTGTCATCACTAGATGACCTGACTCCCCCTTTCCCTCTCGCGCCTGCCAAGCCCTCGCCTTGGGGAGCAACACCTGACTCAAATGACCCCTAGGTTGCTCTCTCGTGAGTCGACACACCCTTGGACATCTTTCGAGTCCCCACCTTCGCCTTCTTCTTCGGTCAACTTGTCTCCGCCGATCCTGATGTCTTCCTCGGTGTCCCCCTCTTCGAAGCTTCTCCAAGGCCATAATCGTCCCGAGGTGATTGCATTACGACCTTGGCACGAGGTATTCCCTTCAGCGACTGGAGGTTCACCATCTCTGCAAACAAAGAGTCGGCTGGTCAGCCGGTCTAGAAGTAAGGTAAACGCTCCAGAGCATAAACATGACCATACCCCTAGGAGCCGGGCTTAGTCCCACCTCGGCTAGCAACTCCTCGGTCATTCCCCTAATTACCCGAGAGGAAGGCAAAATCTTCCTTAGACAATCCACGCTCTCGGTCTTCTCATCGGAAAGAAAGGGAGGAACATTGTTGATGGTTTGGGAGGTCCATCTAGCGTCAAAACCCTACTCCCAACTACAACTGACAAAAAAATAGCGCCTTTTCCAACCCTTATTGTTGGAAGGAGCGTTGCTAATTTTGAACCCGCCGCGGGTGGTCAGGTAATACCCTCCTCGCCCCTTACATAGACGAAACAGGACAAGAAGAGTGACTGGGACGACTCGATTCCCGCTCCCTGATACTCCCCGAGGAAAGTTATCATATAGCGCTAAGAGTTCGGTGCCATCTGGGATGGTGAAATCCCCCACCTACGGAGACACTCCTCGATGATAGGATTCAACAGAAACCATAGTCCCGCCTTGAGAGCATCCACGGTCAGCCCAAACCCATCGGGAAACGGATCATACAATCGCTAATCGGGCAGTGGGGCATAGAGCCCGTAACCCCTCGGGATGCAGTAGCGATCCCGAATCGGACCCAAAAGTTCCTCGGTCACCATCGAGTCCACGTCATGCCACGACTGCATTATTTCAAGGGCAGCACAAGCCTTCATGACTCCCAGGAGCATGCCACCCGAGGATGAACTGATAACCTCTACCCTTGGGCTCCTAGAAGATTATTCATGTGCCCCGGCAGTCGACTGACCTAAAGAAGAAGAAGAAGAGGAAGATAGAGACATCCCGACCTCAAGGTTAGAAGGAAGGAGCCAAGGCGTGGAATAGGAGACTAGATAATGTTGCAGCGACTACTCCAAGATGAACTTATAAAGGAGGGGCAAATCCACCTTGAGGTGACGTTTGGGCTCCCCGATGGAAGAGATGATCATAGCATTTAAACCCACCATAACTCCCTGGATCTCCCCAGATTCCCCAGTCTCGAAGCTCCCTCCAAAAGCCTACTCGTGACAGGAAATTTCCCTCCAAAAGCCCGCTCGTGACAAGAAATTTCCCGCCAAAAGCCCGCTCGTGACGGGAAATTTCCTGCCAAAAGCTCGCTTGTGATAGGAAATTTCCCGCTAGAACCTACGTTGCCCCGCTCGTTAAGGCACAACCACTTTGACACACGTGTGCGCTACTACATGTGTGTTTTGGTGCGCTGCCTAGCGACCGCCACTCAAATCAGTCTAGCCTAAGCCCGAGTTCAATCGTTCGGCCAACAGGTTCAGTCTCTGCCCGTGTTGCGTAGCTCGGCCAGTTAACCAATGACTCGCCAGTCCAAACCTGGGCCCGAGTCCAATTGCTCGACCAGTAGGTTCAGTCTCTGCCTGAGTCACGTAGCTCGGTCCCTCGATAAGCGACTCGTCAGTCCAAACTTGAGTTCGAGTTCAATTGCTCGGCCAACAGATTCAATCTTTGCCCAAGTCGTGCAGCTTAGTCCATTGACCAAGAACTTGTCGGTCCAACCTTGCCCGAGTTCAGTGGCTCAACCAACAGTTTCAACCCTTGCCCGAGACATGAAGCACGGCCTACCGAGCAACCCCACGACAAATCAGCATAACTACCCCTCACGAGCAATCGATCCACACGTAGCACTCCTATGAGCTAGGCACGCCCCTCGCCCTCTTGCAAGGACCCTGTGGCACGCCTCGGTAGAGGGAGGAGAAGTGATAAGGCATATTTTTTACTCCAGCCACATCATCACCCACGCCGCATCACACCCATGCCAAGTCAGCACAAGTAGTACTTCCCCGCACCGAGCATAAACTCGTACCAAGAGGCACCCCACAGCAAGTCTCATCCCGAAAAGCTCGGGACGGCGTCGCATGGCATCGTTCCGTGCATTCCGGGCGACGGTCACACAAAGGTACCATCTCGCCACTCGAGGATCAACCGTCGCTCCAAATCCGCGTACAACCGATCCTCGCGCAATAGTATAAAAGCCCCTGACCGGCATCTAGCTAGAGGACGAAAGAGAAAAAGAGGCAACTACTAACTTAGTCTACGAGGGGCCAAATGCGGAAACCCCCCGACGAGGGCCTTATGTGCAGGAGCTCGGCCACCCACGGAAGCGCGATCGCCCCGACCAAGAGATGTCTTCCTGGAAGACGGTGTCAGTGTCATGACCCAGAGATGCCTTTCCTCATACGGTGTCTACATCCCGACTTCCTAATATAATCGACTTCAGCATTTCTTTCAACTGATCGTGAACTTCCAACATCCACCCGGGGACCAAGCCGTGACTCATCGACCACGAGTTTCACCAATACTCTTCTTGTAATATGAATGTAATAATAGTATATTATATTATTTTTTTCAAGGATTTACACAATAAAGTGATTACAACATGATAATAACTTGTTGACAGTTTATTATTTTTTATTTAAATTTCAAGCTACTTGTATTCATATTTGATATATTTTTAGCATAATATTATCCCAATATAAAGACGTTCAACATGAGTGTAACAGTATATTTAATTGTCGATATTGACCCGACCCTATATAGTCGAGTGATCATAAGATGATATAATTAATTATTTTATTATTTGTTTTATTTTTCTTCGTCTATAATATTGAGATATATGTTCCATTATCATGTTGTACTTGCATCAATTAGTCTAACAGCTCTTGCAGGAGGCATGCAGGATCCGATTCTACATCATTTCACTGATTTGTTTATTTGGGGCATTCATCATCGACCTTCAAACATCGTGACCGACACATCGTTGATGGACAACGAGTCCTGCTTGCTCGTCGAGGAATCGGGTTCCAGCGGCCCTCTCATGGCAACAAAGCCCGGTTGCCTCGGCTGCGGCAGCAGCGCGCTGTCGCTTCCCAACATGAACAGCACCGACGACATCGTCGGTCGGTCCTCCGGTCGCTCCTGAACGCACAGAAGGCCGATCTTCATGCACCTCAAGACTTCCGCCTCGGGGTACGAGTCGCCGATGGCTTCGTCGACCAAGTCGAGGCCTTTACCTTCTCTCCATAGGCTCCACGTCTGAAGGCAATCAGTGTTACTGGCACAGCGAGGGAGGAAGACGACGATGAGTTCTTATACTTACGTATCCCAGAAGATTGAGGCTGCGTGACGAGTCATAGATTCCTCTGTTCTTTTTGCCGCTGATGATCTCAAGTACCAACACGCCGAAACTGAACACATCAGATTTCACGGAGAAGATTCCATCCATGGCGTATTCGGGAGACATGTATCCGCTGCAGTAATGGCAAGAGTAAGAAGCGTCTTTGATTCTGCTGGTCACGATGCACATGTATTATGTGTTCTTGAAGTCTTACTATGTTCCGACGACTCTCTTGGTGTTTACTTCCGTTTCGTCCCCTCCAAATATCCTTGCCATGCCGAAGTCAGATATCTTGGGGTTCATGTGCTTGTCGAGAAGAATGTTGCTAGCTTTCAGATCCCTGTGGATGATCCTCAATCTGGAATCCTGATGGAGGTACAGAAGACCTCGAGCAATCCCAACTATGATGCTGTAACGCGTTGGCCAGTTCAGCAACCAACCCTTGGCTTTATCTGAGCAAAGATTCTAATGATGAGTGATGAATGGAGATGCAAAATCCTATGAGAAGGTGAAAGGATGGACTGATCACCAAAGATGAAGGAGTCCAAGCTTCCGTTGGGCATGTACTCGTAGATCAACATCCTTTCTTCTCCTTCAATGCAGCAACCAAGAAGGCGAACAAGGTTACGGTGCTGCAGCTTGGCGATCAGCACCACCTCGTTCTTGAACTCATCGAGGCCCTGCACCGATGTCTTGGACAGCCTCTTCACAGCTATATCTTGCTCGTCCTCCAGCTTTCCCTGCGAGCTTCTGGTTGAGAGCAGACAAATTGGGTGAAACCGTAAATCGCGAGACTCGGTTGATTCCCTACCTTGTATACGGGACCAAATCCCCCCTCGCCGAGCTTGTTTTCCATGGAGAAGTTGCCTGTGGCGTCTGCGACCGTTCCCAGATCGAACAACGGGAGGTCCAAGTCCTTCGCTTCTGTTCCTTCATCGTTATGTCGCTCTGTGAAGGAGGTGGCCATGCCTGACATACCTGCTGAGTGATAACAACAGGTGATGAAGGATTCCTCTCTAGTGGTAGTAACAAGGTAAAGAAGAAAAAGTGTTGACGGTACATCTGCTGCTTCTTTTCTTCCTTCTCCAAACACGGCAACCGACCAAAGCCAGGATTAAGATGAAGAGAGCAAGGATCACAGTGATCACGGTCAAATAGATCCGGTGATGACTTGATTCTGAGTCTGAAACATCAACATGATCATATGAAAACAAGAACAAAATTATATGTTCTCCTCAGATAAAAACCTTCGAGAAGCGTGCAGTATATATTAGCATGATATTTTTAGTACCACCACCTTCAGAGATGTCAAATACTGCTTGGACTATTTTTCCTATGAGCTACTATAATATCACAAATGGCAAACAAAAAGAAAAAGGTCTGTGGTCAATGGCGGCTTCATTGTTGATTATTGATTCCGAGGTATATGCGTCTTACAAGCAACACCTATAATCTTACATTCACATGCCTTTTATCCCTTCTTTGTATATATATTCTCATTTTTTATTAGTAATTTTTTTAAATTTTTATTCACTTTAACTTTTGACTTTCTTACTTTATATTCCATGTTCTTTTTCATGGTGATATTATTTTACCAAGATATAATAAAATTACATGAAATTTTTCATAAAATTTGAACAAATATATAGTAATCAAGTTTTTAATTTCTAATATATGCGTTTAAATTGTACCTTAATGTGCGCCACTAAATTTGACTCTCTAGATGACACTCAAAAGTCAAAGCAACGAATCATGGCTACAGTCCTCTCAGATGAGACTCTCTAGATGACATCGAGGAGAATGCGGCATCGAAGTCAGAAACTCCGGCATGATCCGTCGCCATCACCCGCCTCTTTGGTCGACGCTAACAGGCTTCAGCCCCTAATTGCCGACGACTGCGGGCTTCCCGCAGCCAACGATCTAAACTAAGCGAGACCGAGCTATACATACCTAGATCGGCGGCCGCCGTCCTGACATAGAGATCCTGTCCTCCACTGCCGTACACCCTCAGATCCGTGAGACTAGTACTCCACAGTATGCACCCGCTGCCGCTCCCGCTGATGTTGGCTTGAGCGTAGGCCGTGCACGAGCAATTCTTCAAACACTTAGCTCTGCACTGGTCCAGGGTCGTGCCGACCCATTCCACCGTCGAGCTCGACGTGTCCGGTAGCTTCGCGCCGCTCACTAACGCGAACCCGTCGGTCCCGTTCCGGCAGTCCACCTCCGTCTTCCTCACGCACCCGTCGGAGCCGTCCCTGAATCCCCAGTTGGTCGGATTCTTCGGCTGGAACCCCTGCGGGCAGCCGCACTGCGGCGACCTGCTGGTGTCGCAGACCGCGTTGGGGCCGCACGGGAAGATGGCGTCGCATGCGTCCATTGGGGCGTACCAGAAGGCGTTCCAGAACTTGCTGTCGTTGACCCACACCAGCCTCTGCAGGGTGCCGGACTGGTTCACGACCAGCCTGGAGACGAAGGAAGGGTCGATCATGTAGAAGACGTAGACGACCTGGGTGGCGTCGACGAAGAACTGCAACGAGAGCATGTTGTAGGACGTCATCTGTGGGACGCCGGTGAACCGCAGCCCGTTCCATGGGCCAGCGCGCCACACCTGACGCGTCCCTGACCATTCAAAGATCTGGGGATCGCCGCGCAGATCGATGCCGAAGGTGTACTCGCCCGGCGCCGGGTCGCTGGCGCTCGCCCACGACGTGAGTGTGCGGTTGAAACCGGTCGTCAGATTCCACCCGAGCTTCATGCCCGGCAGGAGCGTGTCGGTCGGGTAGTCGAAGCTCTGCCACGCAAAGCTGTTAGGATCACTAGGATTACCATCCGCCTCCCTGACGACAAAGTTCCCATCGTCGAGGAGCTGCGCCACCGGGTTCGAAAGCGCGAGCGACGGCGAGGACCAGACGACGGTCGAGTTCTCGCCGGTGATGACGAGCGTCCCGTTGGCCGCCACGGATAGGCTTCCGTGGCTGCCGGTGACAGGCCGCTGGCGATTGGCGACCCACGCCACCGTTTGGACTGAGATCTTCTCGTACCATATCCCGATATAGCGGCTGTCAGAACCAGTGGGGCTAAAGAAGCCCAACGCGAAGCTGCCGCCCTCCGAGATCAAGGGTTCCCCGCCGTCGGCGAGGGGGTGGTCAAAAGTCAAGGTGTCAGCTCCATTGGAAGGGCCGAGGAGAGCGATGAGGAGGTAGAGAAGGAAGGCGGCCCCGGAGAGCCTCCTCATGATCAATTATTCCTAGTGGTCTCTTCACAGAAGCAAGTCGCATGCTGTACATTTATTTGTCGTCCTTGTAGAATGACCTGTTTCTTTCACCAACATCATCACTTTGTTTCATTTAATTGGCATGAATCCAATTCGAATGGATGGCCTAAAAGTCACATATGAGGATCGTGTCAAAGAAATGTCTTGACTTCGCTGCCCAAACGTTGACGATAGTAAAAAGAATGTGAGCCGTTCTAATCACCACAAAATTAATTATGTAAAAACTGGATTACAGATCTGCGTGGGAATATTTGGATGAAATTAATCATAGAATAAGGATTTATAAAGGCACAAAAGAAGAGGTGGATAAATTATGATTCATGATGTTCTTGCTTATTCTGAAAATAATTAGATAACTCACTTTTTTTTCTTGTTAAATTTGGATTTTAATGATAAAACCAGATAGTGTTTATCTGATCTATGCTTCGAGTGACACAGAAAGATTCCATTAGGAAAAGATAATTAAAAGTAGAAAGAATCATATTGGACCGGAGTGGAACATATCATAAGATTGAACGTCGAGTCGGATGATCGATTGATATATCAACATAAGGCAAAAAATTGGACGTCGAGTCGGACGATCGGTCGACATATCATCATAAGGCTTCGGGCCATAGGTTCGAGCATCGGGCCATAGGTTCGAGTATCGGACCAAGAAAAATAAAAATTACGCCAAGAAAATCAGAGTTACGAAGATTAACCGACCAATTAATCAGATGAACCAATGAGATGCTATTAATAAGAGAACTCACTTTTTCTTATAGAAGATTAGTAGGATAATCCGATCCCATCAACAAGATTAATCCACTTTAATTAAAGATATTTGGTCAAATCAATAGATGGGTGTTTGAACATATGTTTGACGAAGTGGATGCATAAAATATTTATCATTATTATATGGATTCAAATGGATGTATAAAACGTTAATAATCGTTCCTTGAACGGAACAAATCAAGCGAAGGTGTAATTGGAGGACTTCCACCTCTCTAGAAAGATCCATATGCTTGTTTTATCCATTGGAAAATGTAGAAAAATGTGGACTTTTGGTGTAGGCATTGAAATGAATCTTACAAGGTCAAACAAAGGCTGGAAAAGAAACCTCCTTTTTGACCTTCCATGCATCTGATAACGATTAATTAGAGTACAGAATTAGATGTAGAAATGGACAAAACAAAACATTCCTATTACAACTTTGAAATGCTGAAAATAATTTCATTGTCCTGTGCACCTAACAAGTGATATCATGCCTGAGAGAATATATATATATATATAACAGCAACGTAACTATGTTTTATTCATGGAATATTATGAAGTACTTATTATACTAAATTTTTTTAGGTTTTTAACAAGTGATATCATGCCTGAAAAAAATATGTATATAATTTTATGTAGATAACAACTACGTAACTATGTTTTAGTTATGGAATATCTTGAAGTACTTACTATACGAGAAATTTTTAGGTTTTTACATTTCTCATGTTTTTAATGATTTTTTTTTTTTTTTACGGGTTTGAGATGCTTCATTTGATAAATTTTTTTTAGTTGGCTATGAACGACATAATGATTTTTGTACCATTTTTAGTTTCCTTTTATAAAATTTATTTTCTATTAAGAAAAGAATTGGTTGGTATGGCAATTCTTCATCCTTTTGTTTTCTAATGAGTAGTTTTATTTTGGTCATAATTATGTTTCGATTGAGTAATAGGATTTTGTGAAACTAATGGCTATCGGCAATAATATAAATATTAGAATAATTCTTCGAAGATAGGATGAAATGATTGAGAGAATGTAATGAAAGATTCGGGAGTGTATTATTATAGACTTGAATAGAAGAAAACTATTGTTCACACCCCCAAAACAAAGTTTTGGGGTTAATGTTTTTACCTCTGATGGGAAGAAGAGTTTATATTAGAAAATTTGATTAAGGAAATTTGTCTTTAGGTTTTTTAGTTCTAATAGTTTTTGAAGCATATTAATCTATTAAAAATTAAATTTAGACACATACTCCCACATTAATTTTTATCCTTAAAAGAATAATAATAGACCACAAAAGCCTTCGAAATTAAATCGTATATAATAATATATTTTATTATAGGAAAAAAAAGGTTATTTTGTTTCTTAATCAACACATTGTGACATTTTGATGTCAAATCAATCGAGTATGATTAACATGATCACGATCTACAAATGTTATCCGTCTATATCATTTTCTCACATGTTCCTTATATCCGACACAACATAACTTTACATAATATATAAAATTATTTTTGACATCATATCATGTTCTAAATGTTATATTATAAAAAATCATTTTAAGTATGTTCATAAACACACTGGTTCTATAAATATTTTTGATTTGTTATTCTCGATGCTTTATTGATATCATATGATCCTCTAACTAACTTAAGCATCGAAGAATTTTAGGGAGTGCAATCCTAATATAATTTATAAGGTCAATTATTTTTTGGATTCAACCATCTCTTGATACTCTCATGAGATAGACATGGAATAGGATTCGATTGACTTTAACTCTATATTCGATTTAGATAATCAGATTTTTACTTAATTTAATTTTATAGTTAAGATTAAATTAAGCTGAGGATAAAAAGCTTATTAAAAGCTAATTATCCTATTGACACATTATTATGTCATAAGAAAATGTGATTAAAGCAACGACGCAGGCATTGCAAGCAAAATGGAGCTTCATGCAAATCCACCACCAAATGCTACGCCCCAAAAATACTCATCGCGGGAATCTAACTAGTGGAGGTAGTCCCCACCTCCGACCATAGGGACCTGTCGACAAATCTCAATTGTTTTAGGGATGGAAAAGAAAAAAAAGCCTTCGTAACAACGAAGAGAAAACGACAGAAAAGCCGTAAAAGAAGGGGCTTTTTTGCAAATACGCACAGTTGTTGGAATCGGTTTGCAACTTCACCATGTCTTCCTTCATGTTGTGTTTCCTAAAAGGAGGAGGCCCCCTACCTTCCTTCGTTCTCCTTTCGGTCGCGGGAAATCCCCCCAAATTGGCGTCGAAATCGCGCGCAAGATCCGATCTTTATGTGATTTTAACGTGCCTGTCTTCGATGCCCACAAGCCCTCCAAATTTCTCGAGGGGAAAAGCTGATTCCGGTTGGAATTTCCTTGTCGAATGGGAAACACCGGGAGCAGCGGCAACGGCGGCGGTTCCGGCATTGGAAGTGGTCGGCGGAGGAACTCCAGCCTTCACCACCGCCACCACCATCACCATCACCACCCGCCTCCCTTCGGCCCCGCACCTGCTCTGCTCCCCGCGCTACAGCCGCCGGAGGTGACCGCCAACCGCTACGTGTTCGGGGCGGCCACCGCTTACCCGCCGCAGTACCCCAACCCGAACCCCTCTCAGTACTACCAGTACGGGTACTACCCGCCTCCACCACCGACGATGCCGGTGCCTCTCCCGGCGCCGTTCGACCATCAACACGGTGGCAGCGGCAGCGCGCCCCACGTAGAGTACCCGGTCCACCACCCGGGGTGGGCGGGTGGCCGGAGGTATTCGCCGTATGGCGCGCCGCCCCCTGCTCCTCCGTACGTCGATCACCACAAGGCCGTCACCATCAGGAACGACGTCAATGTGAAGAAGGAGACCCTCAGGGTTGAGCCTGACGACCACAATACCGGTCGTTTCCTCGTGGCTTTCACCTTCGATGCCACCGTCGCAGGAAGGTGACCTCTTTTGCTTCCTTCCTGTTTTCTATGGGAAATAATTACTCATACATGTACATGTTTAGTGCTGTTGTCTTCATGTGATGTCAAAGTTCTGACTTTGCTCTGGAACTTTTGCTGACTTTTTTTCCATGGTATATATTAATATGACAAATAATACTTAGTATGGAGAGAAAATTAATTGTAATTTTTCCTAGAATTTGTTTGTTGTTATTGTTATGATTGTTGTTACGCGATGCTAGATTATTCCTTCATCTATCAAATATGACTGCAGATCCAAAACTAGATGAACATGCCTTTTTGTGATCATAAGCACAGTCAGTCTTCTAGAGTTTCTGGCAATTGACTTGTTTTTTCATAAGCAACAATTTTTAAGTTGCATAAGTTGATATAGGTTAGATTGTCTTCCCCTTTGCTTTATATTAAGCATGCAAACTTGCGGTCTCACATTCATTAGTGGATGTATGCAGTTCTAACTTGCTTAACAGATATGTGGAGAACTAACTTTGGAAATCGGCATCTAGGATCACTGGAAGTTAATACTTGCAGATATTTCAGAGCATCCAAAAACACACCTAAAAATTAAGACCCCTGCTTAAGGTACTAACAATGTTCTGTATTACCTAGTTGTAGGAGATATCGATATAATCGGTGACATCCCACATCTCAATTGTTCTGAATGTGAAGCAATATTAACATGTTCGTATACTTGATAGGAATATGCCATATTATTTCTTTTCCTACTATATAGAAGATTTAGCAAAAGCCAGTCTGGTATTTCAACCAACATATTTAGAATATTTAGCAGAAATGGACATGCTAAAAGCAGGGGAAAAGAAAAACAAAATAAAAGGATGAGGTAACAATTGGGAAACACTGAAATCCCAGTAAATTCATCACAAAATTAACCTCAAGAAGATTAATCCAAGTCTTTGAACAGTCAAATGAGATTATCTGAAGGAACATAAGTGTAATATACTTGAATATTAGCTGATAGACTGTTGCAGAGGCTAAAGAAGAGAGGGGCTTTTATCACAAAGGGTGAGTGCTGAGATTAGGATGGTGCAATCACTGAGAACCAACATTTTTTGTTTGTTCAGTACAGTTTGATCCTTCTTGATTCAGGAATGGTTGATAAGAGAGCTTGACTTGAGTCTAATATGGGTAGTTCTGCTTTGGAATGAAATGAATGCTGAAGATGACTCTTTGCACCGACTATTCAAAATTGGGTGTAGTACTAGTATACCTGCTTCGATCATGATATTTTTATTATAACAAAGGTGAGATATCCAAATATGAAAAACTGTAATTTTAATGTGCTAAAACAATAAGACTGAACTTCAATCTTGAGGATTTTATTCATATGGAAACATTATGTACATCACATCTCTGCAGTTTTTTACACAAACAATAGGTGGCTGAATGAGTTGATATTGCAAAATTTGCAGGGTCAGTCAATTTCCTTTGTACTTGGTAGAATATAAAGATCTAAAGGCTATACACCCCAATTTTATGATATTGCAACATGAATCCTTAGTGTTATAAATCCAAATATTGTTTGTACATAGCTTTCACATTTTATGGAATCTAAACATAACACTATTGGTAGGATCTAGACTCCGAGTCGTCTTTGTTTTCTTGTTGATTTTATAGTTTCTTTGATATAATATGGTGACCTAGTTTTCTTATAGTTAGAAGTTAGCTTCTGAACTAGAATTTTATCTATTACTAAAAGCATAGAACGAAAATGTTTGGGCCATTGAATATCTACCTATGTGCTTGTACTTTATATCACTAGTTTCAGTATATGTTACAAAATTCATATAAATAAATTTTCTTCAACCATTCAGCAAAAACCCAATAGGGGATTTAGAATCTGACCCTGCCAATCCCAGTCCAGAAGATGGGATCAGATTACCCACAGATTGTGATCTACTATCATGCTACATTTAGTACATAACCTCTTTCTACTTCAGCATGTACTTCCACATGCAACCACTTATAATATGCAATGGTATTTATGTCTGAATTCTATGCTTTTGTACATACTGTAAACAGCATTACTATTTTCTTCTTTGCAAAAGAAGATATGGACTGTAACCTTACTGCAACAAAGGAGGACTTGTTTAAACCAGTCACAGTGTCCTTTAAGGAAGGTTTGGGTCAGAAGTTCAGGCAACCGTCTGGGACAGGAATTGATTTCTCAATTTTTAACAAGGCCGAGTTGGTGAAAGAGCGGGAACTTGATATATATCCTCTTGCTGTAAAAGCAGAAGCTTCTCCATCCAACAATCAAGGACCAGAACGTGAGAACCAGAAATTAGGAACTCCGCACTCGCAAATTACACAGGCTATGTTTGAGAAGAAAGAGAATGGTGAGTATCATGTTCGTGTGATGAAGCAGATCTTGTATGTGAATCAAATCAGATATGAGCTGCAGGAAATCTATGGCATCGAGAACTCAGTTGACAATGATACTGATGGGAATGATGCAGGAAAAGAATGCGTGATTTGTCTTTCTGAACCACATGATACCACTGTCCTCCCATGCAGACACATGGTATGTTAAGTTATTTGTTTCTTAATATTTTGTTTTTCTATTGTTTACAGTTCAGCTATTCATCTCTGCTGATTTCCAAAAGAAATAATTGCCTGACAAAAATACGAAGATAACTTGATAGATTTGCATGTTGGAGAGGAAAGCTTTGTATACTGTAATTTTGATTTCGTTGAGACTATTATATGCTTTCTACACTTATAAAACCCATTGTTACAGAAACTTTTGCGTAACTTCTTTTGAAATAATTATGTTCTATGGGATGCTTTGATATGGAAGTTAATTAGAATTATATAATAAAATTCAATTCTCATGTGTATTTCTTGGGCATAATTTAGAGTTTATTGTCTTCTCCAAAGTTTTAAATTATTTAAAGTTGGCTAAACCGGTAGTTTTGTTTTGATTGAACAATCGTTTGCAATCATTTAGCCTCGTGATTAATTTGACTTTTTAGGATTTAAGTTGATTGTTATTTATGTTATGTAGTATCCCATATCGAAAGAATTCCTTGGTTTATTGTCACCACACAAGTGATAGGACTAGGACCAATGCTTAAGCCCAAGTTTATAATCGCAGTCTCGTCGATCCCTTTATACAATCAAATCCATTGCACTCCTGATACGGAACTAAATCAAAATGTCAGTATCTCTCCACTTAGGCATTGATACCCTCATGGAAGTGCAAGGTCCAATACATGACTTCAAATCATTTCTAGTTGGTGGCACATGAGGCTCAACCAAATGGTGGCTTCACATAATGTTATACCTCTGACCTCATTCACAGGTTGCGTTCCTCTTTCTTTCTTGGACCCCTTACATGCCCTGTATTAGGTATGCTTTGATGTTAATCGTCATGATCCAATCCAATGGGATAATCGACTCATTAGCTTTTTAGTTCTATAACCATATGACCTAAAATGCTTCCCAAGTCATAGCGTTAACTCATCTAGCCCTTCTACAATTAGATTTGCCTCTCACATCTAATATGGGACTAAATAGAAGTGTTGCACTTTGAGACTTTAAAATGAGCTTAAATTCATATGTAATCATAATTTTAGCCGTCTACTAAGATTCAAACATGAATCAAGTCATAAAGTGAAACCAAAAAGTTGTTTTTAGATTATTTATCTATAGTTCATTGGAATTGTAGTTTAATTAGCTCAAGTCAAAGAGTATTTCTTTGTGAATTCATACTACATTGAAGCTTTGTCAAAGAATTTTAGAAATAATCTTTTTTGCTTGTTGATTCAAAACTTAAAAAGTCATATGGATTTATCAGTTATATGTAGCCGGCCTATGAGGGGGACCTAGGTTGTCAAATGAAAAACCACGAACCTATAGTCAACATAAAAAACCCAAAGCCAAGCAAGAGTCATGGTTGTGCTAGTTGAAAATCATAATAAATATGAGAAGAACATATGAGTGAGGAGGCAGACAAGTTTATCATGGTCCAGTTAAACATGTATGAGCTATGTTTGGTTTTGAATATTATACTACTTTAAATCCTCTGGTTTTTCATTAATTATGACATTCTTTGCCGGCAATAACCAAACTACTTACCCAAATGCTACTATGACCAAAGCCTCTCTAAAATTCATAATAGGCTTCTTTTGAGATGTTTAAAAAGGAATTCTTCTTCTACCATTGATTCTAAGGAACTTACAAAATTTATAGAGAACACATTTACATAAATAGTAAAACTGAATTAAACAAAATCAGGAAAGCTGTTCTTAAAACTATGAATCTAAACTCCTCAAAATCAGGAAAGTAATATCCATAAAATCAATAAAAGGTAAACTATCCTAAATAAACCTTACAGACTAGATCCATATTTTGATAGGAAGCGTTTTGAATCAGTCAACAAAATACATACTTTAAACAAGAGAGAAAACAATAGTGTAAAAGGAGTTGCAATGAGGAAAGCATTCAAATGATGCAGGGAATCTTTTCTTTCTCACTTGGAGCGAGCCCCAGAAGAAAATGATGGATAAGCTTAAGCTCAAAAAGGATGCAAGTAGCTCAATATAGCCTATTAAGATTGTCAAAAGCTTTGCAAAGCTCTTGGTCAAAATTGTTGGTTTATAACCATCTTTAAAAAAGTTGTTGGGTCTCAGATACGATGAAATATTTCCCAAAATTTCTCTAAATTTATATAGACAGCAATTAAAATTTTCATAGATATGGGCTTTAGTAACTCTGGCAAGCCTCCTCTAGCATCCAACAAATCTTCCACAGAGTATTAAACACAAATAGTGCTTTTGCCATCAGGATGCTACCAAGGGTCAGCAAAACTATTCTCCGACTGAGTGTCAACTGCTAATGGAGCTTTTGGGCCCTTCATAGAATTACGCTAGTAGTGCCTTTGTCATGATGTCAGAAGATTTTTAGTGCTTCTACCTGTGACCAAGCCATCACAGGTTTCTTAGATTCTTGCTGTACCTTTGCTAGTATGTAAAGAGCTATCAAGCTTCTAACTTCTTTGTCGAACCATCGCGCCATTGTGCTCTGGCAGAACTCAAAAGGTTCTGTTCAAGGCTCTAGGCCGAGATTCCAACATATTCAGTCTGAGCATTAAAAATGCTTAATATTATTTTATTCATTTTGTGGAATTAACAAGAAAAATTCATATGAGAAATAATTGTATCTTAGATGTAAAAATATCTTATCCCGGGTTCTATTGTTTTTCTTTTCATTCGACAACTCCTCAAAGCTTCATTTTAGATTTTGTCATCAAATCAGGTTGTAATATTGGCACAGTGTTAGCCTCTTTAAAGTTTGGCTTGCCAAGAGTAAACAAGATTCTCCTTTCTGGCTTTGCAGTGCATGTGCAGCGAATGCGCAAAGGTTCTTAGGTTCCAGACGAATCGATGCCCGATATGCAGGCAGCCGGTGGAGCGGCTACTGGAGATCAAGATCAACAACAGAGCTGAGCAGCGACAAGAGGCAGCACCGTGCTGACCTCACCGATTTTGGAAATCGATTCCACTGTTGAGGCATTCATCAGGAAGCTTGTGGTTACGCCAGGATCCAGATTGGCAATAATGGTCGACATCTTTTGAACATGTTGCTGGTTGAAAGAGGAAACCAAGTGTGTATTATTCTTGGCATCTGGTAGCTCCTGATAAAAAGACTGTGCCAGAGTCGGTATATACCGGTATGGTTTTACTTCTATGGTTTCATGGTAGCTTGTCCTGTGCCATCGTGGTATCGAGATGCTGTAGTGTTGGCAGTAGATGATCGATATTGTGATGCGTGGGTAAGAAGTATATATCGCGCATGTAGACGCAGAAATGTTGGCAGATGCAAACTCATGGCTAAAAAAACAATGTAATTGCCTGAGAGAAACTTTGTGCGTCAATCTTGACTGTATATTAATCTTCTTTAGGCCTGTGACAGATAAAGCTAGAGAAATAACAGTTCAGTTTTGTGGAATTGCCCAGTTGCAGGGAACCGCATGTTATATTGCATGGAAGAGGAATATTTCAAATAGATAACTAGGGAAAATACGTAGTTACAGTATATTTGAAATAGGGGGAAAGAAAACCGAGGACTGAAACTTCCGAGGATCACCGGAGAAAATTCTACTTCAGCATGGAAGATGAATAGGCAAACTTGCATAATAGTCTTTAAAGTAACACAACAAAAACCTAAAAAAGTGTCAAAGACAGAATAAAACTCCATTTTGAAAATAAGAATGACGTTTCGGAAGTCACATCATAGACATCGGCTTCCATAGTGCTGTAAATTTCTTGAGATCCCAAATAGAGCCTCAAGTCAGAATCATTTGGATAGCTATGAATTTGTCCAAGCTTAGATGATGCCGATTTTGTTTGCAACATCAAGCGCATCATAGTCCGGAGTCAGTCTCACGTAAGCCTTCTTAGTACCATCAGGTCTGTTCCAGATCGGGCACAAATCATTAACCGTTGGACCAAATGATCAACATGTAGCAGTTAGGAAAGAAAACCAACTCACCTGATCAGGGTATTCACCTTCTTGGCCTGAATGTCGTACATCTTTTTCACAGCTGCTTTGATCTTCTTCTTGTCGGCTCTAATGTCAACAATGAAGACTAGTGTGTTGTTGTCTTCAATCTTCTTCATTGCAGATTCAGTGGTCAGGGGATACTTGAGGATTTGATACTGATCCAACTTGTTTCTTGGTGGAGCACTAATTCTAGGGTACTTCGGATTTCTGTCCCTTGTCAGAGTCTTTGGCCTGTGAAAAGTAACAGACGTCCTAATCTTCTTGGCCTTCTTCTTCAAGGTAGATCCGGACTTCACAGCCTTCGCAACCTTCAGAGCCTGTGTCTTGTCATCGGCCTTCTTGGAGGTAGCTGCTAAGAAGAATGTAAGAAGTTAGATAAAAGCCTAGAGTGAGAACACTTCTAACTTGGCTCGAAGTAACAAGAACAACATATCAAGATGCTACTCCATTGATTGTTTATCTAATTTCTTTCTTTGTTCTTAAAATCAAAGTTGGTACCACAAAACCAGAGTCAATTTTGACATGAATATCAGTGATAAAACTACTTGTACATTATATATGCCTATAATTAGCTAGAACCTTCATAACTTAGTTTTACTTCAAAACAAAAAAAAGTAAAAAAAAAAAGATCCTTGCATCAAGATGACCTTTTTAATTTATGTATAAATGGTTAATTAAAGCAGAACTTTTTAAAGCAACAATTTGATTTTTCATATATTCAATTGAAACAAAAATATATACTTCCATTAGAGTTTTGAGCATTTATCTCCCACAAGAACTCCAATTATGTAAAGCTAAACAATTACTAACAGTGCCCCAAAAACCCAACTATTTAAGATTACAAAGTTAATCCCTCACACAAGGTATTAATTCCATGACAGTACCACAGAATGAACAAATATCCACCACATTTTTCTCTCAAGGCACAAGCCAATATAATCCAAAACAATAATCACAAGTCACAACTCAATATTTATCCTCGTGTTTAACCAAAAATGCGATAAATTGGGTTAGACATAGGTCATCAATGTCAATTCCTGGAGAAGTGGGGAAATGGAGTACTTGAATGCTATGGTTCACAGGTTATCCTACAAGGACAGATAATAATAATACACAAACATGGAGCTAAATACAGCTCTAAAAGAAAACGAATCATCAGCAAACTTAAAGCTACTTTACAAATAGCTGCAAGCATAATCATCACAACAATAGAGAAGCGTTGTGTTCCTCTTTAATATGTACAGAGAAATCGAGGGTCAAATTCTCGCCCATCACAAAGATCTGTCTTACCAGTCTAGTATCTTGGACCCGCTTGCTAGTACAGGATGCACCGTGGTGTAACATCTCAATAAATGGAAGGTCAAGATGCGAGAAAAAATGGATCCACAAGAATGGAAGGATGAATCCATACAGAATTGGAGGATTCTAGCTTTGTGAATTAACATTTAAACAACACAGTGCCGATGAGATAATTAGGAAAAAAAACTCCATCTAACTTGAAAAGAGGGATTAAACTATTTGACCCCAACTCAAATAGATCATCTCCATGAAGTGCAACAATTATGCCATGCTAGCCCAGGTTGCCCATAAATAGCCAAATATTGATGATATTTACATGATAATATTTACAAGCAAACATGTCAATGAAGTCTCCATGTCAATTTCCACATCATGTTAAATTCACATTAAACCATAAAATCAGCCAAATATGAAGTAGCTAAAAATTATATTGAAGATAAATTGGATTCAGACAAAGTACCTTTTGCGGGTGGAGCCATCTAGGATTTCTGAACAGGTGTCCTAGTAAACAAACTTCAACCTATCGAAACAGAATACACTAAGGTCAGTAAAGTACTGCAAGTCAGAATAAAGAGAATTTAAGATATCTTGAATTCCTAGTTAAGCAATCAATCATCAAAAACCATACGGTAAATGGAAACGTATCTTTATGAGCATATGCAGAACTTGACTATAAAATGCATTTTCAAACGAGAGCAATTTTATGGGAAGATGAAAGAGAAAAAGAGATCAACAAGAGAAGCTATTAACAAACAGGAGCAAGAATCAAAGTAACGTAGTTCGGAGCTGCTCGATAGATTAGTTTCTACAAGCATAACTCACTCGATCCACTTTGCGCAAAAAAATTCAGGATTTCTTAGGAGCGGAGTACGAGCTTTTGCTAGGTTTTAGATAGCCAATCCCATGTCTGAGACCGCGGATCTCATCACAGGCTAACATTTCCAAAGCAGATGATCGTATTTTAAAGAAAAAACAGCAACAATCAAAAATCGCCGCTTTTCGAAGTCAATCGGACGACTGAACGAGGCAAAAAGGGATCCATGAACCCAAAAGATAAATTTAAAAAAGAGAAAAATATCAGGCAATCGCAAGGGAATCAACAAAGACTAGGGTTTTCAGGACGACGAGAGGGAGAAGAGGAGACGGAGCTCCACACCTCGCTTCCCGATCGGCGCGCCGCTGACCCGAGAACCCTATCGAACAGGCACCAGTTATAATGGACTACGAATGAATCCTGTCCGTTGAAGTGCGGGCATTGCACCACCCGATCTCACATGGCTGAGCATTGGATTGGGTAGGAAGGTTTTTATGCACATGCTATGCACGTGATGGGTAACATTTCATCGTGATTGGTGAGATGATCACTGAGATCACAACATAGATATTAGAATCGGAGATCACATCGACTCAATTTTCGACCTACGACACGTGAATTGATGGGACTATTTAATAATTTTTTTTCTTCAAATAATTATATAAATATATGAATAATATTTTTATAATTTAGTGAGTGAGAAGGATGGCAATGGAAATTATAATATATATATATATATATATATTCTATTAATTCAGATTTTGATTCTGCGTTACGGTAATGTTTCGGATTTAATTTAGGCTCAGCCTTTGGGCTCATCATAAATCATACGGCCACTCTGATACTTGATGTCCCTAAAGAGGTTTAGTTCTGTTGACTCGTATTCGGTACGTTTTAAAGCATAGTCTATTATCTGATAAAAGCATAAAACTAAAGATTTTTTTTTTCTGATAAATCGTTGTACACCATAATACGTGATGCACTCATTCAAAAAGCTGGTGTATGTATTCACCACATTAAGTCTGTGAAAGACTAGATCATCTCATACATTTTCCATCGTCTTCTATAATAATAACCTCAGGTTG
Source organism: Musa acuminata AAA Group (assembly GCF_036884655.1). Classification (NCBI taxonomy): domain Eukaryota; kingdom Viridiplantae; phylum Streptophyta; class Magnoliopsida; order Zingiberales; family Musaceae; genus Musa; species Musa acuminata. The sequence continues at coordinate 1,611,233 of NC_088344.1, forward strand.
GTAAGTCCAATGATGGACACCCTGAATTGGTTGATTGAGATATCTGACTATGATAAAAGTACCAACGGAAAAATATGTAGCGGGAAAGGCTAGAAGAAGACGAGAGTCAGTATCATGGCCTCTATAAGAGAATGCTGAAGCACAAACAATCAATTTAACACAACATCAAACGGACAGCAAACACCATTTACCAGAATTTAACTCCCGAAGAAGAGAAATCATCTTCCCTAGCAAAATGCAGTTCCCCTCCACAGGATACGCTGAAGGGCAGAAAGAACCCTAAGCTTGATTTGCCAATGATATCCCCTTCATCGAACCTTTCCCCACAAGCAACATGACAGGCGGTACAAAATATGAGTTCCCTTGCTCATTGCTGTCGTGCAAACCATGCGAGAGTATCATATCATGTAGACACTATGCATTAGCTCGAGATTATTTTCGGAAGGCAAATCAAAACCCGGCCCATCCGGCAGGCTGCTCAGATTCTGTTTTCTTTGTTGCCCCACCGTTAAACCTCTGGGAAGTAATTCCTTCGGCAGAAATCCTGGATGCTTGTGGACCAGATGGATCAGCAAAATTTTCCATATCAAAACCCCACCGATGTCTCGAGTGCTCTGCAGCCGGCGTAACATTTTGAGGGACATTAGTTGCTCCAGAAGATATAGGATGGTTGCTTCTTGGTGCAGCCTGAATTTTGGGTTCTCCATGGAAAGCATTCCATGTCTTCAGCTCTGGTCTGTGTGATGATGCAGAAGGGTTCGACATCATTCCTTGCTGAAGGTCCCATACACTTCCTTCCATCTTGTCCCTTGGCTGCAAAAGCACAGGCATCATGATGAGGGGTTAGTATGAATCAACAAACTGGGAAGCTGGCATGCAAAGTTTCAAACATCTAACGTTACAAAACAAGTAATTGCTGAAATATGTACAAGAGCTGCAGACTCCAAGCTTCCAGGATGGTTGTGACTCTTTGACCTATCTTTGCTTGGTAGTGATGGGCTTAGTGCCGAAAGAGCACTCTTCAGCTCCTGTATCTCTTGTCGCTGAGAGCGACAGATGGCAGATAACTTTTCATATTTGGATGTCATATCTACTTTCTCCAAGTTGGCTTGCTTCAGCTGTTCTTTTAGTTTACCGACTTCTGCTTCCAGATCTTCTTTCCTTGATTTGTTGTCACTAACAATATTCCTCGAGTTCAACTTGCTGACATCAAAATCAGCCACGAAAGTATTGAATGTTTCATTTTCAAAAGCTGGTTTCTCCTCAGGGTACAACACCTTTGGCCTCTGGGAACAATGCTTCATTTCTTGGGAAATTTTTTTCTCAAAGTCCTCATCAGCAGGGTTTCCCCGTTCAATCCTTCCTGGCTGTCGGGGATGGGCATGGCTTTCCCTTGGAGGGCTATCTTTGCTTATAATGGTACTGTGATTCTGCTTTGACACTGCTTGTTTGACTGGTTCATTAAAGAAAGATCTCTTATTATCTATAACCGCTGAATCCTTCCCATGTTGGGTGGACCAAAATGCACCGATGGGCCCCCCTTCCCATGAAGCATCTTGAGACGGTCCAGAGTGTTGCGTATCCTCAGATTCTTGTGAGGAAGGTGGCGGTGGTGGGCTCCTTCGACGCATCAAAGAAGTCTTTCTTGAGACTTCTGCAGACCATTTTCAAATCACCATTATCATCATAATTAAGAATCACTACATGTGTAGATAAAATCTATAAATTCAAAGAAAGCTGGTATCTGTTCTTCAAGGAATCATTACATAAGGAAAAGAGGTGTCTTTTTAAACAGTATAAATTCATTTTATTTATTTGGAATGTAGAAAAACATTGTGCAAATAGAACTTTTCTATAGCATCCAAAAAATGTTAGCGAATAAAAAACAAGTAGACTTTTTCCTTCAAGTTCTCAAAAGGTTTAATTACGAAAAACAAAAGTGAGGTTGTCCTTGAAATACAAAGAAGTTTTCTTAAAAAGGATTTTTCTGGAAGCAAACAAGCATATCAGTGTTTGCTTTAGGAAGATCTTCTTTCTCCCAAGAGATTTTCCAGCGAAATAATATATAAACTATAAAGTACAATCACAATATCAATATAACTGGTCCCTTCACTCATTTATAATTCATAATCATAATTCACTCACAAACAAGGAAACAGTAGCTAAAAGAATTTGGAGCACGTTCTTACCTTGATCTTGTGAATCTGAACGAGATCGATGCATGGCAACAGCTTCAGCACAGCCATCAGGTAAATGCTTCTGCAACTCTTCAGGAAGCAATTCATTGACACGAAACCAAACCTGCCAGATGGATACACAATCAGTAATAGGAATTTAAGATCTACTGCAGCTCTAAGGCTGTTGCATATGCAACAATCTATAACTAACCTAGTTTCATGGAGATGAATGACCAATCAAGCAAAGCCCTTGCCTGCATGATATCTGGTCTGGTGTTTGGAGAAGCTTCAAGCATGTCCTTGATCAGGCCGGTCATAGAAGCACTGTACTTTGGTAAGTCGGGGATGCGATAGTTTCCATTCAGGACTTGAAGTTTTGATTCACCGTCAAATGCAGATTTGAAATAACAGATTCGATATAGAAGGCATCCAAGAGCCTGAAAGATGTGAACATAAGCTTTATCATACTCCTATATACATGGGGAGTTAATAGGATAAGCTCAGAGCATCTTAATGCTAATAGTGCTGACAGTGAGGACAATGAAGAAAGCGAGAGTGAGATTTCGGAAATCAAACGAGCAGCAGTTGACCTCTCTTGTTGTGTCAAAGTGTCATGATGCTATTGTTTGTGAGAGTGGGGATATTGTAAGGGTTAAGATTCAGTTTCCGTACTTGTGGGAGACAGTAAATGAAAATTAACCATCTCTATTAAGCACAACTGGAATAACTCAACAACAGTTATGGTTTTGGCTTAAAAATTTTGGGAGATGTTCACGAAATATGTTTGATATTTTTTTAGTTTATTTTTTGGTGCATGAGGGAGGAGGGTGGTGGTAAGTGCAAACACTTTGTTTCCAAAATTTTTTTGGAATAGAAGGCATTTAACTTCTAAATATTTCAGGGAAAAATCCAGCAACAAAGTTAGACCCTAGACTCTTATCCAACTTATGAGACTACGAGTAACAGAGGACTTCAAATATTAACCTAGTTAAAACAAAAAAGAGTAAAAATTAAACAGAGACCAGACATGAAAATAAGTGGAGACAAGCAACACCTTAATTGCAAAAGCATTTATATACTGAGCAAAAATATTGAAGTACAATAGTTACACTAATTGGTTAAATCACCCAAATGAAGAAATTGCTTAATTTAGTGTGTGGTAGCTATGATAAGGTGATAAAAAATGTGATATATAGAGAATTTTAACTTTGCAGACATAATATCATTAGGTTAGCAAAAAAAAAAAAATATTGTAGGATGAAAGATGAGAGCATTATGTGTGGGAGAAGGAGAAGCTGTAAATGACAAAGGCAAGGGATTTCTGTTTAAATTACTAACCCAGATGTCCACTTTCTCACATAAAACTTCCTTTCTGAAAAGGTCCCACATCTGTATCAGGTAAAAGAATAATAATCAAAACCATTTTCTTCGTTAAACATAAAACATATTCTTCTCAATAATTTAATCAAAGCAATTCTTTGATTAAACCTCAGGGGCTCTATATGCAGGAGTTGTGTGCTTCCTGATAATGTCTTCTTCAATTCCCATCTCCTCAGGCTTGTCAAAGCATTTATGATTGGTAGAAGTGCTGCCAAAGTCGCATAACTTCCAAGCTCCACCAGGAGCTAGCAGCACATTTTCAGCTTTCAAATCCCTGCAGAGCTCAATAGACAACATACTTGGCATGAGAAATTTTAAGCAGAGTGAAATGTAAAAGACAAAAATATTGATCACTTTGAGGAAATGATGTGGCTTAACAGTTGATGGTGAAGCACTTTCTTTTTATCTTTGTAGGTTACGTTCAAACTGATGCTGTCAACAAGGCAAGACAAAATAAACAACAATGCAGCCACTCGACTTCTTTGATAGAGGGGAAAAAGCTACTGCGTAGACACCATTATATCACAAATAGCCATAAAGAACTTCTATCCAAGTCTTAAATCAGTAAGAAGGTAAGAACATCACCAGCTAATTCATATATTTAGACAATTTACTTCAAACTCCATAACAAACAATCAAACTTAATCATTAGATACGATACAACATGTAGCTAATGCATTGACACAACATTGTTATGGTAGGAAGAATAAAACATCTAAATTATTTGATGTATCAGAATACCTGTGGGCAATTGGTGGTGATTGGGAATGCATGGCATAAATTGCATTGCAAACATCTCTAAATATCAAGAGGATCTGTTTCTCCTCGAAGTATCCAGCTCCTCTGTTTCCTAGCACAGTAACCAGAGACTTCTCACAGTACTCCATTACAAGCAATGCCTCCTTCCTCCAGCCCATGTCTAGTATGGTGTGCGCAATGAGGGTAACAACATTAGGGTGCCCTCTGAGCAGCTTCATCACAGAGATCTCCTTCATGACAAGATCTGATGACTCGGCATCATTGCAAATCATATGTTTCAGGGCATACTGTTTAGATGATTGTGCAGGATCAAGGGCAATGTAGACACAGGAAAACCCCCCTTGTGCTATGACATTCCGAACATGGACCTTTACATTACCAACATCAATTGTTCGGCCTTCAAGACCAACAGGTTCTTTGCCCGTGAATGGCTTGAACATCCACATGATTGGAATGATTAAGGGTGCTACCAATCTAATCTCCTAAGTATGCTTACTTCTGTCGCGAAAGGAGTTGCATCAGGTCTAAACCTTCAAACAAAATAAAGCAAAAACAAATAGGAAATTCTGCAACAAAACCTCAATACCTAATCTCCACGAAGGCCTTTTTACAGAAGATCAGGTTTTTTAAAACTAGCAAAAAGGATTAGTTAGTGCCTGATTCCACTTCTGATGAGTAATAAAGATCAGCTGCTGCAACGTTTCAGACTGCAGAATAATAATGTCCGGCATTAGTGGAACTAAAAGAACGTATGAGCACGATTGAAATTTTCGTCTAATTTGGTAAAATGGTAAGCGATCGATCCATTTCGTGTCAACCAATGATTTGAACCTGACTAACAACCAACAAGAGTCTGATCTATGAATCGGCCTCACGCCGCAAACACGCATGCATTGCGGATCGGCCTTAGGATTCACCTTCCGGTCTCCGATCGGATCGAGACAAAACAGTAAAGAAGTCGAGATCTGCGCACCTAGGCGATCGATCCAGAAGCTCCAGAGGGCCACGGAGATGAGAGATCGCAGGGCCGGGGGATCCGATCAAAGCCAGATCGGAGGCGTTCCCTTGAGAACACGACCCCAGACTCGTAGCTGGAACCACAAGGGGAGGGCGACGAGAAGTTATATGGGAACGAAGAGATCGCCCCTTCAAGTCGAGTGTATATCGGGGCTGGGCTTCGATGATGCCGGCGAGTAATGCCCGGGTTACGGGGCTTTTATATTTAATGGCCTCCGGAGCGAAGAAGCGGAGCCGGGCGGTCGAGTCGAGGGCGCGTGAATGGTGATGGGCCAGCGGTTTTCTCCACTGGGACCCATAGAATCACTGCCGTCCGATCCGCGAAACCTCTGCTTACGTCGATCACGATCGTTCGATAGGTGGGCCGTGACTCTGGAGCCGGCTCAACTGTCAGCCCAAGTTTCGGCCTAACCTTGACATATTTAGTTTGAGCAAAAGCCCATCTCGGCCGCCTCTCAGCGGCCATAAAATGGGCCTGATAAGAACGGACGGTCGAGATGTGACATAAATGTCATTCAGCTCTTTATTTGCCGAATGCCACTGACGCTACTGTCGAAAGTAATCAATAGATGCAATTGGCTCACGTCTTTTTTACTTTCAAATATGTAGATGGACTCGGTGCTGGTTGATATGCCGCATTTCAGCACATACACGTGGCAGCCGACAGGGATTGCGACAAGATTAACAAGGTATCTCCACGCTGACTCGACATGATACTTTGAACGAGACAACCATAACCTCCGCATTGTTCAACGTCGAACACCACGAAGTCATTTCGGAAAACTTAGGATGACGTCGCACGACGTCGATCTATATGGGTCGATCGACGCTCGTCCATAAGATATAAGCCACTCTGCTCGGCGCCGAACACCATGGAGTTGTTCCGTAAAACTTAGGACAATGCCGCATGGCGCTGACTGATCGACGCTCGTCCACAAGGTATAACCCATCATTCCAAGGAATTGACAGTCATTAAAGGACCATGTACGACTAACCACCCCTTTTGCAGGTATAAAAGACAACCCCCATAATCAATGCAGTGGACTTCGAACACTCAAGTTTTCCTTATTCCACTCAACTCTAGCTTAACCTCAGTCTGTATGCAGGAGCTCGATGACGAAAAAATAAATCACTCGCTAAGAGAGAAGATCGCATTTGAGAGATAAGGCTAGAACCTAACTCAACTCGACACTCGCTTTCACTGTCCGAGCATCATCGTGGGTATTTGGAATTGGACTTAACCATACTGACATTTCGGTCACGACATAAAGATTCATAACACATGTGAGTGAATTATTTATATATAATATCATAAATATTTATCGTGACTCATTTAAAATCTTATATAATATATTAAAATATTAATTGATAAAAAGTTTGATAATTTATCATAAGATCCTATGCTCTAATTTCATCTTCATCTTTTATCTTTTGTAAAAAAACAAAAAAAAAAAGAATCTGTATAAATTTTGCAACTATGAGATTAATATGTAGATATTTATATGACTGTGAAGAATTATCAACAATAAAGTACTGCAGAATCTGAATATCTAAGCCGATGAAAACTCAATGTATATAATCTTAATTGAGCAGCCTTTTGGGGAAGAGTTTATCCCCTCTTTTATTTTCCTAACCATTTGGGTATTTTTAAGAGCAGTATGATCACAACAATAACAAATACAAATATTGATCATGAAAACAATTCGTTTGATTAGGATAAGGATGCCAAAGAATTCCTGCGCATTAATTTTGCTCCTCCGCCTTCTTCTTGGCAACAGTCTTCCTCCATGTTCTTCAAGTTTCGATCCAGTGGTCACTCTCCTATTTAGGCAAGAGTCTTTGTACTTTGATCACCGATCCTTTTCCTGTACCTTCTGTTGGGTAACACCACGACCAGCATCATTACCGGAAGTCGAAGTACCGCTGCTCTTGTTCTACCTTCGAGTTCGTTCCGGATCAAGCACATCGACGCCTCAGCACACCTTGCCCAGGCATCGCGCCATGGCGAAGAACTGACGTACTGATTTCAAAGACCCAATCCCAGACTAAGACTTGTAGCAGCGCTGGATTAGCTCAGTCCTTCTCAGTACCGGCCGGACCTTGTTCATGCGCAAACGGGTGAAGTTGAGACTTGAAACTCCCCAGCAAATCTATTCATTTGCTTGCTAGATTTGCCGTCACTTCC